>NC_137619.1:29443848-29653404 GCF_963280865.1 Gymnoscopelus braueri
TGGCCACGGAGCAGCTCCAGTAGAGCAGTTAATGTATGCAGTATGCTCAAAACTGGAGCTGTGCACGGCTCAGAATTATATATAAGAATCTACAATGACAGTATCTGCTAGGTCGGGGCTACACGCACACACACACGTGCACACACACACACACACACACACACACACACACACACACGCACGCTACTGTCCGACAGCCCCGCATAGATTCACACAGCGCACATAGTGCAGACTTATTCATCTCTTCTAATGTGTACAAAAATCATGAGTTCTGCTAAATCAGATTACAGTATAACTGACTAACACTGTACACTGCACAACTGTGTACATGCTCTGTATGATAGCTATGCTACAGCTATAACTAACCATTACATGTCTACCGTACCCCCTGACAATGACAGGCAAGCAGAAAGTGCATTATAAAAGTAATAATCTTTCACCCTCTTGCCAATCAGAATTGGATAATTTTTGCAATGACCATGATAAAATTATTGTAATAATAATCTAATGATGAACAATTGCTTATATAAAAATGTATAGTAACTTGTTATAGTAGTATATATGTACTTATTTAAACATGATGTCGTATATAGGCAGCATATGTTATGTTTTCTGCTTGTTTATTGTAGCGATTCTCCATTCATCAAGGTCTATTTTATTTCATTCATTTTGGAGGGTCAATTCTTGACTGTTATTTAATTAATCAAAATGAATGTTCCTGGGCACTGGACACTTAATGTCAACCCGGCACTTGCCGTTTCTCTATACTGTAGCTGTGACTATTTAAGCAGTCTCTAACCCATTAACCTCAGTTAACACAAAGAAATATGCCATTCCTGCAATTTATAAAGGCTTAGGAACTAAATTTGCAGTAGCCTGTCATAGGTATATATGGTATGTACGAGCTTTACAGGCAACAATTGTTTAGTGCTGATAAATATTCACGCACACAGGTGTCCATAGATCTGTGCATGATATAAGGAACCAAAGACACACTGTAAAAAAGAGAAAAACAAAATGCCTTAAGGCCCTCACAAGTGCTCAATATTGCATGAAATTTGACTGTCCTATGCTATAGTAAAAACTGTAACAGATACTACTTTAATCCATCCATTAAGACCGGGAACGCATCTGTGTAATCTATGAGCTTGTATATCTGCTATTTTTGAAAAATCTTAAAGTTTTGCAAATCTTTGAATATATATATATATTTTTTTAAAGCGAACATTTTTAACTCAAATCTTTGCTTCTGGGGATTCTACAAATGTCTTTTAAATCCTTTTTTTTTTTTTTACTTATGTTGCTCCAATATCAGTGGTTCCCAAACTTTTTCATGTCAAGGACCCCCACGATGATATGTATTTGGCCGTGGACCCCCATCTCAAAACAGTTTGTTCCAGGGAGGGAAGTTGTAACAGACTTACAAATGTTTGCTTAAAACAATATAGATATTGAAAGATTTGCACAAAATGTTCACTATATTTCGAAAATAGCAGCTCTACAAGCTCATGAGCACTATGAGCTTGTATATCTGCTTTTTTTTTAATAGCCAAATACATTTAAAATGACACAGATGCGTACCCGGATTCAACGGGTTAACTTAGTCCATGGTATGAAACCAGCGATGATCCTCCTCATACATGATTTCTGTGCCAAAACTAAATGCAGCTTTTGCCTACCTCTTTCTTTGTGAGCACATAGTGGGAGACAGTAGTATTGTAAATATTATGTTCATGGCATAACAGAATAACATACCTATATGCCTATATTTACTGTCAATCCTATTGTTTTACTGTGAGGACATGAAAATCTGACATAACTTTTCCCAATGCATTCTATTCGAGAGCTTGCTCTCTCTGCACTGGAAAGTTTTCCCCAGCCTTAAGCACATAAAACGCATTTTGATTAATTTCGCGTAGCTGTCCGTGATTTTCCAGTGCAAGCTTTTGACTCAGAATCCTCTTCACAATAGAACAATTTCCCTTTAACACTGAAGGTCACAGGCATTTAGAATTATTAATATGACTGAATGAGCTAGTAGGAGAAATAAAGAATTAATCAAGCTTTACAGTTATGACCTCATAGGCTTAATTAAACAAAACTCTTACCTGTAAAGTCATGTCTAAAACTGACCGCCTCACTGAACTCTAGCAATGCCCCAAAATGACTACACTCCCGAAATGGAAGTGCCAACATGAGCGCCTTGCCCCTGCTATCTTTTTCGCTCTGCTCTACTTTTTCTCCAAGGGTTTACTACTACAGTGATACATGACAGGCTGTGCACGGGCGACCTGCCTGATATGCAAATGCTGTCGCCTGACCACTTCAGTGGCCATCAGTTATTCAGCAACCGTACCGTATAGCAGGCCGTGGAAAAAAAAAGAGGTGGCAGTGATGCAAACGACAATGAGGTACAGCTTTGTTCTAGCACCGGAGGAGGAGGTCGCAGTGAAAAGACATGCAAATATGGCATGGAAACACAAATAACCTGCACAGCAGAGAGGCACAGAGCGAGACAGCAAGAGATGAGAACGGCATGATAGATCTGTAAATCAGTCACCATACGCTAAAAGTTGTTAGGCCCAACAATGGCTTTTTAGCCAGAGCAGTGAGCACACATTTTTTGTTTTCACTTTCATCATTTTGATACACTATAACGTTTAGTTTCCACTGCTCATCCAGTACTGAGCGCTTAACAACCAACGCTGGCTTACCCATTCATCAGTGGTAATTATTTTTACCAGGTGGCTGAGAACTCATACTGCAAGACACTGACAACATCAGTCATTTTGTGATTTAATTGATTATAAAAATATATATCAATTTTCAAAAATAGTAAAAAAGAACAGTTTTGCAAGCTCACAATGCTTCCTATTGTGATGCTTTGTGAGCTTGTAGATCGGGCTGGCTATTTTCACGACCCCTTGTTTGACAAAGTATGAAATAGGGCCCAAGTTGTTAATCAGACAAATTGATTTTAACGTAATTAACAAATAAGTAATGTTAACTAGAGCCACAGGGATAATTAACATAAATTAAAATCTAGCTGGAATTATTGATGAAATAAATAGCACTTTTAAGTAGCCTAACTCGAAATTGACAATTCAAAACATGCTGCATTGTAAAATAAGAGAATTTGCAGAATAGCTTGGGAAGTAAGTATGAAATGGTCTATAAATTAATCGTTTATGAATCTAACATGAAAGTGTCATAATGTTTTAATTTCAGTCATAGAGAGTAAATAGTCATGCAAAGTCATTTTCTTACCAAGGAACTGTTAACCTGAAGGATTAACTCAAGCTCCCAAACACAGAGCTACAGTAGACTACAGTCTTTTTGTATTACTATTATTATTATTATTATATATTATATATTATTATGCTGCTACAATGTCTGAAGAAGCCAAACTCTATGTACCTGGTCCTGACCTGTACACAATATAACAATAAAGCCCAACGTGAACCTTGAACTGAGCATTATCAGTGGTGTCAGTGGACTCATTCACAGCTAAGGAAATGCACTGTTAACAAAGCTGTTTAATCAAATCACCAGCCAGTATTTCAGATCTACTGGTTGCTGTGGAGTCTGATGTTCTTGATCTAACCTGTTATTTCCTCTTTCTGTTTGCCTTCTAACATGATCTCCATCACTTCCGTCATAAATTCTTTGTAGGTATCAGTATTTCTAGGAAAGGTCACTTCAAAATAGCTCTGTTTTGTGTCATAGTGGTGTTTAAACTCTTACAGAGCTACTGTGTGTGTTGGCATTTTAGGCACATATCAGTCTGGTGCTCAATGGATGGAGGTGAATGCATATTTGTCAGCCCACAATTCTTTGAATTGGTGATTTTCACTGTCAACTTTTCTTTTACTGGCCAACTTTGAACATGCCATTTTGATTTGACGTTCCGATCCACACTAAACTTGCCACAAACACTGTGCATGACAATAGTCTCACACCCTCCCTGCCTCAGCCTGTACTCAGCCTACCATGAGTTAGTACGTCTACATTACCTGTATCTACCTTTGCTTCTACTTCTGCAATATCTCCTGCTACAACCTACATACAACACAGCATACAGTAGATACAGTATATTGTATGTTCTATATACAGTACCATTACTGGAATAGCCTACTTTATGTTCTATATTGTTTTGTTTTTTTCTCTTTGTTTTCAAATTTGGCAAATGTTTGATTAGTTAAACATACATGAATATAACCATGATTATAAGTCTTTGAGAATAAAGACAAATGATTGGAAACCAATTCAATTTCCCCGAGACCAACTTGAAAGACCACCCTGGCACCCGTGGCTCACGGGACACACTACAGTGAAAAGTTACACATCACTGTCCAATAAGCAATACATTGCAATGTTGTTGTTTTTTTAAATGTGTACAATGTATTCCTTCAGCCGTTTTATAGACTAAATATGGGGAAGGGTCTTCAGTCTACTTGAATGGATCATTTTTTTATTGCTGCGTGAGTCAATTGAGTAATATCAGGTAAAGTTCTAGTTTTATTTTCTGTGTGTGCATATGTGCAAATTATGCGCCTGCACAAAAATACAGAGATAAATAGCGGGCCGGGTTGCCTAACCCAGGGCGAGCAAATATTGGAAGTCAGTTGTAGCCAATTGGAATGGAATATGAAAAAAGCTGCCACCCCTTGTGGCATCTACAGTATTGTGGTAGTAATAAATCAGGTTAGACCTCTTCAGGCTAAGTCCCTGCAGGTATTGAACTTAATTACTTAAAACTTCTTCCAGAATCTGCTATGATGGTCATCACATCACACACACACATGCACACACAGTTATTGAGGAACTGAGAGCAATATTCAGCATTTTTACATAGACCATAATTAGACCATAGGAAACAGAGATTGAACATAACCATTGCATTCACAATTCACATAAAGTAGACCTGCATAATATAAATGCATTTTCAGATTATCCATGATCTGAAATTCTAGTGTCGGCTGGGATTCATTATTTGACGTGCACTACTTTATTTAGCAAGCATGCTGTAACATGTTCTCCAGCCTCAAGTTTTCCTTCAAAACCTTCAGGTAGACTACCCTACCCTTAGATGCATTAAGACGGTAGGCACTAGGCAGCAGCGAGCAGAGTAAAAAAGGCAGTAGCCTAACTTTGCAGCGTAATAAGAAGCCCCAAATGGACTGTTGTGCAACAACCGATCATGTTCGGACAAAGGAAATGTCAAAATGTTGCGTGAGTTATTGTGTTGAAAGGACATGTTATTAGATTTATCTGGTGGTTTTCCTTCATCACATTGTATTTAACAGCTGCACAGAGTGGTGCCTCCAGTATGTGAAGCGCTACACTGAAAGAAGCACTTTGAGGTTGCAACTGTGATTAAGGGCTGTAGAAATAAACGTGCAACGTGTAACTTACACATGATGGGTAAGGAAATCCAACCAGGAAATAAGTTCAAAACAAAAACATACTTATTTTTAATTATTATAAGCATGGAAAGGAAGAGTGATAATTGTCATCCTTTGTGGTGGAACTGTATCTAAAAAACACCCCTGTAAAATCAAATTAATTGCTCAACTAGTGCCAACAGATGATGTTAACACTTGATATCCAGTGGCGAAAGGGCCCACTCTGTGTGGAGCTTGCATGTTCTCCCCGTGTCTCTCAGGGTAGTTAATAGAGGGAATAGCTGCTGAGGGGAGTGTAGTGCCCAGGATCACTTAGGAAATTGGCACCGGGTGAAAAAATAAGGGTTACAAAATCGTGGGAAAAAAAGAAGAAAAAAAAAGAAACACTTGATATCCAGGAAGTTAACACAGGCAATACTAAGCTTTACTTAGTGCATCAGGGGTTCAGTTTGATGACAGAATGGAAAGACCATCATGCAAAACAGGGTGCTACGACACCAACCTTAATGTGCAATGTTTCACTCTATCAGGGCTTTCGCAAGACAGGAACTTCCTGTTTTAACACTGTCAAGAAATATTTTCTACAATGAGGTTTAATTTGAGCTCAAAATTAGGGGTCCAACAGTTAAATCAAACTAATCTATTTGATCAATTGTAAGAATGTATTGATTTTAATGAAATTATTTTCAAAAATACCGGATCTATAAGCTCAGAACACATCGCAATGCAACACATTGTGAGCTTGTAGATTGGCTATTTTTGCATGGCACCGTTGTAAGACAAAGTATAAAAAAGTGCTTAAAGGGATACTTCACTTTCACATAAAATAAACATTAAAAATATATATTAAAAAAAAATGAAAGAAGTTATGGCAAAATAAAGGCCCCCTCACACATTAGTAGGACACTCTAATGTGTGAGGGGGCCATGAATTTTCCATTACTTTTTTCATTTATTTTTAATATATTTTTTAAATGTTTCCCCCCGCCGAAAGTGAAGTATCCCTTTAAACGGTTAATCAGACTAATCAATTTAGTAGATTCTAAAATATCTATTTGAATTTTGTCATGTCGATGTGTAGCTATATATATAGCAACACATGGACTTTGGGCGCGCCTCCTCGGCCTCAAGCTCTGCTAAATCGGCGCGCCTCCGTCATGGACAATAACTATTATCACGTGTGCGTGTGAACGTGTGTTCAGCGTTCCCCTAGCGTAGCTTCCTGGTTGCTATGTGGGGGGGGGAACAACAAAAGCCAGGTCCGCCTCGCATCAAAGCCCCGCCACGCGCCTCCTCCTCCTCTCGCCGCCTCACATCAAAGCCCCGCCTCGTGCCTCCTCCTCCTCGTGAGGAGGAGCGCCTCGCATAAAAAACCCTGTCTCGAAAAACCCTGCCTCGCGCCGAAGCCCTGCGCCTAAAAACGAGTGCTCCTTTTTCAATTTCCCTGGAATGCCAATTTCCCTGTGACATATATATATATATATATATATATATATATATATATATATATATATATATATATATATATATATATATATATATACTTTTTTTTTACGCATTCATTTTCCCCAGACGCACTTCTCAATTATTCAATCAATCAAAAATTGATCGATAGAATCATCACTAACAAAATAATCAATAGTTGCAGGCAGCCCTACTACGACGCAGTCCAACAGGTCCCTGATGTAAAACAACACGGAATGGAATAGCATAAAATCAAACCTACCATGAGAATTAGTGGATTACTAAAGACAAGTCAGATGGTGCAGTCATGGTGCTGAGGTAATATGTTGCAGGATGATAACAGGCTGATGGACTGACTGACTGACTCGGTGGCTGTCTGTCTGATCGTCCGTTTGGCTTGTTTGAGTTGCAGGGCGAGCAGTCAAGATTCTTCTCAGTACAGGAAGAGGGCTTATTGGTTTCACCATCCCTGACCGACAGTCATAGAGAGGGACGGAAGGGATGAGGGCGAACTGTAGCTAATTCCTCCCCTTGCTTTTTCCTCTTAGACTGGCTCCTTTTCCTCGCTCGTTCTGCCTAGGAGGCTAGGCTTCTGTAGATCTCAGGACGGGACTCAGCGGACATGTCATTTGCAGACTTGAGTGTACAGGATGCAGCAAAAGCACAGCATCTGAAACACAGAGGCCAGACAAAGACATAGGCTTCATTATTCACTTCCACTGAGCAGCACACATCCACTTAGTGCCTGTGGGCCATTGAGCAGCTCTAGCCTCTCCTCCACAGATATGATCAGGAAAAGATGTGCGTGCATGTGTGTGTGTGCGTGAGTGCGTGAGTGTAGAGAGGGGGGCTGCATTAGAATAGGCGGGATTATTGTAAAACAAATAAGAGAAGAAGTAACCAGTTTCCTTCTTGGCCACTTCCACCCTGGCATCCCTATTCTGGGCTCATTTTCAAAGATTTTCAATATTGTTTATATCTAGGAAAACGTTTTGATTGACTTTCTCACGAGTCTACTGGATGTAATGTTTAGACAAATAAGATACCACTGAGGTTATCAAGTTGGTGGGACTGCCCAGTGTTCCAGCCTAGTCTAGTGACCTCTGTTCTACTCTACCTACCTTGAGGGAAGTGGACTAAAAGCATAACAAAGGCAAACTACTGGGCAATATGACTTCAAATCAATTCATGATTATTTCAAACTTTTGCCTTGATTACGATTAATGAACAATTAAAAGACTAATTGTGAAAATAGCAGATCTACAAGCTCACGACATCACATTGCGACACCTTGTGAGCGTGTAGATTGGCTATTTTTCTATGGCTATTTTTGTACACCACCATTGTGCAAGGAAGGATAATACAGGGATAAGTTGTTAATCAGACTAACTGATTTCAGTCTATTATTTAGTCTATTTCGTAAAATGATAAATGAAATAAAAAACACCTGCTTTTCGTCTCGCTTAACCTACAGTACATGAACAAGATTAAGTCGGTTGTTGGTTCTAAATATTGGTTTTGATATATGTTCGGTTAATCGTCAGCCCTACTTCTACATCTGACTTCTACTCAGGCCGGTTTGGGACAATTGGACACTAGCGTGCACTGTTATATAGTAACAGTAATAACAGTGCAATATATCGATATGGTTCCATCAATATCAGTTTCACCTGTGCAATAAAGTACTACAAATTATAAATATCACATCCTTTTATTACACAGCTTCCAGTAAAGGTAGCAAAAGTCAAAATATAATATTATAATAATAATTCTAACACTGCAAATACAATTCTGAGCCTGACAAAGATATGCTGTCCAATTGTTCAAATGTCACTTTTATACACCAATATTTGGTTAATGCAATGATGTGTCCATAGCTCTGAGGGAATTTTATGTCAAAGCGTATCACACCAAATACACAACCAAACAACTAAGCAAGCTGTGCACCTGAGCCTGTCCGGTGCGACAAAACGTGTGATGTACTGTCGATTGGGCAAAGGGGAGCAGCAGATGAGTTCAGTTTTGCTACTGTTGTAGAAAGAATGCCGATAAGTCTCACGAGATGCAGCTATAACAGTGAGAATAAAATCACACCACATGTGATTCACATGATGTCAAAACCCTTCACAACAGGTTAATAAGCCTAATAGCTTCATCGCTTCATCTTAGTTGGCAATTATACTTTTGTAGCCAGTCTTAATGGTGTTGAACTTGAGACTCACAGTTAGGAATCGATTGATTTGTGTAAACAAATATTTTTGGGACATATCTATCTACCGTATACAGCATAAAGAGATTCATATCATTCACAAGAAACAGTGATAAAATGGCCTGTGGTGATCACGAAATTCATAGGATGGAAAGTCACTTTATAAGAATCTATTTGCATGCTCTGGCAAGTGGCAACAAAACTTGGGAACCACTGGGTTAAACAGAGATCTGTCCATAGGGGACTGCAATGCAATGTGAGCGTTCTCTCTCAGCTTTGGACTGCATGGTCATTTCAGCAATGCAATGCATTACATTACATGGCTGCGAAGAAGAGAACAGGCGAAATTAAGACGCGGTGCAACAACAAAAAAAGAACATTAAAGGAAAGCGAGTATATACGCTCTACGGTTAGTGATGAATGAATGATGTTGTCGCTGCAGCTTGTAATCCGATGCATCTGCTTGAGGGCCCATGCATGTTTTCAGATAACAAGTAGGCTGGCTCATACTAGGCTCCAGCTCTACAGTATGTGTAGAAGTAGCTGTGTGAGGCTGTAGCCGCTGTTGGGTTGGGTGTTTTACATGGTTTCTCTTCAGTGTTGCCATGTCCGCGTATTATAAGCGACTTTGGGCTTGTTTTTTTTGTAAAGTCGCATATAAATAATTGTTGGTAGTTTGCGGGATGCGTTTTTTTGGCCTTGTTGGGACTTGTTTCCTATTGTTGTTTGAACCAGTGGTTCTCAAACATTTTCAAGTCAAGGACCCCCCCTTTGAAAAAAATTTACCCAAATACAAGATTTGTGTTATTAAAATGTTTCAAAAAATATTCACGTTTTTCATGTTGAAAACAGCAGATCACTAGCTGTAGAATACAACTCTCGTAGACGTATTTATGATTCTGACGTTTTATTGAAAACGTCAGAATCATAAAGTAGGTATACGAGAGTTGTATTCTACAGCTAGCAGATCACAACGATAGCCAATGTATCATGTTTAAAGGGCGAAGCAATTAAGGCTCGCTTGGGCTTGTTTTCATAGACCTGGGTTGCTTGTTTCTCTCGCAAAACCTGGCAACACTGATGGTTTCCCTTGCAGCAGCTGTCTGTCTGATCCGAAGCATCCGAACCACAGCCACTGCAGCAGGTAAGGCTGTGGCAAAACGACAAGATCCCTCGCCTAAATAAAATGACACTGACGACCGTAACACACACGAGAAGAGGGCTGCATGGAACATTGTTGTCGCATCGACAATTTTCCAATTATATATATATATATATATTAAATACAAAAAAATCAAACACCACCCACTTTCTTGGAGCTAGCCTAGCCATCAGCCGTAGATCGAATACCAAAACGCTCGCCCCAAAAGACAGTCGCCCCGGGGCAAATCTGCCGGGTATTCACCTGGTATTCCTAAACGTAACCTCAGTAAACTATGCCTAACCTAACCTTATTCGTTATTCCTAAACGTAACGTTACCTCAGTAAACTATGCCTAAACCTAACCTTATTCCTAAACATAAGTAACCTCGGTAAAACGGTGCCAAAACCTAACCTTATTCCGAAATTTAACCTCAGTAAAAAAATGGGAGCGAGCGTGTTTTGGGGCGAGTCTTCCGGTTACCCCTTAGATCCGCTATCTGTGGCAGCAGAGAGAGAGAGAGAGAGAGAGAGAGAGGAGGAGGCGGTGGCAGCTGAGCAGCAGCAGCTAGCACCGTGCTAACGGTGGCTAGCGAGCCCTTGTACATGGAGCCCTTTGCACATAATAATCATTCGTCTTACCCCTTTGTTTTAGACTGTCAGCGTCCTAGGCGGATAGCTCGGAATGCACGTCGCCCCGATGCTTATTTAATGTCATCGTAGATGGTAATCCCGCGGTGTATAAATGTCCATCGCCGCTGTTTTTCTGCCACCATCCGCCCCAACTTCAGCACCCGAACGCTGCCGAGCCCCTGGATGCACTGCGCAGGCGCGCTGTTGTCACCGCTGTCAGCTCTCAGGCTGATGGTCAGAGGCTGCAGTGTCATGATGCACTGCTGTGTCCCCTACACAAGTATTATTATATCACTATTATCACTATTATATCACTGCTGTGTCCCTACACAAGTATTATTATATATCACTATTATATTACTGCTGTGTCCCTACACAAGTATTATTATTTATCACTATTATATTACTGCTGTGTCCCTACACAAGTATTATTATTTATCACTATTATATTACTGCTGTGTCCCTACACAAGTATTATTATATCACTATTATCACTATTATATCACTGCTGTGTCCCTACACAAGTATTATTATATCACTATTATCATTATTATATTACTGCTGTGTCCCTACACAAGTATTATTATATCACTATTATATCACTGCTGTGTCCCTACACAAGTATTATTATATCACTATTAGCACCATTATATCACTGCTGTGTCCCTACACAAGTATTATTATATCACTATTAGCACCATTATATCACTGCTGTGTCCCTACACAAGTATTATTATATCACTATTATATCACTGCTGTGTCCCTACATTGATTGATTGATTGAATATTTTATCAAAACATTTAAAACAGCACAGTTACATTTAAAATACTTTGTCTAACAGGTCCGTTCATGAAAGTCCTTGCGGACTTGTTTCCAATGAGGGCCTTGGTATTCAATTCATAGACATATATAGTGGCACCACAGTTCGAATATCAATAAAAAAAAACAGCAAAAAATACACACTATGTACAACAAAAAAAATAAAAATGGGGGGAAAAATATGCACAAGTATTATTATATCACTATTATCACTATTATATCACTGCTGTGTCCCTACAAATATTATATCACTGCTGTGTCCCTACAAATATTATTATATCACTATTATATCACTGCTGTGTCCCTACCAGTGGTGGAAAAAGTACTCACATTTTTCACTTAAGTAAAAGTATCAATACTGCAATGTAGAAATACTCTGTGACAAGTAAAAGTCCGGAATTCAAAATTTACTTGAGTAAAAGTACAAAAATATTGGTATAAAAATGTACTTAAAGGGCAAGACCACTTTGGTAGAGGTTTGGGTTGTGTAGTTACCTTGCCATGATGTAACTCCAAAGGTGGGCAAGAAATAAAAAATAATTGCTCCATTGATTAGAAATAATTCAAAATATGCTCCTCACTGACTTACATTGTACGATAAAACAGCTCTCAAAGTCACTCTTTTAGCACATAAACGAACGCAAACAAAGTTGATTCAGACAATATAGAACATCACCAAACCCAGTACTGTTTTTTTTTTAAATAAAAATGTCAACTGCCTGTTGATTTTGCCATTTTTAATAAGTAGAAAACCTGGACTGGATCCACGGATCCGGATCCAGATCTTCAAATAGTAAAATCAACAGGAAGTTGACATTTTTATTAAAAAAACAAACAGTACTGGGTTTGGTTTGGTGATTCTCTATATTGCCTGAATCAGCTATGTTTGGGTTCATTTATGTGCTAAAAGAGTGACTTTGAGAGCTGTTTTACCATACAATGTAAGTCAATGAGGAGCAAATTTTGAATTATCAATTTCTAATCAATGGAGCAATTATTTTTGATTTCTTGCCCACCTTTGGGGTTACATCATGGCAAGGTAACTACACAACCCAAACCTCTACCAAAGTGGTCTTACCCTTTAATGTACAAAAGTAAAAGTACTCATTATGTAGACTGTCCCATTTCACAAGTTTTCAAATGTATAATAAAATTTATAAAGATATTTTGAAAATAGCTGATCTACAAGTTCACAATACGTCGCAATGCGACGCATTGTATATCGGCTATTTTCAAATGGCCGAATTGTATATAGGGCTGAAGTGGGTAATGTATGTTTTGTAATAATAATCAAAAGCTACAAAGTAACTAGTAACTAAAGTTTTCAAAATATTTGTAGTGGAGTAAAAGTACAATATTTGCCTCTGAGATGTAGTGGAGTAGAAGTAAAAGTGCTGAAAATTGGAAATACCTCAAAATTGTACTTAAGTAAATGTATTTAGTTACTTTACACCACTGGTCCCTACAAATATTATATAACTTTTATATCACTGCTGTGTGCCTGGAAATATTATATCACATCACTATTTTATCACTGCTGTATCCCTACAAATATGATATCACTGCTGTATCCCTACAAATATTATATCACTGCTGTATCCCTACAAATATGATATCACTGCTGTATCCCTACAAATATGATATCACTGCTGTAACAAATATTATATCACTGCTGTATCCCTACAAATATTATATCACTGCTGTATCCCTACAAATATTATATCACTACTGTATCCCTACTATAAATAAAAAAAACATCACATGGATGCACCTGGGACGTATCATCAGTGTTGTAGCCTGGGTCGACGGGTGTTTCGGGTCTCGCAACATACACCCTCGCCCAGGTGACCCAGCCGGGGTTGATCAAGCCCAGACTTACGTCCCAGCTACCCACGGTCAGTCCTCTTAGGGAAAGACAGGGCTCCTCAGTCCGCTTCTCAGGAACTACTCTGCCGGGACCGGGGGAGGCTCTGGCACGTGGAGGGACTAGGCTCTGTGGATGGCCTCCTGTCCGGGCCCCTCCTTCATGTCACCAGGTCCAGGACCTGAGTGTTGCACCAGACTCCCCCGCTCCAAACATTTCACTCCGTCATGATGGTGTCTTGGGCCGTGGTGCTGCAGGCTCCACTTGCGGCTTGCCTGAAAGGCCCATCTAAAAGGCCTCACCGTGGCTTAAAATATGATATCACTATTATATCACTGCTGTGTCCCTACAAATATTATATCACATCATTGCTGTGTCCCTACCTACAAATATTATATCACTGCTGTATCCCTACAAATATTACATCACTGCTGTGTCCCTACAAATATATCACAAAACAATCTTCAGTATTCAGTATTACTATTCCATATTTCAGGGCAGAATGATGACTGAAAAAGTAACTATTTTATAAGCTAAGGTGTGAACATAGGCCTACCCTTTGACTTCAACCTAATACAATTCTAGCTGTCCTTAAAGTATAGAGAATAATATAATGTAAATTGTAGTCAAGAAAGTATAACCAACATATTTCTTAGATTAAGTAACGCATTTTTATAAATGTTACAGAACCCTTTCATAAAAGTGTAGCCCCACTATGTAAAATCACACAACACTTTACAAGACAATATGCATTAATCCATCAAGAGGCTAAATTGCACAGTGTTTCTTGTTTCAATTTATGTACAATTTAGTTTTTCCTGAAGACCCGTTTAATATTAACATTAATATTTTGTGTGAGGTCAATTGCAATATGAGTCGAGAACACAGCACTTTACTGAACTGAACTGAACTGAACTGAACACTATACACTAAGTGTGTAGAATACAGAAAAGCAGAACATCAGAGCAAACATATTCTCTCAAAGTACATTCAATTGTGAGAAAGCACTGCAGGACACTTTTATAGCCACCTCATGGAGCTTGCAGCTGTGTAGCGCAGCATTTTGTTTCCTATCATTACCACTGGGGGGCACCACAACTCTTCTATCTCTCTCTCTCTCTCTCTCTCTCTCTCTCTCTCTCTCTCTCTCTCTCTCTCTCACACCACACAAATTCTACAATTAGTAAATAGAGTGGTTATCCCATAATTGAAAAGTTCATACTGTGTGTTCAATCCCTGCTACTGTTTGTGGTCTGTTAAAGTGTCATTGAAAAGGCACTGCATCCGTAGCTGCTTGCTCATTGTAATTTTATCAGAATAAGAGGCAGAGCATCACCTACATGCCCTTTAAAAGCCTTTAAAAGCTGTCTAGACTCTAGTGTAGGGAAGTGTAGTGTAGTGATAGCCTGGAAACCAGACACATCTGCCATTGCAAAAACAAATTGCCCTTGGCAGATTTGGTCTGGCACCGCTCAGCTGTGATTGGATTTCACTCCCTCCGAAGTAGCGAGGGACGGGCCCAGTACGAAAATGTGGGGCATTTTTTTAAATTGACCCTTGGAAATGCAGGTTCCACACAGAGATTCCAGACTAATATCTACGCAGTGATATTAGTCTTCCCATGCCAGGCTAGTGTAGTGATGGGTTATAAAAACACAGCAAGAGGGAAGAAGGAGTTGAGGATACATACATACATATATGACACCATAGGCTTGTTCATATGCAGCTCAAGCACAAGCCCAATCTTCTCTCCCTCAGGAGACTTCCTCTCATGTGCACGTTCAAAGGGCAACAGCTGTAAAGAGAGAGAGAGAGAGAGAGAGATATGTTTCCAGCAAATCCTAAAAACAGGTGTGATTTGTGTTTTATCTGTTGAGTTATCCATCACCCTGGGGTTACTCTGCATGTGTGTGTATCTGTGAATGTCTGAATGTTTGAATCTGTGTGATTGATCCAGTCTACCTGATTCTGCAGGGAGGGATAGGTCTGACTAGCTAGCATTGATGGTTATGGTACTTGTCTGGGTGTCTGATAAATTGCTAGGTGAAAATGTGGCAGTGCACGTTGGCTGGAGCTCAATCACTATGGCTAATAACACCAGGACACTGCTTTTGTGTTGCTTCTGTGATCAAAGAACAGTTTGATACGATCCATGACAGACAAAGCAAGACCGATGATTATCCTTTCTTATTCTGTCAGGTTCTGTGGTGAGGAATAGGGTTTTAGTGGGTAAGATGTTTGGGTGGAGGTCTAGGCCAGTTTAGACCAGTGGTGGACAAAGTACTCAACCCCAGTACTTGTGTAAAATACAAAAAAATACTTTAGTATTCAAAAGTACATGCTTTTAAGAATATGTATGGTCATGATGATGCACATATACTGTACATTTCAGCATAACACTTTTATTGGCATTTTGGTCGCACCTTCGTAAAACACAATTTGGAACAAAACTGAGGTCTCATTTTAGTGCATTATTTAGCCAGGTAAAATATTTTGTCGGTTTTGGCCATATTCTGCTGGGAGTGAAAACAACTCTGAACAACAATTCAATGATTCCAGGAGTAAACCCTTCCTACTGTATATTTGTTTAATGGTTAAACTTTTTGTACACACACACACACACACACACACACACACACACACACACACACACACACACACACACACACACACACACACACACACACACACACACACACACACACACACACACACACACACACACACACACACACACACACACACACACACAGAGACCTAGACATATGCATCATAGATGGAACATTGAGTGGGACAGCTGTGTTTACTGTGGTGTTTTTCTTGTCCCCATTGCTGTTGTTGTTGTTGTTGTTTTTCAGACAAAGAGGCGAGTTTATTGCCAGACAACAGTGCCTCCAGGGTGAGTTGGCACTAGAGTTGTGGATACTGGATACTGGATAGGCCTGCTAAATCTGTGTATTTATCTGCAAAATGTCCAAGCTGTCTTCTGGGCAAGGTATTGACTGTTTCTACAGTATAGTCAAAATGATTGAAACACAAGATTATCTGACTCACAAATAACCAAGCCAAAGTCGTTACTATCTTTCGGCTATTTCCCATCGGTTTCCATCTGCTTCTGTTCTCTGCGTCGTCCTCCGTCACTCCAGTCACCTGCACGTCCTCTCTCACTGCATCCATAAACATCCTCTTTGGCCTTCCTCTTCTCCTCTTGCCTGGCAGCTCCATCTTCAGCATCCTTTTCCCAATGTCCCCCTCATCTCTCCTCTGCACATGCCCAAACCATCTCAACCTAACCTTTCTTGTTTAACCCCGAACCTAACCAGGGCTGATCCTCTAATGTAGTCATTGCTGATCCTGTCAATCCTAAAGAGAATCGTAGTATCCTCAATTCTGCCACCTCCAACTCCAGCCTCCTGTCTTTTCGTCAGTGCCACCGTTTCCCTAGCCGAACAGCATGGCTGGTCTCGCTACTTACTGTCTTATACATCTTCCATCTCACCCTCTCACTCTTGCTGGTATCCTTCTGTCACAAATCACTCCTGACACTTTCCTCCGAACAACCAAGCCAAAATACAGTATATAAATTACATGTTTATTTTTTCCCTTTTCAGTAAGGCGAATTTCAGAATTGAACAGTAATATCTTCTACTAGCTTTTATTGGAAAATAGTAACATTCACCCAAGATGAGGCTCTCACTACACTACATGAGGTTCAGACAGAGGAATGCTCTCTATATGTTTTTGATTGATTGATTCAGCAGCAGCGCCCTGAATACCTTAGCAATCTTTTTAAGAAGAATGGCGAAGTTCATTCCCACTGAACCAGAGCCAGCATTGCAGACCTGTACTTACCCAAGTTCAAAACTGATATGGGAAAATGCTCATTTAGATATGGAGGAGCAGTAAACTGGAACTTGCTACTCCCGGCAATAAAGAGCATCAGCAGTCATCTTCTTTTCAAACAAAGGGTTTCTGTGAGAAGCATGTAACGTGTTTTTCTTTTAACCATGACGTCTAATAAAATTAAATCAAATCAATTTGATTGTCAAGAAGAAGAAGAAATTAATCTTCTGCCAAACAGATGTCAGATAAATAACAGGACAAATAAATTACAGCTGCTGGCAACCATTTCAGATCAGGTAAACTATTTAGACATTCGGCAGTCACAAACAACCTTGAGCAGAGAAATACTGGAAAGCACTAATGATCTGCGAGTTTGGTCAAATTACTGTAACTCTCCATAAAATAGTCACCATATCAGATTGCTGGAGTACAGTTCAGTCCATTATGTTAATGAGATAGTCAACTTCTGGGGTCATTTTCATGTCCACTCAGCCAGCAGAGTAGGCAGAGCATAAGGATAATTCCTTTTAACAGGACGTTCATGAAAGTCCTTGCGGGCTTGTTTCCAATGAGGGCCTGTGAGCAATTAGGGGTTAAGAGTCTTGCTCAGGGACAAATTTCATTTCAACGACACATTATGCTCATTATGCTGGCGTGGCCTGGAATCGTACCTGGGGCAACCAGGGCCTCTGGCTCCCTAGGCGGGCTCACTAACCACTCAGCTATGGCCGCCCCATTAGGAGTAGATGTGAAAATTAAAGTGACATACTTTCTTAAGTGTGTAAGTATGAGTTTTATTTTAATTTGTATTTAAACCTTTATTTCAGGTAAATCCATTGAGACCAAGGTCTCGTTTTGGGCACCATTGAAAAAGAGACCTTGGTCTCAATGGATTTACCTGAAATAAAAAAAAACATCATACCTACACACTTTACATATGGACTGAACTGTACAACAGTAATCTGACATGTGGACTATTTTATGGGAACAATAGAACAGAACCATTATCTGACTGTCCTCTCTGTACAGTTTCTACATCCATGACTCCACATGCAAATGGAGATGAGCTTTGTGTTTTAGCGCCGGTACTCAAACTTTTTTTTTGTTGAGAGAGATGGCCCTCAACATTTCAAAGCTTGGAGTAAAACATGTTTCTTTAGGCTATTTTATCCTCTCTCTGTGTATCGTAATTTGCATATCTATACAGCATTGTATACGCATTATGTAAATCACGTACAGTACATATCTGCCATGCACAAAGAAAGAGTAGGCTACTGCTACTGAGAAAGGGAGAGGAGGAGGGGGCAGGAACATCTGAAAGTATATTCAGAAATATAGCAGCAGAACGGGGTCCAAGCACATAATAAGATAGATAGATAACTTCTTAGCTTTACTTTTGTTTTACTTTGACTCTTACGCTTACTTGTGCCTCTCCGGTGTTTCAACCTGGTTGCCATTGCTGCTGTGACACCTGTATTTCCCTCTGTGGATCAATAAAGGTTTATCTTATCTTCACTAGTTTGGGGAGTAGCTACTGTATCTAAGCCTACTTTTATTTTTGGATTGAAAGGAAACCAATGAATGATGGAGCTTCCATGAAAAAAAATAGTTTCACCCACTTATTTAAGCCTGTAATCCTGTGATGTGAAAATAAAGTGATTTCTGGTTTTATTTTTGGAGGACCAAAGTTTACAAAAGCTGGAAAAATAACTACATGTAAAAAAGTGGGAGAGGATGTAGTTCAGTCTTTTCACTTTCTTAAAGTACAATGGTACTTTAAGAAAGCAATTTATTGAGCACAGCAGTAAGCAATGAGCCGATTTATAATGTTTTTTTTTAAAAATGTGTTTTCTTCGCTTGCAATCTATATCTCTTGTTTTGGTTAATATGTTGGTTGTGATAGGGGAATTGTAACGTCAATAAAGTATTGACATTAAAAAAAAGAAATCCCTCTCTCCCCCTCATCACTATCCACCCAGCTGCTATCCACATGACTCATCCCCTCAGCGGTTTCCATGGCTACACTCTTGTCTCCCACCAAAAGGAAAGTACACCAGCCTAACACCATAATAAACTAGTAATTACTTCTCTACCAGAGCTCTCTCTCTGCATGCCTACCAGCACTCTGCTCCTCACCTCCTGCCATTCGTTGTTCTCCGCAGAGCCTTTCTCAAGACTGCTTTCTGCACTCTCCACTTCCCTGTAAACTCTCATCTTACCTCTCGTATGATCATCTCATCATTTCCTCTGCTCCTACGCTGTGTCCAATAATTGACTTTGTGCCCTTCATAACATATTATTTTGGGTGTTTTTTTCTCTCTCATCTTTTCCCTTCCTTATTCCTGCTTATCTGTTTCCTCTCATTGCTCTAATTTCCTCTCATTCTCCTTTGCTCTCTTCGAATTTCATCTCCTCTCTCCTCTCCTAACACGCTCTACTTCTTCTTTCTTATATCCCATGCACTCTGAACCAACCATTGATCAACCTGAACCCAACTCAACACCTCCCCTGAGATGTCTACATGTCCCACAGCTCTCTTTCCTACTGTAACTTCAACCTTCTTATTCCTGGGCCTTTCACTCTGACTTTCACTCGGACACAACTTACAGAGTCATGTGCATGTTCATTAGTGTCCACGGATACTATATAAAAGGGACACTTCTGTTGCCTGTGATACACAACTCTGATGAAGGCTTGATGCAGAAAAGCGTACGTTGTTTGGTCTGCAGTGTATCATGCTTATAAATCAAAGTGCCATAAGGAGAGTTCCGTGAGTACTGGTGGTATTCTCTGTTATTGTAAAGTAACTCTTCTAGACCGTGCACTCCAGTAAGGGAACTGAGTAGTATTGTGTACCTTGTGTAAAGATTACAGAGGTGACATGCGTGGTTAGAGTTGTCAATTTGAACAAATGTCATGGGCAGAAACCTTTATGTGAACTTTGTAGTGGTGGATTTTTTTTTTTTTTTTTTTCCATTTTAGTTTAAAAGTGAGATATTTTGCTGAATGAACTAATCTGTTTACGTCTTGCTCAACAGTTAAGTGAAGCTGCTATTTCCATGTCAAACTGGTTAATAAACTCCAATACATATTCTTGTTGAAACACCCATGGAGTTTTCTCCAGTTCATAACAATCATCATGTTAGGCAGAGACAGAAGTCAAGGTTCACGGTTCAAGGTTGTGCGTTATTTTTACATCTTGTGTACAGGTACATAAGAGTGAAACTTATTTTTGTTTGGCTTCCTTCAGACAATGCAGCAGCAGGTAATAATAATAATAATAATCATAATAACGTGAAAAATATATACAAAAATCACACCCAGTGTGAAGAGAGTGGTGCCTTTGAATTAGTGTAAAGGTTGCATCCTTGTGTTGCAATCAGCTGCAGCTGTTGAGGCCGTGCTCAAACGGACGGACGGACGGACGGACGGACGGACGGACGGACGGACCCACACACACGGTCAAGTGTAGGAGTGGCTGGCACCACTCAAAAAATAAAGAGAGAGAGTGCAAAAAAAGAGAACATCAGTGTATGTACATGTGCATATGATCTTGGTATATTATAGACACCAACAGCATTTGTTCAGTAGCTGCCACATCACTTTATGTAACAACGTCACAGTATGTTAGTGCGTAGCAAAAAATCCTGAAGGGGGCGTTAACAGGTGTCATTTGGAGCGGCGGACATCTTGGTGGGGGATAAACAGGTTGACTTAACATTGACCCCCACCAGTATGTCTGCAGCTACTATGCCACGCCCTCCGTGGTGACGACACGTTGCCAAGCACTATATGCAGCAGTTTAGGTAGAAACAGTTCAAGCATATTAAAGTGCAACAAAGGGACAGGAGATGGAGGAGGTGTGAGGGATTGGGGGGTTAGCGTTTACTTTTGTCCGGCTTTATTTTTGTTCTTGTCAGATCGTTCGTGCCTGATTGTACGGGGAAAGAAGCTTTTTAGCAGTCAGTTGCTATAGTGGCGTAATCGTTTTTCATGCGGCATCATTTGAAACAGTCTGTGGTTGGCTTGGATCCTTGATGACACAGTGTTTCGTCGTATAGGGCTTGGATGGGGGGTAACCTCGCATCACCAGTCTTTCCACCTCGGAGGAAAGCCTGGTCTCTGTTACTAAAGACCCATATGATCCGGCCTCTTTCCGGATTCTGCCCATCCGGTTTTACGGTGCCGCTTTGTTTTGGTTCCCCAATCCCTATTTAAATGGAATAGAATTTCCCCGTGGGATAATACAGACTCTAAATAGTCTCCGGATAGTGCACGCACATTTACATTTAAAAAATAAGCTAAACTATGCCGCATCAAGGATTTTATTAGGACGGACCTGTTTTGGGGTGAGACGTCTTTCCGGTTCTGCCCATCCGGCCACTTTTTATTTTTTTAACTTCCGCTCCCGACCGGATCATATACCCGAAAAGGAATGGTGCCCAGGCTAGATGGGGGGAGATCACATCCACTGATGCGTTCGGCTGTCCGCACAACCCTTTGCATTGCCTTGCGGTTGAGGACGGTACAGTTGCCGTACCAGGCAGTGAGCAGCCAGTCAGGATGCTCTCTGTGGCGCCTCTATAGACGAATCCACAGAGCGCTGCCCTGTAGTTGGGCAATCATTATTGCTGTCTCAGATGCATGCTGCCGTGTGCATTCTGCTTGCTTTGCCTGCTATTTTACTAACTAAATGCTCTGGCAGATACAAATTGTCATTGACTTGCATCAAGTTATATCACTTGTTCACATTGGAAGTGTCAAATAAATAGTCTAGTAATATATTCGGCTGCACCGCAATTATTAATGAATAATTCCAACCGTATCATACCGACAACGGCCGACTTAATGATAAGGGATGTACCACACACGCACACACGTATACTACAGTGAAGCATAGACTAATAACACAGCTTAGATCTTTGTATTATTTCTGAGAGCAGATCCGTGCGCACTTGGTGATGTAAAAGAAATATCTGTAGTGAAAAGATTGCGGCCACAGTGACTTTACAAAAACATGGGCCATTCCTCCTGTGTCCTTCTCTTCTAGCAAACACCATTAGTGTGTATTGGAAAAGCTGAAAAGACTGTGAGATCCACATGTGCTTTAAAGCGGGATAGCTTCAAAAGTATAAAAGTGATCAAAAAGTTAAACACAGCAATGGAAGTCATAATATACCTTTTAAAGTTTAAATGGAGTCTGTAAGTTAAAGCATGCTGAAGTAACATGATTGCAAACAAGTGAAAGAAAAACTTTTTGGGGTGTTTAAAGTTAAATATTAAAAAAACTATAAAACATTTCAAAAATAAAAAGTGTACGATTCCACAGTACGCTGGATTTTTTTACAGTTTGAATGGAGTTTCTAAGTGAAAGTATGTAGGAGTAGTTAGGTGCCAAAGTTTTGGGGAGAATAATAAATAAATAGTGACAATATCTATAGTATCCTAACAGGCCTGTGAGATGGCATAGAATAGATCAATAAATGCTGTATGTGCAGTGTACTGTAATTGTGAGTTTCAATAGTGAGATTTAATCATATTGCAATTTAAGCATTTAGCAATACAAACAAAGTGTGATCGGAGTAAGTGGTGTGCCGTGAACCCTAGTAAACAAAGGGCAGGGTAAATTGAGTGCATTTATAATACCGCTTTTCTCCAAAGCGCTTTACAATGTATTTCACATTCACCCATTCACACTCCGATGACGGCGGAAACCATAATAATCTTTATTTATAGAGCACCTTTCAGACATAAATGTAGTTCAAAGTGCTTTACATTACAAGTTAAAATGTATTAAAAGGGAAGAAACCGATAAAAGGAGATCAGTTAAAAGCAAGGTCATAGAAGTGGGTTTTAAGCTGCCTCTTAAAGCCATCAACCGAGGTTGCATGTCTGATATGCAGGGGGAGTATGTTCCAAATCCTTCGTCACATAGCTACCAAAGGCAGCATCACCATGTCTCTTGCCAATTGTCGATGACTTCGTCAGCACAGCACCGAGTGACCTTAGGGTGGCAGTGTGGGACATACTCAAACAGGCAATCCGATAAATAGGAATGTGCTAGACCATTCAAGACTTTAAAAACAAGTAAAATAACTTTAAAATCTATCCTAAACTTCACAAGGATCCAGTACAGGGGTAATGTGGTCCCTTTTCCTGGTGTTGGTTAGAATTCTGGCTGCTGCATTTTGAATAAGTTGCAGCCGCTCAATAGTTTTTTTAGGCAGGCCTGTGTAAAGAGCGTTACAGTAATCTAATCATGATATTACAAAGGCATGAGTCAGTTTCTTAGCATCCTCTAGGGAGAGAAAGGGTCTGACGTTTGCAATGTTTCGCGGATGGTAAAAGGTTATTTTAAAAGGTGACATTGCTAATGTGCTTTCGGTCAGGGTCAAGGATAACACCCAGTTTTTTCACAGTTGGTTTTATCAAATGTCTGAGTTTAGCCTACTCATTATTGCAAGCCTTTGAGCGTCTGTGCGAATGATAAGGATTTCAGTTTTTTCTTGGTTTAATTTGAGAAATTTGCTGTTCATCCACTGCACGATGCTGGAAAGGCAGTTTAGCAGAGGGTGAGTCACTGTTGTCTGGGTCAAAAGATAGCTATGGGAATGGGTCCCATGGTTACGGATAATTTCATGTAAAGGGAGAACGACAACGGACCAAGACATGCAAGGCTTGAACCTGCTCATCGGGAGCAGTTGGGGTAGGCAACCTTAGGCACAGGTGCCAACATTGGCACAGGGGAGGGTGATCACTGGCACACTGGCATAAGAGAGAGAGGTTTTTAAACATTAAATATTCAAAAAAGGTTTAGTCAGTTAAATTAAGTCTCCTCACATCTGTATACAAATTACATCCTGCACTTAATTCTACATTCATTCAAACTCCTAACTCTGACTGGGGAGCGAGTCTGGAAGAGAGGTGGGTTATTGCCCAGTCTTATGATCATTACATAGACTACTGTTGACTATAGTGTTGATATGGCACACTGACTCTCAAGAAAATGAAAACATGGCACTTCATGTCAAAAAGGTTGCCGACCCCTGAGTTAGGGGTTCAGTGTCTTGCTCAAGGACACTTCGACGTGTAGCCAGGAGGAGACGGGGACGGGGCCGCTACCTCCTGAGCCACTGCCGACCCAGTAACTCCTGTATTACAAGCAAGGTAGAGAGCAAACCTATCATCTGCTATCTAAATAACATGGCGAGTAACCAACATACATCTGCATAATACTATTATGAACTATCAACTAGCATCTATCAAAAATATGTAACTTTTCAGACTGCGGCAGAAAGGCAGTGACTGAGTCTGCAGTCCTGACTGAGTGAGAGGAGGGATGCCATTTAACAGCTTGGGAGCCAGGAGGTAGAAGAGTCTAGTCTATTAATCACAGGCTTGCTTTCTTAGAAAGAAGGAGCGAGACATGGAGGGCTGGCCATGCGAGGCTAATCAATTCCCATGAGTTTGTTTTGCTTTATTGGTATATACAGCTTTGTATGCATGCCTTACATTACACGTACATTACAAAACTTAACCACGGATGGTGTCCATTGTAAAGACATTTAGAATCCGTTGAGGAAACTGACCCATATTGCCATTATAAAATGATTTAGTTTGAAACAGCAGGTGATTTTAAAGACAAGACAATTAAGAAAAGTGAGATGTGAATTGCTTCTCAAATAAAGGTTTTAAGTCCTTCACCTGAATTAAAACGATCTGTCCATTTAGTTGATTTGTTACACAATTTGGCAGATATAATCTACTTGAGCGAGGACATGCACTCAGCTATGGCCTCCTCTCAAGTGTTGCGTTGATGCAAGTCACCGTGAAAAATGTCTCCACTCGGTAATTAAAAATTGTAACTAATTAAAGATACAGGGCTAATCTTCCTGTCGTTTCTCGAAGCCGTGCAGGTCGGAGGGAGGAGGCAGCAGACGGGGCGGGAAAGGGGAGGAGAGAGGCAGCCGTGGGGATTGTGTCGTGGAGCGCCTGTCGGCGGAGTGACGGAGCGTTGGTCCGCAGGGGAGTCTGGGGCGAGGAGGCTAGACTCCTTAGCTGTCATCACCACCTCTCCTATCCCTCTTGCAAGCCCAGTTAGATAATACATTAATTAACCGCTTCAGCTTTGTATGTGTGGGAGCATCACACAAAAATAATTGATCAAGCGACTGTGGGCCTTGTACACAATATCCCCTTGTGGCCTAAAAAGTCTAAAAGCACATTTATTATACTCCTAACAGCGCTCTAACCCAGCTGGGATGCTGTTTATACTTTGCTGCACCATCCATCAGTCCAGTACGGTTACACTCACAAAGTACACTCTAAATTAACACTACAGAATTTACAGTGCAATGGCATGCTCAATGAACAGGGATTTGCCAAGGGACCTCCACTGGGCCCTTAATATAAAACTGCCAGTATATGATATGAAGGCTCTAAACCACTGCAGCTTTTTGAATAGAAGAAATGTTTGTTTGCCCTTGGGAGATTTTCATGAAACTAGAGTGCGGGCCTCACACCATACGTGGCACTGCCGATCCGACCAATATGTCTGTGGCGGGGGCTTTGTCAGAGTACCCGTTGTACCCATCTGTCCGTGTCCCTGGCACCGCACTCCCTCGAGTCCCTGTGCGCGCCTAGTTTGAAGTCGTCGGTCCCATATATGGGCATAGCGGTCGGATCTGTGGCTCTGTACAACCGGATCTCTGTATCAGTCCTTGTCCCTTTTATGCCCATATTATGGCTGATTTGTTTGCGCCTGATGCCATGACGTCGTCATGATGATGTCACAATGAGTCATCGGGTTTGCATAATGATGTCACAATGAGTCATAGTGACGTGGGCCTGGGTTGTTTATGGTTATGTCTAGTCAGAGTGACGTGGCCGTGGTTTGTTTATGGTTCTGCCAGAGTGACATGACCGTGGTCCGCCTGTAGGTAGTCTACACAACCAAGTCCATAGTGATTCAGAGAATGGACCATACTCTTAAAAGGATAATTCAATTTTCAAGCATGTTTGGAGTCATTTTAACGTCTACTCAGGCTTTTGTGAGCACCCCGGACAGTTTTTAAGTTGCTTGATTCAGTATTTAGATCCTCCTTCCGTCCTTGGTTCTGGTGACTCATACTGCCCTCCTAATACGTGAGAGGGCCGTGTTTTTTCAATTACTTTTTTCATTTATTTCATTTAATTATTTTCATTTTCAATTTGTTTTATAAAAAATTAACGAAAGTGTCTGATCAAATTAATATCAAATATCTAAATACTGAATCAAGCAACTTAAAAACTGTCCGAGGTGCTCACAAAAGCCTGAGTAGATGTTAAAATTACCCCAAACAATATCCCTTTAAATGAACACTGGGGGTTTTACTGTGTGGTGCTGTGTGAAGCTAAGGATTGAAAGGACTCATCTGAAACCCCCTTGGATTAATTATAACAGTTATTCTCTGATGCTCAAAGAAAAATGGCTGGAATGCCTGTCAGCAAAGATTGAACAAATTACACAATGCTCATGGGCTTTAGCAATCCACCCAATTACTTGCCTAATGCTGTCAGTCAATACGTAGAGCAATTTGCTCACAGCTCTACAAGGCGCTAGCAGTATACCAACCATCAATATAATGTGGTTAAAAGTGTTAAATGTTTGACATAGTCCATCACAATGTTATTACATTACACAAATGGTGGTAAGAAAAAATCTCTCTCTGCCTAACTAAATGTAATTAAATGGAAAATGTGATGCACTGTAGCTGCATTATTGCTTTGTCTGAAAAGTAATTTTCACCATAGGTTTGCAGTTTTGATAAAACTAACCCTTGAGCCTTGGTGCTAAGAGGAGTTCTGCTAAAAATAATTATGATGTGACCACTGCTGCTGGAGTTTCTGAATATGGTGAACCTTTCATCTGGAAAAGTGTATTTCTCCTCCTTTTCAAATTAATAACAATTGCTTTATCGGTTTGGCAAGTCTGGAGTATAGGTTTATACATGTAGACCACAACAGGAACAGAAGACATACTTGGAAAAGAACGAACAAATGAAACATTGCAGTAGATTTGGAGGAGGTAGGGGCACAATCAGTTATGTATTTGTATTTGTTTCTGTGGGCTCTGGGCGCATTGCTCTGCTGATCTGATTACTGATCAATGGTAGAATGCAGAATACTCCTATCCAGATGCAGTGTGAGATTGGGTGTACTGTAGGCCTACCATAGCAAGGCCAACCACTTTATAGGCCAGCTTAATCTGCAGACTTTTTGCAGACTATAGTTAAGCATTCAACGATCGTCCCAGATTTCTGCTTTGAGGAGCGAGCAAGGATACCCGAGAGCAACCTTCCCAAATTCGACCGCCAATCACTGTCTAATATGCCAATTCTGATAAAGAAACATGACACCCCTAGCACAACCAGAGTGGAGTTGTCAGTACAGAGTTGTGAGATGCTGTGCAGACTGAATTCACTATTTTAACAAGATGGCAGAGAAACAGTATAAGTGTAAATGGCCATTATGCTTTTTGAAATATAACATTAATAGCCAAAATTACATATATTTAATCCAGACCCCATGATGTCACAAATTGTACAATAAAAGCACCCTAACGTATGCGATATCTATTGATTATGTCTGTGAGAGAGAGAGAGAGAGAGAGAGAGAGAGAGAGAGAGAGAGAGAGAGAGAGAGAGAGAGAGAGAGAGAGAGAGAGAGAGAGAGAGAGAGAGAGAGAGAGAGAGAGAGAGAGAGAGAGAGAGAGAGAGAGAGAGAGAGAGAGAGAGAGAGAGAGAGAGAGAGAGAGAGAGAGAGAGAGAGAGAGAGAGAGAGAGAGAGAGAGAGAGAGAGAGAGAGAGAGAGAGAGAGAGAGAGAGAGAGAGAGAGAGAGAGAGAGAGAGAGAGAGAGAGAGTCCAAGGAGAGGACGTGTATGAAGTGAACCCTTGTATGAAGGCCCTTGCTTTTCACTAGATTTGAAAGGAAAGCCTTTAAACATAACAATTCTATTATACTCTTGTTTGCTTGGGCAAGCTTTCATATTTTCATTTTCATCGAGTAGTTAAAAGGAGCCACATAAGCGTTTGATTGCGTGTAGTGTTTCTCTCGTGGAAAGCAGGCTGAAATAGTCACCACTCATACTGAAGGTACTGTATGTGAATGGGACCCCACATTCATCGGGAGGAACACAAACAATATATCATAATTATGTATGACACCAGAAAAGTAATGGGAAGATATTGTACTGCCCAAACATGAAGTAGTCGAGAGGGAGTGAAATGTTGTTATAAAGTGAGTTTTGTAACTTTTAAATGATGACAACTGAATGAGTTATGCTCTAATTATTTGGAAAAACAGCCTTTATGTTAGTAGTGTCAGTGAAGAAAAATGCCTAAGTACCGGAGCTTCTGTGACTAAATTGTCAGTCCATTTTGTGCTTTGTATTTTGTGAATAAATGCACAGTTAGTTGTTAATATTGTTGAATCTACTGACAACAGCTGTAATCTTAAATAGCATAATGCAACAGATGCTGTTGTGTTACATATCATGCCTCTGATTCTGGAAGACTGACCTTACCATGTAATGCTGAATGCTGAGTATACTAACACTATACTGAAACACAAATGAAGTGATCACTAGACACAATCAGGTAATACAATGTTGGCTTCTCAATATTGCTGGCAATGTTTATGCTATTAAGTCCTAGCGGAAGTACAGTATGTCAGCAATGTTTGTGGAAAAGGTCTGTTTTATTACACCTTGAGGGTACTGAGCTTTAGTTTTTCATAACGTGTGTTTGTGTGTGTGTGTGTGTGTGTGTGTGTGTGTGTGCGTGTGCGCGTGCGTGCGTGCGTGTGCGTGTTCATACAAGTGATAAGATGCTGTTTGGCCATTAGTACAAATGTGCATCTGAGGGGGAAAGTATTTGTGCCAGTGGAAAAATCCAATGTCACTCTCTCTCTTTGTGTCATTACATCCTCTAGAGTACACTTCCTCTCGCTTCCCCTTCCCTTCCCTGCCCTCCATCATCCTCCTCTGTCTGTCTGTCTGTCTGTCTGTCTCTCTGTCTGTCTGTTTGTCTCTCTATGTCTCACACCAGGTCATTCCGTGCATAGACAATTGGAAAATCCGTGCATAGCCGCCTCGCATCTCCCCCATTGTAACTAAACCATTTCGGAGGTATGCAGTCTCAAGGGAACTGGAGTAAGGGACCACCGAGTGAGCTAAAATCTCACACACACACACACACACACACACACACACACACACACACACACACACACACACACACACACACACACACACACACACACACACACACACACACACAATGCCTCCTTTTGTATGACTCTGTCCTTTCTCTCCATCATAGTCTCAACACGCCGTATTTTCATCTTACTCTTCCCTGTCTCCCTCTCTCTCTGTCCTTCACCCACTCCCCATCTCACTTTAAGCTAAGGTTATATTCCACAGGTAATGTTTTTTTTCTTCTGCCAGTGATTATGTACCTGACAACTCTAATGGAGGCCATACAATGTATCATATGAAAACAATACACTTGATGGGGATTCTTTGTTTGCTTTTATTTAATTTGTGTTGAAGGTTTTTGCAGGAGAAACAAGAAACAGCTCATTCTTTGCTAAAGGAGGCTCAAGAGTATTTTATGTATAAGTCTTTCAGATTACTTTTATACATTTTTTATATAAATATTTGCTCATGTGTCATATACTCGGGGTGTCTTTGATTACGATTATGACGTAAGAGAAAAATTGTGAATATGGCCAATAGGCCAGCTTATGTTATGTGTAACTTTGGAGGCACAGTGTCTCAGCTTTTACACCATTGAAGGGTATCTTCTCCCTTCTGGCTCCCAAACCGTGTAACAAACTCCCCATTGCAGTTAGAACTGCAGACTCACTCCCAATCTTCCGGCGTAATCTGAAGACTCACCTCTTCAGACTCCACCTTGGCCCGTAGCACTTGCCCTAGCACTTGCCCTAGCCTTGACGACCTTGCAAGCTTATGCAAAGGCTAAAATGTAATTTAGATAGCATGTTATGTAGACAGATGCCAGGTTCATTTGTAGACCTGGAATCCTATAGTGTGTATAGTTTCAATGTACAGATTATAGATTTTTTTGACATTATACAGTTTAGAATGATGATAGGTTCTTGGTTTACCTATGATCCTAGATTACTAGATTACTATTGCTATGCTATGTATTACCTCGTGTTTTCCTTGCTTACTGTCTGCTAAATGCCTAAATTGTAATTGCAATGTTGTGCAATAAAGATGAACCCGGAAGGTGTGTTGAGACCAGATGGAAACATACATCTAATACATTGTGAACGTTTGAAACAGGAAAATGAGTTCTGGTTGTCCGTTGAATAATCTAGTTAGATTCTCATTTACTGGGTGCTGGGTTTTAATGCAACTTGCCTTGTACTGTTCCCTGTTTTCCAAATCATTTTTGAATTACAATTCTGTATATTGTGGTTAGGATCATGGCTGTGGTGAACAGTTCTACTCAAGGCCTTATTTCCATAATGATTATTTCAAGCCTCTCTCATTCCACGGAGTGAAGAATGACATAATGCATAATGGAAGATGAAGCCTGGCCTCACTGTCTCCCTCTGGTGTCCAAAAAAAAAGCCTTCTTTCCTGTCTGCTCAATTTCACACTGACAGCTCCACTTCAGGTAGCAAAGCCAAGGGGGGGAGAAAAGAGAAAGAGAAAATTATTACAGATAGCTGTGACAAATGCCGACAAATGTCTTATGGGGTATATTACTTGGTTCAGCTCTCATCAAAGTCAGTGGTTATCAGTGACCTGCCAGACGGTCTGCCAGATTGACAAACAAAATAGAGAAATTAAACACGGACACACGTTCACATATACACACATGCTGAGCACAAACACGCGCATACACGCACAAAAAGTTTTGCAGTTGTAATCAGTCTAGCTCTAGTTTCTTGGGCTTGAGGCATTGCAGAGTGTTGTTTCCATGGCTACAGGAACAGATTAAATCCAAAGAGGTGTGTGTGTGTGTGTGTGTGTGTGTGTGTGTGTGTGTGTGTGTGTGTGTGTGTGTGTGTGTGTGTGTGTGTGTGTGTGTGTGTGTGTGTGTGTGTGTGTGTGTGTGTGTGTGTGTGTGTGTGTGTGTGTGTGTGTGTGTGTGTGTGTGTGTGTGTGTGTGTGTGTGTACATGCCGTGCATGTGTGTGTTGAGGTGTGACTGCAGAACTGATGTGTTCTGAGCTGGAGGGCATGTCACAAGGGAAATACAACAGCATACACTATTGTATGAGATATAACAGAAGCCCAAAACATTACAGTGAAGCAACACTATATGATAACTTTCTATTATTTCAGCAGTGTTTTTCAACCCTTTTCATATAAAGGTCCATTATTGATTCGGCATTTGAGCCACGGACCACCATTTGTATGAGATTTAGCCTCTCAGACTCTCACACACACACACATATATATATATATATATATATTTTAGCTGGTGTTACCTAGTCTCCCTTTAAGTATTGCTAGTGTTAAGTGTGTTGTTAGTGTTAAGTATTGGTAGCGATAGGGGCTGTGTCCACATATTTATTGCTGAACGCTGTGCGGGCCTGGGCCAGTTGCTTTCCGCCTACCAGGCACCCGTATACATTGAAACAAAACAAAACACAAGCCCTGACAGATATACAGTAATTGGGGGGCTGACAGCCCCCAGGGACACCTTCCATCATTGTGATGACAGCCCCGGGCTGTCATCACAATGATGGAAGGTGTCCCTGATATTTGCACAAAATCTCAACTCCTTAGTTAATTATTGGTTTTAGTGCTAGTGTGTTAGGAAGATATCAATTAACTTTCCTAGCAGCATCCCTGCTTTATCTAATCACCCATCCCTCCACAGCAGATATGTGTCAGAGAGTAAACAGTTTAAAAAGTGGCCCTGTTTGTATCTCTCCTTTGCCTCTCTGTGCTGATCCAACATCATCTTTTCTGTTCTGTGAAACCTGTTGTTTTGTCACCATAGCTAAAAGGAGAGAGGCGAGCGTATCAAGAGTTTCTGCAGTGCTGCTCAATGGTGCTTGATAAATAACTCAAAGGGAATCAGCTGGCTACTGCTAGCTCGCTTCAGGAGATGTAGGGTTTTGAACAACAAAAGTAAGCTTATCTGTTGCTAAGCTGAAGTGGAGTTGATCACTGTAATCCCCGCCCAATGCCAATGGTGATGTATGTGTTAAGCAATCTTAGTTCCTATGTTTAGACCCCCCAGAAAATTTTGGACAGAAGTCCTTGATTATGCAGGTAAAAATCTTTGATTTTGCAGGCAAAAATGATTGATTATGCAATGGAATGTGCAGGGATTCGAAATATGTGGGAACTTGAAAAATAAGGTGATTCTCCTGCACCCTATGACATTGCTTCTCAAAGTGGGGTCCGGGGACCCCCAGCGGTCCTTGAGGGCGTTCCAGGGGGTCCCCAGCAAAATGTATAAATATAATAAAAATCTATTTAACCTGTACCTGTACCCATAACACCAGAGGGTCGTTGGGGCACCACAGACGATCTGTTGACCAGCTCTCTTCATCCGTCTCTGTCCTCGCCAGCTCTCATTGCCTCAATGAGTTTCAAGTGAGTCCATTATTCCCATATTTTCTTTTGTCTCCCTCGTCTCCTGCCACCTTGTACGGTGCCTTACTGCCTTGCAGGATGGTCTTTGCAAGGCCTGAGGATCTGGTGATGTGTCCGTACCACCTCAGTTTTCGCTTTATGACAGCGGTAAGCAGGTCATCATGTGGGCCGACTGCTTGGTTGATTTTTTGCCGGACTTCCTCGTCAGTTACACATTGAGTGTAGGAGATACCCACAAGTCTTCTGTAAAATCACATCTCCATGCTCTGTATTCTCTTCTGCAGCTCTGCTGTAAGGATCCAAGTTTCACAAGCATATAGAAAGATTGAGATGACTAGTGAGCGCAGTAGTCTCATCTTTGATGCCAGACTGATGTTTTTGTCTTTCTTTCTGTGCTTGAGTTTTGCCAGGGCAGCAGCTGTTTGAGCAATTCTGCCAAGGACTTCCCGTTTGGATCCTTCATCCGACACGATTGCTCCGAGGTATTTGAAGCTAGACACCGTGTCGAGTGCCTGTCCATTGACTTTGATGTCTGAGCGGATACCATTGTTGTCAAGCCTTTCAATTGGGCTGGCCAGTTATTTTTCTTCTCCAGCTAGCCCATCAAAGTCATCTGCAAAACGGAGGTAGGTGATTGGTCTGCCTCCTATAGATTCCGACAAGTTCCACCATCCTGCTATCCCTATATATTTGTGTAGCACCCCGGTACCGTGTTGAATGGAATAAACGGGGCGCTTGAGTTCGTTACCTTTTACTTTTTAACCCTGTATTTATATTATAAACCACAAGGCTGATGAACTTGACAGTAGACCTATTTCCAATAATTATCTCAGACAACATTTTAAATGTAAATCAAATTTACTAGGGTGGTTGGTTGTACACAATGTGTTTAAACCCTTTTTTAAAGTTAACATGAAATAAAAACATGAAATAGACATACAACAAATACAATGATACTGAAGGTAAACCTTTGTTTAGTAAATACCAGTAGGCCTTAGGCCTTTTCAACCTGATTCAATCAGATGAACTCCTTAATTGTCTTCACAATTTAAAAGTCAAAATCACACTTGACCACTTAAATCAAATTATCAAAAACCCAACTCTCAATGTACTCTTGGCAAAATCCCTATTACCTTACTTCAAACCAAAATGTCTTTCACTATTCCTAAATAGCAAACACAGAATACCTTAATACTCTTAAATACACAGTGGGCCCTCACACGTCCACGCACACATACACACAAAACAAAAACTGTTGCAGGCCTGATCGTGGTGATGGTGGAGCGATGGGGCGATGGGTGACTGAGTCCTCAGTCCTTGACAAACGAGCGCACAAAAGTCTTTACTCACAGTCCTTGTTCAGTTCTGTAGAATAGTTAGTGAGGTGACAATGTTTGTGAGGTGAAGCAGACAGCAGGCAGGTACAATCCTCGTCAGGAATACACTCCAAACAGTCCTTAAAAATCAGCAATGGTGTCCTCGTGTTGAGCGACTAACTGACTTTTTTCCCTCAGCACAAACACACTTTTACACTCACTTAAGACTTTTTATAACTCAAACATGTCATACAAACTGCTAGAAATAGGCACTGTGCCTCAGAGCTAGCCTGGTAAACCCCCTCCCTCCGGAAATCTCATTTGCATTTGATTTCAGGGAGGTCTGGGATTGCGCAGGGAGTAGAGATGGCCGAACACTGCGTGTCCGAACCAATCAGCGGCTGCTAGGGGCGGGATCATCCAATCACCTGCCTAGTAGCTTGAAAAAAAGAAAAACTGTCTGTCATCGATTCTGCGACCGGAGTCTCAGATGGGAAGTAGGCTGTGAAACAAATGTGTGTCGCAAGCTTCTTCCATTTGACGGTGTCAGGTTACCTCAGAGCAGCAGCAGGCTTCAACTTGGCTTCTGGTATAATCCAACCTGTGTCAGGTCAAACACTCAGGTCATACAGGTGATACTGTTCAGCAATCATCCCCCTCTTTTATAATCTCTCTCCTCTCCCCACTCTTCCAATTGAGTCCCCAATCAGCACACACCACTTGATCATACATCACACAGAATGAAGAACATCAATTACCTCGTTAACTACTACTAGTTTACTCTTTGCTTAGTAAACTCAGCAACACTGGCACACCTGTTTTACATCACTACTCGTTATTGGGTTTTTTCCACTGTCTCTCCAATGAACTTAAACCCTTTAACACACCATGATATGCATTTTTAAATATAAGTCTTTTACCAAAACCTATTTATTTAAATATCTCTTTATGACGGACAACTATTTATTAAAGGCATACATTTGTAACTTAGTCAACTGTTTTAGAATGACTTAAACTAAATGTATTAGAATAGGGCTAAGGGCATGAACTAATCACTGGGCTACATTTGGGAAAGACTAACATCATCGATATGACGCCAACATGCCATCAGAGATCTACATGGTAGCATGTTTTTTCAATAGCATAATTTGCTTTCCCATGTGTATCGTATTGAGATCGGCATCATATTGGGATAATACATATCGTATTGCAACTCCGCTATTGGGATCTGTGTATGTATCGTGAATTACCTGCGAATACCCATCCCTAGTCATTTTATATCAAGTTAGGACCTCTCTAGACGCCATTGTATGTCATTCATGCAGAGCTTAATCTCAGCTAGAACCACACAGTGAGCAATCTTGCACTTGTTCAACAATTGTGAGGCGAGCTGCAATCTTTAAGAATCACATGGCCAACACAAAGGTGGACCCCCCCCATTTCAATCTTTCTAATCACAGGTTCTTTAATTTATAGGTTACCTGTTACTCTGTTCAGCAAAGGCACCTTTCAAGTCCTGACAGAATGGTAGACATATTGCTGGGATAACAGCTAAACAGAATGAACACTGGCTTGGCCTTGCAAGAAGATATTTCTCAACGCACTACAAAGCAGTATATCACAGGGAATTGTGAATTTTGAAGGACATTTACCTTGCAAAAGACAGGTAAAGAAGAAATTACCTCAGCACATACTGAATAGTTAGGGCGGCTGTGGCTCAGGAGGTAGAGCAGGTCGTCCATTGATCCGTGGGTCGGCGGTTCGAATCCCAACTCCTCCTGTCCACATGTCGAAGTGTCCTTGGGCAAGACACTGAACCCTACATTGCCTCCAATGATTCGGTCGGCGCTAGCTTGCCACCATTGGTGTGTGAATGTGGGAAAAGTGGGGACGCTGGTGTCGACTGTTTGCCGCTCCACCTCCCAATGCCCCCCCTGTATGAATGAATGAACCATTGTAGGGCGCTTTGAGTAAGTTTGAGTACTTAAGAAAAGCGCCATATAAATGCAATTCATTATTATTATTATCATTATAGTACCACATAAACAAATAAGCAGTTTTTTTCCTTGTTGGGTTGTCTTCTCATGTTTAACTGCCCTCCTTTTTCTCAGTTTTTTTGTTTGTTTTTTGGTTAGTTGTCAGAAAAATCTGAATCTGTTTTATTGTTACATCATAGGTTTATAGGTGTAAATAAGTGGGAGAAATTTGTTTTTGTGCAATCTCCATCATTTTGTTGTTTTCTAGGAAAGAAAGGGCGGCAGAGAGAGGGAAAGCAAGGAAAACAATCAAAGCCATCTACTGTACATATACATAGCATAAGCAGCAGGTATGTATATGAGGTTAGATATAAGGTGCAATGGAGTGGCAACGCATAGATCCACATATACATGAGGTTAGAAACAGGCGGCAAGGAAGCTCTGCTGGATATGAAGTGTTTTTCAGCACTGCAGTTCATATAAGCTGGGGGAACAGGTTGTGGCTGGGGTGGTGACTGTCCTTGATGATACAGTGAGCTTTGACTGCACACCGCTTCTCGTACAGCTCCTGGAGTGAAGGCAGCCCCCTTAAACGATGGCAGCCGACATCCCATTATGAGCGAGGTTTTTCAGTTCACGAGTAGTGCATTTCCCATACCAAGCTGTGACACAAGAACACTTGACAGACGACAAAAGACGTTTACAAAAGCATCCAAGGCACTCTGGAGTATTTGTCAAGGTTCCCTGATGAAGGCTGTTAGAGCTGAAACCTTTCTTTTCTCCACAGCACAGGTTAGGCATCTTTAAGAGCGTGTGGGTGTGGGTGTGTGTGTAAATGGTAAATGGTGCATTTATCTAAGGCTCCTTTATCCTTTACAATGTGCATTACATTCCCCCATTCACACACACATTCATGCACCGACGGTGGAGGAAACCATGCAAGGCACCAAACTGCTCATCGGGAGCAATTAGAGGCTAAAGGACAATTCGACACTACCTCTGGGGGAGCCTGGGATCGAACTGGGAACCTGCTGGTTCGCAAGCGGCCACTCTACCTCCTGAGCCTCTGCCGGCTCTGTGTGTGTATGTGTATGTGTGTGTGTCTGTCTGTCTGTCTGTCTGTCCAGAGCTAATCGTGCAAACCGCTGAACCGATCAGCACCAAACTTTGCATGCACACTGTCAGTAGGCCACAGAAGTACCTCCACTCATTAGTTTTCATTGGATTGGATTTTCATAATAATAAAGATCCTTTTTTATCCCTTTTGCAAAAAAACACTCCACATAAACGTGTTGTGTGATCTCTTCTCTAAATGCTCTACTGTTCACTTCACGCACCATTTCCTGTGAGTGCCTGCATTATGTTTCTGGGAATGTGGGGCCATTCACAAGTGGTGCATGAAGAACAGCAGAGTGCTTAGAGAAATGGGCACACAACACATGTGGAATGGTTATTAAGAATATGCCACTGAAAATGGTATCAAAAAGGAAATGTATTAACTAGTGCTGTCAAGCTCTTACAAAATGTAATCGCGATTAATCGCAGGATTTGTGTGATTAATCGCATATTATTTATTGGCTCAAACTTGAATGATGATTTATTTATTTAATTATCTTATAAATTATATCTTCTCTGGTGTACATAATGTACACAAAGTACCCTGTATTTATTATTTCTCTCACTCACTCACTCGCTCACACACGCACACGCACACGCGCACGCACACACACGGGTTACGAGACATCTCAAGCGCTTGCCAGTGCACATGGTCATAAACAGTCCATTAGTGCAATGCCATTTGCCCTCACTTCATCCTCTTAGTCCCCCCCGAAGCACCTACTGTAGGGGCTCCCTGTGGTCTGCTTGGACCACCGCACAGACAGAGAAATTCAAGGTCTCACAGACAGACCCGAGAGCCTTCTGCTACGCTACCAGCATCTTGACGGGGATTACTTCTGCATGTCATTTAAAGGCTCTTTGCAGTTTTCATTTATTTTGAATTAAATAATGTATGAATTCCTTGTGAAGCACGTATGAAATGAGTATCTCTAGATGAAACACAGAACAGACGGAAGGACAGTAGAAGCTCCATAGAAGAAGGTGTGAAATGACAAGTAATTGGCAAGGCTTTCTGTATCCAACTATCCATCAAGAGTATCCCTGAGTGGAAGTGTTGAGTGGAAGGGTTTTTAGGGCTGCAAATTCTGCGACTATCGATTATTTTCTCAGGGATCATTCTGTCGATTATATTATTCTTTTTGGATTCATCGAATAATTGAAAAACACGCTTTCTTCGATTATTTGTTTTATTTTTTATATATGTTTTTTTAATAAACGACTAAATCGATTTGTCTGATTAACCACGTAAGCCCTATTCTATGCTATAACAGTGTCTCACAAAACTAGCAGAAATAGGAGGTTTACAAGCTAACAATGTTGTGAGCTTGTAGATTATTGATTTATTTTTGTCTCGCCCCCTAGGGACCAGGAAGTCCGGGGCGAGACTTAACGTTCATCTGTTCACCTGTGCTAGCCAATGTTAACGTTTTAACCAATCACGTCGCTTAGATTCCCGTGTCTGTTCTTGATTAAGGTTTTTAACCAATCACGTCGCTTATATTAGTTCACGTGAGGGGGGTTGGCCTTAGCTCTGAAAAGTGTGGTGTCCTGCTCCGCCTATGGCGATTTTGATTAGTGACGTTCTATGGGTTGGACTCACAGACTAGATCAAGACAGACTAGAGAAAGTAACGGGAAACCTCTGTGAAGGGCTGTGAAATACATGTGTGAAGTGATATCAAAGAAAACGTGCCAAACGGTTTTATTATGAACAGCCTTAGTTTCCAGTGTAATGGCATGGAGAGTCACAGTACTCCTAGTCTCATTTCTGATAAATGATAATGTCGAATTGAATTAGGTTTAACACCATGCCAGATGCAGTGTGGCTCTTTCTCCATGTTGTAGACTTTCCTGTGGATGATCCCAGAGCCTCTGTTATTCTTTATAATAGTTCACAGACCAAGAGAGAAAACTCACACGCAGATGAGAATAGAGAGCAGAATATTGCAAAAGTTACAAAGGAAACATATTAACACAGGCCATGAAAATCAGAAAAATGTAATCAGTGTATCTGTTGGAATATTATTGTGAATGCAATAACATGCACACTAACATGGTTGGAGTAGAAAGTGTAAAGAACAACGTTGTGTTATTCTAGAAATATATAGAGCAATGTACTGTAATCATACTAGTATTGCATCTGTAGTTCATCAACAGGGTAGCAGGGTAGCAACACAGTGAATTGAACACACTTCTTTGTGAAAAAGCTTGTAGGTTTGACCCAATACTGTTTCATGTCTGTGGAAGTGCCCTTGAGCGAGACACTCAACCCATTCCTGCTTGCTCATTATAAGTCCCTCTGCATAAAAGCGTGAGCTTAAAAATGTTAATGGAAAATCCAATTACACAGTAGGTATATATTGTGCAATGCTCCTCAGGTTTGAAAGCCTTCTAGTTAGGTTTCATAGAGAAGCTTACTTAAAAATCCCTATCAGCCAGACAGACAGACACCTACAGTACAGTACAGTACCTGGCTATTGTTGTTGTTGTATAATGATTTAATTAACCTGTTTGCAAAAAAAAGGCTTCCAGGCTGGCTGGCTGCAACTCATTTCCATTATCTCACTGGTGCAGATAGACCGATTAGTTGGCCAATGGCAATTTGCCTCACCGCAAATTGATGCAGGGAAAGCAGGTTGTCATCTGTGACTTTCTCTTCCATGCCGGGTGGCCGCAGAGCAATTTAATGGATTTCTCCCCCTTCACTTTGCTTATTAACAATATGCATCTGACAGGAATGTAATGAGCTGAAGACAATAGAACAATATTGTGAAGAGAACCAGCAAATTCCTTTTCCTATAACAGTCATTGGGAGAGTCTGTCCCGAGATACAGCCAAATACTAATTGACCAGATATGCATCACAGGTTTGCTTCAATTTGCTGCAAAACACTTAAAAACTGCAAAACAGATCATTTTCCCTTTCAAAACATATTTTTTTGTTAATGAATGCAGATCCTGTCCTGGCAGTGTTTGTCTGTGTTACAAATATCCTCTGGTGTTTGTGTGATCCATGGTCACACAAACACCAGAATGTGATGCCAACCCCCACATTAAGCTGAAGTGATAAACGGTAATGAAAAGATGACTTAATTATAACTTGATATTAATTAACACCATACTTCCTGCATTGGGGAGAGTGGGAGGACTGCTTGAGAGGAAGAGATGAACTCTCTGAAAGGTTATTAATTAAAACTCATCAAGGGACATTATTCTATGAAACTAAGTTACATGGTGGATTTTAGGTGTGTGTGTGTGTGTGTGTGTGTGTGTGTGTGTGTGTGTGTGTGTGTGTGTGTGTGTGTGTGTGTGTGTGTGTGTGTGTGTGTGTGTGTGTGTGTGTGTGTGTGTGTGTGTGTGTGTGTGTGTGTGTGTGTGTGTGCGTGCATGTTCAAACTTCAGCTTTGACTTGCACTCAGGTCGCAGCCATCCATTGATGGGGGTGACGGCGCCGAGCCATCCCCCTTTGCAAACGACACGAGGGTAATAAAGAAGAGTTTGCTGAATGGACAGAAGCAAGGGACGACAGAGAGATATCAGATAGAGGAGAAGGAGGAGAGTAAACAAAACTGCAGACACAGAGGATGAAATGGTGGAAACAACGGGTCGAAAGCTGGGAGAGTGCAAGGCAAGGCTGGGCGGTGATAGGAAGAGACCTTTTGTCAATGTTCACTCACCCTACCCATTCCATACTCCTCTCCACTCCCTGTTATCTGGCACTGCTTGCCCCTCCTTCTCTGTTATTGTCCTAAAACTCTTCTGGGGAGTGCAGGGAATGCATGAAGCCGTATTGCTCCACGGAGCACAAGCGCCTCTGCAAAGAATAATGATGGAATGGATAACAGATAGACGAATGAATGCCAAACAAGTTCAGCCTGCTACATGAATAAAGAGGATGTGGAACTTAATACTGCAGTTGCATTACCATTTACCCTGTTGTTTGTTGGCTAGGGTTCATGCCATGTACTCCAGTCTTGCACATTTTTAAGCCGCTCTGGATAAGAGCATCTGCTAAATGCTAAAATCTATCTATATATCTATGTACAGTCCGTCTGTCCATCCGCCCGCCCGTCTGTTCGTCCATTCGCCCGCCGACCGTCCGCCCGCCCGCCCGTCCATCTAGTATCTATTTTGTCAGCCTTTCCTGATGTTTTTTTTGTGCATCTTTCAATGCATAATCCTTGTCTAGATAACATTGACCAGCTCATACATGGGCAATCTCCTCATGTCTACAAGCAGCCATTCTGCAAGATAAACACTACTACGTTGTACAACACATTCCACAGACGTCTCTTTAAAAGGCCTGCTTTCCATCACTGAAACTGGAGTTCAAGTGGTGTGTTGTGAGGGACAGACCCATTTACTTCAAATCTCAAAACTAGAATATGAGCACTGCACCAAAATGAGACATTGAAATTCTACACACCCTACTGTAGCTTTCTAGTGATGTTTGTCTCCATTACTTGAGGTGCTGGGAGAGGAGGAGGGCACCATGACAGTGGGTTCTATCATACAGATAAATGTGGCCCATAATGAAAGTGTAATGTACGACACTGAGGTCGCCCCCGGAGCCATTTATATGGTGTAATTTATAGCAGAGACACTAAACGACGTCTTGTATGAGAAGATAGAATTCATTCTGTGGTCTGCATGTGGTTGCACATTTCTCTCGATTCAAGAAGGGGAGAGGTAATATAGTACCAGAGCAGGGGATAGGAGAGAGCCTTCTCATTCGGGATTTTTATCCCAGTACACAAAGAAGGGAAGGGGGGGGGGGAGTAAAATAAGGAGTGGTGTGGAGATAAATTATACACAGAATTGACCAAGCCATACTGTAGCTCTGCAGTTCAATTGTTAAACACTTAGGGGGAGAAATGGATGGAAACGGTCGTTTTCTCACACCTCCAATTCAGATGTGACTATTGCACTCTCCAAAACACCTCTATCCTAAAATGTTTCCCAGGTGGGAAACATTTATCATACTGCACTCCAACAAAGCTGACCCCTGAGTCACCCCTCCGGCAATTTTAGCTCTGTTTGACAATGTTTACACCGGAGAAAAGACAAAGCACATATACAGGCTGATGCTGCATCCTCTGTAGCAAAAATAATACAAGTGCCTGCATGTGCTTTAAATATACACGTATTGGAGAAAGTGCAGAGGTTCTGTTGTTGTCTATCACATTACAGTATATAACATCCTCCATGGGCATGGGAAATGAGGCACATTTGGATTTGCAATTACTGCTATTGATATTAAAATATGTCTGTAGTGAATGATTCCACATCCATGGTATGATTAGGTCAAAGCTAAGTCATTGCGGAGTTAAATCCCTTGCTGATTTAAGGGCCATCCACACCAAGCACTATAACTAACTATAACTATATGGTTCACCATGTTGTCATTATAGTTGTAGTGTGGACTCTGCCACCCACTTGAGTTAGAATGATTTTTAATTAGCCTATATTACTATTTCAGCAGTGTGTTAGAGTATATTGTATATCGGCGTTTGCCTTGTGAAGGAGAATGTGACATTGTGGAGAAGAGCGGTGTGATATTTTGCATGGTACAATCAGTGTGAGTGAGGTGGTATCAAAACATGTATCATATTACAAAGATCAGAGCAATCATTCCTATTGAAGGGGTGCTTTGATAATCGCTCTGCAACTTGGCCTTTATTGCAGAGCCAATTAGTCTCCCACAGGAGAACCGTTTTAAAGTTAAAGAATTTAATCAGAGTGTGAAAAATGCAAGCTGTTTTGGTAGTTAATGTCTGACATCCTGTGGAGCTGTTATATTTCACCCATACATCATCATTTGTATTATTCTATTCTGTTGAAGTCATCCGAAGTCTGTTAGTTGTACTACATATGATAATCCCAGTTTAGTATATGCACTTTTACATGACGCTTGTCTAGGGGTGCAACAGTTGAGGGGGGCGCAGGCAACTCGACAGTAATATATTGCGACGCATTGTGGGCTTGTAGATCTGCTATTTTCAAATGGCTGAAAAGTATATAGGCTGAAGTGGTTAATAATGTATATGTGTTGATATAATAATCAAAATCTACAAAGTAGATATTGTAGCCCTATTATAAATTAGTATAATGTACACGTTCATTGCAACATCGGTCTCTCTCTCTCTCTCTCTCTCTCTGTGTGGAGGGAGCATGGTCGAGTGAGCATGAGTTTGTATTGAGAGAGAGAGTGGACAATGTTGCCATGTCCATTAATTGTAATGGACATGGTATCTTACCAGATTCCATGTTAGCGGTACTACTTGTGCCAGTTATTAAGGACAAAGCTGGGAAAATAAATAGCATTGATAATTACAGACCCATTGCTTTAGCTAGTATACTCTCCAAAGTATTGGAGAAAATCCTGTTGGACAGACTGGATAGGTATATTACCACAGCTGACAACCAGTTTGGATTTAAAAGGAAACATGGCACTGATATGTGTATTTTTGCTTTAAAGGACATTATTGCAAAATATAGAAGCCAGAATTCCACCATGTTTCTGTGTTTTATTGATGCTTCTAGGGCATTTGACCGGTTGAATCATTTCAAGTTATTTGACAAAATGTGCCAAAGAGGGGTACCCAAGTACATTATAAGGATACTAGCCTTTTGGTATGCACATCAGACTATGCAGGTGAAGTGGGGAAATACTGTGTCCGAACATTTCTATGTTGGTAATGGTGTTAAGCAAGGGGGGATTTTATCTCCTCTATTATTTAATTTATACATGGATGGGCTGTCTAGGAAACTGAACCAGTGTAAAACTGGATGTGTCATAGGTGACTCTGTAGTCAACCACCTTATGTATGCAGATGATTTAATTATCTTTTCCCCTTACAGTGCAGGCTTACAACAGCTTCTCAGGGTTTGCTCCCAGTATGGCATTGATTTTAATATTAAATATAATGCCAAGAAGAGTAGCATCATGATTGTGCGAAGTAAAGATGATAAAAAGGCAGTATTTCCTAATTTTATTCTCAGTAGCAACATACTACTTGTGTGCAGTGAGATTAAGTACCTAGGACACTGTATATCCGATGATCTCTCTGATGACAAAGACATCCATAGACAAAGATGCAAATTGTATGCCCAGGCAAACATACTAATGCGGAAATTTCACAAATGCTCTGTACATGTCAAGGTATCACTCTTTAAAGCATTCTGTACACCATTGTATACGGCTCACTTATGGAGTAACTACAAAGCTAGCAGCATGCGAAAACTAAAAGTAGCATATAATGATGCTCTACGGTTGCTGGTGAGGGTACCAAGATGGCACAGTGCCAGCCAGCTGTTTGTAAACCTGGGGGTACCTACCTGTCAAGCCCTGTTAAGAAATTTAATGTACAAATTCATATGTCGTCTTGAAAAGTCTGACAATCATGTTATTAAGATTAAGATTTTAATTAACCCAAGTTCTACTCGGTACTCTTCCACGATATGGAGACATTGGCGTAACAGCCTCTACGGACTTTGAAAAGCTGTAGTTGGACTGTTTTTATGTGTTTTTTTTTATTTCTTTTTATTATTTTATTGCTCTTACTGTGTGATTGTCATGTTTTGCTATATGGACCCTGAGTCTGAAATAAAGATTGAATTGAATTGAATTGTAAGCGACTTGTAAGCGACTTTGAGCGAGGAGGAATGGAGGCAAATGGAGGAAAATTCACAGAGCGGATTGATTATTTCTCGCGCGCAACCTGGCAACGTTGTTTCTCCGTGAATACTGTGGCGTTGTTGATAATGTTGTCTTTGGGATGTACATGGCACGTGAATGACGGACATATTACAGTGAGTGTGGTGTGATAGAGACATGACTAAAGTGAAAGCAACGGCGCGGGTTGAAGCGAAGTGGTCGCGTGTGTTGTTGTTGAAGCGAAGTGGTCGCGTGTGTTGTTGTTGTGGGGAGATTTCAATAGCGGCTGTGTCGTGTTGGTTTCGGTTTCGCTCGACGGTGCTCACGCTAAAGGGAACAAAATGGTGTACCCGTAATGTTGTCAGTTTGTGCTGGTCGCAATGAATTATGCTCCGAGGAGGCAAATGTGTGGTGAGCAATGAAAAGTAGCCTACGGCACCTGTCAATTAATCGCGCACGTTGTGGCTTGTGTGGTTAGTGATAGTGATATGTTGTGGTTGTGTTAGGGAAACAATGATAACGGAAGTGAATGAGTGAATGATGACGGAAGACGGGACTTATCTGCAATGTATTATAGGATAATCAATTTAATTAACATAATAGATTTGGGGGAATAGTTTTGAAATTTCATTGTTTACTTCAAAATATTAAAGGGTCTACACCATGAAAATCACTTTTTTCTTGGTTTATTTGTATTTTTTGGGGTCCCCAGTGTCTCTTGTACCCAAAAAAAAATTTTTTTTAAAATTCAGTCATTCCTTCTCATTTCATGGATTTCCAGAATGGGCGTGTCTGAACAGGCGATCTCAGAATGGCAATGTTTCTGATGTCACAAACATTAATGATGGCAAACCCAATGTTAAATGAAAAGTGCCCGAATCGCTCCGAAACTTTTTCTACCCCCCCTAAGTGGGGGTCTACGAACAAATACTTCGGGCTCGGATTTTGGCTCCGCCCCCCGGAAGTGGGTGAAACAGGCACCTCAAACACTTGGTGGAATTGTTCAAAAATGTTCAAAGTGTTTTTTTTTTCGATTTTGTATTTTTCTTAGATGCTTCTTTTTATGCAGAATTTTTCCTTTTTTTTAAATAATTTTTTTAATAATTTTTTTAAATAAAAAACAGAATTGCTCAGTAGCCCCCCCCTGCCCAAGAGGACGTTTTGGTATTGCAGCTGAAAGTGCTGTATAAGCCAGAGACAATTGACTTGGGATGAGTATATCTGAGTGATGATTTAGGCTCAAACCTTTTGAAAAAGGTTTGAGGGACATACACCATATGATATTAAATATCAAATATTTTTTTTAAATTCATGGTGTAGATCCTTTAAAAAAAAATACCCCAAATAGCAGGTCTGCAATCTCAAAACACGTCCCTATGTGATGCGTTGTGAGCTTGTAGATCAGCATTTTTTTACTATTTTTGTGCAACATTGTAGTATAATATAAAATTATAAAATAGGGCTAAGTGGTTAATCATAAAAAATCGTAATTGTTTTGTGTTGATTTGTTGATATATAGAAAAAAAAATAAACATACTTCCCGATTATTCGTATGAACTCTCTGCCGTCCACATTTTGTTTTAAAATACATGCTATTGCAGACTTAACTGAAAGAGTAATTGATAGAATAATCGCTAAGAAAACAATCGATAGTTTCAGCCCTACACTTACTGTATAGCAACAAGATGCAGATGCCCCCAAAGTGGGGGCTGCCTCTAGGACTAATGTTTCTCCCACAGATGTCTTTAATATGTAACCAATCCAACACTAGTGAGTGCTCCTTGCTGCTGGCAATAACAGAAAATTTACAGTTTTCAACAAAGAGGACAATCATCGCACACACTGAACTCATTTATTTGCTTTGACATATTTATGCAACAGCTGAAAACAGTGACATTGCCTTTTTGCCTCCAGCTTCATCAGCCTTGCTTAACCAAGAGGAGATGTTCTGGTCTTGTATACAGTATATGCCAGGAGTCAGGACTGTATATAATATATACTGCCATATTATGGCAGGGCTAAGGAACTGTATAGTCAGTGTTGAGATTCTCTCATGCTGAACCTCTATACTGCATTTAGTTAGCGGTTCTCCGGGGAATATCAGAAAAGACGTAACTACATGTTAAAATGTGTCTCGGTATATATAATATGTACCAAGCAGTTACTTCTGTTTTGTTTTATTTTTATTTGGACATGATTAGTGCTACATTTTGTCTGTTTCCATCAATATAAGAAAAGCAAGGACACCCTTGCGTTGAGAGTGCCATTCCTTTATGGTGACAATGTTGTGAGAGAACAGGACCTGACTGGGACTATCAAGGTATGATGTCACAGGCAGTAACAGGATAAATACGTTGACAGGCTAGACTAGACTAGATTACAGTTTCTGATTATCATTCCTCAACCTTGCTTCAAACACTTCTTGAAAAACATTCTCTGAAATAAACAAAGTGCCTGACACAGCGTACTATTTTATACATATAAGGCAACTCCGACACAGCACTAACATCAGTGGCAATCATTTGTCATAGCTCAGAACAAACATCCTTCAAAGTCATCTCCGGGGTCGCCTTTGAATACTTGCTAGCAGGCACTTGAAAGAGCATCAAAGCAGATTAATGTGCCTAAGAAGAAAGCTTGTGTAAGCCTCCCCAGTTGCGACATATTTGTCAAGATATGATATAATTGATGTGGTCCATTAGTATGAAGGTGCTGCAAGTGTTCGTATCTGCATGTAGTAATACATGATGGTTACAGAAGGGCAGCATCTTGCTTAGAATTTTCCACAACACAGTAAAATTGGCCCTTATGGGTTTTGGCCTTTCTGCTAGTACCACAAATACGGCAACATTTCCACTTGCATGAACAATATCTCAAAATGCAATGAGTAGATTGCTATGAAACTTAATGCATTCAGCAAGGATGCACTCTAGATGTTGGTGACCCCCATGGCCTATGCTAGTCTAGCATGACCTGGCCTTAGGCCAATTTCCGGTTGGGTGTAAGGAGAAGCACAGACGCGCTAGGGGGTGCTAGCATGGATTTTAAGGGCCCTATGTTAGACAGTGCAAAATGCAACGCAACTATCGTTGCTAGTATACAACCGATGCAGTTGTCATTTTTACGTCCAGCACAGACGTTGGTCTTAAAATAAGGTGTGGTCAGGCAAATTGTTGGTGCATTGCTATCTATCTTACACATAAAGTCAGAAAGTGATTGTGCTGTAGACCAGCTCAGAACTGGTCTTCAGTCTAATGCAGTCCCCCAGTGCAGTATTTCCCCACTATTTAACTCATTTTCTGCCATTAACCTGTTTGACCTGTTTTTTTCCAAAGCCCACACCGCCATTGACGTGTTTGGCGTGTTTTTGGTGTTGTCAGTATTTTTCCACCATATGGTGCTCTTCGGTAACACTTGAGTTACCATTTCATCCTCAGACACACAGATCCAGGAGATCACGTGATCACAAGATTTCCCCCTCCATTCACTTTCTTGTTGATTTGGAAAAATCCTGTATCTCGCCTCCCTGGTTTTACTCTCTTCGTTGAAGTCTGCAAATTGTAGTTGGCTGACATAAAAAAGGCATATAAATCCACATAACCACAAAATATCCAAGAAAGGAGCACCGGTCTGCCTTTTTCCTATGGTTTCTATGCGCCCTGAAACATCTTGGCGGATGATCGATAAGTAATGGGTGACGTCACTGTAGTCAGAAGAATATACTTGTGTCCGCGGTAGCTAAGTCGGTCCCTATTAGGGTATAAGTTGTCAAAGTCCAATTGGGTACCCTTTAGCTCCAAATGAGGTGAGATTGATGCCACCTGGGTGAAAGCACTAATTCCAGAGACCTTATCTGATCTAGTGTTTCTCAAAGGGGGGTAAAGTATGTGTACCTCTAGGGGTGCATGCAAGTACTACAGGGGGTACGTAATAGAAGGTGGAAAATAAAAAATGAAAAAATAACCCTAACCCTTATGATTAATGATAAAGCATTGACAAATCTTGTATGAACCTGCTGATCTGTAAAGTGTAAAACCTGACAAGCACAATTGTTACAGTAAGCAATACTTTCTGTGAAATTATGCTGTTGTATTTTGAACATATTCACATCCACTGGACTTAATGAAATGTTATGGCCACAGGGTTCAAATAGATCTGCTCAGGAGGCACTGCAACTCTTTCACTCCATTTCTTATTTGTAACAACTTTGTCAAATTATGTCCTTCAAATTGTGAGTTATCATTCATTAATAGCATCATTATGTTAGCTATGGTTTTCTCTTACAGTTTTCTAAGCAAAATGTTGTAGCCGGGTAAAGGGGGTTACTTGGATTTAGAAATCAGGGAAAGGGGGTACTGAAACCCCAAAACAATTGAGACCCACTGGGCTACAGCAAACCGGTGACTATAAAGGCTTGGGTCTGTTTTTCAGGAAAATGGAGGGTCAGTATTTGTCTGTGTTTTGTGGCCTGTTTGAGTAAAATACTTTACTGCATTTCATTCCTCTATTCCATTCCCACTCATTCCAACAACCATTCTCAAGTATAACACTTAGTTAGATACAAGGAAGGTTAGATAGACGGATAAAAGAAAAATGCTATAGTGGTCATGAGCAGTTCACTATTAAGTACAACTCTGCCCTTGTTGAACTTTGGTAAAACTTTGGGTTATATAACCAGTTGGACAGGATTTAAGTCATAATATCAGAATGAGAGTCATTATTCTTTTTATTGCACATACTGTACAGTGAGGTTGGTGCATTACACTGAAGTATAACTGAATACGTCGAGATTGTTCTTAAATTCAATCACCTCTTGGTCCTTTATCTAACAATGTCAGGCCACTTGCTAAAAACCTTGGTGTCTTATTTGATCAAGGATCAGATCACTTTTGCTTTTATGTCCTTTTATTTATTTGTGCGTTGATTAATGATGTTTTAACACAACTAAAGGAAAAAACACTAAATCCTGTAGGTCAGGCACCCGACAACCCCATGCGAAGATACAAACGACAAATAACTCCGACACACATTTGAAATATTTATTTATGTCCACATAATGAGAAGTACAGGATGTACAAAGGACATAAACACTGCCAGTGCAGTCAGATGAAGGGAAAACAGTTAGTTACAAAGCGCATGTAAAGCAGAGCAACGTTACTTACAAAACAAAAGATGGCATACTTGTCAAACACAGCGGACAACAATCATATGTAAAGGAAGCAACGCCTCCTCCTAATTGAGCGGCTTCCTATAATAGCTGATATTGAGCAGTACCTTGCTAATTGTTTAGCCCTCCTTTTGGAGAGGCCGGCCATTTGCAGGCCCCTTACAACCAACTTGTGCACGTGCCCTAGACTACCAAAGATAAAAACCAAAAGTTTACATCTGTAGCCTAGCTGAGAGATGGTCTGCTCTAGCTGATGATATTTTAGCACTTTGGTTAGGAAGGCTTCCTCTAAGCCAGGGGTAACCAACCAGTCGATTACGATCTACCGGTAGATCATCAAAGCCTTCTAAGTCGATCGCGGTGTGGGCCCAGTGGCAGACGGGCAGCCATCACAATTTGTGTAGTGTAGACCAGAGTGTAGAAAAGAGAGTAACGACACGCTTTGATCTCGCCGCAAAGCGCGCTCCTATGGGCTATAGTTCCAAACATTGGAACTATCTCGTTGAGATAGACAGAGCACTTCCGCATTCCATTCTTACTATGGGAGTCGATGCTAGTGTGAGAACTCTCTTTATGGCTCTGGTGTAGACTAAAGCATGTTTTTCTGTAAAGTAGCTTGAATATATTGGGGGTCCTTGACATGAAAATGTTTGTGAACCACTGCTCTAAAACAACATTCGACAATAAAGTTTGACTGAACTGCCCTAGTCGCTTATTTTGGACTTCTTTTCATAGACCTGGTTGCTTGTTTCTCTCACAAAATCTGGCAACGCTGGTCGAAGGGTATCCATGCGTCGTTGTTTTCCTGTACATTCCGCACACACAATTCAACTTGCGGGTCGCACTCAAGAAATAACGAGCGCAGTCTCGTGACATGCAAGCCTTTTCAGTGGTGGATAACGCTGGATTTAAATCTTCAAACAGTGTTCTACAACGTTACAAAGTGCCATCGCAGCAGAGCTCAAGCAGTGGGGGAAGAAGTACTCAGATATTTTACTTAAGTAAAAGTAGCAATACCACAATGTAGAAATACTTTTTAGGCCTGTGTTCAAAATGTTACTTGACTTGAGTAAAAGTACAAAAGTATTGGCATCAAAATATACTTAAAGTACCAAAAGTAAAAGTACAAATATGTTTGAAAATAGCAGATCTACAAGCTCCCAACGCGTTGCGATGCATGTTGTGAGCTTGTAGATCAGCTATTTTCAGATAGTTATAAAATAGGGCTAAAGTGGTTAATGTATGATTTATAATATACCGGTAATACATTTAAATTTATATCTGCAAAGGCATGAGTTAAGTAGCTGCTTTTGTATCAAACCCTTTCCTCAGTATTGACATTGAACAGCTGTCAGTTAAAATGCAGGATGTGTTTGCATTAACTACAGGTGTTGAAATGGAGATTTTTAGCAGATGCAATCTGCTCTACAAAGAGACAGACCTATGACACATCATTCGACAGATTACAGATTTGCATTCGACAGACAGATTTGCATTCGACAGATTTGCGTCATTGGCTGTCCTTACAGATTTGCATTCGACAGATTTGCGTCATTGGCTGTCCTTTAAGCCAATGGGGATATTTTCCCATTTTCCCATACTCTGAACGGGCGGCCTCTCGTCCTCCCAAGCTATGGGACTAGACACACCTCTCGCCTCTATGCCATGCTAGTACTACACACGCCTGCTGTCGGATGCGCGCTTATACAGTACTTGAGTAAATGTACTTAGTTACTTTACACCTCTGTGTTGTAGGCAGACAGACAGAACATTTTCGCCAACGACTTCACATCGCTCGGTGGGGGGGGGGGGGGGGGGGACAAATACATATTAATCTGGGCGTACTTACTTACTTTACGCGAACGGCGTTCTCCTATTTCGCCGACTGTGTTGTTGACGGACAACGGATGCACGCTTATACAGTACTTGAGTAAATGTACTTAGTTACTTTACACCTCCTCTGTGTTGTATGCAGACAGACAGAAAATTTATTTTTCGCCGACTTCACATCGCCCGTCCCCGCAGGGAAGGGGGTTCCCTGCCACAAAATAGATGGGGGGGGGGGGGGGGGCTGTTGACAAATACATATTAATCTGGGGGTCCATGAACATGTTTGAGCACGCGAACAGCGTTTTCCTTTCGCCTCCGAGGCACCTAACCCAGTAGAGACGCGAAAGGAGTTGGGGAGAGAGCCTGGCTGTGTTGTTGACGGACAACAGATGCACGCTTTTATGCGAAACAACAAAAATACAACCTGGCGCAACAGTTGCGTGCATTAGCGCAAGATGAGGACAAAGGAAACGTACAGTATGAAAAGGCTACTACAGGCTACAGTCAAGTCGGACTGAATGACTGAAACGGCTATGCCATCGGTTTCAATCACCGTCACACAGAGTACTCACACACGCGCATACTGAAATACTCTGAAAACAGCCGATCTACAAGCTCACAATCATTGTTAGTTACTTTACTAGTTACTTTACACCTCTTAACAGACGAGCATACGTGTTGAGGCTCCGACAATCTGTACGAGCCACAACTCTGCGGCCGTTAAACACGGCCGCCCCTGATCGCAACGGTCTGGGGTGAGCGATCAGCGCCGTTCTGCCTCGCCCCTAAACACGGTCGCCCCGGATCGCAAAGAACGGTCTGGAGTGAGTGCTGCTCTGCCCTTCAGTGCATATTTGCATGCACATAAGTTGTAACAATAGTGCTGTATCATTAATTTGTTGCAGTAATCAATTCATTATAATATACGTATAATGAATGACAGAATATAAATATATAAAAATATATATATATATATATATATATATATATATATATATATATATATATATATATATATATATATATATATATATTTATATATATATATATATATATATAAAAATTTGACTTTACTTGTAGTTCTTAATCCACTACATTTATAAGGGTACATTATTAATTAACCAGTTGAGGTACTTCTACTTTACTGGAGTATTTCCAATTATCAGTACTTTTACTTCTACTCAACTACATCTCACAGGCAAATATTGTACTTTTACTCCACTACAATTATTTGAAAACTTTAGTTACGTGTTACTTTGTAGATATACATTATTATAAAACATACATTTACCACTTTAGACCTATTTTATACCTACAAACTCACAACATGTTGTGAGCTTGTAGATCTGCTATTTTCAAACATTTTAGAACTTTTACTTTTGGTACTTTAAGTACATTTTGATACCAATACTTTTGTACTTGTTTTACTCAAGTACATTTTGAATTCCGGACATTTACTTGTAACAGAGTACTTTTACATTGCAGTATTTATACGTTCACTTAAATAAAACATTTGAGTACTTTTTCCACCAATGATTATTAGGCTTAGGCTAAATTAATTTATTTAGGTATGACAGGAATAGCTTTGGAGGCAGTATATTTTGTATTTACCCCTCTCTTACGGGAACATGGGGAGTTTTACAAGCGTGCCTGTATTCAGTGTATTGTAAGGTAACTTAAGTGTTGTAGATGATTAGTAGCCTTAAAGCTACTATTTGAATACTATTATCATTTTGGCTATACTGTGTGGCTGTGAGTTTTTTTTTATTTTCTCATTTGTTTTCCGAGGCGAACTTGTCCGCCCAGCCCAATACTTATGGAATACTTTCATTGCCGTAAGCAAGGCAATACTTCGTTTTGTTGTTACTTTTGGGTAAATGTATTTATGTATTTATTAAGTAGCCGTGTAATAAGCGGGATAATGCATGGGGAGGTAGTCATTATTGAAATTTAAAGGCCTTCAGGGCGATTAGGCGACAAACAAGCAGGTCTATGATAACAATCACACACACACGCTGACAAGCCGCACACACATGGCGCGCACACACACACACACACACACACACACACACACACACACACACACACACACACACACACACACACACACACACACACACACACACACACACACACACACACACACACACACACAATACAGCATGCATCTGCTAATAATATGACTGTCAAGTCATATTCATTCTTGTTTAACTACTGACTACCAACTGGAGGGCAGAGCTAGAAACCTGGTCACTTGTGAAGTATCCCCTGATTGTGTCTTGTGCACTTAAGCTGCATGCCTACTTGAAAATAATAAAATCCAAGTTTAGAACTCGTATGACTGACTCACATCTTAATGACTGCCTCAGACTGGCATTCAATGACTGCCTCAGACTGGCATTCACTAAGTATCAACCAGATTTCAAATGGCTTGCAGATAATGTGCAGTCACAGAAGTCTCATTAAAGGTCGGCTAATCCGACTATCTGTCACCATATCTGTGCAAATATATGGTCATGGATGCATTTTTGTCATTTGAACAGAATATCTGTAAATGTGAAAATTCTGAGAAATTGAGAACTGAGAAACTAAATATTGTGCATTGAAGAGAAGAAATCTGTAAAAGCAATTTATTTCATGTCCTTTGTGTTTTGTTTTATTTAAAAATAACTCAACAAAGAAGTTTATTTGTATTTCTAATACGTTTTTCTTAATATTTAGGCATTTATTATATAACTATCATCTTTATTCTTATTTAAACTACTAGTCTTTGTGTGGATGTATGCACATGCATTGAGCCTGTCAGAAATTGCAATCATGGCAAGTGTTTTTTTTAAAACATATTTTAGTGGTAGATCACGGCTTACAATTGGAAATAAAATGTGCTCTTGGGCTTGAAAAGGTTGGTTACCACTGCTCTAAGCTGTAATCAAAAGTACAGCCGACCTCGAGAATGAACACCTCCCTATGGTTTTCATTAACAACAATGACATCAGGGGTGTTAGCTGAAATGTTAGAGAACACAGAATCATCGTTACACAGGTTAAACATGCTCGGCTTCACAGTAGAATGCTTATACAGCATGATGGAGGACCTGAAAATAGAAGTGATATCTTTAGATATCAAATCCACTATTCTGTCATGCCTACTTATGTAGAGTCCCCTGTATACATGGCACCCATTTAAGATGTGGGACATGGTTTCAGCTATTTGTTCATGACCATGATGTATACAGTGAGGAGCATGGTTGCCTGGAAACCAGATGGAGAGGTTAAGTTTAGATGGTAAAACCTGCAACCTCGCTTTCAGAGTAAAGATAATAATGCATTTGTCTAAAGCAACATTTTTTAGCACAGAGTGCGAGACAGAATGGTCCGCAGCGGGGAGACATGCAGTCTTCCCTTGCAACCTCAGTTCAGTCCAATGCTGCCGCTGCCTTTGCTGTTGTGCCCATAAGAGGCGACCTCGGGCACACACACACACACACACACACACACACACACACACACACACACACACACACACACACACACACACACACACACACACACACACACACACACACACACACACACACATACTGCACACAGAACATACTTTGAATGGACCATATTATTGACGGCCCGACGGTGGCTTAATATAAGAAAATAATTAAAAAAGTAATTGAAAAAACACGTAATCACGTATTAGAAGGACAATATCAGTCACCATATCAAATATCTAAATACTGAAGCAAGCAATTAAAAAACTGTCTGGGGTGAACACAAAAGCCAGAGTGGACGTTAAAATTACTTCAAACTTGTTTGAAAGTGAAATATCCCTTTAACCATCATCAATACATGCCTACCTTTAACCTATATGCTAGGTTTAACCTACTTAACTCAAACCCTCAAACAACTTGAGAAGTGAGGACTAGCTAAATTACCTCACGTTCTGAGTAATTTGCCTCATCTTTCAAGTCTTGTGTGCGTAGACATTGGTTGACTTTACAACATTACCACAAGATAGAAGTACACACGCACGCACGCACGCACGCACGCACGCACGCACGCACGCACGCACGCACGCACGCACGCACGCACGCACGCACGCACGCACGCACGCACGCACACACACACACACACACACACACACACACACACACACACACACACACACACACACACACACACACACACACACACACACACACTCTCTCACACACACTCTCACACACATGCACATGCACATGCACACACACGCACACGCACATGCACACGCACACGCACACGCACACGCACACGCACACGCACACGTGCAAGCACACACACACGCACAAACACACACACACACGCGCGCGTGCGCAAGTATATAACGTAATCTTCTGGGAAACCATGTGGTGAAAGTAAATTCAGCTGAGATAAATGTCCGCTGCCACACTCACAATAACATGTTGCTGTGGAGGATGTTGTAGTGAGCCATGTATAGTATAGGCTTAATTTATCAATGAATTTGGAGCACCAAGTACACAGTAAAATCCTCAGTGTTAACATTTTTTAACTGCTGTACTGCCTTTGGCGACTGAATTTTACCAGCTGGATCAATGAAGGTGTTATCTTATCTTATCTTAAGAGTGTAAAAATGTAATCCTGGCCACTATACTGCCTCCCCCTGGCCAGCCGGGGCGCCTGATGGAGGGGAAAGGAACTGGTTGGAATAACGTGTTCCTTCCACAAGCTACGTCCAACCAGGGAAACTCTCCCCTGTCAGGTGATAAGAAGGTCAGTTGGCTCTCATGCATTGCAAGGAGGCATGAGCTCGGCCCTGGCCTCCCTAGGTTGGCAGAGGGAAGGTAATGCCCAGGATCGACAATTGGCACTGGGTGTGAAAAATGGGGTTACAAAATCGTGGGATACAAATTATAATAAAAAAAAATAAAAAAAGAGAGTGTAAAAATGGACCCATCGTAGGCTAGTGTACAAATGGGCTACTGACATGTGGTTCTCCAACTTCATGTGACCAGCCTGTGATGTCAATCATTTATGACCGCAGTTGTCTATGACATATCTATAACGTATGACTTAAGCACGATACATATTCCTTCCGACGTCGTAAAATCCCTCCCGAAGCACGTAATGACGTCTTTGTAGTTAATATCACCTCCCTTACCGAAGAAAGGTTTGGAGGGTCAGAAGGAGTATGGACCACGCTTACATTTGGGCACGGTCTCAGAGACCCATTGACTTCCATTATAAAATTAAGTAAAATATTTTAAGTAATTTCAAAATGTATAAAACACATGTGAAAGAAAGTTTGGGGGGGTTCTTCTGGGGCCTAATACTGGCAGCGTGCACAAGAAATCTGACACTGATCGGTCCAGCGGTGTGCGTGATTAACTCACACATACGCGACCCTCTTATAGCCGGCTAGCCTCCTGCAGAGGCACGCCATAATAATTTATTTTCGTTCACTTAGTGTCTCTCCGAAACTGTAATGAAACGAGCAAGGGCATTATCTTGATTAAAATCAATCCCTATTGGATTATGCAGAGCGACATGCCCTCATTTCACCTCTGTCACTAGAAAATGACACGATTGCGGAAAGCCTTACAGAAGACTTTAGAGATCAATCCTTACCACTTTGCTTTTAGAAGAGCTGTCTGTAATCCTTACTAATGTCATTATAATTATCATGCTCCTCATTATTACCTAGGTAGCTTTCACACAATCTTGCACTGTTGTCTATACAACCACTATATGCTCTTTTCCAAGATTGTTCTGAGGCTATTGAGTCTACATCCTGCAGTGCCGTTCTGTGAGATGTTCGTGTGAATGATTATCCTTTGTTTCCATTTACAATAGATCATTACAATCAGGAGACATACTAGCATCGTATCAAGGGGGTGTACTTGTACATCAAGCTGCCACACACTAAGGAAACAGGAGATAGGCTCCTGAACTGAGGGCCACATGGTTTGGGAACCAAACTACAAGGCTACAATTTACTTACTTACTTACTTACTTACTTACTTAAGTAAGAGTAAGAGGTCCCTTGAAAAACTACATTGACGTCACTGCAGTTTTAGTCATGGGATGAAAGCTAATGACTAATGACATTAGGGATACAGAACTTGACAGTTAATTGTGCATAAAATTGAAAAGTAATGTAGGATGAGATTTATATAGCCATATATGAAAGCCAGCAGACCATGCAAACTGTTTTTTGTTGTTATTATTTTTTTTTGCATGAGTTTTTGGAATGAAAAAATTAAACAGGGTGTATGTGTGTGTCCTTTCCCATGAGTATGAGAGCGTTTAATTCGCTCATACACACATATACACCGACAACAGAGGCTGCCATCCAAGGCCCCAGCCTGCTCGTTTGGCGCATTAAGGGGTTCAGTGTATTGCTCTAGGACACTTCAATAGGAGGCCAAGAACCTTCAGATTTGCAGACAATAAGGAACCTTCAGTTGCAGACAATCACTCTACCTCCTTAGCCACTGCCGCTCCCACTTTGGCAAAAAGTATTTGTTGTCATATTTTCAGAATTTTTTGTTCCATCACATACAAATAGATCAGGAAAAATATTGCCTAGGGCGCCAAATTGCCTAGCACCGGCCCTGAGTGTTTGTCAGTGTTTTGTGGCCTGTTTGATTAAACTGATTTATTCTGAAAACGAATTACTGCATTCTATTCCTCTATTCCATTCCCACTCACTCCAACAACCATTCTCAAGTATAAAACTTAATTACAAGGAAGGTTGGATAGACGGATAAAAGAAAAATGCAAAAGTGGTCATGAGCAGTTCACAATAAAGTACAACTCTGCCCTTAAGTTAAGTTGAACTTTGGTTAAACTTTGGGTTGTATAACCAGTTGGACAGGATTTAAGTCATAATATCAGAATGAGAGTCATTATTCTTTTTATTGCACATACTGTACAGTGAGGTTGGTGCATTACACTGAAGTAAAACTGAATTGGCCGAGATCGTTCTCAAATTCAGTCACCTCTTGGTCCTTTATCTAAAAGTGTCAGGCCTGTTGCTAAAAACCTTGGTGTCTTATTTGATCAGGGATCAGATACATTTTCAGTTTCAAAGACACCTAAATCATAGATGCTTTTATTTATTTGTGCCTTGACTAATGGTGTTTTAACACACCTAAGGCAAAGTACAAGCGCTCAGGGCTCGATAAAGTCCCTGGCTACCACAGAGGTTGTGAGTTCGAATCCACCGTGGTGCCTCCGGCTTTGATGGGCGTCTATGCGAACACAAATGGCCCGTGTTCAGGGGAGGGAAGCCGGGCGGGGAGGGTGATAATGGTCATTGCGCGTACTCCTACAGGCTGGGGCGGCACCTGTCAGCGGGGGAGTGTTGGGCGGGAGGGGTGGGACGAGGATTCCCATGAGAGAGATGTCACAACCCATAAAGCCTACGCAATTCTTGTAAATAGTCAGCATTTATATACAGTAGTGCCTTTTTCAAAATTGCTTTATACAGTAATGTATGCGTTGCATTCGCTCATACACACATACACAGATGGCAGAGGCTTGTTTGGAGCATTTAGCGATTCAGTGTCTTGCTCTTCTAGGTCACTTCAATAGGATGCCAGGAACCTTCAGATTTGCAGACAATCACTCTACCTCCTTAGCCACTGCCCCTTCTGCTTTAGCAAAAAAGTGTCTGTTGTCATATTTTCAGCTGAAGTGATCATCACAGCTTCAGGGTGAAAGTGATATATTTTTGTTAGAAAGTCAAGGGATGCCAATTGTATCCAATCAGGAGAGGGAACCACAAAGATTCATTTCCAATTTTGTCTGCTATTTTTTTTTATATTCTTTGTTCCATCACTTCTAATTTCACTCGTTTATCCTGAATCTGTATCTATCTCCTTATTGATACAATTGGTATCTCAAGTTCCAACCTGAAATGTATTTTTTTGTTAACTAAAGAGCTGGGAAGATGGGGAGACCCCTGTCACTGAACACTACAGAAATGACTGAATGTTATCTGAATATAGAGAATATAGATCTCTCACCCCCTTTAAGTTGAAAACACATCAGTTTTGTCAAGCAACACAGTAGTGCATATAAAGATAAATTAAGTAGGCATATCCTGATGAAAACAAGATGGCACTGTTATGTTCATTTTGGTGCAAGCTTTGCAGCTACAGTGTCATTCATCAGCAAACTAAACTAAAATATTTTGATTAGAGTTTGTGCAAAACATAGGACAATGAGTTTCACTTTCAGTTTGATATTTTAGCAGCTGCTAAAGAGTAAACACATTTCTGCAAAGGATATGAAATTGACTCGGCTTATAGATCATACAAATCAAAATGTAAACAATGCCTTGATCCCTAAAATTAAACCCAGATTGGCCTATATTGGCCAGGTAGAATTTAGGTGCTTTTCTACGAGTGCCATTCCATATCTGTATTTTGCACACAAGAGTTTGTCCTGGTGATAACCAAAGAAGCCTATAATTAACCGTGTGATAACATACAAATGAGAGTCTATATTGTAGGTGACATTTAATGTAGGCTTCTATGAATAGTTGCGGTGGATTGTATTAGTCTCTCAAACTGTCCAGCAGTAGTAAGAATTCAGACATGCATTTTGATCAGCCTTTGAAGTTGACTGAGACCATTGTGCTTTTCTACCACAGGGCCTAAAACCATTGAATATTCAATTCAATTCAATTCAAATGTACAGTATATTCTGTAGTGCCAAATCACAACAAGTTGTCTCAAGACACATTACATACTGCACTGTATAGAGCAGAGATCCTACGTTTCCACCTTGATCAAGCATTTGGCAACATTTGGCAAGGAAAACCTCCCCTTTTAACAGGAAGAAAACTCAAGCAGAACCAGGCTCTAGGGTGGGTAGCCATCTGCCTCGGCTGCCTTGGTTGTATAGCATATACAATAACAGTGCCTTAACATAACCATATAGTGACAGTGTTATTAATACTGAGGGTTTGAAGCAACATGATCTGCATTTCAGATTTGCCATTGAAATCACATTTTGGTTTGGGCAAACGCTGAATTCTGATGTTTTTGGCATGAGATCATGTTGAAAAATGGCAGACAGGCAGACAGCCCCCCCCAAAAAAACAACAACGACAACAACAACAACAGCAACTGCAACAACATTATTCTGTTTCTTGCCAATGCTATCCTGATGAGGTCAAAGGGTTTTCACAGACTGCCAGACATTCAATTTGTGATGTGTATGGCAGAGCCGCCAGACAGAACGTTGAAACAGGAATTAAGAGAACCCGCCAAAGATATTTCATCGAAATCCTCTACGGTATTTCAGTCGAATTTCTAGTGATAAACCAGAGTTTTGGACACACTGCACCTCCATCCTCAGCCATGCTGCTTGGAGGCTCACAGTATTATGATGCAAGATGTATAGTTTCTGTCCACAGAATACAGTAGGCCATGCATCTTGCAATGTCCTTGTGCACGATATGCAAAGTATTTGAGCTGTCAGTATGTAAATATGAGTAAATGTCACCAGACAACCCCTCCGATTAAACTGACTTCTGACACTAAATCTAGAGTATAGAGTTGAACAGAGCCCACCCATTGGTGCTGTTATGGTATTATTGTCTCCGCCAGGCCGAAAGGCATGGCGAGAGTATGTTTTACCCCCTGTCCGTCCGTCCGTCCGTCCGTCCATCATTCTGTCATTTTGTGTGCAGCTAATCTCTGGCATTGTTGGCTTGATCGCAGCAAAACTGTGCCCACACACTCCCTGGATGCCAGAGCAGAACCTCTGCCCCAAATTTTTCACATGGGCCTGTTATAGTGCTACCAGGAGGCCGCTTTTTGCAAAACACAAAAGACAGTACTCCTACAGATTTTATCGAAATATCACGCAAATCAGTACATAGTATCTCTATAGTCATGTGATCAACGCGGATCTGTCCAATTTTCCATATTCTATCCTGATTGGCTAAGGTTGGCTTCCAAAGTTTGCAGGATTGCTCCGTTTTCAACAAAATGCCTCAAATCATGAACGCAGCTTGCGATTTCCTTGAGATTTCACACGCACATTCCCACTAGGCCGAGGAATAAATGCCACTTTTTTTTAATCAGCCTCATGGTGGCGCTATTCATTCAACCTTTATTTAAGATTCTGGAGAGATCAATTGAGGGAGACCCTCATTTACAATGATGCCGAGATTACACACATATAAATAACATAAGAGTAACAAGAAAAAACAATAAAGTTGACACAAACAGTTAAAACAATTGCATGTTAACATCAATCAGTTAAAACAGTTGCATACAGGTAAGACACGGTTATTATATAGATTCCTAAAATGGCCAATAGATACTAGGGTATTCAATTTAAGCTCTTGTTGCAAGAGGTTCCAAGACTCAGGTGCACCAAAGCTGAAAGCAGCCTTTCCCTGTTCCGAATTGGCAAAAGGAACCAGCAGGATTAGCCAATCGCTGGAGCGGGTTAGAATGTGATTAGGTTTCAGACGTAGCATGGATGAGATATAAGGTGGTAATTTTCCAACCAGGGCTTTATAAATAAAAAGATGCCAATGACTATTGCGTCTCTCAGTCAGAGAAGACCAGCCCACCTTATCATACAAGGCACAATGATGGGTGTTGTAGCTATCACCAGTAATAAATCTCAGAGCTGAGTGGTAAACTGTGTCCAGAGGCTTGAGTGTGGAGGCGGCTGCATGACGGTAGATTATATCTCTGTAGTCTAGTACCGATAGAAATGTGGCTTCAATAATCCTTTTCCTACAGAGCATGGGGAAACTGGTTTTATTCCTATATAGGCAGCCAATCTTTTGACGGAGTTTTACAACGAGGTTATTTATGTGATGTTAATTAAATTAATTAGCTATAAAAGGCCGATTTGCGTTTTTAACTATAACTGCACCGATCTGCGTGAAACTTTGCACGCACACTCCCTCGAGGCCAAGGAAAAACATCTGCCCTGCATTTTTCACATTTGCCTCTCGTAGCGCCACCAGGAGGCCGACTTATGTAAAACATTTTTTTTTATATTAAGAGCGGTTTCACACTATGGTCCCGGGTGCGCACCCCGGACCACATGGCAGATGTTGTGGTAGTGTGAACGTAGCGAACCGTTCCCCGTAACGCATCACCGTACCGTACCCGAAACCACCTTGGGAGGTAGTCTCGGGTCCGATTGCTGCGGAGTCGGGAACGGAACGCGGCAGTGTGAATCCATCCGTACCAAGAGAAGGAAGTGGACTGCTAATATATCATTTATATATTTTTTATAATGACAAATTATTTTAGCTGGGTTATACCTTCTCATAGTTCTACTTGAATGTTGACAAGAAATAATAATCCCGCTAGTGTTTGAGTAGCGCGAGCCGTGAAAAATAATAAACAAAAAACACATGTGTGGCGAACGTATTTATAAGGATAAATACACCAAGGATTAGTCCGTGACGTCACACCAAGGATGCGTCCGTGACGCCAATATCATATTAACAGACAACGTTACATTTCGAGGTTTCAAAGACCAGTGCACACACTGCTTTGGTTGTGTATTGTTGATCTGTTGTTATTATAACTCAAGACAACGTCAGGAACACAGTCAAACTTTATTATTCACTCTAGAGTGACTTTTCTTCTGTGAATGACATTCGCTCTCCCAAAGCCCCATAGTCCACAGCGCCCCCATGAGGCACATATTTACCATTACTGTTAAATGAAATGGTCTCGAGTCTTGGCCAGTGTGAATGCTGGCCAGCCAACCGTACTCGGGAACGGTTTGATTCAAACGAACCCAGTCTGAAGCCGCCCTGAGCCTTCAGAATGTATCCAAATTTCACGCAAATCGGTACACATGATCTCTATAGTCATGTGATCAAGATGGATCTGTTACATTTTTCATATTCCATCCTGATTGGCTAACATTGACATCTAAAGTTTGCAGGAGTGGCCCGTTTTGAACAAAATGCCACAAATCATGAACGCAGCGTCCGATTGCGGTGACACTTTGGACGCACATTCGCACTACGTTGAAGAACAAATGCCACTCTTTTAACATTGCCCTATTATAGCGCCACCAGGAGGCCGATTTTTGCAACACTTTTCTTTTTTATATTACTCCTACAAAGTTTGTCCAAACATCATTCAAATCGGTACCCATTATCTCTATAGTCAAGTAGACTGCCCCAACGCTCCTGATTTCGTGTATAGAGGGGCGGGTGTATAGAGCCGGCGAGAGATTGCGCCTGATCCCATTGGTTCACCGATCTGTCCGTCAACCCCCGCCCCGTTAACACAACATTACGAGCGACGCCCACTGCACTCTGGTTGGTTGGGAAATGAAACACTTCCTCATACCGAGTACACCGACGCGCTGGGCCAGGCTTTTATTTTTTAGCAAAACTAAACAATAAAAGCCTGGAGATCGAGGCTAATAGTCAAGTGATCAAGATTGTTCCGTCTGATTTTTCATATTCCATCCTGATTGGCAAATTCCGAACATTGCTGCCCCACAATAACCTACCTGACCTGGCGGAGACCTGTGCTCCGAGGAGCACTTTTTCTAGTTTACTACTGATGCTGTTGCCGTGAGGCTAGTATGGTCCAAGTACTGAACTGGTTTTCATTTTTTTACGAAATGTTTTAACTGCATTTTCCTAATCATATCTTCCAAAGTTACGGTACTTAAATTAAGCTTTTAAGTAAGATGATGATTATGAAATGTAATAAATTGTCGTGTGTGTGCTTTCTATGAAGCCCATATCTATAAAGCATTATAGGCTAGTACTTTCATAATACATTATAAAGCAGCCATAATGTGTTTGTTGTAAGAGCGGCTATTGGCCTTCATAATGCCTCATAATGTCTTACAATAACATTAAGACTCAATGCTCATTATGCATGTTTTAAGGTATTACAAACATGGTGCTTTTTTTATGTGGTTATGGCATATGCCATAGCATCTTCTTATTTAAACATTATATATAGCCAATATAATATATAGCCTAAATGAGGTATTGCTAACTATACATGAATGCACACTTATTGAGCTGCATGTAGTAAAGGTGTCATGGCATGTCATCATAACCATACTCTCCATCCATTATGGTTACATAAAATAAGCATGCTATTCAAAATACTTTATAACCTTGAATGCAATTGTAGTAGCCTATCATAAGGCATTAGGAATGCTATAGAAACTTTTATAATGCATTACCCTGGCCTATACCAAGGGGTCTTCAATGTTTTTCATGCCCAAGGACTCCTGAGCTGAGAGAGAGATGAAGCAGGGGACCCACCACTACATATTGTATATAATTGTGTTCATTCATCATAGGCATGTTTGACAGCACTATCATCAGTGTATGTTGGATTTGTTAATGTGTATTTTCATACATTTAACCACCTAAACATCAATACTTAGTAAACTTGACCTTTCACTCTGTACTTAGTCTGCTCTTTTTTCCCTCTACATCAAACCTCTTTGCCGAAAATAGCCGATCTACAAGCTTGTAGATTTGCTATTTTTTTTACTAAAGTTCTCCTCAGAATAGGGATGCTAGGGTTCAAGTGGTTCATGTAAAAACAAATATCCTATCACACAAAGATTTGGCGGACCCCCTGTAGTAACTCTGAGGACCCCCTAGGGGTCCCGGACCCCCTGTTGAAGACCCCCTGCCCTATATGCATTAAGTGCAGAAAGTGTCAAATGTTTTTCTATTCCCCCATCCCAGTCTTTCACCCATACTTAGCTCTGGTCCATATAAGGAGTTCTCACTCCTTCTAACTCTATGGACCAGAGCTAACCCATACTGAATGACATCATGGCATGATGCCACTTAAGGAAAAACGCTTGAATAAAAATGAGCGAATTAAGCAAGTAAGGAAGGAATGGAGGAATTAAAGAGGGGAGAGGGGAAAGGAGACATGAGGCAAATCAGAGAATGAAAGCAAAAACTAATCTACTTTAACGTCCTCCCGTGGTGGAAAAAGTACTCAATTTTTTTACGTAAGTAAAAGTATCAATACGGCAATGAAGAAATACTCTGTTACAAGTAAAAGTCTGGAATTCAAAATGTACTTGAGTAAAAGTAAAAACAAGTATTGGTATCAAAATGTACTCATTATGCAGAATGTCCCATTTCACAAGTTTTCAAATGTATAAAAATCTTTTGAAAATAGCAGATCTACAAGTTCACAATGCAAGGCATGGTGACGCATTGTGGGCTTGTAGATCGGCTAATTTCAAATGGTTGAAATGTATAGGGCTGAAGAGGGTAATGTATGTTTTGTAATAATAATACAAAATATACAAAGTAACTAACTAAAGTTTTCAAATAATTGAGTAAAAGTAGCCTACAATATTTGCCAGAGATGTAGTGGCATAGAAGTAAAATCACTGAAAATTTGAAATACTCCAGTAAAGTAAAAAACAAAAATACCTAAAAATTGAACTTAAAGGTATAGGGTATTTACTTTGGTAAAATAAGTGTTAAATAGCTCTATATTCTGATCGTACTCATTGCTATATGGTGTTTGTTCAGTAAACTGAGTTTCCCATACTATGTCTCAGTCTCCAGCTCTTTCTTAAACAGAAAATGCATTTTCAGTGCTCTCTCCTGATTGGCTTAAATGTTGTCACCTACCTGAAAATGGACGTACTGTATATACTGTTTACTGAAGAGCTGGAGAGACCCCTGTGACCGAACAAACGCTCTGTAGCAATGATTACTATAGTCTATCAGAATATAGTACTTTAACCTTTTTAACAAAATAAATTATAATACCAAAAAAATATCACTTACCCCACCTTAAGTACAGTACTTGAGTAAACGTACTTAGTTACTTTACACCATTGCGTCCTCCCACCTGTCCCATCCATCCTGTAGACCAGCGTCGCAGCGCGCATAGCTCGTCATTGATGGTGGACTGTCACAGTCACACAGCCTATCACACAGTGGAGCGCCAACTGGCTGGTCGGTGAACAGAACGCTGCTTCCAATTCCATCTCTCCTCATCTCTCCTCTACAACACAAGGACCTGCGTAGAGACACAGAGTAGGAGGAGAACTCAGTGTATCCATTATTAACAGCCCATTCATTCCCTCTTGCCGATCGAAGAGAGAGAGCCATGGAGAACGCGTCGGGGAACAGCTCGGGCATCATGTACCGCGGCGGCACCGCTTTCCCCAACGTGGCCACCACCACGCTTATCTACAACCACACTTACTGTCACAACTTTACCAACAACAACACGAGCCTGGGTGGCGATGGTGTCGCTGGAGGGCGATGCGACCGGGACCACCGCGCCGATCAGACCGGCATCCTGGACCACCTGGACGGCGACAGCACCCCCGTGATCATTGCCATCGTCATCACCGCGCTCTACTCCATAGTGTGCGTGGTGGGGCTGGTGGGCAACGTGCTGGTCATGTATGTCATTGTCAGGTAAGAATGATATGTGAGTCTGTGTTGTTGTTGTTGTTGTTGTTGTTGTTGTTGTTGTTGTTGTTGTTGTTGTTGTTGTTGTTGTTGTTGTTGATGATGATCATCAAACAACGTGTGGCGAGCATTCGGCCTGGCGTGGCTGTATAGGCAAGGGTGTAAAAGTAACATCAATCAAGTGCATTAACTGCATTTACTCAAGTAGCCTACTGTACTTAAATACAATTTTGAGGCATTTTTACTTTACTGGAGTAAAAGTTGATTTTCAATTTTCTATACTTTTACTTCTACTCCATTACATCTCATATATATCTCATATATAGGCATAGCCTACTTTTACTCCACTGCAATTATTTATTAGTTACTATGGACTTTGCAGATTATCATATTAAAAAATATACTTTAACCACTTTAGCCCTATTTTATACATAGTCGATGCATTGTGAGCTTGTATATCTGCTATTTTCAAAAATAAATAGTGCTTTTACTTTTGGTACTTTTGAGTATATTTTGTTGCCAATACTTTTGTACTTTTACTCAAGTAACATTTTGAACACAGGCCTTTTACTTGTAACAGAGTATTTTCATTGTGGTATTTGCTACTTTTACTTAAAGTACAGTAAAATATCTGAGTACTTCTTCACCACTGGAATTAATGAGCTGTCATCTTACAAATGACTGGAATGCGACTCGTAACGTTACCTGTTGGTGGTTCTGGTTCCATCCCTCGTGCACCACATACAGTATGTGATGATAACTGCATCGCCTTTAGGTGAGCTTTACAGTGTGACCACATCTCCACGGGGTGTTGACCAGTGGTGTAAAGTAACTAATTACATTTACTCAAGTACTGTACAATGTTGAGGTATTTTTTACTTCACTGGAGTTTTTCCAATTTTCAATCATTTTACTTCTACTCCACTACATCTCAGAGGCAAATATTGTACTTTTACTCCACTACAATTATTTGAAGACATGAGTTACTAGTTACTTTGTAGATTTTGATTATTATTACAGAACATGCATTAACCCCTTTAGGCCTGTATACACTTTGGCTATTTGAAAATACCAGACATAAGCTCACATCGCAAAGCAACGCACTGTGAACTTGTAGATCTGCTATTTTCAAAAGATTTTTTAAACATTTTGAAAAAAATTGATCTTTCTGCATAATGAGTAGACCTACTTTTACTTTTGGTACTGATGCCAATACTTTTGTACTTTTATTCAAGTAAAGGCTTATTTCCTTTGTGGTCTAGTCTGTGTGCCAGCATAGCCTAAAGCACCTAGTACAATGCATGCAATGTTCACTGAGGGACCACTTCATAGTCCTTTATTATATGTGACACATCATAAAAGAATAATATGCACTCTTTCACTCTCTCTTTCCTCTTGTTTTCTTAGTGTGTGTGTGTCTGTGTGTGTGTGTGTGTGTGTGTGTGTGTGTGTGTGTGTGTGTGTGTGTGTGTGTGTGTGTGTGTGTGTGTGTGTGTGTGTGAGTCTCTCTCTCTCTCTCTCTCTCTCTCTCTCTCTCTCTCTCTCTCTCTCTCTCTCTCTCTCTCTCACACACACACACACACACACACACACACACACACACACACACACACACACACACACACACACACACACACACACACACACACACACACACACACACACACACACACACACACACACACACACACACACACACATAGCTCCAGCAGCATGTCAGATTATCCTGCAACAATAATGTTGGGTTAGTACGCCTATTGCTTCCAAATGTTCTAGTCAATAATTATTATAAATAATAGTACTAGTAGTGGGAACTTATGAGTCAATGGTGGCCATTTACCAAATCAGAACATTGTTTAGAAATAGTGAAATATGACTGATATGATAAGACAAAAATATCTTCTTCAGCTGACAGAATCTGAGCGTCTGTTGCCGTGTTGTTTGTGTTACAGAACCGTTATGTTGAGTGTGATGAGGCAAGTGAAACAATGCAGGCGTTCTTGCAGTTAGAAATCGGTTGCTGTCATGTCAGAAATATTTTTCTTTAAGCCATTGGTGTTTAGCTGTGTTTAGACACGTGTCCGGATATAACCTCTAATTTGAACCTGACAACCCTATTTTGGGCGTGTCATTATAGGCATTTTCAAAAGTAAAACAAATAAAAGTTTAAAATAAATAAATAGCAAAACTATAAGTTCACCAAGCGTCGCAAACTGTTCTCGCAATATGTTATGAGCTTGTAGATCAGCTATTTTTGAATTATGTTTGAAAAAATACATTTCGGCTAACTGGTATTTTATATTTACTTGTTTTTAGAAGTTGTTTTCCTAGTTATTTTGCTTATTCTTATATAGTTGTTTGGTTATAAGTTATATGTTCTGAAATAGAAACCTTTGTCAAATCAGAGTGGAAATGAAGGTTCCTGGTTCAATCCCAGGCTCCTCCTGGCTTTGTGTTGAAGTATAATTGAGGAAGACAATGAACTCCTAACTGCTCCAGCAGGTTCGTGCCTTGCATTGGTTACCTCCAAAGCTTTTTTGTGTCATATCCTGTTCGTACCGCGATGTCTTTTAATGATTGGATGTCTGACTGCTTATTTTACTCATTTGTTTTGTATTGCTATGTTTTTATGTTTTAAACCTGGAAAGCACTTTGTGACTGTCATTGTCTACGAAAGGTGCTCTATAAATAAAATGTACTTACTTACATACTATTTGTTAATGTCTGCGTCTTTTAAAGTAGCACTGCCCTGTCATGAGCAACACTAGTAAAGCTACCAACTAGCATCACTTGCAGTCCGTGCTAAATACCCCTCGATAGAATTCATTTAATCAATGTTCAGTTATTCCACCTCAGTGCTCCGATTGAATCTGCCAACCATCTCCAGCATACAATGAACCTTTAAACTTAAAAGACGCCAGTCTTCCTGTAGTAGGCCTACCTGTGGAATGCCTTCTATTTACTACTCAGTGCTCAGATCCGGTCTAGAGTAGAGACTAGGAAAAAATAAGTTTTAAGCCTTGAGGTAAAAGGTGAATCTTGCAGAAGGGGATGCAGTGCAGGTAGTACTCATGCATGCTCAGGCAAATTGATTGACCATGCTTGACCCTGTTTGTACGATGTACCGTGTGTCTGTGGAGGGTAATTACAGCCAGGCACGACGGTGTATTGATTGTGACAGCTTGAAAGCATCGATCAGAGCGTGGAAAGGCAAAAACCAGAACACAAACACTACTGGTATCCCTGCTTTTATCGAGCTGGTGGGAAGTTTGCGCCATCAGACATCAAAAAAGCTTTCCAGAGAGAGAGAGAGAGAGAGAGAGAGAGATAGAGAGAGAGAGCGAGAGTGTGATAAGGAGCGAGGAATGAGAGTACAGTATATGTAAAAGAGAGGAGGAGATGTTCTCCCCGTGTCTCCTAGGGTAGTTAATACCCTCACAAAAACATGTAGTAATCCTGGTCACTATACTGCCTCCCCCTGGTCAGCTGGGGCGCCTGATGGAGGGGAAGGGAACTGGTTGGAATAATGTGTTCCTTCCACACGCTACGTCCTACCAGGGAAACTCCCCCCTGTCAGGTGATAAGAAGGTCAGTTGGCTCTCATGCATTGAAGGAGGCATGAGCTCGGCCCTGGCCTCCCTAGGCTGGTGGGGGGAGTGTAGTGCCCAGGATCACTTAGCAAATTGGCACCGGGTGAAAAAAGGGTTACAAAATCGAGGGATAAAAATTATAAAGAAAAGAGAGGAGGAGAAGGGGGAAATGTACAGTCAGACAGGATGGCGAATTAATACTATTCAGGATTGGCTTGATTAAGGTTACCCTACAGTATGTTTTGGCCCAAGACTGTTGATTAAAGTAATGAAAGAGTGAAGGTTGCGCTTGATTTAACTCGGCTGTTGCTTTAAAGGACATGCCACTGACAAGCTGAAATCCTAAATAAAAGGATGTTTTATTTAGAGGCAGAAGGAGAACACACACACACACACACACACACAAACACACACACACACACACACACACACACACACACACACACACACACACACACACACACACACACACACACACACACACACACACACACACACACACACACACACACACACACACACACACACACACACACACACACTGCCTATCTTATAATGCATGAAGAAAAAGTGCAACTGGTTCTATTTCGTTGAAGAACAGGACAATCAGTCAATACATTGTATTTGTATAGTTTCAAGTCAGAACAAATTGTCTCAAGACACTTTACAGAGCAGAACAAGACCATCCTCTACAGCAGGGATACTCAACTTGAGATGGCTCGGGGGCCACTCAGCAAAATACCAAAAGTCCAAGGGCTGCAAGCTAAAAATGTCGGTCCTATTTTGGATTATTCGATTTTGTAACAGACTACACATTGTTATTGTTATAAGAAAACAATTCACCCATGAGCAACGCTTGGCGACAGTGTCAAGGAAAAGCTCCCCTTTAACGGGAAGAAACCTCAAGCAGAACCTGGCTCTGGGTAGGTTGCCATCTGCTTCGACCAGTAGGGTTGAAAGAAAGAGAGAGATAGAGAAAGTGAGAGAGAGAATATCTATTAATAACACACTCATCCCTCCTTGGCACACCACAAAGCAACTTTGCCAGTCATTTTTGCCATGCGGCCAGGAGCCATCAGGCTCTTCAACCACGCTTGACCCCCATATGATAACTTACTGTAAAAAATGTCTGTTACTGACTGTTGACTTCTGACTACTGACTCCTGCATGGACTCTGGAACACTTGCACATAGACTACTGTGAGGTACAATTGCCGAACTTTGACAGATGCCTTTCAAGAATAGCTGTTGAGAGATCATACTGTACATAAACATAATTAATTGATGAAAGACTGTTGTCACTGTACATTCTACCAGATACCTTTGAAGGTTTGTTGACTGACCGCACATATATTCATTCATATTCACAGTTGATAGCTACATATTCATTCATATTAATTGTTAGACCGTTGACAGACCCTGCAAGTATCCCTCCGTTGTTGATAGATTGGTCATAAATTCATGCATTCCCAGAGCACATATCTAGTGCTAGAATTTAAGCATTTTTTGTATTTGTTAGATTCTTGACTCTATTTCATTTGTACTGCTGTTGCTGCTGTGACACCTGAATTTCCCTCTGGGGATCAATAAAGGTTTATCTTATCTTACACGGCTTAGTTGAATGCTGGATTCTGATTGGTCAATCACTGAGTTCAGCGGTGTGTTATTTCTGGATAATGACCGATGAGCTCAATAACAGACCGCTGTCTAATCAACGACTCAGAGCACCTGCTCAATAAGCAAGGAATACTTTGTTTTGTTGTTACTTCTGGGTCAATTTATTTATTAAGTAGCCGTGTAATAAGCGGGTTACACGGCTATAAATCCCTTCAGGGTGATAATGCATAATCACCCTGTCAGGATTTATTTTTCAATAATGACCAGATACCCGTCAATTATCCCTTTCTTATTGTACTTTATTGGTATGGCATCCCTAATACCTATCTTTAACCACATTAAGCCTTGTATGACAGTCAAGATTAAGCCACTGGAAAAGTGGCTTAAACTGTATTTTTTACAAACATGAACGCAACATATGAAGGAAGGAACCGTGGAAATAAAGTGCAGCTCAATACCAAATTAGACAAAATAAATACATAAATAATGTATGACTATGTCATTATCCCCTTTAGGAATGCAACCCCTACATTATAAAATCTGCTGTATAAATGTATACCTGAGAGTGTTAAAATTGTGTGTCCATTTGTGCCAATTTCTCAGAGTTAAATTAACACTGAGGATAGTTGTGTATATACCCTCTTCTACTTCAGCACCGCTATAGGAAATTAAGTAACATCCGTAAGGCAGCTGGTGTAAGGAGTTTGCATGAACAGTGTGAGCCCATGGCTGATATCCTCAACCAATCCCTTCAGGAAGGCATTGTCCCCATGTACTTAATGGAAATCAGCTACTGTGGTACCCCTACCTACCCAAAACTAAAACCCCTTAATCAGCTAAATACTCCCCATTTCACTCACCTTTCTGCTTGGTAAGGTAAGTTTTATCTCCCAGTCGGCCCATAAGACACGGCCTCAAATTGACAGCCTGCAGTTTAGGTACCTTCAGGGCAAGTCGACAACTCATTTTCTCCATGATCCTGACAAATGACCTCTTCAGGCGACGTGCTGCGCAAGCTTTATGGCATAATTTGATGCTAATGTTTTTACCTTTAGAACTTTTGGGCTCGGGTCACCACCATTGACTTCAGTTTTGGAGAAAGCTGCTACTGGAGTTTGCTAGCAAACTTGTGTTTTGTGGTCACATAAAACATTTCCATCTTTCTTTTATGTTGCACCCCTTTTGGTAATTTGTGCTCCCAAGGTTAGAGATACTGCTTGTGATGGGTGAGCTTGTAGAAACAACAAACAAGCCCAAATAAGCAACTACATTTTAAAACAAGCCCGCAACTACCAATAATTTCCAAGTATCTTTACAGAAAAACAAGCCCAAAGCTTATGATAAGCAGACATGGCAACACTTATGTTGATGCATACAGTACATGGATGTGTTTTTTTTTTGGGCAACCGCGCTCTCCCCAGAAACTTGCAATCTATCAAGATCATAGCATTTATTCACCAGAATATTCTCCCTCCATCACTCTGTCAGCTTATAGGGCTGATTGTACCAATTTAGCTGATGACCACGGTGGATATTTCCTTGTAAATGGAATAGTCTTGCTCTCTGTGTCGCCTGCTTTACAGTCTTAACCATGGATGCAATTTGGGTTCATTATAATGGAGACAGCTGAGGGTGAGAGATGCTTCCCCCCTCATTGTCTGGATAATGACAGCATTAAGGCCATAAACCGGTCCTCTCTCTTGTGTGTGTGTGTGTGTGTGTGTGTGTGTGTGTGTGTGTGTGTGTGTGTGTGTGTGTGTGTGTGTGTGTGTGTGTGTGTGTGTGTGCGTCTCTCTCCCCCCTTCTCTCTCACTCACTCCCACTTATTTCTCATTTCTCACTACTTAAGACTGCACTATAATATGCCCGCTATTGTCACTCTTTACAAAGAAAACGCAACCAGGAATCTATGCACTTTCATCTGGAAGAAAAATGAAAAGATTCCGTTCATGCAGAGGGGAATGCAACTAGTGCAGAGCATAGATACCGCACACACACATATATACAGTATATACCGCATCGGCCGCTGCTGTTCATTGGAGCGATGTGACACTGCCGCTGCCCTACTGGCAGAGGCACGCCGTGCCTCCTCATGCATTAGGAGACCTATGGACCTATGGACAGCGTTGCCAGATTTTGCGAGAGAAACAAGCAACCTGGTCTATGAAAACAAGACCAGGTTGTAGCGCAACGACCTCACAACTAGAAGGTCCTGGGTTCGATTCCCGCCGGGGACCCTGTGGGTGCTGGGATATAGGATATTTGATTAAATATAAATGTGGGTTTTCATTCCAAAACACCTTATTTCATATATTTCTTGCAGTGGAATTGTGGCAAGTTGACCCTGCCAATATGGTGGCAACGTTGACGTACTTTCCAGTGGCCTACGTGGTGTCAACGTATAATATTTCTATGGTTCATACCGCAGAGTGCTCCCTGTTCCCATGGAAACCAGCCAAGGCATTCTAAGCATGTGCAAAGATCCTTCCTAAAGGACATTTCTTTTAAAGTCTCTTTTACATTTTTTGAATTTGTATCTTTTATAGAAAGTACTTTGCTAGGTGTTTTAATTGTGGTGTTTATTTATGTATTGTCTTGTTGAATGTATGCATTGACCTGAGCAAAACAATTTCCCCTTGTGGATAATAAAGACATCTAATCTAATCTAATCTAATCGACCTCTACCCCGGATTTCCTTCCAGTTAGTTGGCTGATGTGTGATTATACCTGAGTTATGGACTTGATTAATTCAACACTAAAATACCTTTGTAGCCTTTTTTTTGTGTGGAATTAATAGAGCACCGAAATCTGACATCACTGCCACTAGAAGGCGCTATCCCCCTGGATCATGGCGTTATTTTTATCGGATTTCCCATGGGGAGTCTTAGATAGGGTCATATAAGAACTGTGTTCCAGATATAAACAAATCAGCTGGGCAATTTTACTCATATGGATATGAAGCATCAACTGACGGTGAAAAAGTACTAATTTATCCAAACACAGACGTTATCAAATGTAACGTAACGTGTAAAATATCATAAACGACACAGAGTCATACAGTACCTGACAAATCCAATAAAAAAAATTACCCTGTGACCCAGGGGTAGTGGGAGTGACGTCAGGTCAGACTTAGGTATTGTAGCTATAGGTGTGACGACGCACCTGTTGTGCATCGAGGTAATCCATGTGATACCCAGGATGAATGAACCATCGCTATACACACACTTAACAGAGAGAGGAAGAGTCTCTGTCATGGCAATTTGTTTTAACTGCTCTTGTTTGTAATCCTTGTTTCCAGTGGTGATACTGTGAGCTCATGCATGCATGCCTGATGCATGGTGGGCATCGATCTTCTCGGAAATAAAAGAGATAGATAGACCTTCATTGATCCAGAGGGAAATTCAGTTGTCCTAGCAGCACCCCCGGTTACTTAAGTATTCTTGATATGGTTACGTTTTTCATTGCCGGGAGACGGTAGTCATGCCAAGCATTAGCGGGATCCGAGCTCCTGAGTGTGTGTTGAATTGGCAGTGGAACTCATCGAGGAGGGAGCGCATTTCACTTGCATTTTCCTGTAAAAATAGATATGTGCCAATTTGGACAGCATATACCCGAGAGAAAGAGAAAGATAGAGAGTGTGTGTGTGTGTGTGTGTGTGTGTGTGTGTGTGTGTGTGTGTGTGTGTGTGTGTGTGTGTGTGTGTGTGTGTGAGGGAGAGAGAGAGAGACAGAAAGTGCCTTGAAGGCACTTCACAAATGCATTTATTTTATGGAATGCACTAATTTCTTGCAAAAGAACATCATGATTGATAAGATTGACAGATATTTTAATTTGTAATAGTTGATATAGCTCCTGTAGCAAGTTGTGTCCATATGATCTGTAACACCAGAAACCACTACTACTGGTGGTGGGAAAGGAGTCAGTTGCCTATTTTTGCAAGTTTTCCCTGCTACACACAATGTTTTGTGGAAAATGGGTATAATGTTATTCAAAGTAAGGGTGAAACAAAGATGCAAGTATGGGTAGAGATTAGAACAAGTACAGATTACAGAATACGTTGTAAAATAGGATAACAACATAATGTAAGAGACAGAGGGCCAGAAGATGACTTAACATCCGACCTGGTCCTCTGTCCATATGGGGCAGGTGTAGGTGCATTCTATCACCAATAAATAGGCATATACATATACTTAAAGTATGAGGGACTGACCTGGCTGTCTACGCTCGGACTGACAGACATAAATATGTACTGAATATCAACAGTAAAATAAATATCAATATGTGCACAAGTAAATGTACAATTTCTCGCCTGTAATATGTGTATGTCGAATATTACCGGCAGCAATATGTGCAGTCGATCTGCATTGAATGCAGTGAGTACGATACATTCTATCGGTGGTAAAACAGTAACAGCAGATGGAGTTTGATTGGAAACTCTCTCATCTGTCATCTGGCCTCTCATGCAGAGCCCTGCCGCAGTGGTGCATTGGCTGGGAAGATGACAGCAAAGTGACCCTGGTCAGAATCAGCATTTAAGTTTATCTAAAAGCTGGCTGTTGTCTGTTCTCTCATGCAGCACCCGTTTCGGGTTAGTCTGGCCAATGCCAGGCTAACCTTCTCCACCCTCTCTCTCTCGCTTAATTGCAGCCTCTGCGATTTGGACATTTCCGTAGTTCATATTGCGATTTTGATAATTTTTTAATTAGGAAACTATTTTAGCCCTACCAAGTAGGCCAAAAACTGTACAGTGAAAAGGTACACTGTACAGTGAAAGAGTTTAAATACCTGGGGTCAACTATTCAAAGTAATGGGCAGTGTGGAAGAGAGGTGAAGAAGAGAGTGCAGACAGGGTGGAACGGATGAAGAAAAGTGATTTGTGACAGAAGGGTACCAGCAAGAGTGAGAGGGAAGATGTATCAGACGGTAGTAAGACCAGCCATGCTGTACGGCTAGGGAAACGGTGCCACTGACTAAAAAAGACCTGAGGCGGAGCTGGACGTTGCAGAATTGAGGATGCTTCTGTGATTCTCATTAGGAGTGACAAGGATGGACAAGATCAGAAATGACTACATTAGAGGATCAGCCCAGGTTAGAAGAAGGTTTGGGGATAAAACAAGAGAGGCAAGGTTGAGATGGATTGGACATGTGCAGAGGAGGGATATCGGAGTACATTGGGAGAAGAATGCTGAAGATGGAGCTGCCGGGCAAGAAGAGAAAAGGAAGGCCAAAGAGGAGGTTTATGGTGGTGTCGGCAAATATGTTTTTGTTATAGTGTCTCTTTTGACTTCACAATCGTTGGAGACTGACTCACGAAGAACAAAATGTAGGTTATTGAAACAGACCACTAACCTTTTGTGTCTGTTCATACACTCTCATCCATGATAGTTGTGAGCTTGTGTTTTTATTACGAGAGCTCACGTGGCAGTCAACATGGGTACATGGCAGCCGGCTCTCATTCGGCATGCAAATGTGTTTGGCTACACTGATGAGCCATAAAGGTAAATTAACTGAACCAATGGAGACTGTCTGTGCTTGCTGCAGCTCCCAGCCAAAAACAACATCCATGAGCTCAGCCTCACACAAGGATAGCAAACCCAGAAAGGGTGAGTGTTAAATTTAGGAAAATATTCCTGTTGGAGTTAGGGTTTGGATTAGGCATTTAGGGTTTATGTTTAGGATTAGGGTAAGCGTTTAAGGTTGGGTATAGGGCTTTTGAGTTTAGGCTTGGTTGAGGCGTGGTTGAGATTGACGTTATGCTTAGATTGGGCCAAGAGTTTAGTTAAAATATTTTTTTACAGGTAACAACACCATATCCATGCCTAAACTTAACCATACTAAGAGAACCAATGCATGCCAAATGCGTGTATTTAATCCCCCCCCCCCGGTTAGGTTTTTCATTGGCGGTAGTCACGCCAAGTATTAGCGTCGTCCGAGCGCCTGTGTATGTTGATTTGGCAGTGGAACTCATCGAGGAGGGGGAGCATTTTACTTCCATTTTCCCGTAAAAATAGATATGTGCCAACCGGAAAAACAATTTGGACAGCATGTACCCGAGAGAGAGAGAGTGAGTGAGTGAGTGAGTGTGTGTGTGGAGAGAGAGAGGGGGAGAGAGAGTGAAAGTGCCTTGAAGGCACTTCACAAATGCACTTATTTTATGGAATGCACTCATTTCTTGCAAAAGAACATCATGATTGATAAGATAACTTAAGATATAAGCTATTTTAATTTGAAATAGTTGATATAGCTCCTGTAGCGAGTTCTGTCCATACAAAACATGAACAGAAAGGTATACTCATCTACTGGTGGTGGGAAAGGAGTCAGTTGCCTATTTTGGGGGGTTTTCCCCGCTACACACACATTTTGTGGAAAAGGGGTGTAATGTTATTCATTCAGGATAGTTATATTTTCTTTTGTGAACGTGAGATGTCACCCAAAATCATACGATCTGATCATCCGATGCAGTCATCGATGTAGGCATAAGATTCAAGAAAAGTTGAATTAACGTTGTCAAATTTCCATAGTCTAGGGTCAATAACAGAGAATGCTCAGTCATCTTTAGTTTTGAGATGTGTTTGGGGAACTGAAAGGAGAGGATGACCCAAGTGACCTGGGGGTAGAAAGAGGATTTACAAAAATAAATCAATTCTGTATTTCATTGGTAACTAGAAAAAGTGCTCCTCGGAGCACAGGTCTCCGCCAGGTCAGGTAGGTTATTGTGGGGCAGCAATGTTCGGAATTAGCCAATCAGGATGGAATATGAACAAGAATGAATATGACTTGACAGTCATATTATTAGCAGATGCATGCTGTATTGTGTGTGTGTGTGTGTGTGTGTGTGTGTGTGTGTGTGTGTGTGTGTGTGTGTGTGTGTGTGTGTGTGTGTGTGTGTGTGTGTGTGTGTGTGTGTGTGTGTGTGTGTGCGCGTCGTGTGTGTGCGGCTTGTCAGCGTGTGTGTGTGATTGTTATCATAGACCTGCTTGTTTCTCGCCTAATCGCCCAGAAGGGCTTTAAATTTCAATAATGACTACCTCCCCATGCATTATCCCGCTTATTACACGGCTACTTAATAAATACATAAATACATTTACCCAAAAGTAACAACAAAACAAAGTATTTCCTTGCTTACGGCAATGAAAGTATTCCATAAGTATTGGGCTGGGCGGACAAGTTCGCCTCGGAAAACAAATGAGAAAATAAATAAAAACTCGCCCCAAAACACACTCGCCCCCCATTCTATATACTGCCGATTTGCCTGTAATACCGCCGGATTTGCCGCCGGAGGGGGCGGAAGGGGTGGTACTGCGGACGACGGGCCGTCTCCCCATTGGCTTAAACGGGGAAGTGTCCCCAATGCTCCCCATTGGCTTAAAGTAGTGAAGGACAGCCAGGACAGCCAATGACAAATAGGTGTCGCGGATGAAATAGATGTCGTAGATGACGATGTCTCTGTCTCTTTGTAGAGCAGATTGCATCTGCTAAAAATTGGACGGAACCATCTTGATCACTTGACTATGTGTGTACCGATTTGCATGATGTTTGAATTTGTAGGAGTAATATAAAAAAGAAAAGTGTTGCAAAATTGGCCTCCTGGTGGCGCTATAATAGGGCAATGTTAAAAGGGTGGCATTTGTTCTTCAATGTAGTGCGAATGTGCGTGCAAAGTGTCACCACAATCGGACGCTGCATTCATGATTTGTGGCATTTTGTTCAAAACGGGCCACTCCTGCAAACTTTAGATGTCAATGTTAGCCAATCAGGATGGAATATGAAATTTTTAAAAGATCCATCGTGATCACTATATACTATAGAGATCAAGTGTACCGATGTGCGTGAAATTGGGATACATTCTGAAGGCTTAATATCAAAAAATTGTTTTACATAAGTCGCCCTCCTGGTGGCGCTATGAAAGGCAAATGTGAAAAATGCAGGTCAGTTGTTTTTCCTTGGCCTCTAGGGAGTGTGCGTGCAAAGTTTCATGCAGATTGATTGGTGCAGTTATAGTTAAAAACACAAATCGTCCATTTATAGCGCCACCATGAGGCTGATTTGAACATTTTCAATTGGCATTTCTTCCTCGGCCTAGTGGGAATGTGCGTGTGAAATCTCACGGAAATCGCAAGCTGCGTTCATTATTTGAGGCATTTTGTTGAAAACGGAGCAATCCTTCAAACTTTGGAAGCCAACCTTAGCCAATCAGGATGAAATATGGAACTATAGACTATAGACTATAGACTATAGAAATACTGTGTACTGATTTGCGTGATGTTTGGATAAAATCTGTAGGAGTACTGTCAAGAAATGTGTTTTGCAAAAAGTGGCCTCCTGGTGGCGCTATAAAAGGCTAATTTGAAAATTTGGGGCAGAGGTTCTGCTCTGGCATCCAGGGAGTGTGTGTGCACAGTTTCGCTGCGATCAAGCCAACGGTGCCGGAGATTAGCTGTACACAAAATGACAGAATGACAGACACACGGACACACGGACGGACGGACACACGGACGGACGGACAGGGGGCAAAACATACTCTCTCGCCATGCCTTTCGGCCTGGCTGAGACAACAAATGTAATTGAGCCAAAGCAAGAGCAGCTGCATTTTGAACCATCTGTAAACAACAAATCAATCCTAAATGCAGGAAATTACAGTTGAGAGGTGATAACAGCTAAACTGTTTCAAGGTCCTTTAACTTTAATTTGGCAATGGTTCTAAACTGATTTAAAAAAGAACTGCCCTTCACAAAACTACAGACTTGTTTATTAAAATTCAAAGAGGTGAACACACACACACACACACACACACACACACACACACACACACACACACACACACACACACACACACACACACACACACACATGCATGCACGCACACTCGTATACACGCACACACACGCAGGAGCACACTGAACTACATCCATGACGATGCCAATGTCAGTTATCCCAGCATTTGTTGCACTTAAGCATCTTGTAAATCAGAGAAATCTGCCACACGCACACACGCTCATGTACACCCACACACACACACACACACACACACACACACACACACACACACACACTCACACTCTCTCTCCTCTGTTTCTGTTCTGCCCAACCCCTTACATCCCATAGCCTGCGCCTCTCATGCTACACCCAACCCTCTCTCTCTCACTGTGTATTTGGTGAGGGAGATTACATCCCATAGATCGCAAAGTCCATCTAAAAAGTCTCATACAGTTGCTTGCAAAGTCCGTCATGAAGTCTGACTCGTTTAACGACAGCATGTGGCCAAGGCCATGCTGTAAAAATCAAAAAAAGTGCATTGCCCTCTCCCCTCCTCCTGTTCAAATAAACAGGCTCTTGTCTTTTCTCATCCTCCTTCCACCTCTTCGCTGGTCATAAACACTAATAACTCTTAGTTCTGCCTCCACAGAACTAATATAAGAGTACTGCCTCTATCGACCTGTCCTTCATGTCCTCTGCCCATGATAAATGGAGTGGTCGATAATTGCTGCACATCAGTTGGTCTTATTCAGTGATGACCTGTGACTTTTGGGGGTGATGACTGGTGCAAAATGAGGCAGATTTTTTATTTTATTTTAGACCAACCAAGATCCACCCCCTGGCAATAAAGTCAGCAGTCGACTGGTTAATGAAGATTGATCATGTGACCTGGCACTCTTATTAACAGGCTATCAGTGATAACCGATACCCACTGTGAGCCTGTGTGTGTGTGTGTGTGTGTGTGTGTGTGTGCGTGCGTGCGTGTGCGTGTGCGTGTGCGTGTGCGTGCGTGCGTGCGTGCGTGCGTGCGTGCGTGCGTGCGTGCGTGCGTGCGTGCGTGCGTGCGTGCATGCGTGCGTGCGTGCGTGCGTGCGTGCGTGCGTGCGTGCGTGCGTGCGTGCGTGGTGTGTGGTGTGTGTCATTATGTGGGTAATGAGCTCCTTAACACTGTTGGACACTGGCTACCCCAGTAATTACATCACAGTTTGACATCAGGGTCCGTCTGACATTAGTGTTTCAAGGACTAACCTGAAGCTGTATTTGAAGACACAATCAAAAGACATTAGAACAGACAATAAAAATGTAGGAAAGCAGAAAGAAAGATAGGAAGCAGAGGTGTCAACTGCTATGTTGTACCCATGGCTGCTGCTGAATTTAACCTTCTGTTACAGTGCCACAGGGAACGTAAAATATTCTACTTTTATCTTGTTTTTGAGCCCCTGTGTTATCCACCAGTTCAGTGAGTCAGCTGTGTACACATCTTTCTGGAATAGCACACCAAATTCCGATTACTCACGACAGCAGCAGCAGCATCCAAACTCCTGTCTTGGGTTGATGAACTCCTCATCTATTTTATTATTTGGACAAAAAAATAAAAAGACACAAACAATTCAGCAATGTCAAGACCTGTGAGACCAGGAAAATCCTCTAAAACTAAACACTTTTAGCTCATCCTAAAAAAAGGTATTTTCTAATGTATTTTGCCACTATTGCCAAAAGTATATGTTTAAAATTTAAAATTAGTGCTAGCATTGGTACTAGCGAGTGTGTTCAGAATCTGTAAGTCTTGACTAAATGGTTTGGAATATAAAAATGTAATGTTATGTAATGTTAAGTTAAATTGTAAAATGTCTGCATTCAAGAGATACAATATGGTTGTGTCACACTAAATGCTGCACATGTTAACTAGATAAACAGAAAAAATATACTGACTATTTTCTTTATTTTTTTTAATCAAATAGGATACATTTAATTTGGTCTGACTTTTTTTTTTCATACAAAATTTTTACTTTTAGCGTCAAATTCTGCTTTTTCATCCTTGCTGCTACAGTTTTCAACTTTACAATGTTGGCACCGCTGAAGAAGAAAGAGAGAGCGAAAAAATAGGTGAAGTGCAATCAAAATTGGAAGAAAGAAGCTAAAGAAGAAATGAAAGATGAGTTACACTGTAACTTTGTTGTCCTCATATTATGTCATGATATTATGTCAGGTCATGATATCTAACACAACTCGGCTGTTGAGACACTAACAGAAGAACTAATTTAAGCGATCAAATATAATATTTTTCCCAAAGACAGGAGTATGCCTAAAGAAGTGCAGTTCGGCATTGTTCGGGCGTATTGTTTTTGTTTGTTGACGTGCACTTATTTGCCTCCTGCTTTTACGTTTTTATTATGTGCAAACGTTTTTTTAAACAAAACCAAGGACAGGAATAAAAAAATCACACCCAGTGTGAGTAAGCGGTGCCTACAGTGTGTGCTGTCATTCAGGCGGTACAAATCTATTTGATGTGTGGGCACTGAGGGCATTGAGGCGGTACTAAAAGAGTATTCATACTCTTTTTGTATCAACTTTTAAGTGTTTTTTACTCATTTTAACTATGTTTAAGTATTTTTACTCATTTTAACTATGTTTAAGTATTTTTACTCATTTTAACTCCGTTTAAGTATTTTTACTCATTTAAACAACCTTTAAGTATTTTTACTCATTTTAAGTACTACTGAGTATTTTTACTCATTTTAAGTACCACTGAGTATTTTTACTCAATTTAAGTACTCTTAAGTATTTTTACTTTTAATTTGAAATATTTGTACTCACTTTATTTACTTTTAATAATTTTTACTCACATTGTAGATCGTTTGTTTTAGTGTGTGTGTGCATGTGTGTGTGTGTGTGTGTGTGTGTGTGTGTGTGTGTGTGTGTGTGTGTGCGTGCGTGCGTGCGTGCGTGTGTGTGTGCGTGCGTGCATGTCTTTAAGTGGCGCACGTGTTGCACTGTGTCCTGTTTGTGTTTAATTAACTGTAACTGGTTGCATCTTTGTGTTGCAATCAGCTGCAGTTGTTGAGGCCGTGCTCGGACATACGGACAGACGGACGGAGGGACAAACACACACGGTCAAGTGTAGAGCGGCTGGCACCGCTAAAAATCAATGTCTACGCTTGCCTAGATAAAGGATTAATACAGAAAAGAAGTCGGGGGAGTAAAAGGACAAAGACATTTTGTCTGTGTACACATCTGTTGATTTAGCCTAGCTTTGCAGGCTTTGGCATTTAACTGCTGAATGCTTCTTTGTTTTCTCAAGCTGACAAATTGCTGTCAATTGGGTTCTGACAATTCAAAGCCTGCGTTGCGAATGCTGCCAAATTCTTTGTGTCATTGACTTTTTGAACATTTTGAACAAGTGACAAAGTACGCCCTAATCGAGTTGGAGTTTTCCCCCCTCCTTTGTTGAATATATTTGGCCGTCAACTATTGTTGTCAACAGGTGTGACTTGTTGAGGTTTGATCATGTGATGGGCATGCTGTTGATAACTAGCACACATTGAAATACCACCAAAAGCGCGCACACACACACACACACACACACACACACACACACACATATATGTCCTATATTAAAATTGGCTAATGGTTGGGCTGTAAAATCTGTGTATTAACTCAGAATTATTAATTTGTAGAATTAATTAATTAAGTGTTACAAATGTTTGGAACTTCTTATGTCAGTTACGGCTCTTCCAGAAGGTGCGTTTATTTGTGACAGAGAGGTAGTCAGTGACACGCACGCACGCACGCACACACCTTCCATTCTTACTATTGTGCGTATTGTAAGTAGGCTAGTTAATAAGCCATGCTATTATCCATCTTCAATCAGAAGCTCAACCAAGTTCACACTTGGTTTGTCATAATAAACAAATGTAATATGTACATATGCTGTCATTTAGCTTTCCTTTCCCACAACATTATATTGAGAAAATTGTCATTTTGGGCATATTTACAATAAATCATCTTTTCTTTTTGTAAAAAACGTTCGCAAGAAATAGTACACTGGTCACAATGCGAGCTTGTTTGCCCTAATTTAGCTTCTTTTTTTTTTTTACCACTGGAGCAGTTGGGGTTCAGTGCCTTGCTCTCAAGGGCACTTCAGCAGTATTGGGGAAGTGGTGACCATTCACTTCCCCACTCAGAGTTTTTTCCTGCCAGTCCGGGGATTTGAACCGGCAACCTTGCGGCAACGAGGGCGCTCCTCTAACCTTTAGGCCACCATTGCCAACACACACTGTGTGCTTGTTGTCAACTCCTGTTGACAACAAGCCCTATTTCTTGTTGACAAATTATAGGGCTTAACCCATTTAGACCTGCTGCCACCTATACGTTGTTATACCTTTGAATCCGGGAGCCACCTCTGTGTCTCATTAGTTGTTGCTACACATATAGTAGCAACATAATTTTGTTGTTTTTATTTGTAAGAATTTGAACGTTTTCAGAAAACTTAGGTTAGGTTTTAGAAGGCGTTTTTAGAATCGGCCTCAGGTCTAAATGGTTACCACACTTCTAGTGACAGAGCAGTGTAGGGCCGAGGGCACCAGGAAATGCACTGCAGCTAACAACAGTGTTCCTAAGCAACAAGCCTCTAAAGCTTTTTAGCCTGCAGATATCCTTGGTTCTCTCTCTCTCTTTCTATCTGTTTCCCCATATTGCTGGAGGTACTTGAGAGCTAGCCTGGAATCCAGACGGAGGTGCTCATTCAACGTTGTTTTTTTACTTTGCTTAGTGAGAAAGAAGGAATCCGCCGAACGTAGCCAATCAGGATTCCAGGCTGCTTGAAAGCCACTGCCAGAGGAGATGGACAGAACAAAGTGGATTTGCAAACAGGCATGTTTGTAAACCTAAATCCCATTGTTCCCATTGAGGCGATCATATTGTGTAGGACAAAAACGCAAAAATACAGTATTTCTCCCATGTAATGCAGAAGGGTACACCCATGACATCAATGACATGTTTTGCATAATCAGGCATATGCTGTACATGCTGCGTGAAAAATCTGAAACAGGAAGTGAGTTATTGACCAAATTGAAAATGGCCGCCTAGTGTTGTCGATTGACTCAAAAGACAACTAAAGAATCTCCAAAAAGTATAAAATGTGTCACACATGTCCCTTGGGTCATCCTAAAACATCCTAGAAGGGGTGCCCAAAAGAATCTTAAACAGGAAGTGAGTTATGGACAAAATCCAAAATGGCCACCTAAACTGTTGACCGTTGACTCAAAAGACACCAAAAGAATCTCCAAAAAGCATAACATTTGGCACACATGTCCCTTGGGTCATTCTAAGACATCCTAGAAGGGGTGCCCAAAAAAATCTGAAACAGGAAGTGACAGTCACTTAGTGGTAGCAGGGACAACATCTTAACTGTTGTGTGACATACAGGTAGCAGGGACAACATGTTAACTGTTGTGTGACATGCAGGTAGCAGGGACAACATCTTAACTGTTGTGTGACATACAGGTAGCAGGGACAACATCTTAACTGTTGTGTGACATGCAGGTAGCAGGGACAACATCTTAACTGTTGTGTGACATGCAGGTAGCAGGGACAACATGTTAACTGTTGTGTGACATACAGGTAACAGGGACAACATCTTAACTGTTGTGTGACATGCAGGTAGCAGGGACAACATGTTAACTGTTGTGTGACATGCAGGTAACAGGGACAACATCTTAACTGCTGTGTGACATGCAGGTAGCAGGGACAACATCTTAACTGTTGTGTGACATGCAGGTAGCAGGGACAACATGTTAACTGTTGTGTGACATGAAGGTAGCAGGGACAACATGTTAACTGTTTTGTGACATGCAGGTAACAGGGACAACATCTTAACTGCTGTGTGACATGCAGGTAGCAGGGACAACATCTTAACTGTTGTGTGACATGCAGGTAGCAGGGACAACATGTTAACTGTGTGACATGCAGGTAGCAGGGACAACATGTTAAAGGGATATTTCACTTTAAAAAAAACTTTGGGTCATTTTATCGTCTACTCAGGCTTTTGTGAGCCCCCCAGACCGTTTTTAAGGGGGGGGGGGGTGCTGGTGTGTGTGTCTTTGATCTTCTGCTTTCCCGCACAAGGTTGCAACTTTGTTTAATTTCAAGCACGAGAACCTGTCTGCTCCCACACTCCAAGCACGAGAACCTGTCTGCTCCCACACTCTCCTACATTTTTGGGGCATTAAAACGCTATGGAGTTGTGCCCCAATAGAGGGCTTGATCTCTGGTCATATGAAGATTTGTACAATATATTATGTATTGGTAATCATTCATAGGGTCTTTTAAAAGTTTTAGAAAACAATTAAGTATATTTGGCATTGATAATATATCACTTAGAAAAGGATTAATGTGGAAGGTCATCTTATTCAGAGTGGTTTTTAAGACAATTTTGGGCATTTAGAGTTGTTTAAAAAATATTTAAGACATTTTTCATGGGTTATTTTTGCCAAATCCTTTAATATCAGTCTATTTACTATAAATGTAAAAGTTATATTTAGCACAATCAGCCAAAATGTCAGAATTATATCAACTTTTAGGAATCATGGGTCATTTCTGGCGGCCATTTTTGATTTTTCCTTTAAAAAACCCTTTAATGGGTCCAAATTTTTGGGCACCCCTTCTGAGATGATGAGATACATCCTAAAGAGTGCGTGTACCAAATTTGGTGCTTTTATCCGCCGCGTAACGATTTGGCCATTTTTTGTGCTTAGTACCCCCTACTATATGTATTATGCCAAACATCTTCATTCCCTGTGTGTATTTGTGTGTCCTTGGGTATTGAGTCCACCTTGCATCATGTGCCATTCAGGAGCATTTCAGCATGTAGCCTGTCAAAAGTGATGGGCTCTGGGGAGAGAAAGCCTACTTGCAATGGTGAATGCAACGCAGTATTGCCTTTAAGCCTGAGCCTCCATAATACAGTGGTTGAACCCTGTGTCGCTGATGAATTTAATGTATGCAGATAGACGTTTATTGTGTGTGTGCGTATGCGTATGTGCTAGGGCTGTCAGTTCTCCTCTATAATCCCATTCGAATTTCAATGCTTTATTATTTTTAATATTCGAATATTTTCGAATATGTTATATAATTTATAATTATTTTTTTTTACGTAACTTTTTAAAACGTAACTTTCTCTGTTACTATAAACAAGTGACGTTTATAGGGAGAAACATGATGAAAGCATTTGTTTTCGCATTGGTAGGTCAGGAAAAAAAAAAAAAAAAAAATTAAATATATTTTTCTATATTCGAATGGCAATTTTAGCATTCGAATATTATAATTTTTTTTCACATTCAAATTATTTTCGAATAGTGAAATTCGTTCTGACAGCCCTAGTACGTGCGCACTGTATGTGAGAGCTTGTACAGTTTGTCTGTGAGAATAATGTGTTATTGGGTGTGCGTGGGTGCCAGTGCACGAGTGTGTACTATATGTGTGGGAGTGAGCTCATAAGGGATGTGATCCCCTGGGTCTCATGTCCATGTTCAGTAGTTTGGTTTTCCCCTCTCCCTTTATCTGCATAATGCAATGGTTCTCAATGTGGCCCCTAGGGGTCCTTCATGGGGTCCCCAGAAAAATGAGGAACAGTTTAAGCACTATTTCAAAAATAGTGAAAATAGCAGATCTACACACTCACATGTTGCGATGTGATGTGTTTCGAGCATGTACAGTAGATCTAACATCTTCCCTATTTTTTAAAACTCTTCACATGCCCAAAATAGGGATGCCAGGTTGATAAGGTTAATTTCACTATAATTTCACCAGCTACAAGGTAATCCAAATGAGTGAGTTCTGTAAAAGAATGACTATTCAGACCATAGGTTTATCTCTCTCCCTCCTAGATCTCTGTACTAATAACTAAGCTCTTCTCTTATGGGGGTCCCTGGCACCAAATCTTTTCAACTGGATGGGGCTCAATGCGTATCAATTTGGGGTTGCTTGACTTGAAAATGTTTGAGAGACACTGGCTTATAATTGTCTCGAGCAAAGCTAACATTACCTGCTGCTTTAACGGCTGTCAGATGTCTGTTTCTGTATGTGTCTGCCTCTGTGTGACTCCTCTCTGTCTGCCTGTGAAGCTGTCTGTCTGTGAACCTAACTGCCTGTCTGATCGTGAGCTGTCTGCCTGACTTTTCAGATTGGGTACTGTTTAGGCTCTCCGCCCATCTGCCAGCTCTCTCCTCCTGTGTGCTTTTTGTATCTCTGTGTGTCGGTGACAGCAGGGAACAGGCTGTCAAGCTGAAGACAGTGGCTTTAGTGGAGAGATTCCTGTCTGCCTGATCTCACAGAGCCAGTGTGTGTGTGTGTGCCTCTCTGTCTCTCTCTTTCTCTGTTTCTCTCTCCCTCCCTCCCTCCTTCTCATGCTCTCACTCACACACTCTCACACACTCTCACACACACACACACACACACACACACACACACACACACACACACACACACACACACACACACACACACACACACACACATTAAGAGGTTGCCTACTGGTAGCAAGGTTGGAAGGAGAGAGACCGATGAAGACAGAGAAACAATGCAATGCGAGAGTGCGGTCTCGCCAACACCAACTCGGGTCTCCTGAATTTCTGCCCTCCACACTCTCCTATCTAACATCAGGGTCTTGAGCTCTACAGTGTTGTTATTAAGCTGTCGCGCCGCAGTGCATCTACGTAAGTGGTGCGCTTCTTGCCTTTCCTGGCTTTGCCCTGGGTTGTGTCAGTTTACTTGCCTCTAGTTCCGGGTGCCTGACGCAGTGCCCTGCCAGCCTCATCCTTCTCTCTCTGACACACAGAGAAACGAGGAGTAGGAGTAGAGATGATAGTGTGTGAAGCACTTCATGTCTCATCCAGATGTGTCACCTAAGGAGTTTATCGATCGCTTAATCAATAATCTCTCGGTCTCTCCTTACCTCCCGCCCTTCTGTCTCACAGTCACACACACACTCGCCTCTCTACAAAAAAACACACTTCACAAAAACGTTCAGGGGCAATAGCAATTTTATTATCCATCCAGAGTTTCTCTGACAACGCTAATGACCCAGAGGGGACAAAGCTATACTTAATGAAGTGTCCTGTTCAGGAATCAAAGTGCTTTTTGATGGCTCTAGAGTCATTTATCTCTATCAGTCTGCCTGTTTCTGTGTCTCTCCGTCTTATCGTGCCCAATGTTTCTTCCAAAGCCCAGAAGCCCTGCCTTTGATGAGAATGCATTATGGCTCAGCGTCGAGCTCAACACTTTTGGGAAGCTTTCGTCTATTTGGCCATTAGCAAATGTCCTTTTGTCAATTCAGTCTGTGTGTCTTCCTTTATGTCTGCAGAGAGAGATGACCATCCATTTATTTTAGTAAATGGAAATTGTGAATAATGTGCTTCGGGAAAGTCTGTCTGGTCTGGTCTGTCTGTCTGTGTTCCACCTGTGTCAAATCTCTTCCACATTGAGAGAGGGGCACTCAAGATGGAGTGCATTATTTCTATTTTCTTATTTCTCTCTGCTTAGTACCTTTTAATGTGGGAACTTGTTAGAGGTGGTGGACGAAGTACTCAACCCCAGTACTTGAGTAAAAGTACAAATACTAATGGTTAAATTTACTCCACTACAAGTAAAAGTAGCTCAGTCAAAATGTTAGTCGAGTAATAGTACAAAAGTAATTGCTTTTAAATATACTTGAGTATTCAAAAGTACATGCTTTTGAAAATACTTAAAGGGACACTTCACCCCAAAAAAAAATTTGTTTCAATGGATTAGTCACCCCATGGAGACTTGAATTCATGGATATCTATATTCAAGTCTCCATGGGGTGACTAATCCATTGAAACAAAGTTTTTTTGGGGTGAAGTGTCCCTTTAAGTGCAAGTACAAGTAAAAGTAGAAGTATTTTTGTTTTATATCAATGCATTGCTGTAATGTTTTCACAATGAAATTTTATTGAACCGTGTAAGTCTCTGAAACCACCTGCACTGAATGCACTGATGTGCCTGCTTGTAGAACAACTACGCTATACAAAGCCTGTAGAAACAGCCCTGAAAATTCACCTTTCAGGAGGCCAAAGGGGGAGGTAGTTATCACTTCTCCCTTAGACATTTGACCCCCCCCCCCTTTTTTATGCTCTGTACATATAGTGTTTTATATTTGTGATGATATTGAATGTTTTTGGTGCTATTTTATATGATGACTGTACTCGTGCTGTTTTTACATTTCTGTCTCATAAAATATTCAATCAATCGATCAAAACACCAATAAAAACATAGAAATGAATCAGTTTGATTGATTGATTGAACAGCACATTGTACAGTAAGACATTAAGGCTAGAAGGATAGCACCAAAAAAAGTTGTTTACATGATTGTGGTCCTCAAAAAGGATCATCAAAAAGGACAGCCTTATTATAATTTTCATGTTTTATGTAACACCCACACACATCAGCAGGGCACAGTGACTCTGATAAGTGATTGTCATATTGTCATATTTGAACACAGCATACACCACAATAGATGCTCTGCATGGATTAATCTACCTTTACTGTCTCATCAACGCTGCTTACAGCAAGACAAACTCAATAAAAGAAACTACAAACAACATTTCTTAGACATTTTAAGTGTGCCTGCAGCTCTTTAAGTCTGTGCGACCTTGTGTTCGGGAGGTAGGGTCAAATAAATGATTATAGTGGGGGGGAAGGGGGGGGGGAATTGCAATTTCACCGCACGTTTTGATGTATATATTGCGGGGGTTGTGTCAACCTTGCGGGCGCCATGACGGTACAAAATTCGGGGGAAGAATATTATTATTAAATATTATTATTATTAAGTATGTGGGATTACAATAAGTGTTTTGCCAACCGGTGCACGGTTCGAGTCGGTCCAACGCTTCTATGCCTGCTGACTCATACTGCAGCAGTCAATGCAATCCCTATGATAGGTTTCCTTTGAAGAACTCAGCGTGTGGCCATTTTGCATTTTAGAGAAGATAGGAAAAAAAACTAAAAACAGCCAGGCTAAACATAAACTTCCCAGCCTTCTTAGAAATGTAGTGGAGTAAATATTAGTCTTGGAAATGTACTTGAGTAAAAGTACAGATACTCAAAATCTATACTTTAAGTACAGTACTCAAGTAAATGTACTGTCCACCACTGCTCAGAGTCGTCAGTGGCAAAGTTTGCACTTGCTAGCTTTATAAAACCTCTCAGCTCCAAGGTGATAACATATCTGTATTATGCAACAACACAGAGAGTCTCCACTTTGCTTCAGCATGCACTGGGATTTCATCACAGCAAAGCTTTAATCACCACATGAACCCTATCGTCCCTATTCTGGGCATGTCATTACAGGCAAACATTCGGTGAAAATAGGCAAACATTGTGCAAAAATAGCAGATCTACAAGCTCACAACATGTTGCAAAACGTCTCTTGTCATAAATAGGCAAACATTCGGCAAAAAGAAAAAATAGGCGAACATTCAGTGAAAACGGCAGACCACTTATAATTCCCACAACGTATCAGGAAAATCTGGCTATGCATTCCTGATTTTGACCTTGATTGTGAACATTGTCTCTTCAGGGCAGCATACTGATCATTCGCAGCATGTTACATGAAAACCTGACAATCCATTCTCTAGTTATTCTGCTGATACGCATTCCTGTAGGCACGGTAATTACATTTTTTTATATTAAACAATATGTTATAATAGAGAGACACATACGAAACATTTAAACCAAAGAAAACAAAGCTTATCTAAATTGTTGATAAAGGCCTATAATTGCTGCAAATCATTCCATGAGATATTTACAGCCCCTTGTTTCTACTAATCTTTGACAATTAGGCAGAGAGACATATGTTATCGTGTTTTTGTCTGGGCTGACACCGGCATCTGCTGCCAGCCAGGATGAGACAAACACTGTCTCCTGCTGCTAATGTCCTCATGGTCCTGTGGACTGAGAGGCAGCGGAACTGTTTGGTCAACAGGCATAAATACACCCACGCAGGCGTGCAAACAGATGCAATATTTTACCTACTTTGTGTGTCGACCGTGATACATGTGCAGCCAGGGGTGGGCAGATATGGCAATTTATCGGTACAGAGAAAAAACCTGCCAGTGCTGGCTTTTTGTGTGGGTTCCTGTAGCAAATCCCGTCAGATGTGACTACAAACATATTTTGAGTTATGTCCATTGTGGGGGAAAAAGATTATTCCCTTATATTGACATTACACATATATTCTCAATATTCAAAGAGACAGTTGAAATTACAGTATATACACTATACCAAATTCTAGTTTTGAGAAGAATTGTCCTAGAGTGATCCGTGGACATCACCCTCAGTATGTACTATGTACATTATACTTAGCATTTCCACCTTGCTGGAAACTATCGATTATAGATTGATAGAAGGACTGGAGGCCAAAATGCATTTTTTTCTTTGTGCTGTTGATAAACCTCTTGGCTTGTTGGCTTGAAAACGGTTTTGTATTTATTTGTATAAGATTTATTTTTGAGCTGTTTATGCCTTTATTCGATAGGACAGTAGGCTGACAGGAAATGGGGAGAGAGAGATGGGGAGTGACATGCAGCAAAGGCCGTAGGGATCGGGACTCAAACCCGCGACACGCTGTCAGGCTACACTGAGCCTAGGTACCTGGACCGCTACGCCAGCGGTCCAGGACACGGTTTTGTATTTATATTGGCCAATATAAATTGACATTTCAAAAGAATATCAGTTTCAGTGACTTGACATATTTCGGAGGAACACTATTACGCCTTACCCGCTGATGATGCACAAGTAAAATATTTTGTCAGGCTTCAAGGTTACACATTCAAATTTGCTTTATGGGCTTGTAGAATAGTCATTATTCAATGAATGGTGCTGAACATTAAAAGATCACAGCATTGCCTCACAGTGAAATCGAAATAGATTTTTTAATACAAAACCTCTATGAACAAAACTGCTTCACAATGTTTATGTAGCCTAACAAAGGCATCCTTATTTTCATGCATAGATCATCTACAATAGCCAATGTCAGCTGTTTTATAACATTTTGTGCCCAAGGGCCAAAGCACACCAAAAGGCAAGTCACAATCTCAACTCAAGGCACACCTATATTTATATCCAATTATTATACAGTATCTGTCTTTGAAATTGAGTGGAGTGAAAGGCATAAGTATCCAAAAATACAAATACTCAAGCAAAGTACATGGGTTAAAAATGTGTTAATCAACGACCGAAAATAATTACAGTAGCACAATTGTGAAGACTGAGCTTAACACATTGATTGCCTAGATCGAGTTAACTCGTTTTTAGAATCCATCGCTTGATTGCCTAGATCGAGTTAACTCGTTTTTACATTTTTTGGGGAAAATTCCACAAGGGGCGACCTAACACAGCTTTGGAATGATCGATCGTCTCTCAGAGAAGAAAAATGTGGATGTGACATAATTCCAAAAAACGTCACTTCCATCCGCCCCAATGATGGGATTTTCAGAAAAACGGCTGTAACTCAGTTTCTTTTTTTTCCATTGAAAACCACCCGTTTTCAGCGGACCAAAGCTCCAAAATGGCGGATCGCGGTTGGAAACTTGTCGTTCCCATGGATACACAGATCCTTCCGTCTACTCACAGGAAACTTTTTCCGTGTGTTTTTTTTACACAATGTCGGTTCCACGGCGTTTCAAATATCATCGGATTGAGGTAATTATACGCCGGCACGGGGATAGAAAACTATGTTTAATATCTTGGCAATCAATGTGTTAATAAAAGACAAAGACAAATTGTTCTAAACTAATTTTTATTAGTATATTAGATTAGATTAGCCGCACCTCCAGGAGGTTAAGAATGAAGGAATATGCATTCATGTATTATTATATCAAGAATAAATTGGTTGCGACTTGCAGTGTGTGTGTAAATAAGATGGATAGTGCATTAACCTTATAACATGCATTATATTCTGATGGGCTGCAGAGCCATACATGTTTAAAATACAGTATGATACAATATATGTGCAGAACATGTCCTTGGTCTCTAGATCCCGCAAGCACACATAATTCTGTTCTTAGAATTTCTTCATGTCAGTTATGTTTTTATCATCAGTCAATCAAAGCTTGCTTCCATTCAAAATGGAAGTGTGCCCTCACCACACTCTCTCGGGAAAGCATGAGAGAATCAGTAAACCACACACACTTTCACGGATGTAACCTAACCGCCCTGCATTGGAAATGAAAATATGTTGATCTATTCTACATGCATCGTACGGTTCAGCACCACCTATGATGGACAGCGACAGGTCAGCACGCTGTGAGTGACCCAACATATCTTTTCACACGGTAATACAATTCAAGTAAGAGAGCAAAGCATTGCAAAAGTCTTGCCAAATAAAAAAAATCTCCTTAAACTCTAAACATTAATTGATAAAGTAGATAACTACCATAATGCTTTTTTTTTACCCCCTCCTCCGCCCCACGCAAACCCACCATAATAATTATTATTATACCGTGGGTTATGGGTTGACCGCACATCACTAATGCCTGTAATTGCACTTTAAGAAGTCTATAAAGAGGGATGTGAAAACTAAAGGCTTCATCGGAGTAGTATTTTTAGCTAACAACTTTTAAGACCTTTTAAAAACTAAATTTAATTATTTAAAAGTAGTGAAATAATTGACCAATAAAGATTTCAATAGAGCCTGCTTCTAATCTCTTTAGGTAAAGTGTTCCATAATTCGGCAGCATAATTGAAGAAACTGCATCTCCAGTTTTATTTTCGGTTGGATTATGCGTATGTAGCAAACCTGGTCATGCAGTACAAGATCTAAGGGCTCGTTAACAAACACAAAATGACATGGACTCTGATATAGGCTGGCCCTAACCCGTTGAGAACTTTATAAACAAGTAGTTTAAAATTGATTCTGGAAGACACAGGGAGCCTGGAGACTCCGAGACTGGAGTGATGTATTCCCTCTTTTTTTGCCATTAGCAGTCTAGAAGCAGAGTGTCTTTTGTCAAGGAACGCCAACCTTGAATGATATGTTTCAATCCTTGTGCTTTTTATTGCTACTACCATGTGTAACCCTTGTGCTCCAGTAAGAAAAAGTAATTATAAGTAATACATTTCAGTCTGGCCTCAAACACGAACATCGACTCTGGCCCAGTGCACTCACAAGCATGTGCTCTTGTACACATATTGCATTAGCCATGGTTCACATGACGCTTGTATACAAGCGTCATGGTGCCGAGTCCCCCTGGTCTAAAGTTGTGTTCGATTTTTTTCACATTGCCATCTCTCACATAAATATAAACGTTCAGATTTCAAATATAAAGTGCTTATCACCGAGCCACGGATGTTACAAGGCGACGTGAACCGCGATAAGTACCCGTATCTCCCGTATTGTTCAATAAAAAGCATTTTAATCCCATCGCCGGCCATTTTCTTTTTTTTTTTGGTAATGTATCAGAGTGCAATACACCTCCCAGCCATTAGTGTCGCATGGTTGGAAGCATCAGAGAACATTTTGAGAAGATGGCCGGCGATGGGACTAAAATGCTTTTTATTGAACAATACGGCGGTTCGCGTCGCCTTGTAACATCCGTGGCTCGGTGGTAAGCACTTTATATTTGAAATCTGAACGTTTATGTTTATGTGAGAGATGGCAATGTGAAAAAATCGAACACAACTTTAGACCAGGGGGACTCGGCACCATGACTGTCATGGTATGACAGTCATGTTTCAGGGCTAATATTGCATGTGCATTCCATCACATTCCTCCCAGCATGCGTAGTGTTAGTGTATGGTTGAAGCCGGAGGTGCGTAGATGTCTGAGTACCCTTGGAAAGGCCTGCGTTTCTGCCTCTGCAGCTCCATAGCTCATCTGCTCCGCCTATTAGCACAAAGACCATGAATCACATGCAGCAGTGCACATACACAGTCAAGCCCATCGCTGATCGCTGATCAATTGGATGGCTGACTTTGCTGTATGTTTGCTTCGTAACAGGCTGGGAAATCAATCACAGACCGTGGCAAAGTGTTGAGTAAAAGGTATCAACAGCCTGTTTGACCCCATGTGTTGAAATATAGCCTGACGAGCATATCGATCCAACAGGATCAGACTATTTATTGATGCACTTGACAAGTCCTGTCAGGGAACCATGTTACAAACTCATCAGCTCAGTTTTATTGCGGTTCTGGTGAGCAGCGAATTTTTTAAGCCAACGAGATAAACACTATCAATGGGACAACAACACATTTTCAAAACAACCGTCGACCAACATTTAACGGAGAAGGCAAAAAAAAATCTTTCAGCCCTGTGTGTCCTAATCCTGACCGAATTAGCTGCTAGCTGTATAGATCATTTGCCCCCCTGGGGCTACAGTGACTGTATCATTTAGTCAGGTCTATAGCAGTGGGTCTTAGGGCTATGACCGTAAATGTGCTGAAATATGCAAAGTAACATTTAGCTTAGAAAATAGGTCAACTGGCTTTGTCAACTGTATGGGCAATCTATCACATAGACAAGTAGCAATTTCTAACTCCCAACTTGTTATGCTACTGTCTTGTATGTCTGTGTCTTGTGTGTATACTAGGGCATTAACAGAATAAACGAATATTCGACTATCAAAACCACTATTCGACTACTGTAATCAAAGTCGATTATTCTATAAAAAAAAAAAATTCGAGTCGAGTCGTCAATGCCATTAAAAAATAATAATAATAATAATCAAATCGATTAATCGAATATTGGAATACTTATAGGTCGAATAATTCGAATGCTAAAAATCACTATTCGTGAATGCCCTAGTGTATACAGTATATTCCAGTGAACTTTTTCTGTAGATATTGAGTACTCAAGCCAATATATAATTAATAATCAGACACACATAACAGAAATCCCTCCCCCTTGCGTGAAGCTAAAGTGACTTAAACCTGCAGCATGGTTCAACCGACATCCAAACTTTGTCATTTGTTGAAAAACAAATGACGTCATTAACACATTGACTGCCAATCGCGTAGATCTACGCGAACCTATTTAAAGCCGCAGCGTGCCAATCGCGTAGATCTACGCGAAGTGGTCTTTTTTGTGTCTTACATTAGATGAAGTCCTTCCCTACATTGTCAATAAATTTCATCCATCTAGACCACAGAAAAGTTGTAAAATCTCATGATCTGGTCAAGTAATCACATAAAACATGTTATTACAAAACACAAAAGTCAAATAAAGTCAGGGGGTCCGCCAATCTGCTCATATCAAACCAAATGTTTGATCCGTGCAGTAACTGGCTGCCTGTGCGCAGCCTGTGCTCATTGAGCAGGGAAGCACCTAGGGAAAACTTGCAGCACCCATGCACGTTCACATGCTTGCGCTTGTAACGTGCTCGTGCACGCACGGGAATGCACTTTTCCTCACCCCAAACATGAGCCAAGTGATAAGAGGTCGCCTTGACATAGAAGTTAACACACATCAGCGGTGAGATATAAGGTTAGACGTCGTGCTCGTATGTGCACGGGGATGAACTTTCCCTGACCCAAAACACACAAGCCAAGTGATCCGAGGTCGCAACGACCCGATGTCGCCTTCACACAGAAGTTTACAAACATCCGCGGTGAGATCTAAGGTTAGACGTCGTGCTCGTATGTGCACGCCCGCCGACCTGTTCCACACACACCACAGGCAAGACAGACTGTAAGCGTTCCACGCGCACGTTACCAGCTGTGATGTGATCGGCGCCATCATCATGTTTAGAAAACAAAGAAAAAAAGAAAAACTCACCATGGATCTTGATTTTGGAAGCCGTGCGCGCCACCTCGCGCACCGAGTCCGTGGATATTGTTGTATTTCTTCATAAATGAAGAAAAGATATTGTGAATAGATCCGTGTTTGAGATGACGGTAGATATTGTGGATAGATCCGTGTTGCCGGTAGGCTCGCCACTAGCGTCGCGTGTCTGAGTGCGCGCGCGCCTGTCGGGCGCGGGTGTCGGGCGCAGGCTCGATGCGCGCGCACAAAACCTATAAATCGGGGTCGCACGAACCCCTCGGTCTTGCGATTTGAGAGTTTAGAGCCGGTCATAGTTACAGAGAGAGAGAGAGAGATAGAGAAATATAGATAGATAGATAGATTGAGTGTTAGTTGTAGAGTGAGTTAGTTTGATAGGTGTGTGATACTGTAGATTGAGTGATAGATTATTTGAGTGAGTTAGTGTGAGAGAGAGAGAGAGAGAGAGAGAGAGTTGTATCGTGTGAGAGTTAGTGAGATTGAGACAGTGATTGATTGACGGTGAGTGTTCTGATTGTTTGTGAGTTTGTGTGAGTGTCTGAGTGATTTGATATTTGAGCGTGTGTTTGATTAGTAGTTATAGTAGTGTTGTAGTATAAAGTAGTGTGTGTGATATATGTGAGTGAGTGATATATATTTAGCCTAGTGAGTTATATATATATATATTATAGGATAGAGAGGGCGTGGAGGTATACATAATAATTATAGGTGGAAGTTAGGCGAAGTTATAGGGCAGTAGATCGGCGATATAGAATAAAATCAGGTGGTAATAGAGAGGAGAGAGATATATATATAGGTGGAAATAGAGAGGAGTAGTATAGTTTATTGTGAGAGAGTAGACTATACGTATACAGTATGCCGAAGCGTTCAAGCAAGCGCAAACACATCAGCGGGTCAGCTGATCCATGCCAGCCGACGTTGGATCGCTTCCTCCGGGCCCCAGCACCACCGAAGGCTCCAGTGGTTGTTTGTCCTGTCGACAAACTCGAACCGGACCAGCCAGTTCCCGTGGACGGCAAGGACCAGCCCGGTCCGGTTGGCTTGGCAGGAACTCCGGCGGGCGGATGGGTCGCGGCTGTCGAACCGAGCGACAACCGGGACCCACCCGTTCGTCGGAGTTCGAGGAAATCCAAGCCCGTACTTCCCCCGCCTGAGGACTGCAGTGACGCTCCTGAGACCGAGGACGAACTCGAGGGGGCGGCTTCCTCCAGTGATCCCTCCGGCAATGAGTGGCAGCCATCTCCGAGGCATTCGCCTTCTCTTTTTCCCCTTGGTAAGCACACATTCAATGTCTTTTATTTGTTACATAGTTGAGCAGATCTACAAGCTTTTGAGCTTGTTGTAGATCTGCTATTTTATTCTGCCTTTTTGAAGGGGGCAAATGGCAAGTGTGCTGAACTCATGTTGTCATTAGTAAGCACACATTCAATGTTTTATCGTCTTATTTGTTACGTAGTTGATTCAATGGAGAAAACTAGCGATTGTGTGTGTGTTGAGACGTAGCCAGTGTTGCCAGGTCTGCTTATTGTCTGCTTGTTGAGCTTGTATATCTGATATAAGCCACACTGGGCTTGTTTCTCTGTAAAGCTGCCTGTAAATTATGGTGATTGGTTGTGAGCTTGTAGATTGGCTATTTTCAGATAGGTTTGAAGTGCTCATGTGGCTTATAGTTGTTTAGTCACTACTTTTGGGCTCGTTTTCATAGACCTGGTTGCTTATTCCTCTCCCACAATCTGGCAACACCAAAAAATACGTGCATGAATAGCGACCACAACGGAGTCTACTTGTGTGATCTGCTTGTAGATCAGATGAAGACAATGTTTAGGTTAGGTTATATTGATATATTGTGGTGCTATAAAAAAAATAGCAGATCTACAAGCTTGTAGATCTGCTATTTTTTTCACAATCACCATGATATTATATAACCTAAACTCAAGCTTGTAGATCTGCTATTTTATTCTGCCTTTTGAAGGGGGCAATGGCAGGTGTGCTGAACCCCCCCCCCCCCCCCTCCCTATGCACATGTTGTCATAATACAAATTACATCAAAAGCCTCAGTCCAGGTTAGGACACAACACAAACGCTTTGATCATTTTTGTTGATGTTTTCCTGACCTAGAACTGAACCCCTAATCTTTCATATTGCCATCTTGCCACTTTGAAAAAGCAGGTCATGATTAGGTAATGTCAACATAGCTTTTGAAAAATTCACCAGTAACATGTATTATTTGATCCATTTCAGAGTGTGAGGATTCTGATGAAGAGCTGGAGGGAGCAGTTGGTGGACGTGGACATGTTGGTGGGAGTCCAGGTAAGATGTCACAATTATCACAGGAATAAAAAAAAGCTAAAACCTTACACAGCAACGGTAAATATTCTCTCATATTTATGTATATATATATGCATGCATGTGATCTATGATGATGCTAAATGTTTAAATTGATCTCATGTACATAATATTGATCAAGTATTTTATTTATTCTATTTCTATCAGGGCCAGACACGGTTGGGGATGAGGGAGACATGGGTGGGCCCGGACCGTCATCCGGACCGTCACCTGGACCGCCACCTGGACCGTCATCTCGTAGACCGTCATCTCGTAGAGGTAAGAAAGAACCTGTGTCTGTGTGTGTGTGTGTGTGTGTGTGTGCGCGCGCATACTTTATTACTATACTTGTGAGGGCCAAACGTCTCCTCAATTAGAGTAGAATTTGAGAAATAGAGATGAGGACCATTTTCGTGGACCTCACAAGAAAAATGGTTGTACATAATTGGTTCAAAAATGATTTAGATGTGTTAGTCTTACAATTAGGAAAAGATTCAAGTTGAGGTTAGGATTAGGCATTTAGAGGTTAGGTTTAGGGTTTGGGGGTAGACTAATGCCTGATTTATACTTGTTATAGTGTGTGTGTGTGTGTGTGTGTGTGTGTGTGTGTTCTCATTCATTCTAAGTGTAATAAAGTCATGCACCACCGCCACAACGTAAACCACACAAATACAAAAATATATTTTATGGTAATTCTCTATTTCTATAATTCACAGGTGGCAGGCCTCGTAAGGCTGCAGCTCCTCCTCGGGTGTGGTCTGACACTGGCGACTGGCAGCCTCGCGACATCCCCTTCTCCCCTGCTGGGACTCCGGGGCCTCGCAATGGGGCTGCTGATCTCCAGTCAGATGAACCGGTCGACTTCCTGGAGCTACTGCTGACGGATGAGCTGCTCCAGGAAATCTGCGACGAGACCAATCAGAGGGCTCCCAGTGGTCTGCGTTACTCCAGAGACAATGCCTGGAACAAAGACAAACCGCTGGAAGTGACAGAGCTGAAGAACTTTCTTGGCCTCTTCTTCCTCACTGGGATCATTCACAAGCCTGATGTTCCCATGTATTGGACCACTACTGAGCCCCTGGCAACTCCATACTTCAGCAAGGTCATGGCGCGGAACCGGTACCAGCTGATCTGGAGCTACCTCCACTTCATCGACAACAACACCCCCCAGCCCATTGAGCCTAACGAGAGAGACCCGCTGTGGAAGATCCGCCCAGTGTTGACCTACTTGACGCTGAAGTTCCAGGAGATGTTCCTGCCAAGCCAGCACATCAGCATTGACGAGGGCATGCTGTCCTGGCGTGGGCGCCTGTCCTTCAAGGTATACAACCCACAGAAGCCAATAAAGTACGGAATAAAATCCTACATACTGTGCGACTCTAAGACGGGCTACCTCTACCACATGAAGCCGTGCTGTGCTGGAAGCAACAAGTCTACCCTGCGTGAGACAGTTACATTCCTGCTGTGTGACCTTGTAGATCACGGGTACCGTCTCTACATGGACAATCTCTACAATTCGGTGGACTCGTGCCTTGAACTTTTGGGGAAAGGGACCCACGTGTGCGGTACTCTCCGATGCAACAGAGGGCAGCCACCAGCCATCATGGCCGTGACCAAGGCTAAGCTGGGCCTCGGGTCAACCATCAGCAGTCACCACAACGGCGTGATGGTGACGGCATGGCGAGCCAAGGAGAGCAAAATCGTCACTATGATCACCACGTGCCACCAGGATGAGATGGTGACCGTGAACCAGAGGCAGAGACGCCACAGTGACAGAGTGGATGTTCAAAAGCCAGTGTGCGTGGTCCAGTACAACACCTACATGGGGGGGGTCGACAAGCTGGACCAAAACCTGGCCTATTACCACTTCACCCGGAAGACGACAAAGTGGACGAAGAAGTTCGTAGCCTACCTGTTCCAGATATCGCTGTTCAACTCCTTCGTCCTCTACAAGGCCAGGCATCCTGATGGCATCTACAAATGCCTTGTCGATTACTCCACGGCTGCTGCCACGTCCTGGACCACCCTGGGTCGCCGTCGCGGTTTGGCCCCTCCTCAGGAGGGTAGGATTGAAGCCCCGCCTCCTGAGGAAGGGGCTGAGGAAGAGGGTGAAGACCTGCCTCAGGGGGATGGGAATGGGCCCCCTTCCCCTGAGCAAGGGGGTGAGGAAGAGGCCATTCCTCTGGAGGATGGGAATGGGCCCCCTCCTCCTGAGGATCACCCTGTTCCTCAGGAAGACGCCCCACCTGCTTACCACCCCCACCCAAGGGCACCCTGGACGGACCCGGCGAACAGGACGGATGGAGACATTGCAGCCCATGTTCTCATACCGCTCCCACCCACTCCAGGGAAAAAATACAATTTAAGGCGGTGCAGGGTCTGTTCCAGATCGAAATTGACACCAGAGGGGGAAGATCGGCACGAGTCACGATACGAATGCCAGGCCTGTCGTGTTCCCTTGTGCGTGGTTTACTGTCACGCAAGGTACCACTCAGTAGACGATTATTAGAGATTTTTTTTTGTTTGTTTATTTGCACTAATTGCACACTTATTGATTTGAATGATTATTATTATGTAGTTATATTTAGTTTGAAATGACTTGCACTTTGTCCTTTGTAGTGAAACGGCTGCTACTGCCTCTACAACTTTTCGATTTTGGATTTATTTATTTTGCACTAATTGCACCATTTATTGATGTTGAACTTTGAATGATTTATTATTTACCTGCAAACCTCACTCACCATGCACTGATCTATAAGCTCAGTAAAAGCTTGTAGATCTGCTATTTGTTGCTATGAATACAGGTGTAGCTTGAGATTTTGACTGTGGGGCAAACGGCTGCTACTGCCACTACAACTTTTGGATTTATAGGCAGAGATGTTATTTGTATTTATTTATTTTCCACTAATTGCACCATTTATTGATGTTGAACTTTGAATGATTTATTATTTACCTGCAAACCTCACTCACCATGCACTGATCTATAAGCTCAGTAAAAGCTTGTAGATCTGCTATTTGTTGCTATGAATACAGGTGTAGCTTGATATTTTGACTTTGGGGCAAAAAGTTTGGGCAAAAAGTTGACCAATGTATTGATGTTGCACTTTGAACTTTGAATTATTATTATTTATTATTATTTGATGTATATAACTGGAGTTGAAAAATTGTTTGAATAGTAAAAACTTGTTCAACCTGCCACTTTTCTATTTTGGATTTATAGGCAAAGATTTTATTTTTATTTATTTATTTTTGCACTAATTGCACCATTTATTGATGTTGAACTTTGAATGATTATTATTTATTTTATTATATAGTAAAAAAAAAAAAATCGACTGAAAATAGTCACTTCAGTGTTCATGTTCATTCACTTTGGAGTGAAACAGAGCGATAAATGTACAATCTAAAGCATATTTCTTTTATAAACAAATATTGTTTACATGACTGATGTCAATGAAGGCGCAAAATAAATGTCAAAGACTTTTGAAATCATTTTATGCATCTAAAGTGTGTCCTTTTACTAAAACGCTAATAACTCTGAATCTAGAGAAAAAGGTCTGTTTTTGGTGAAACCAAGGTGTATTCAACTACCTCTAGCTAAAGAACGGAACATGCTATCAACTCACTTTTTTTTTCAGATGAAAGAAGAGATTCTAAGCTTCGTTTTGAGATATCCATTTGTTTATAGTCATAACACAAAAAAATCTGTGAGTCCTCAAATATGAGCCAGAATGGTAAAAATTCCTGGCACTGGCTGATCCTGTTATAGAAAAACCTCTGGCAGTCAATGTGTTAAGAGGCAGTGCCTTCAGAACAAAGTTCGGACATTCTTGCACCTCCAAGACGTTATAACTAGCCAAAGTTCGGACAGAACATTGTGTGTGATTGGTCAGATATTCAAGGTGGGTGTGATTTATTTAGTTTGTATTCCACATTTTGGCCAAGGCTTCGTACTGGCAGCCACCGGTGCTGCACTGCTGTATAGAAGTCGCTACTTTTACATCAGTGAAATTTTGTTGTGGTTGAAGATTGGGCAACTACATGGCATATTTAATGCCTATTGCCTAATATGTTAAAATTATTTACAATCATTTAAAATGCATGCGGAGAAACTATGCTATCCTTCCGCACCCTGCAGAACAGGCACCCTGACCAGCCTGTAGATATCACCCCCGGCCAATTGTGTTCATTGGAGCTCCCCCGGCCAAGCCAGAGGCAGGAACTTTACCCCTGCTCTGCTCCACCTGTATGCCCCCCAGCCAATGATCTCTTAAAATTATCAGTCAACTGTGTTTGAATGCATTTATGTGGTGGCTCATTTTCCAATGCACCCGGAGATAGGAATGTGACACAGTGACATGATGATTGATGGGACTGTAGAATGTAATAGCCTTCGCGCGCGCACCCCCCCCCCCCCTCCCCCCCTGTATTTCATCCCTGATGTCAGTAACTCTCTCTGACTGTACATTTAATTACACCAGTCGAAAGGATAGAGAGCGTATTGATGTCACAGGCAGCTAGAAACTGTGTGTTTCACTTGCTGCTGAATATTATGCGGCGTGTCATTGTGCTTAGAGCAGGGGTCTTCAACGTTTTCAGGCCAAGGACCCCCTAGCTGAGAGAGAGATGAAGCAGGGACCCCCTCTGTATAAAATTGTGTTTCAGATAAACTTTTCCTGCTCTTTTTTCCCTATACACCTAAAACTCTTTGCCAAAAATAGCCGATCTACAAGCTCACAACGCCTCGCAGCGCGAGGCGTTGTGAGCTTGTAGATCTGCTATTTTTGGCTAAAGTTCTCCTCAGAAAAGGGATGCTAGGGTTGAAGTGGTTAATGTAAAAGGAAAAAAACATATCACACAAAGATTTGGCGGACCCCCTGTAGTAACTCTGAGGACCCCCTAGGGGTCCCGGACCCCCTGTTGAAGACCCCTGGCTTAGAGGAACAATCCCCAACTAAAAGAAAAGAATGTTGTTATAAATGTGGCTACAGAGGTCAACAATATAACTCTGAGAATGTTGGTAAAAAACATTTCCATATTTCTGCTTCTAACCGGTCCAGGTGTACTGTAGTATGCTGGCCAATATTAATACCTCTCTTAGGTATCTTCCACCCACGGTCACTGATGAATGAGCTTAATGTAGAGCCATGGGAGAAGCTTCTGCACTTTAGAAATGTCTATCTAGAAAGCAGTCACACATTTGCATAGAAATAATTTATGGTGGGGAATCTGGGGATAAACTCATGCAGATTATGGTTTCAAGGTCTTTCGCCACCAATTTCCAAAGCGGTTCTGTTAAGTCATATTTAAGTTGCACATATTAAAACGACCAATCCTCAGTGGCCATTTCCTATCTTCATTTGAACACATTTCCATAAACCGAAACAGGCTAAATTCAGATTGTGGAAATTAACAAATCCTTTTATTGCTGATGAAATCATATTTGATAAAGTATTTGGGTGTGCAAATAATGCATGTTTGATTCTGCTGTATTGGTCCCTCTCTCTCTCTGTCTCTCTGCGTCTCTCTCTCTTTAATTGTCTCCTCCTTGGAGAGTGCATATGATGATGAGTTTGGAAAAATAATTTTCTTGTCATAACTGTCTCTGGCATAATTTCCCGTTATTATTAAATATGGTCTCCTCATTAAGGGGCAAATAAAGAAAGATGAGTGTGAGGAGAAATGAGAAGGCATCCAAAGCCCCAGGTGCGAGTAACAGCTAATGGATTGGCGGCAAGCCATGTATATTATACATGATATCACTGAAAAGAGTGCATATTGAAACCGCACAAAGGTCCATTAGCGGGCATTAATTTGCCCTCGCCAAGCTTCACTGATCCAGGAAAGATAAAGGCATGCCGTTTGGAGGCAGATGGAGCGATCTCTATTCTTGAGAGCTGATTATTCACAGAAGGAGAGGGGTAAAGTTTTATTTTCACAGATGGTCCATTACGTTGCTGTCTTGCTCTTTCACCCTGTCTTGTTTCTCTGGTTGAGTAGTTTATGGTCCGATATGCCATGAAGGTTTTTTATTTGTTGTTTGCTTAGTGATGTTTAATGGGGCAATGTTCTTTCCTTCTGGTAATGTAGTTGGGAGCATGCCAGTTTAATACTGGGAGAAAAAAAAATGTAATGAGGTGAAGATCCACTTGGAGTCACATTATCATGACTGTCGTCGGCCATAAAGATAAAACAGAAATAATATTTGTTTTCTTTTTACCGAAATTAATAACAAACGGTAACTTTGATTGCAAATCTTACAAGTTGGAATATTTTAAAGAGCCCAAGTGCTTTTTGTTTAGTCCGGCCACCGATATTTCTCAAAATACATATTTTCTAATGACAGGTGTTGTCATTGTCCATCTTATATAGCAACAATCTTCTGCCATATTAGCTGAAACGCACCACCATCAGCCAAAGTGACACTCCACTCAGAAAGGCTAGCAGTGCCACATGACACATCTGTTATTACAGAAAAGGTCGATCCTCATGACAAAACCTCAAGCGCAAAAAAAACAATGGTTCAATTGGTTCCACGGGAATATGCCATCCATACTCCCCCCACCCCAAGAGCACCAAACACACAGACCAGGAGTGGGTCGTTTGTTAAGCCTTCACATAATGGGAAACAAGTCTTCACATGAGAAACTGCCACCATCGCAAGCCCATGTTAATGACAGTGTTGTTGTAAACCACCACAAGGTACAGTACTGCTCTGTTCTCTTTCGTTAATGGCGTCCTGTCAGTCCCTGAGCAAATAAACCCAGAGACAGCAAACATACTAAGCTCTCAATGTTGAAGTTAATCAGAATTTAATTAACTAAGGATTTGGGTTTATGGAGGAGAGAGCAAAAATAAACATACAAACAAACAAACATAAGTGAATTGCATTAGCGTTACAATGGCGGTTGGGCTTTAATCATACAAAGGTGCTTAGGAGAGTTGGCGATGTTATAGGGGTTGTAATGGATTTCCGCCACCTTGTGTATGCACGTTATTACAGGACTTACCTTACCAAGGGGACATCTGGAAAGCAGTACGTGATGGCTGCCATGGTCTGTAGCAAATCTCCATGGAGGCAGAATATCAGTCAAAATAATTACCTTTGATGCATGAGGAGTTGTTTACATTTTGATTCCACCTTCAACGTGCAGTGGGAGGGTGATAGAGTGAATCTATGAGGAATGTTAACAGATTGATGGGCGACTTGAATGGGACGGGGAAAAAAATGGACTCGCAAAACTAAAGTAAAGCTTCTTTGGTAGTATACTATTAGTTCATAGCCACAACCTCACTCATTTTACAATTGTTTATGTAGTGTCTAATGGAAGGACCATTCATTCTGTAATTCTGGGCTCTCTAACTGTGTAAAACCCTCTCACATTAAATATCATGAAAAGGCAGAGAATACAGAAAAAGGGACAAAGTGGTGCCAGGGTGCCTTGGTTTAAGTGGTTAAATGAGAATGGACAGTCCCTTATATATTTGTTTATATTAGCAAAGCTGACAGGGAGACACTAGAGCAAGAATCTTTTAAGATCTATTCCTTGGTGCCCGGGGCCAAGTCAAGCAGCGCCCTTTCAGTGTTTTCCAGTTAAATCAATATCTTTTTCTGAGGAGCAAAATGACAGGCTTAAGATAAAGGTCATTTTTACTAACTATGTACAGTATTCCAATCACCTTCCTCTGTGTTCACAAACACACCACTAGTTATCCTCTCTGCCCTGCCTGCACTTTAAAATCCTGAGTGATAATGTAACTTTGGTTCTATTTGTACGTCTCAGAGTTAAGCTAAACACTGGGGGTTTTACTGTGCTTTCCAAGTCAAGTGAGATACGCTGTCAAACTGTTGAATATAATTGGTATGATGACTGTGGTGAATGAATGAATTAATGAAGTTAGCTAGCTATCTTCAGCCCTATATAGGATATAGTAGCGTTTGGTGGTGTTTTTGATACATTTTGAGAATAGTTGAACAAACCTTTCCCTCTCTCCCTCTTTTTGTCCCTCGCCCTCTCGCTCTCCCTTTCTTTCTCTCCATCTTTCCCTCTCTTTCTATCCTATCCCTCCCAGGTACACCAAGATGAAGACGGCGACCAACATTTACATCTTCAACCTGGCGCTGGCCGACGCGCTGGCCACCAGCACGTTGCCCTTCCAGAGCGTCAACTACCTTATGGGCACGTGGCCGTTCGGCGACGCACTGTGCAAGGTGGTGCTGTCCATCGACTACTACAACATGTTCACCTCCATCTTCACGCTCACCACCATGAGCGTGGACCGCTATGTGGCCGTCTGCCACCCTATCAAGGCGCTGGACTTCCGGACGCCGCGCAACGCCAAGATCGTCAACGTTTGCAATTGGATCCTCTCCTCCGCCATCGGCATGCCCGTCATGTTCATGGCCGCCACCTCTAAAAACTACCACCCGGGTGAGAATGGTACTGTTCACGCATCGCACCAGCACCAGAAATATACTGCAAAGAGCAAAAGACAGGAACATTTCAGCATTAACATGAATTCATAAATAATCTGGTCATCATAAAATACTGTACATACTGTGAATTACTTTATAATATTTCCAAATTCTATAAAATACCCGCACATTTTATACAGAGGCGAGCTCAGGGGACTAAATTTGCTGCCTCTTTTGTGGACCTATACAATATCAGCCACCGTAGCAGCATCCCAGATGACATTTCCAGATCGTGGGGAAACATTTCTAATGAGTGTCTTGGGACATTGAGTGTGACAGGGTCACCCTGTCTGAGCCAATGCACAGGATTGTAAGTTCTGGCAGTGTCAGCAAAGCTGACAGCTACGAACATGTTCAAAATAATGGGAAGGTCATTGTTTTGTTTAACAGAAATGGCAACCTTTACCGGAAACATTACGGCAACACTTTTACAGGTTTCCTGGGTTAAAGCACAGGTAATCACTGATTATCTGCTAGTCTATGTGCAGACAGTTTCATTAAAAACTGGCTGGAGAGAGGTTGTCCTCTTCTGTCAAGCCAAGACCAGGTCCAAATATTCCTCCTTTTTTTTTTCTCTCTCAAGGTAAAACATTGCCCTGGCATAAGTCAGGTTAGGTCATAGTCTCGTGGCAAAGTGACATTAGATTTAATTCAACCTGCACTGTCTGACAAGGTGGGTGATAAAGAACATTTTGGCCAAAGTATTGTATGCCTTATTTATTCTTAGTTGCGTGCCATTGTTGCACGGCAAAAATAGCAGATCTACAAGCTGAGCTGAGCTTGTACATTTTGTTATTTTCGGTACCCAACACTGACACGCAACTAACTCTAAATCAGGCTCTGCTCTTCCTGTCTGTGGTGGAAATGGAAAAGTAATGGAGGTAGTAAGAAATAAGAAACACACCTACTCTAAAACAAGAAACTATCTATTGATTCCAAGGAAGAGAAGCTGGACTTCCATCTCGCTCACAAAATACAGAGCAATAAATAAAAAAAGATAGTGTACCTTCAGTATCAAGAGCGAACATCTGTTCACTCCTGATAATGAAGGTACACTATCAGGAGTGAACATCTGTTCAGAGAGATGATTATCTGCAGAACTATGCATTATGAGTATACTTTCCCAGCATAATACATGAGCTGTTTATCTGCATCAGCACAAAAATAAACAATCTTTATCTTATCAGGCACTTGCACATTGGACCTAAACTAAGGTATAAACAGTCTTTCTTTGTCATTAAACGAAAAAACATAAACACTATAAATCTTACAAAGGTGTTATTTTCACTATATTTTTAGATCATTCCTCAACCAAAAAATAAATAAATACTGCACACATTCATTTTGCTTCTCACTGTTTGCCATGCCACACATCCATACGTATTTAAGTGTAATTGTGTTTATTTATGAGAGGTTGCAAGCTGATGCCTGTAATGAATGTTGTGATGTCCGGAAGATTTGTCTGGACATAATTATTGTCTGGACATGAATTAATAGTTATATCTATTCACCCAATCACAATAACAGTAAACATGTTCTAGTAACTTGAGGGATAACTTAAGCGATTCCATTTTATTAAATGGATGCATATATGCGTCTTTGGCGGTGAAGTGTTGGATTTGAAAGGACGCATATTGGCAGGCAATGTGTTAAACTAGAGGTTTGCAGCCCTCACACCTACGTCGCACAGCCGATCCGACTGATATGCCCATACTGTATATGGAGATCTCTGTATCTGTCAGTCCTTGTCCCTTTTATGCCCATATATGGAGATCCCTGATGTCATCAGTATATCCCCATATATGGGCATGCGCATTCCCCCTTTTGTGCCCATTTGGAGCTGACTGATTTGTTTGCGCCTGAGGACACATTGAGGTTAGATAACACACTCCATATTTGGGCGTAGCTGCATTAGGAACACCTTATATGGTTATGGCTGAGTCATGGTGACATGAACGTGACATCGGAGGTCCGCCCTATTTATATAGGTGATTTTTATAAGCACACCCGGTCAATTTCAACGTTACACAGAATACTATAACTATAACTATAAAAGTATAGTTTTAAAAATTGTTCTAAGTCAAGTGGATGGCAGTGTTCACACAGACTGTAAAAAGAATACAATAGTGAAACAATATAGTTATAGTTATCTTTATAGTTATCGTGCCCGGTGGGAATGGCGTTTTACACAGTAAAACCCTTATGCCTAAACTTTTTAAGCATTTTTACTATTTTGAAAAACATTTTTAATTGTTCAAATAGCTGATCTACATTGATACGTTGTGAGCTTGTAGATCGGCTATTTGAACTATTTAAAAATGTTTTTCAAAATATTAAGATATACCAAAAAAGTTTAGGAATAGGGGGTAAGGCACGCAAGATAGGGGCCCTTAGTGTTATTTTAGCTGAGTGTACGAATGGAACCAAATGGACCTGAAGGTTCCATTTGTACACTCTACGAGTTAAGTAAACGCAGATGATTTTACTGCATAATTCTTCCTTAAAGGTCAGAGGGGTTAGCAAAGCTTTTTATGGTCATTATGCGCTCTGCAACTTGCATAAGACTGCTGTGAACGTTTGAGAGAGTTGTTTAAGTTTGGCTGTGTAATTAATTGTCTGTGAGAGCAATTTCTTTACACAGCCCTATGCCTGGATGACTAATGTGCAGGTTAGCATGGCCAAGAGCATAATTGCACAGACATAGCCCTCTCTGACAGGCCGATCTCTATAATTGCAGTTATTATGGAGGCAAAAACGGGCAATGAAATTACTGAGGTGTGATTCCTGCACTCTGAGGACGCAATCGTGAGATAATATACAGTAAGTGGCGCACGGCTACTGTTGTGTTGATGCCTCGATTGGCTGGGGGTAGGATTTGGGGTACCGTGTTCAGGTGAGCTGGGTTCAGTGTATTTGACAGTAAACTGCACAAATTATCGCTGTTGGGCAGAAACCTTGTTTGTCCAAAACCGTAATTTTTCAGGAAATGGAAAAAATTACTTATGTTCCAATGGATCCAATATAGCTATTATTATTATTTATTCACAAGCTCTCGTTAATATTGGTTCCATTGGTTACATATTTATAAAACCCACAAACAGACTTAACCAATTTCAACCTGGCGTCCCTATTTTGTGCATGTCATTATAGGCAAACATTTTCAAAATCTGATGAGGTTATGTGGCAGTATGGGGCATGTGGTGAGGTTTTGGGGTGGGATGGGGAGGTTGTGGCGGTATGGGGGTGGGGGGTGGGCAATTGTTGTGGTGTAGAGGGTGGGGTGGGAAAAATGCTATATATATATATATCCCATTGAGACCTGAAGCCGATTCTACATGTCTCCTAAATCTCAACAGTATTCTGAAAAACGTATATTTCTATATCCGTGGTGCTCAATATTTTTCATGTCAAGGACCCTCAAAAGTATATGTATTTGGCCGCGGACCCCCATCAAAATATTTTGTTCCGCAGGGACCCCCAGAAGCAAAGATTTGAGTTAAAAATGTTCGCTTTAAAAATATATATATTCAAAGATTTGCACACATTTTCACGAATTTTCTAAAATAGCAGATCTACAAGCTCGTAGCGCGGCACTCGGTGCCGCGCTATGAGCTTGTATATCTGCTATTTTTGAATAGCCCAAAGTGTAAAATAATGCTTTTTAGCTCAAATCTAAAAATGACACAGTTCCAGGTCTTAATGGGATATATATATATATATATATATATATATATATATAGTATATTTCCCATTCAATATGGACACAGGGAATACAAAATTCAAACATAGGCTGTGGGCAGGAAGACTGTTCAGGACAGTGTTTTGTCTAAGACCAGAGTAGAGAGAGGTTTCAGGCAGAGAAGCATCTTGACGCTGCTTGAAATAGGGAGGAGGTGCTGACAGTTGGAATGGAGGTTGAAGCTTGATAAAGGATGGGTGATAAAAACTAGCAAGCTATTTTCTCAAGCTTTAGGGACAGACATTGAGGCATTTGTTTGTGCCTAAAGAGCAGTGGTTATCAAACATTTTTATGTCAAGGATCCCCATTTGAACAGATTTTGTACCAGGGAATCCTATAAGAGAATATTTGTCAGGTTTGTCAAGATCAAGAAGACACTCTCACGCGCGTGCGCGCGCACACACACACACACATACACACACACACACACACAGTTGACCTTTTGTTACTATGCTTCAAAATACGACGTGTTGTGAGCTTATAGAAAAAGAAAACTGCACCTTGAGATTCACTGCTTGTGTGTGTGTGTGTGTGTGTGTGTGTGTGTGTGTGTGTGTGTGTGTGTGTGTGTGTGTGTGTGTGTGTGTGTGTGTGTGTGTGTGTGTGTGTGTGTGTCTCTCTCTCTCTCACCCAGCCTCTAGTATTGACTGCACGCTGATTTTCCCCCATCCTTCCTGGTACTGGGAGACCCTCCTGAAGATCTGTGTGTTTATCTTTGCCTTCATCGTGCCAGTCCTCATCATCACTGTGTGCTATGGACTCATGATCCTGCGCCTGAAGAGTGTGCGCATGCTGTCTGGCTCCAAGGTAGAACGCTGGAGTGTCATTTAATGGAGTGGTTCTCAACCTTTTCTAGATTAGGGCCCACTTGAAAATCTCTAAAGTGTCTGTGGCCGCACCCATCTGACCACTGATAGGCTGCCGTGTTAAAGGAGAGTTCCGGTCATTTTAGGTTGTATGTTTGATGTGTCGCTAATCACTCACCAACATACAATGCAGAAAGACATGACGCTGGTTGCTTGTTTCTCTCACAGAACCTGGCGTGTGCCAGATTTTGTGAGAGAATCAAGCAACCAGCGTCATGTCGTCATGAGCGGTAGCTCGTGTGGGACATTCAGCGCATGTTTGAGTATCATGAGACTCCACGATGAGTAGTAGGAGAAAAAAAACAGACTTTGCATCTGTTAAAATAGACGATTTTCACTCTTACACACTCTCCCATTATGCCGCTGCAAGGGGTCTGCAGAATGGACAACAGGGGCAGATCTGGAAATATTCAACGTTCCTTTGTATGTTGGTGAGTGATTAGCGACACATCAAACATACAACCTAAAATGACCGGAACTCTCCTTTAAGTGGACAGTTGGGTAGGCTGTGTAGCATTTTCAGAGCATGTTTATTTTAACAATCAATCAATCGATTGTGTTCCGGTTTATGAAACTAACGTATTATACTTCATATTTATCGGTATCACAATGAAAACATTTTTTCCAGGTTTGAAAAAAAATGAATAGGCCTACCATGGCATTTTTTAAAAACATTATTATTATATTTCATTTGTGTTATATTATCATACAAATCTTTGTGTTTTGCCAATTGTTTGGGGGCCCACTTCCTCATGGCTGAGAATCACTGATTTAATCATGATGCAAAATCATTTACCATACTGTGTGTGTGTGTGTGTGTGTGCGCGCGCGTGCGTGCGTGATGCCCAGATGCCTTTTCAGGCTCATACAGAACACCCTATCTAGCACAAGCTGCAGGACCCCAGGATTGATTAAATTATCGATTTCTTATCTCACAATGGAAGGGGAAAAAACCCACAAGCATGCACTGTACTCTAATTGCAAATGAAAGCTATTAGGGAAAATTCTATTGAGCGAGAGGATGTACTGAATTTCAATGTTCTATTCTTCATGAAAGAAGGTGGATTGTCGAGGCAGCCACTATTTTTACCCTCAAGGCTGTTGGTAATGAGCAGGCCGCTTTGAATGTGAGACTTTAGAGAGATTTGGTGGATTCTAATGTTGTTGTTGTGTAATGAATCGCAAAGGAAAAAACTGACAAAACAAGACCTACTGTTACAGGAGGTAAATGCTCTTAGGGGACAATTCAATACAATACAAATGAAGCAATCATGAAAAAAATATTTCATAAAGTATTTCATGAACAAAAATCCCGCACACTGATCTTGCTCAGCAGCTTTTTATTCAAGAGTAACAATTTGAATAAAAGCTGATGCTGCTGAGCAAGAGCAGTGTGTGGGATTTGTGTTCAAAGCGGCCTGCTCATTACCAACAGGGTAAAACTAGTGGGTGCTTCAGTTGTCACTGTCTATCGCACGTACATCTGAACAAGGTGGATGTATGAATATTTCCTCTGCATAGAATACAATACAAATAAAAAAGGCTGATTCTCAGCCTTTTTAATTTGAATCAATTTTATTTTATTATTTTAATACAATTAATCTATTTCAATTCAATTCAATAACTATTAACCCCACACACACGCACACACGTACATGCACGCTCATGCACACACACACACACACACACACACACACACACACACACACACACACACACACACACACACACACACACACACACACACACACACACACACACACACACACACACACACACACACACACACACACATACACACGCTCACACTCACACACTTTCATCACACCTCTGGCATTGCAGGAGAAGGACAGGAACCTGCGTCGCATCACCCGCATGGTGCTGGTAGTGGTGGCTGTCTTCATCGTCTGCTGGACACCCATCCACATCTTCGTCATCATCAAGGCCCTGGTCAACATCCCCAGCTCGCAGCTGCAGACCATCACCTGGCACTTCTGCATTGCCCTGGGATACACCAACAGGTTGGTCCAGGGGAGCTTGTACAGAAACCAAATGATAATGATAATTAACCTTCATCTGTACACAGTCAAACTGTGTGTGTGTGTGTGTGTGTGTGTGTGTGTGTGTGTGTGTGTGTGTGTGTGTGTGTGTGTGTGTGTGTGTGTGTGTGTGTGTGTGTCTCCGCGTGCACACATCCAAGCACAGAACGGCATTTATTCAAGCAACGTACCTTAGCTGTGATATGACTATAATTGGCCTGTCATGATTTTTTTCTTTTTTTAAATGATCCCCGACTTATTGCACAAACAAGGCAAGTTGCTATGCAACGTTTACATTTAAGATTTTTTTCATCAAGTTGGTCAGTCTTTTGTGCAGCTGCCGGTCAGTGTCATCCTTTGCTGTTTGTGATACTAGCATAGAGATCTCACAGCATTGCATTTGACCAACCCTTTTTTATAACCATACACATGCAGTGTTCAGGAAGTTACCTTGAAGTATTTAATAAGACGTTCACACAACACCATAATTCATCAAAATGACTGCTTCTCCTGCATGCAGACAGACTGTTAATCATGTTTAATTAGCCTTCAGTTCCAAACTATTTTGATTGGGGGTTGTTGATGAGGTTAGATGAGGCTGTACATAAAAATCTGTAACTGATTTTCCGGCCTTTCAGTTTAATTCTCGTTATCATCATCTAAGAGCCAAGGGTTTAAAACAAAAACAATTAATACTTTAAAGTCCTGGTGACGTGTTTCCATTGTGGTCCTACTGTATGTATTCAATTAATCAACATAGCATAAACACAATAATTAACACAATAATACATGTCATCTACAAATACAAACAAGCTTAGTTTGTAGTGACATTGAGATGTTGGAGAACCAAGAGATGCAAGCATAATCAAAATGCCATTGAATGAGGGCTCCAGCTAGTGTCTTGAGAGCACTTTTGTTGACAAAAGAAGAAATCCTACCCACAAATCTTGTTCTTTGATTGACTTTCTTGATCACGTTTGTTGTCAAGAATACAGCCCAAATAGGTAACCCCTTCTTTGCTTGAGATTACTATATCTGACCTTGATATCATTTGCATTACTAAGGGTATGTTTGGACCCAAAAAGAATGGATTCTGTTTTAAGGTGTAATGACAGTTTGTTATCGGAAAGCCAAGTTTGGATTCAGAACTGAGTGCTGAGTCATCAGTGAACAAGAACAAATTGCAGTTACAGGCTGCTTTCATGTCATTAATGTATAGAAGGAACAGTAACGGCCCTATATGCTTCCTTGAGGAACCCCACTGTTCACTGGGAGGGGCGAGGACAGGGTTCCATTGACAGCAACTTGTTCTCTTCCCTCAAGGTAGGATTTCATCCAGTTCACAGATGTGTTATCAAAACCAATCGGCTGAGACATCTCCTTTATTCTGAATCTGTTTGTTTTCTTCTACTCTTTTTGGTTGATTTGCTTCATGCCGATTTGATTTATTCAGTTTTTGATTATATTATTGTGCTTGTGAAGCACTTTGTGACTATCAATGTCTGTGAAAGGTGCTCTACAAATAAAACAATTACTTACTTACTTACTACTTACATACATACAGACAGACCGACCCTCTTATAGACAGTTAGGCTCTTGCCGAGCCACGCTGTAAAAACATGTGGTCTGAGATAATCCACAGTTCATACAATGATTTGAGCTCTTATCACATTACAGTTGTAATGTAATCTATACTGTATCTCCATACTAAACGTGGAAGTTTTTTGTTATTGCCCAAATTTGGGCCAAAAACAGGCAGACTGATACTAGAATAGTACCTGTTGTCAGAGTACTCGGAGGCCAGTCATCTATGACGCACCAACTTGGGAGACTGATCTTTATACATGAGTAAGTGTTTCAATCAATCCGCAAATCCAATTGAGAGACACACAGACAGTTTCCTGTACTTATAGATAGCTAGATATACCTTTATGTGTTACACTCACACAATGTAATCAGAGGGAGATTCTCTGTGCCAATTGCAGCCTTTTATATATTAGTAGATGCTAATTCCATGCTGATTGCAGTGGCAGACAAATTATTCAACTCCAGCACTTGAGTCGAAGTATAGATAGTCTAGTACAAAGTACATATTACAAAGTGCTTGTTAAGTGATTTGAATCAGCTGTGTGGAGGAAGATCTTGTAGGTTAAGTAGGCAGACTAATATGACCCATTTCTGATTTCTGTCAGGTTGTGTTCCCAGATTATTGTTGACTGATTTGATCCCTCAAATGAATTGAATGAGTGACAACAGGAAGTGATGCCCAAAATTAAACCCCCCCCTTTTCCCCAATAAGCTCCTTGGGAAAGTGGTTAATTAATAATGTACTGTTTCACCTGCCTAGAAATGTAGTGGAGTCAAAAGTATAATTTGGAAATGTAGTGGTGTGAACGTAATACGTATCCAAAAATACAAATACTCAAGTAAACTACAGATACTCTAACAGTGTAAGCACAGTACTCAAGTATATGTACTTCGTATTCTGTGATCAGCCCTGCGGTCTTCACTATGCTTCAGATCTTATTAAATACCGTTAATAGCGTTAATGAGCACGATAAGTCAAGGATGGAAGTGGATGACAGCAGAGATCTGGAACTAGACCATGTAGTAATAAATTCCAAACAAGTGCATTTTATATCTCACTCAGTGTCATAAACCCCTGATCGTGTTTATGAATAAAAGATAGAGAGAGAGAGAGAGAAAGCTAACACGAGCAAGGAACTTCATCTCGTAAATTGATTTTTTTTTTCTCACATCATCTCTGCCTTCTCCCTGACCTCTCCCCTGTGGCCACAGCAAATGGAACTGGGTCTAATCTTAACGCTTAATTATGCTTCTGTTTTTCTTCTGTTCTTTGATACGGTAAGTAAGTTGTGCAGTACAATATACATGTTTGCCTACTCCTGCAATATATGTATATGTATACCATGATGGTGCATGGTATTTGAAGAAGACCCTCTATTATAGTGATTGTTAGAAAAACCTCCATTAGGGAGCAGTGCCGATATTAAGCATCTGGGGCCCCTTTACAAGAGCTAATGTGACAGTTTTAATATTATATTTTATATATGCTGACTATTGCAGTCTGCAGAGAAGAACGAATTTGAACTTAGGACCATTTTGCGCTCTCTCTCTTTCTGTTTCTCTCTCACTCTCTCTATCTCTCTCACTCTCTCTCTGTCTCTCTGATGAATTGTAAAACAGTGGTGTCGCATTATGCATGCTCTTTCATCTAGATCTTTCATCTCTTTCATCTAGATCCTATATACAGTAGTAGTAGTAGTAGATCCTATATGGCGGATGGCCAGTTTGCACTCGATAGAATATTATTTGCACCCTCAGCCTGGCAGACACGTATCTCATAGCCATAGCCGGTGAGTCTGAGATCATGAATTAAAAAATATAATATAGCTGTCGGTGGCTGGTGTGAAAAAATATTTGGGAATTCCTTGGCCTGCAGGCAGCGGGCACATGAAATATGATCTAATCTGTGTAGTAGTTTGCAAAATTTGCTGTGGACGGACACACACACAGCCAAACACACAGGGTTGATAATAATAACATCTGGCCTAGGCTTTCAACCTTTAGAGATAAAAATGTGTGTTTGTGTTTGGGAAATGAATTGGAAATATCTGAGGAGAATAGAATCCTGTTAACCATAATGAACCCTAGCATCCCTATACTGGCCATGTCATAATGACCATTATATAATGCATCGTGTTGTGACACATTGTGAGCTTGTAGATCTGCTATTTGCGGCGAAGAGATTTGGTGTATAGGGAAAAAACGAGGGGACCAAGTATAGACACCTGGGGGACCAGGTTTCTATACATTAAAATGTTGATTATTTTTGTTGTTGTCCTCCACAGTAGTCTGAACCCTGTCCTCTACGCCTTCCTGGACGAGAACTTCAAGCGTTGTTTCCGTGAGTTCTGCACGCCCACCCCCTCGGTTGTGGAGCTGCAGAACTCATCTCGCGGAGGGCAAGGGCGCAACATTCCACAGCTGGAACATAATAGCACTCACACAGGTGACAGGACTAACCAACAGGTACGATTCATGATCTCTTGTCCCTTCTCTCTCAGGGCGGATTCAGACTGGGTCCGATTGATTTGAACCGTTCCAGAGTACGATTGCCCTCTCCCCACTGGCCAGCATTCACATTGGCCAAGACACTTAACAGTGATGTCACAGACTAATCACAGACTAATCCTTAGATTAGTGTGAACGCAGCGTTCACACTAATCACAACATCTGGTAGTCTGAATCTGCCCTCAGTCTCTGTACGTAATGTATCTCATTCCCCCTCTCTCTCCTTTGCTCTCTCACTCTCTATTTCTCCTTCACATGCATTGGCATACCAGTATGTGTCTACATACACATAACTGAAAATAAAATGTGCGTAGCTGAAACCGTAACACAGCACAGTGTCTGTAATGAACAGGTGTAACGATACACATTCATTTTGAACTGTTCACTATGAGGCTTTCAGTTCAGCATGCACTATGAACCAAACAATATGCTCTTCTTTTTTTTAAATCAGCTTCTCTGTGCTCAACAAGACCCATTGAGCCCTCTCTGCAGCCTAAAAAACGGAACTATGCCAGTTCTATGTTGGTGTATTCTATAGTATACCAAGTTCTACCTGCCCTTCACACTCCTGAAGAAAAACAACACTACTCACTAGGCTATGCTAATATATCATATATAGAGAAACCAGAATCAGTAGATCAGCAGGTCTGGTCTGGTGTTCCCTGTGAATTATGGAGACACGAAAAGGTTAATTGCCAGTTATGGAGCCATCTTGCAGAATGAAATTGACCCCACATGAATCAAATAATGGGAGCTTTCTTAGTCTCGTGGGGCTGCTTGCTTGGTTGAATGTTAATGTGGGGGGCCCCACATTAGCTCTTGAAACGGGTCCTTATGGCCACCTCTGGAGAGAGCTGGCTCAACGGTGCAAAGTTATAAAGGAATTCATTTAAACATATAGCAAGCAGCATTGTAGCATTGTGTGTGTGTGTGTGCGTGCGTGCGCGCACGTGCGTGCGTTTAATAAAGTGCAGAAGCTTTAATACAATACAGTCTCATCAATTGTGGCGGCAACAACCAACAGTAGCACTCAGTGTGTTACTGTGTGACATAATGGTGTGACCAACATTTACATCCCAACATCTACAGGTGCTTGAGCCACTTTCTAACTGAAGCATCTTTACTTTACTTCACTTCACTTAATTCATTTTGTTTGAGAAACCTTTGAGTCACAGTGCAGTACAACACAAGTAACTAGTGTCTCGCTCTAGTGACTGTCTGTTACTGCACTGCAGAGACACACCAGCAATCAAAACTCCCCAAGAAACTTTATTAGAATGAGCCCATGAGTATTTTCTATGCAGTAAATCTCTGTCTCTCTGTCTCTCTGTCTCTCTGTCTCTCTGTCTCTCTGTCTCTCTCACTGTAGGTATGACTAGCCGTGGAGGGGTCCTCAGTGGACTCTGGCTGCAGTGGCAGTGTTGCCAACGATGACCTCAACTCAGAGGTCACGCAGGTCACCACAGGACTCTGACATTTGTGCGTGCGCACGCACACAGACACACAGACACACAGACACACACACACACACACACACACACACACACACACCAAGACACAGAGACACCGTTACAGCCCTAAGACCATGATTGGCAAACTAAACTGCAGCATAATGTCAGAATAGGCTACCGTAAGTCTTTGCTAAAATCTGACGTAATGACCTAATGGGTGGCTATAGGGCAACATTCTCAATGCTGAACTTTTACTTCAACTTCTAAAAGGTATTTGCATTATCGCAAACACAGCATTCTACACATTAAACATAGCAGCATTACTTTAGGCCACGATTAACCTAAGAATGGACACTGTGACCTTCTATTGCAGAATTAGTTTTCAAGATGTCTGAGCTGCCACACAAATAGCAGTGAAAAGTTACCAGGATCCCAAAGGCCCTGAGTTGACTGTGGCCCTTGGGGAGGCTATGGTTCAAACAAACTGTTTCTACACATTCTACAAGTGTTCCACCGCCTACGCACACATATCTTTTTTTGTATACGCTTCAGGATCAAGAGAGAGGAAAGTGAATAAAGGGAGATGTAATAGCACAGAATGAGCCAGGATTCAACCTTATGCTGAGGTATGGGGTGACATGCGTCACAGAGCCGATCAGAATATTTATATATTTCTGTCTGTCTGTCTGCTCTGTATTAAACTGCTTTATAGATCCACACATTTCTTCTCTTAACAACCTAACACACACACACACACACACACACACACACACACACACACACACACACACACACACACACACACACACACACACACACACACACACACACACACACACACAAACACATCAAGAAGAAGAAGAACCATTGTATTAAGGGTCTGCAGAGGCCAGTGCTTTGTCAGACACCTGAACATTTTGTACTGGACATAGAGCTGTGCAGAAGTTACATAAAAAAATTATTACATTTAACAAAGATTTATGGGGGCTCCTGGATGGTATGAAGAGGATTCAATCAGATGCCCCTCTGCTGGATTTGTATAGAGACACAGACAACTGAATGCCCTGGCATTGTGTGGCCCTTGCACGACTTTACTTGGTAGACAGTTTAATCCAAAGCCATTAATGATGCTGACCGCAGTGCTCATCCATTTCCAGCATGGACCGCTCCGGGTAGGAATCAAACCCTTTACGCCCCCAGGGGTGATAATGCTTCGAGCTGCACAGGACACCATTGTTTCTTACTTTGCCCACTTTAGAAAGGTTAATTGTTGGCTGTGCTCTATTTCTCTCCTTTCATCCCTTCTTCACTCACTGTCTATTTCTCTTCTCTTCTCAATTCCTGTCTCCTTTATGGCTGCCTGCCTGTTGCTTGGCATGTGTTCAACTAATCGTGCAGTAGTTACAGTGCGATTTCTTCTCTTTCGCTTGAGGCTGACAAACCTGTGAATGTACTGAAGGACGTCCAACTTTCTGCACTGCGTCTTTGTGTTAAACCACACAACCACAAAACCAGCAAGGACGACACATCAGCCTGTTTACATGGCACACAGAGACTGACAGTGTCATACTGAGGCCGATTCTAAATACGCCTTGTTTTCTCAACTGTTTTCTGGAAACGTAACATTTTATTCATACGTTCCAAAAGACATTGTGTTAATTACTTAGTCTAGTCTTCTTTGTCTTGTCTTATGTTCTTTTTTCTACTTTTCCCTTTCTTTTCTCTTTCTTCGAACTGTGCCCCGGGCTAGTGTCTGGTGTCTAACTGGATGGGGGTCACACTACAAATACCGAACCTATGAACCTATGTTGCTATACATAACAGCTAATGTGACACAGAGGTGTTCCCGGCTTGACAGGTATAACAACGTATAGGTGTTCCAGGTCTAAATGGGTTAGACTTTAGATCCATATCATTCTATTGGACATGTAAAAATTGGACATAACAATTACATCTCTTGCTCTCGTTTTACATACAATACATTGGGAGGTTTTATGTATGATTTTACCATGTTCTCACAATATAGTAAGGACAGGTAAAAAGTAATCTGAGACAGTGCTCTTTAAATACAGCTAAACTAACCACACAGCTAGGTATACTGCTTTCCCCTCCTCGCAAAACATTTAGCAAGTGTGCCAAGCATTCGGGATTGTATATCTATTGTATATCTGTCTTTATAATCGCTCTTGCTTAAGTATTGTGCCGTATGCTGTAATTACCAGTTGCCTTGATTGTAGCTTTGCTCGATATACTGTGTATTAGTATATATATTTTTTACATTAACAAGATGTGCAATGATTCAAATGATTGTATTCATATTTTGTGTATATGTATCGTGAAGTATTTCGCTGTGGTTGTTTTTATAAACAATTAATGATTCACAGTGTGGCTTGGTGGAAAAAACGTCACCCAGCTCTTAATTGTGCCATTTGTTATACTGATTATGCCTTGTCAAGTTAAAGGGTCTTTGTGTAACAACTAGAGCCTAATTCTTGTAAAAAGAAAATATGAATCGCCAAGATCTGTGAAAAACATAATTATGCTTTCAATGTGCGGATTTTGCATTGTCTGTTCCTTCTGGTAAACATGGAGTGATGTCTGTCATAATGGTATGATGATTTTACTTTTTCCCCATGAAGAGAGTGAGGAATCTAAGGCCCAATAGGAGAGATGACTCTACTAGGATTTGATCCTATAAGGTTGCACATGGTTCCAGTGTGTGTGTGTGTGCGTGCTTGCTTGCATGCATGCACTGCACGTACGTGGACATTACTTTGTGTGGGCATATGTGTTTTAAATTATGTTCATGGCAGACAGTGATGATTCTCATCGACATAATCTGCACTGTACAGAAGATTGTATCTTTCAGATCATTGCTTCTGTATGCATGGCATATCTTTCATAAGGTTTGGCAATGTTATCAATCCAACGTTAATGGAATAAAGTGACAATTTCAATCTCATGTGGTACTGAACGTCTTCCTCCAATTTACTGCTTTCTGGTCTGTCCTTGCATAATATGCTGATTTAATTAATTCAACCCACTCATTCCATCACAGAACTGTTCTTTTTCTGACATAGCTGAGTACAGTACATTGAGGTTCTTTTTTTCTGTCCTTTTTATTTCATTTGGCATACGAAACAGCAAACTGTAAAAGTGGTTTGATAGTCGACTGGTGGAATTAGCATCAGGATTAGAGGCAAAGAATTAGAATTTTAATTGTATTTATCTTCTTTACAGATGCATGAGAAATACAACACATTGAATGATACACAAGTAATCAACAACAAATGCAACTAACTAAATAAAACACTAGCCTACTTTCAAAATACCACCAATGTTATCCCTGGGAACCAAATCTCATTACCATGCAATATTAGTCAGAAATATGTGGATAATAATATATTCATTGCCTTGCAGAAATGTCCATGTAAAAGCTCCTTTGAGGAAGCTTGTACTGGTACTTTAGAGTGAAGACCAGGACAGCAGTCAGACTATGGCCCATCTGGGGACCCTTATTGTGTTCTGAAAAGCAATCAGTGCATTTTGTAATTTCAGTAAATGAAATAATCACGTGTGTGTGTGTGTGTGTGTGTGTGTGTGTGTGTGTGTGTGTGTGTGTGTGTGTGTGTGTGTGTGTGTGTGTGTGTGGTATCACTCTAAAACAGATGCACTAACTGATTTCACAATTTGCAATAAACCCCTTCAAGTCTATTCACGTCACGAGACTTACACATATTTGGGTCACAAATATGTGTAAGTGGGGAGACCAGGTCGTAAGTGGGGAGACCAGGTCGAGGTAATCATTTCTGAGTACTCCAGCAGACTTGATTCAATCCACGCATCGCCTCTGCCTCTAATCATGAAACTGGAGGCAGTCAGAATAATAGCATTGGCCAAGGTACAACATCTTTTCTCCAATGTACATGTTCCACGAAAATCACTACGTGATTTGACTGATAAAACTGTCCACCTAGTGAGACAATGGACTGGTCTTAACACACACACAACATGTGACATTATATTTCACAGTAAACGTGAGGGTGGTATGGGTGTTCCCAATTTTGAATGGACATATATTGCTACGAGGCTCTCCCATTTGTTAAATATGCTGAACAATGATGACCAGTATGTGAGAGAACGTTCATCTCTGTTCCTGGACCTAAAACGACGTAAGGTCCCCCTGGCATGTGGCTCGGATCCTAGCTTCCTAGGCTTCAGGAGGAAACCTAGTGGAAAGCTAGACAGTCGCTCTCCCGGCTTCGGTGTGTTGTCAGACTGGCCGGACTTAGACGATCTGTGCTGTTGGGCTGATGTTACCTTGAAGTGGGTAGGGTCTAACTCTGAGGCGATGGCTGTCTGGGAGGACTTTATATCTGACTCGAGTATCTCTGTCAGAGCATATGACTGTGTGTGGAGCAGAACACCAACTCCCACTAACTAATGCCCGAGGCCGTCTCTTATGGGCACAACAGCAAAGGCAGCGGCAGCATTGGACCGAGCTGAGGCTGCAAGGGAAGACTGCATGTCTCCCTGATGCGGACCACTCTGTCTCTCACTCTGTGTTCAAAAATGTTGCTTTAGACTAATGCATTGTTGTCTTTACTCTGAAAGCGAGGTTGCAGGTTTTACCATCTAAACTTAACCTCTCCATCTGGTTTCCAGGCAACCATGCTCCTCACTGTATACATCATGGTCATGAACAAATAGCTGAAACCATGTCCCACATCTTAAATGGGTGCCATACAGGGGACTCTACATAAGTAGGCATGACAGAATAGTGGATTTGATATCAAAAGATATAACTTCTATTTTCAGGTCCTCCATCATGCTGTATAAGCATTCTACTGTGAAGCCGAGCATGTTTAACCTGTGTAACGATGATTCTGTGTTCTCTAACATTTCAGCTAACACCCCTGTCAATGTCATTGTTGTTAATGAAAACCATAGGGAGGTGTTAATTCTCGAGGTCGGCTGTACTTTTGATTACAGCTTAGAGGAAGCCTTCCTAACTAAAGTGCTAAAATATCATCAGCTAGAGCAGACCATCTCTCAGCTAGGCTACAGATGTAAACTTTTGGTTTTTATCTTTGGTAGTCTAGGACACGTGCACAAGTTGGTTATGAGGGGCCTGCAAATGGCCGGCCTCTCCAAAAGGAGGGCTAAACAATTAGCAAGGTACTGCTCAATATCAGCTATTATAGGAAGCCGCTCAATTTGGAGGAGGCGTTGTTTCCTTTACCCATGATTGTTGTCCGCTGTGTTCGACAAGTATGCCATCTTTTGTTTTGTATGTAACAATGCTCTGCTTTACATGCACTTTGTAACTGGCTGTTTTCCCTTTATCTGACTGCACTGGCAGTGTTTATGTCCTTTGTACATCTTGTACTTCTGTTTATGTGGACATAAATAAATATTTCAAATGTGTGTGTGTGTGCGTGCGCGCGCGCGTGCGTGCGTGCGTGCGTGTGTGTGTTGTTTGTGTTTGGCTGAGAATTATGACAATGGGGGAATATCTGTTAAAGGACACCAATCATTATTACTATAACAATATATTCTTTCTAAATCAAGTCGTTGGCAGAGTCGACACCACAGGTATAACTACCGTGTAAAGTTGTAGTTATAGTGCTTAGAGGGCCATCCACACCTGTACGATAACTATAAATATAACTAGAATGATAATGATGTGAGCAATGATAGTATTCTGTAACTTAACATGTTGAAAGTGAGTAATAGGTTATGACGTTGAACATGATGCCCTGTAAATCCGGAATTTTGATTGCCTGTCAGCGATTGTATCATTCATCAAATAGTTCTGAAAATGATCACAACGATATCGTCAACACTGCCGTTATATATGCCGTAGATCAAAAACATATGTTTATAGATATCTTTATAGTTCTCGTTCTTGGTGTGGACGTCTCATTCTTTCTCCCCTTCACTCAGGCACTCACTCTAATATTTTGGCCCATAGTGGCCAAATGTACCCTTAAATGGTAAAAATAGAACAAGGGAAACAGGAAACATTTTGGTAATATATAAATTATTTCTAAACTACAGAGCTGGCATCCATTCTTACTGTTCCACTTCCAACACCCGACCCAATGTGGCAGGTGCACTTACTTCAACAAAAGAGGAAGTCGAAAGAGAAGGCCACCTGATGGCTTTTTAAAGCTGTAACCTGTGGCAGCATTTGTTGCACCTGCTACTTTTTGTTTGATATTAATACATCCCCCCCCCCCTCTCTCTCTGTATCATGACATTGAAAGATAGAGGTAGGGCATGCCTCCTTGACGAGATTTGCTCTGAGCACCCTTTCTTGTTTTTAAATGCTTTACGGTTTACCATACAAAGGTATGTAGATGTGCTAGATGCCATTTTTATGTGGCTATTGTGCGACCTCATCTCTCCTAAGCGTAGATGACGGGACTGCAGTGATTCACCCAAGTAGGATTTATAGGTTAACTTTAATCTAAATCTAGTGTGAATTGAAAGCCAGATAAGATAGAAAAGGATATGGGTAATATGGTCATATGTTTTTGTTATAGAAGAATTCTATAATAGCAACATTTTGCTCGAGCTGAATCTTCTTGATAGTAGTATTAGAAGGCTAGATCTCTTCTCTCCTGTCTATGCCGCTCTGGTCTTCAGGAGCTGGCCTCTTAACAATCACTAGATTTAAAAAGAAAGCAATAAACGTATATGTACAGAAAACAATTGAGGGGAGGGGTCATTTCTGGTGTCAAGCTTAGTTGGGGTGAAAGAATGAGAGAGAGGGAGAGAGACAAAGAGAGGGAGACACAAGATGGACAGCAGCAGCAGCAACAATGATATAAAAAACGTTTGTAACAACTACAGTTTAATGACACAAATATATACAGCCGTATTACATGGAAATCCTCGGTCCGCATGATCCATGGGAGGCTGAGAGACAAGAAAGCACAAAAATTCCAGGTAAGAAGCCCTCAGAAGTCAGATTAGTGACATACATGCATACATCGGTGGGAATGTATGTGCACACCATGGCATGAAGAGTCATGCAGGAACCTCAATTATTAACAAGAGAGGGCTAATTTGACCGCTGCCTGGTGGATATAGGTGTACATAGGCCTACATGCCACCCCCGGCGGTGTGGAGAGTTAATCAAACAGGCCTATAGGTTTAATAACCTCAGCTCCCATAGGCCAAACAAGGGGAAAAGGAAATGTGTGGTCTGGTAGAGCAAATATCAAATACATAATGGTGAAAGAACATGCAGGGGTGGTGGCAGTATGCTCTATGCTGCATTTTGTGATGGAAGGTTTTATTGCCAAAGAGGAGATAATTGTTTCAGGGGTCTTTCTCCCCGGCCTGCCAAATACAGGAGGCTGTGCTGTTACAAGAAATAAATATATGGTGTCACTCCCATAGTGCAGTATATTTATAATGATATGAATGTTGGCTGGTGTTTTTTGTTGCATGCCTTCCCCTCATATATTTTCAGTCGTTCTCTTCATGTAGCTGAAATCGGATTGATTTAAGTATTAATTAAAACATTTGGCTCATGTAACCACAGCTTATGATCATACCAGATCATACCAAAGCCTCAAAAAAATATTATTTTCCCGGACCGCTGTCCTAGCGGTCAGCTCCGATGTAGCCTGACAGCATGTCGCGGGTTTGAGTCCCGATCCCGACGGCCTTTGCTGCGTGTCACTCCATATCTCTCTCTCCCCGTTTCCTGTCTGAATTCACTTCACTACCAATAAAGGCATAAAAAACCCGCAAAGAAATGTCTTTAAAAAAGAAAGAAAATATATTCTTGGCTGATCTTAGCAGGTGGATAATAGGATAATATAACATACAGTAAGAGGAAAATGGCTAATTTGGTTAATGGTGGTTAATCCTAATGACAATTATTACATGGCTTGGTTGAATGCTTGATTCTGATTGGTCAATAATTACATATATATTTTATAAACACTTGTTGTTTTTCGAAGTAAAACACACCTGGTACAGTATGGACGCACACCTGGCATAAATTAATGGACTACTTTCATTACCGTAAGCAATGAAATCCTTCGTTTTGTTGTTACTTTTTGGTCAATTTATTAAGTAGGCGTGTAATAAGCGGGATAAATCAATGGGGGCAGGTCATTATTGAGAAATAAACCACTTCAAGGTGATTTAATCACCCTGTCTGTCTTGCATAATCAATAGTCCTTCATGAAACACAACTAGATGGAGAGGGAGGAAATTCTGAACCAATCCAAATCCAAGGAAGGTCCTTTGAGCTTTCATGCCCCATGCACTGTTTTTGCTCTATGACAAGGCAGTTGCCTCTGGCTATTTCTCACCTGATGAGTAGCTGGCCTCTTCCCCTCATCTAAACTCAGGATATTATTTGCTGGTGTGGGACAAAGTGCTGCAAAGGACATAATGCTGCCTTATTCAGAGAAAACAACTTGAACTGTGGTGGCAAAGCCAGGCAGCACATGAGAGCTGATAGTTCTTGCACAGTGCACAGTGCACAGACAGAAAGTCTTGCAGGACATACGGTACCTTTAACATGAAATCCCTTGAGGCAGTCAGTTGGTAAATCAGTTTGTTAACCAACCAGCCAGCCAGTTAATCATTTCTTCAGGCTATCAATGAGCCAGTCAGCCAGATTGTCAGCCAAGTGAGCCAACCCTTCAGATGGCCTGACTGCAGGTAAAGCCCCAAAGGTTGTAGCAGCTACATACACCAGCGACACTGTAGCTGGTTTCCCTATCTGCCTGGGGATCAGGAAACACTCCATATCAAATAGCCATAAGTTTAAATCACAACAAGTGCTGCTGACTATACGTTTATTTATAAGACTATCGCTCACCTTCATTACCCACCTGCCTCTGCTGGTGTTTTACTGCACGGTATGGATATACATACACATATCTGGCTTCTAATCGACAGACTTCCAAAGTTTGATTACAATGGCGGCACAGCTGTAGTGTGTATGCTGTTTTACTATATGTACAGTTCTGCGAAAGTGAGATAAGATGTCATACATTTAATGGATAGATAACACCAAATACATTTGCAAACAGGAGTACACTGGTGTGCAGATTTTAATTTATTTTCATTTCAACAACACAATCCCATGTAGGGAAGGTAAGTTTTAGAGACAAATTGTACTGTACCCTCATGCCTTTTATTTTCTCTGTCTTTCCATCTCTCTCTCTCACTTGCACACACAATGCACAAAGATTCACTAACTGATTCCCACATATTAAAGTCTAGAACATACCGTATTCTATCCTTCACCTTCTTTTACCTCTGAGATGTTCTGACTATCCAAAGAAAGTTTGGGCAGGGGTCAGACGTTCAAGGTGGGCGTGATTTCTTTTCACATTTAGCCCAAAGCTTCAGTCTGGCAGCAGTGAAAGCGGCAATAGTTTTGAAGTAACATTGGCTTAGTTTCAAGCCAACCTCCAGGAGGTACAAACACCTCTGTAATTAAATTACTCTCTCAGCAACCATGCATAAACACACAGCCAGCACTTGAACCGGATTTTAATACCCACTGTACATCTCCTTCCAATATTCTGTGAGAAATTTGCCACAGAGGTACAGAGGTTTTTGCCATTTCTTGCGAAAGGTTGCCTTTATGCATTGGACACTCAGAGAGGGATTAAATCCTGGACGTTTGCTCGTGAGACTATACCTCCCCAGCCAACATCTCTTCAAAACTATTAAGTGCTATCGCTGCGTTGTGAGCTTGTAGATTGGCTGTTTTCTTAGTTCTACTGGATCTCTTGTCCACTGGTCCCTCCAGAACATTTTTGTTGACGAAATTGTTCATATATATTTAGTCATTGTTTTAGTCATCATAGCTTAATTTTTACTTAGTTTTTATTTAGTTTTCGTCATAGTTTTAGTCGACAAAATTAACACTGGTTCTGAATGACTTCACTTTGCAGTTATTGCCTACCCAGCTGCTGTTCAAATGGAGTATACAACAGGCTTAAGTATTCTAGTTTGCCCTTATGGCACTAAAATAGTGGCAATAGGAATGTTTTTCTTCCACTCAAGATCATTTTGTTCACTTTTGGTGGCAACCACAAATCTTTTTTCTTGAGAGGGTTATAAGTCTACAGGTTGTCTACAGGGAATTGTCCCGGGTGTAAATATGGATGCAGCGCCTTGCTCAAGGGCTCTTCACCGATCATGATGGAAACATATTTCTCTCTATTTTTCACTCACGGAAGCTGCATGTTAGATCGATAGAAGATGGAAAATGTACTCCAGCTTATTTCCTCCTGTGACTGAAACCTAATGGCCCAAGATACAGAGAAAATATTGTCTGATAGACCTATATAAAGTTCAGTTTTCAGAACCAGTGAAAAACCCACACATGAAAGCAGAAATGGGCAAGGATATTTAATGGAGACTCGTCTCTTCTAGGAAATGGCTAGTGAGCAAACGTCCAAGGCATTAGCATCCATTTACTTTGCATTGCTATGGAAACGCTCCATCACTGTTCATCAACGCACGCACGCACGCACGCACGCACGCACACACACACACACGCACGCATGCACACACTTGCGCACGCATTTTTCTCATTTTTCATTGTGCAATTGGAAGCAGATTGCTTCCAGACAACCTCTAATAGGCTCTGTGTAAATGTAGTGGTTTCCCGAAGGTGGCATAAAACAAGGAGTGATGGAGACAGAACTCCACTTCTTGACCACACGTGACGAATATAAATCCTCTGCTTATTTGACGAGAAAGCCAAATGTCCAGGGTTGGTAGTAAAGTATGTAGCATTCTGCACCAAAATAGGGACAAGAAGTGACTGTTTAACAGTCATTAACATAATGTCTGTTCCTTCAGCTGTCTTATTAGGGGCCCCTCTTGTATTTCTGATTCCTCTTTCTTCTAGGAAATCTGCCATGCATGAACATAAACAAAACTTGGCTCACAGCTCCAGTCATCAGCATTGTGGGCCAATAGTATAATAGTGGCTCTAAAGCAACCATAAAAGTTTAAAACTTTTATGGTTCATAACAAATCAGTTGTATGTGTTATCACTTTGCAACTTTCACCAAAATGTAGGTCCAAGTGAGCAGAAACGTTCATATACTGTACACGTTCATATTGAGCTGGTAGGAATTCTGAGGTCCATCACTCTCTTTATTAGAGGGATACCTTCTAAAATGTTGTTGTGGATGAAAAGGGTTGAAAACCACTGTCCTATAACTATTCCCAAGCAAGTTGAGCTCAAAACCCAGGGGCATCACTGTTATTGGCTGAGAGGCACGCAGCTCTCCCCTCAAGGTTAGGTCCTGCTGCCCTATTCTGTTACACTCGGAAGTACATCACGATACAGACGTCAGACACGCTCGACAAGTCATTTTAGCTCGACTTTAAGACTAACCGTGTCCTTTTCCTGATGAGCCTCCCCAGGCACAGTCTCATGCATGCCACTGTCACCATGACAACAACCACCACCACCACCACCACAAGAACCACTGCAGTAATGACATCCACAGTGTGATATTGCAACCAGTTGAGATCATGGGCTGAGTTGAGATCCAATGCTTTGGGTATATGAGGTGATCTGCTCCTTTGTGCTGCATCACAAACTCCATCCAGCACACATACCTGTCAAAAGGAACTTATTGCACGATCCCTACGGAGGGCTTCTTTACTATGTCAGTGGTATACTCAAAGTGGGTTCCGGGGACTCCCAGGGGTACTTGAAGGGGTTCCAAGGGGTCCCCGGCTGAATTTGTGAATATAGCATCAAAATGAATTTAACCACTTTACATCTGCTTTTTGAAAAAGATCTACAAGCCCCCATTGTGTTATAGATCTGCTATTTTCAAAACAATCCTGTAAAAAATTGAATATTTTTTAACAACACAAATCTTGTATGGGGTCCCTGGCACCAAATATTTTCAGATGGGGGTTTGCGGCCAAATACGTATTAATTTGGGGGTTCCTTTAGGAAAAAAAAAAAAAAAGTTTGAGAACAACTGACTTAGTCCCTGAAGGAGGGTTTCTACTGTGATGGTCTGTAGGTCCAAAACCACTGCTTACTATCCTCTGAGCATTGTTGTGCTGGTCTCCGCTGATTGGCAATATCACCATGGGAACAGCATCGTACACCCCCCTCATAGAGACCATGTGAGCCAGTGTGAGTCGCAAAAGACTGTACCCAGTGATGGGCTAACATACATCGCACGCACACACACACACACACACACACACACACACACACACACACACACACACACACACACACACACACACACACACACACACACACACACACACACACACACACACACACACACACACACACATACACACACACACACACACACACCATCACATAAACAGAAGTTGGGTAATATTCATCATCATTACTCCGATATTACTGTTGCTCTGCAAAACAGCTAATGCTCGGGTCAGGTTGAAGCCTGGAAACATTGCATTTAACTGTACATTTTTCCAGAGTTGCAGTGACGTGACAGTAATAGGTCTAATCTTGAATCTTTGGAGCATGCTGCAGCCTTTAGTGTGAAGCCACCTGTGTGTTCCCCCATTCTCTGGGTAGCTCAACATGATCACAACCAGTGGTGGAGAAGTAGCCTATGCCTTTTTTTTTTACTGAAGTAAAAGTAGCAATAACACAATATAGGAAATACTCTGTTAGAATAAAAGTCCTGAATTTTACTTATGTAAATGTACAAAGGTATTGCCATAAAAATATACTTAAAGTACCAAAAGTGAAAGTACTCATATTGTCCTACTAAAGTAATCGAGAAAACACGGCCCCTCATGCATTAGGAGGGCAGGATGAGTCACCAGAACCAAGGACGGGTGTTTTAGATGAATCTAACATGTTAAAAATGGAGTTTGAAGTTACAATGGGTTTGTATAGGAAGGGGGCGTGGCTGATAAAATGAATATCAAATATATAAATACTGAATCAAGCAACTTAAAAACTGTCTGGGGGGCTCTCAAAAGCCTGAGTAGACGATAAAATTACCCTTTTTTAAAAAAAATAGAATATCCCTTTAAGCCCTATTTTATACTTATGTGCTGTTCAGAAATAGCCAATCTAGCTTACAATGTGTTGCATCGTGACGCATTGTGAGCACATTGTGAGCATAGAAGATTTCTGATTAGATTAACTATTTGAGTAGTTATTAATTACCTAAATGTAGTGTTGTGGAAGTATAAAGTATCAAGAAATGGAAATACTCAAGTAAAGTAAAAGCACCTCAAAATTGTAAATGCAGTACTTGAGTAAATGTACTTAGTTACTTTCCACCACTGATCACAACATGCCATTGGTTCCAAAGATTGATGTCATGAGGCCAGTGTGGGCCCAGGGTGATGCAGAATTAACATCTTATTAATATTCAGACCTCGTGCTTTGAATTATATTAGCCTACTTAAAGGTTTCATGTTTTTTTAACTCTTTTTTTTAATGTCAATACTGTTGCAGTATTACATAGATCAGTGGTTCTCAACCTGTGGGTCGAGACCGCCAGGGTGGTCCCCACATGATTTTAGGAGGGGGGGGGGGGTCCCCAGATGACAGTGAAGTGACAATTTAAGGACTTTTAATACCTTTAAAAAAAGGAGGCAAAAAAAGAAAAAGACCATTACTGCATCAAAAGTAATCAACAACAAACTATACAAATTGTCACATATATTATCTATTATCTATTATCTTCTATTATCTTCTATTATCTTCTATTATCTTCTATCTTCTATCTTATTATCTTCTTATCTTCTATTATCTATTATCTATTATCTATTATCTATTATCTATTATCTTATATTTCACAATATTATCTGTGGAACCGAGTCAAACTCAATGTAGCCTAATGCCTCAACTCCTACAATTCAGTGCTTGTCAGGGTGGGGGTCCCCAGTTCAAATATGATTATCTTGGGGGGTTGCGGCCTGAAAAGGTTGAGAACCACTGACATAGATCACAATCTGAATCAATACTAATAACTGCAACCCAAACCTATACATACATACAACAACAACAACAACAACAACAACAACAACAACAACAAAGCAAGATAAAACAAAAAGACTCAAAATGGTGAACCAGTTATCACAAAAATGAGATAATAATACTTAAGCATTAGGATAACTGTTTTGATATTTTAGATATTTCTGCTGATCACTATAATTGTTAGTGATCAGCAGTTCACTATAATTCTGTTTATTAAAAAATATATATATATATCTGGAATTTATATGTTTGTATTGTTTGTTATGACATGTATTATTTTTTATGGGAGGGGAGGGGGTTCACTTGTTTCCCCCGGCACATGATATCTGTGGCGCTTACCGTACCGGAAGCAGTGTTGCCATGTCGGCTTATTATAAGCGACTTTGGGCTTCTTTTTCTGTAAAGTTGCTTGTAAATATTGGTTAGTTGCGGGGTTTTTTTTTTTGTTGTTGACCTGTTTCTATAGTGAAGTTGCTTATTTAGGCTTGCTTGGTTCTCAAATATTTTCATAAATGTTTTGTGCCCAGGGGAGCATTTTTGTGTGTGAATGTTTCACAAAATATTCCAAACATTCCACATTTTAATGCAAGAGTTTTTGCAAATAGCAGATCTACAAGCTCGTGAAGCGACGTAAGTGCTCATAGTTGCTTCTTTTGGGCTTGTTTTTTGGACCTGGTCGCTTATTTCTCTCACAAAATCTGGCAACAGTGGATTGGCTATTATTCCTCAACGTCGTGTTTGTGTGAAAGCTAAGGGAGGCAGATCATTATTACGAATCGTGTAAGTAAGTAAGTAGTCTATTGTAAGCATATTTTAGCCTTCGTCGCAATCGATGTGCATATAGCTTTTGAAATCTATGACCAGAGGAGGAATATTGGGCAATGATTGTTAACTAACGTTAAATAGTAATTGTCTGCTAGCTTACTGGGGGGCTAACAGCAGGCTAACATTAGCAGCTAACAGCAGGCTAACATTAGCATGGCAACTGTGGTTGAGAAACAGTTTATTGCAAGATACCTTCTCCCTCCTGTATAATGTATTTCATCCATCATCACATCAGATGTCTTTACAAATATTAACATAATGATTCACCAGCCAGCCATGGCTATTTTAAAACGTAATGATTATGATTCACCAGTGGTGGAAATTGTACTTAAAGGACGACTTCACCGCTTTTCAACCTATCTTCATATAATAGGTCCTCACTAATACTCATGATAAAATGTTACAATTTTTTTCTACTCGGTCTGTGTCTCAGAGGAGGGCTGTGGACAGTTCAGAGTCCCGTCTACCAGTGACATCATCAATGGGGAATCCAAGCTAATAGAAACTGCAGGCTTTCTATTCCTGGAAAGTTGCAATGCAATAAAAGAAGCCATTGTTCTCGTGTTACTAAAAATCGAAATAAAAAATGTGAAATCTTGTTGAAAAAAAAAATCATGCCTAACGATGATGTCACTGGTAGACGGGTTTCTGGACTGCCCACAGCCCTCCTATGAGACACAGACCAAGTAGGAAAAAATTGTACCATTTTATCATGAGTATTAGTGAGGACCAATTATATGAAGATAGGTTGAAAAGCGGTGAAGTCGTCCTTTAAGTGAAAGTGTCAATACCCCAATGTAGAAATACTAATTACAAGTACAAGTTTGGTATTCAAAATTTAAAAGTACAAAAGTATTGGCATCAAAATGTACATAAATTACCAAAAGTTAAAGTACCCATTATGCAGAATGTCCCATTTCACAGGTATTTTCAAATAGCCAAAGTTTAAATGGGGCTAACGTTTTCTAATAATTGTAGTGGAGTAAAAATAAAAAAGTACAATATTTGTCTCTGAGATATAGTGGAGTAAAAGTATAAAAATGAAATATATTTAAGTGCCTCAAAATACTTACTTTTCCACCATTGTGATTCACATGTCATTAATTCATTCAGAGCATTACCTCTGTTCGTGTCTATCAACCTAATGTATAATTATAACCGCACACTGACCTGTTTCTTATTCTATGATCAGAAATCTAGGAATTCCTGCGTGAAGTGAGAATGACTGACCGATACAACATCCACAGTCAACTGGAGCATCTCCAGTCCAAGTACATCGGAACGGGCCACGCCGACACCAGCAAGTGGGAATGGCTGGTGAACCAACACAGGGACTCTTACTGCTCCTACATGGGACATTTTGACCTGCTCAACTACTTCTCCATCTCTGAGAATGAGAGCAAGGCGCGTGTCCGCTTTAACCTGATGGAGAAGATGCTGCAGCCATGTGGGCCACCTTCAGACAAACCCGACGATGCCTAGGTGTTACTCATGCGCGTTTTTGTAATTCTTTTTTTGAGGGGTTGTTTTTTTTTCATAGCACATAATGGGTCATTTACTGTTTTGTACCTCGATGACATTTCCTGTTCATTTCCTCTGGCTCCTGCGTCACAAAAACAGCAAAAACAATCAGACGACCAAACAAAGAAATGGTGGCGGTGTAAAAAAAAGAAAGGATCTTTCTTTCCAGTAAAAAAGCGAGCCTTGATCAGGACCGTGACAGACATCAGCAGGAAGAATAAGGACACCAAGGCTATAAGACTCTGGGTTTGATTTGTCTTGCAAGGCAAATTGTTTTGATGTCCCCTTTTATATATAATATTGTAACTTGATAGCCTCATCTTCAATTAAAAAAAGCCAAAAACTGTTCCAGTCTAATTGAGATTCATTTCCCACATTGTCCTAGTTACAGCCATAGTTAGTTATATTTAGATTTAAACGATTAAAACCGGTAAAGCATCTGTGTCATTTTAGAGTTTTGCATTGGCTATTAAAAAATAGCAGATGTACAAGCTTGCAGCGCGGCACAAAGTGAACATTTTTGAAAAATCTTGAGTGAGAACTACTGATTTTAGAAGGCATTTGTAGAATCGGCCTCAGGTCTTAATGGGTTAAGATGGTTAATGCATGGTTTCAGATTATCCCATTACGCAACCAAGTCACTAGTCAGGAATTCCAGAACACGGTATGCCTTTGCACACAGAGTAGACTGTTAACTATCCCATTGAGCATCGTTATGTTTTTAATTGTATACTTGGTACTAATTGTGTTTCATCTTGAGTACCTTATTTATTTTTCTTGCTATTCTCATAAGACCTACAGAAGACGCTTTTTGTGGACACTTAAGGATGTGACTCGAGGGATGAGAATCGATTCAATTGTTTTTGTCATATCTATTTATCACAAATACAAAGCCAGTGTGAAATTGAGGCCGGACCTCTGGCGTAGTGGTCCAGGCAATTAGGCTCTAAAGTAGCCTGACAGCGCGTCGTGGGCTAGTCCAGATCCCGACCGCCTTTGCTGCATGTCATCCCCCATCTCTCTCCCAAATTCCTGTCGGCCGCCGCCTACTATCCTATCCTATCAATAAAGGCATAAAGCCACACAAAATGTATAAATCTAAAGTGTGAAATTGAAGCCAGGAGGAGATAAACAACCTACACTATTGAAATAGACACAGTGGTGTAAAGTAACTAAGTACATGTACTCAAGTACTGTACTTAGTACACTTTCGAGGTGTTTTTACTTAACTGGAGTATTTCAAATTTTCTGTAATTTTACTTCTACTCGGAGGGAAATATTGTACTTATTACTCCACTACAATTATTTTAAAACTTAAGTTACTAATTTGTAGGTTTTGATTTGATTATTATTACAAATCACACACACACAATGTGCCAGGCACAGATTTTAGGTGGTACTGTACTTTACGAGTTGATATCTTTTATGAACCTCAATCATTGGAAAAAAGAAAAGCAAGTAATCTTCAGTTACAGGACAATAATTAAAGATAATTAATTGAGCTTATTTGAATGTACTGCTGTCATGTTTTAGTACATTCTTGCTACACCTGTACATGGGTGGTTGAGTTTTGTGAGTCCAGTTTTGTGAGTCCATGAATGGAATTGCTCAGTGTACATAGGGGGAGAGATATCATATAGCCTACATTAATTCACATAGCATAATAGTAATATCTGGTCAATATTAAATAAAAAGCTATTCGTTTAATTGCTAAAAAGATTTCCTCTTCCACCAGCAATACGGAAACGATGTGTGCGCGCGCGCACAATTGACAGTCAGTAGACCATTGTTGATGCGAGATTAATTCCATATCAGATTAATACCAAATCACACGTCGTAGTTGAAGTCATAATTAGATGACAACTGACCTCAACTGGACGTCGTGTTGAAAATGGTAAATGGTACACCCGTTAAATTAGCTAGTAGAAAAGAAAGAAAAAAGTTCTAGCAAGTCCTGCAACGAACGTGTGTCTTTGAGCAATTAACATTTGGGGCTTTTTTTTGTACATGTAGGCCTACGGAGAACAAGTACAGGCTTTACTGGTGAAAGTGCAGGACGCTCTGGGGGGTGCTAGCCAAGAGTGTCGTAGATCAAAATCGATAAAATACATAATATGAATATACACAACAACCACACCAGCAACAACAGCAGAAGAGACCAGCGACCATTGCAGCAACAACCACCACGCACCACCACAGGTTGGTAGACTATATAAAATGTAAAGAAATAAAGAATAAATGTATGCTTTGAAAAATGTAAAGTATACATGATTTTAATTATCAGACCTAAGTTTGCCCTTCAACTTCTTGTTTATCCCCAAAATGACTGGCTATATCACATGGGTTTGTAGAAATATTGGGCAATTAAAATATATATATTATTTTTATATGTAGTTAGCCCCTTATTTGTAAAATAAATGTAGATCTAAAATAAAATACAAAATATAATATGAATAAATATATATGTATTTTTTAATGGTGCCCAGTGTTTTCAGGGGCCCACAGTATCAAGGACCCACAAATTAATGTCTAATATGTCTGCAGACACTCAACTGATACTATTTTGTGCCTGGAACCCCCATACAAGATTTGTGTTTTTAAAATGTTTAGAAAATATTGCACATTCTTTCAAGATTTATTGAAAATAGCAGATCTGCAGGCGCTGTAGCTTGTAGATCGGCTATTTTCAAATATCGTGTATTGATGCTAAATTACCAAATTTAGCTTGGGACCCCCTGGGACCCCCTTAAGGACCCCTGGGGGTTCCCAGACCTAACTGTCAGAACCACTGGGTTACCATAATACTGCATTAACAGGAAAATACCAATGCACAATGGTAAAAGATTAACAGACCAGCTCAAATATGCTATTGTATGTTTTCAGCTCTATTGATATTCTAAGAAAACAAAACAGTTGTTGTAATAATAATAATAATAGTAATAATAATAAATAAAAAAATGAGAAGGAGAAGGCATTTAGTTAATTTGGAGGACCCAGAACCCAATCAGAAGAAGAAAGAAAGTGTAAGTAAGTAGGCTATTATTGAAGCCTTCGTGGCAATCGATGTGCATAGCTTTTGAAACCTACGACCAGAGGAGGAAAAATACAATTTAACGAGGCAAAATACAATTACAATGCCATTCAACTGTTGCAAAGTTCCAATTTGGAAGTTCCAATTTGGGTCCATATTTGTTATTTAAAACACCTCTGCTTTAAATGTATGGGACAGCAGGCACTTTGTGAGGCGTGCTTAGAAGTCAGCAACAGCTGCTGTGGCTTTTAGGTGGAGACTACACCTACTACATCATGTATACTGCTGGACACGCACGCACACACACACACACACACACACACACACACACACACACACACACACACACACACACACACACACACACACACACACACACACACACACATTTGGTTTGGAGAGGAAGTGATGTATGACTCATCACTGGACAGAGAGATTAATCTGTGGGTACCAAGGAAGTTCCTGCGTGTGTGTGTGTGTGTGTGTGTGTGTGTGTGTGTGTGTGTGTGTGTGTGTGTCACGATGTACAAACTGGAGGAGATTTAGAGTGTGTTTGTGTGTTGGAAGGGCCCTTACTGGGGTAAGTCCATGCCATCTGTCTTCACCATGAGAGCCATTGATATGAGATATGCCACAGAGAATGGTTTTGCAGAGTCAGGCGTGAAAACACACACACACACGCGCACACACACACACACGCGCACACACACAGGAATAGCTGTGTGTCTGTGTGTGTGCGTGTGCGTGCGTGTGTGCGTGTGCGTGTAGCCTTCAAACTCCTGTTCCTTTTCTTTATATTTCTTCATTTTGCTGGAACCCCAGCAGCATCCATATTCTGGGGGGAACATTATCCACTACAAACCACTAACATAACTCATAGCTAGACCCACAGCATAAATAACAGAATAAGAACAACACACATAAAAAAAACATTACATGCTGGTTGGTTGGTGGAGGAAAGTGAGTATGAATAAATAATAATATTTATGAACATAATAAAGGAGAGACCAACAAAACAAAAAGTTCCCATAAATGTTTGTCATCACTCATCTGTTGTATTCTGTGTGAATTAGAACGAACCCCTAGAAATGCGAGTGCAGACAAAATGGCAAATGACTCAAGATGTGGTCCCATGTCTCAGTGGTAATGACGTTACATTATTATATGTATTATAGATATATATATATAATAACGGTGACGCATGCCAAAATGGAGTTGTGTATATTTTTAATGCAGGCCCCCACCACAAATGTACTCCGGCTTTTCGTGTAGTAGACTATAAACATACATCTTGTCCTTTCCCACTTCAATCCCCCTTTCAGTGAAGACTTTGGAATAGCAATCTTTGTTGAAGAGCTCTTGAGTAAGGTAAAAAAAAAAAAAAAAAAAAAAGTAAGAAAAAAGACCTTAATTGAAAATTCAAGCTTTGTCAGAAAGATGGCTGATGCTAGCGATGTCCTAGACTGATTCATAAATGCATAAACACTACAGCTGGAACCTTCTTATAGGGGGACAGTACAGCTTATTTTTAAGGACTTGCTGATTGCTAATTTTCCTATTCACTGATTTGTTCTAGACAGTGAATGTGGTTATTAAATCTGGTTGCTGGTACTTTTAAATTAATGATGCCCTTCTGGGGCACTGTGGTCATAAACCTCCTGCCTGCCAAATTGCATACACACATACACAAACAAACGCCTTAAAGCCTAATGCTTTTATGCTGTGGAACCGTAGTCTTTTTGTGAAATATTCAATTTAGTTACAACTTTGGATTGTAACTTTTACAGTTGTCAAATGAGTGTTGCACATGAAATGCACAGAGCAAGTTCACTCAGGAAACTGTGCTGTTGACGGCAGCCAACTAACCTTGTGTCACCAAGCTTTCCACACTGCGGAAAGCCTGGTTTTCATTCCAAATTAATCAGTCTAAAGCCCGCCTTCTCTACATCCCGTCTACTAATATCCGTGTTCAGGTGACACCCCTGGTCCCTGAGAGGATTGTCCAGATTTGAGATCTTATCAGAAAACTGCCCAACAGATCCCAGTCTTGCGACCAACACTTGGTCGGCCTCAGCTCCACGCTTCTATTCTCAACTAATCATATACTTCCCTAATAGAGCCCCCATTTAAACAGGGAGGTTTGCATTGCACATGCTGATGCTGCCACCTGGGAATTGGAAAACCTCCTATTTGTTAGGGGAGATGTAGTGTGCTCCGTCAGAGTACCTAAAAGCAAATCCATACATTGTGAAACCAAATAAATGTATTGCTCATTCATTATATTCATGAATTTTCCTGACTGTAGATGGAAAACAACTTGTATGTTTTCATCACTGTAGTAACCGGGCTATTGGTATAATATCTTGTTTAACTTTCGTATATCAATAGCATCAATTTAGGCATAGCAGTCCTTCATATGCGACTTAAAAAATGCAAGATCTGATTAAATCGGCATGAACCTCAACACAAGGTAAATGGTCAAATAGAGTCTAAACAACATGCTATCTAAAGGACATTCTTAGCCTTTGTGGACAAGTATATTATACACAGTATATGAGTATATTATCTAAATAATAACATGTGATTGTGAACAAGTAACCAACATGCATCTGCATAGTATACGTAGCATGTATCTACAACAAATGCAACAAGAAGTGATAGAAGGAATGAGTAGGACTAGGCGATGAGGTAGAGGCTGAAGATGTGACTTCATACTGCGTGGTGGGGAGTGAGTCTGCAGTCGTGATGGGGGAGGGGGGTGTCATTCCACACCCACAGCATGGGAGTTAGGAGGGAGAATGTTGTCTAGAGGACACTTCGAGAGAGGGACCAATGTCCTGCAGTGGATGTCCTGCATTGGATAACAAGTAAACAAATGCTAAATGCTAAATGACACTTGACCATAACATTTAAAAGTATGTTTCTACCATACCATTAGACTGTCTCCAGGCTGGCCTCCCACACTGGATTTATTTCCTTTTAGTTGGATTACCTTCCTCTTCTAGGGTTGGGATCCTTTAGGATTTTAACGATTCGGGTTCCTTAAAGTTGTACAATGCAGAATCACAAATAACGATTTTTAGCAACCTCTGCTGGTCACTACCGTCACTGCATACAATTTCCGTAGTCCTCGATTACCCAGAATTCCATTCGTTTTCACCGGAAGCCGGAAGCGTTTCAAAAAGCGATCTTTTAATTGTTTTATACTATCTACGGATCGTTTCTCTTAGCCAGTGGAGCATTAGTTACCATGAGCTGTGCTTTCTTTTTCTGTTCTTTTTCGATCTTCCAATCCTACATTCTCTTAAAATCAGCGTGAGGTTCCTTTTTGTTATTAGCGCGGTAGTTCCTGGCCAAACAGGAAACCGTTGCGTTAGTTCCTGGCCAAACAGGAAACCAGTGCATTTCCGCCTCCGTTTTCCGGCCAGATGACGTCATTTCCCCGGGAAAGTACCCCCCTTCACCGTTCAATAGTAAATATATAAATAAAAGGCTTCCGGGGGTGAAATTCATGGAGTGGGTATTGTGAAACTTTTGCCACTCACAAAAGATATACAATTTAACTTTAGTTTTGTTGAAAACGTTACCTAGTATGCCTTTAACGATTCCCTCTTAACGGTTAAATGCAGATATTTCCTTGTGTGATGATGAATGTATTTTCCTCTATAATTATGGTATTTTATGATTGCTAAAATCTATACTGTATGCATTCATCATCACACAAGGAAATATCTGCATGATGAATGTATTATTTTCCTCCTTTCCTTCTATGTCTGTTGGCTCTGGGCGGACGATAACGTAACACCAGAGCACAAGGAAACCGGTGTTTGCGACTATGTTTTCATTCCCACTAACAATATTTCTACACGGAACACTAACACCACTTCTCCCAGAGAACATGGATCGTTTTGGTTATAAGCCCACTTGTTTCTATGATGAAAGAGTAAGTTAAAATGTGAATATATTTCCGTGGTTTTGTCTGCTCCGCGGACGCTATTGTTAAATTAGTTTCGGTTTGTTTCGAGGGGGAAAGATCGACGGACATGTGAATCCCGCCCACTACATGTGATTGGGTAAAGCGCGGCCTACGTCCTGATCTGAATGCGCACTCGTTATGACGAACCTCCCCGACAGATTCCAACGCAGTGCAGAAGCTGTTCTTGAGAGATTACTGCTGATCAACATTAAAACAAACATATAGCACTGAACACTCACTTATCGTCATTGACGCACACAAAAAGGAACAGGTTTGGGTCTGGAGTATGTGACAGTTTAGGCTTCCTCCTTCTCTGTGTGGAAAGTCACACTGAGAATTCTTGGCCTCTGAGGCAGCACACCTGTTCTAATAACTTGATTATCATGAACCTCAGCTGGTACATAGCTAGTTGAGGGTGGTATCAATTGGCACTCCACTGTGCTCTTGAGGGCCTTTGCAACAATCAGTCTAGTTGGACCGGGCCCAAATATGGAATTCTAACTGGCCTTGCAGTGATTATGCATTCCACTAAGTGAACCTTTCTTAGATTTTGTCACAGCAAAGATTATGCAAATCTTAAATGTCCTCTAATCAAATCCATCTAAATTATAATGTATCTATAAATAACCATGGAGAAAAAAAGTCCATCTAATTCTGGGGGGTGTGTAGCTCCTTGAAAATCTCACAGCCAAATAGCTATAGAATCAGTAGATGGGTCCTTGAACTGATTATGGTTTGAGCAGCTCATTACCTCACTGCTTCACTTTACTGCCTGAACCTTTCGGGAGTTGTGTGCGTGCGTGCTTGCGTGCTTGCGTGTGCTTGTGTGCGTCTATCTGTTGCCTGCTAGAGAGAATTCCACCTTTTAATAACCACTTGGCCTTTGCCTGTTCATGATATGAGTGTCACATTTGGGCAGTGTCCATATCTGCTCTCTTGTGATTACACAGGAGGCCAGCCAAGAAGGTTCAGGAGTCACGTATACATCCTTGTACAATATGAATTCTCCCACAATCCAATTACCTTTGTCCTTCACTGCAAATATGTAGGGCTGTCACAGTCATGGCGTTTTACTTGACGATTAATTGTCATATAAATAATTGTGATTAACGATTTAATTGTGTTTTTGGCATTGGATATTGGAACATATGAACAGAAATGACATGTCTTTTTGCCTTGCACAGAGCAGATAAGACAAATAACTTAGAAATTAGCCAATGACCAGTACCATATAAATGAATAATGTACTATGGCCAAAATAGTCCATAGAGGAAATAGCTGCAGAAAAAGCTGTAGATCTATTTCCACTATTTTTGAAAATGTAGGAACATTTTTCAACATGGAAATGATTATGCAAAATAATTGTGATTATCCCAAATAATTGCTATAGGCAATTAGATAACAATTGTGACAGGCCTACCAACATGTCAAATAAACAATCTCAGTCTAAACAGGCTTTTAAAAATCATGTGAAAACATTGTTATGGGAAAGTTAATCTGCATACACAATGAATTAAAAGTTTTAAGTTAACCAATTGGGGTGCTTAACTGCTTATTTAGACATAAGGTCATGATGTGCCAATGAAAAACACATTTTCTTTGTTGGCTGAGTGGCTGCCAGGCAGGCATTCTGCTCTATTTCTGTGTATTCTTTGGAAAAGGTCCACTGGACCACTGCAAAAGAGAGTGCTCACATCATGCAAACAATGTTTTATTTTAGAATAACATTTTTATTAAAAAAAAAGTAAAATAAACCCCAAAGTGCTTTACATAAAACATTAACTCTAGAGATGGATGTTCTTTCTGTTTCTTATGTACCCACTTTGGAACATCTTTCACCAAGTATTTGCTGAAACTCAGGACTGCGTTTAGTATGATCACTACACTGCAAAATGTGTACTTTTACAAAACTTTTACTGAGAATGTAAAAACTGACAAATTTTTACACTCAGTTTAATTAACAGGATTTTACTGTGTATGATAAGCCAGGACAAGAAAGTCTCCCATCTTCTCATTTTTAAAAACTAATCCCTGCAGATATTAAAGTGGTGATTAATGGTCCTCTTATAACAAATGAATAATGGAGCTGTAATATAGCATAGACCTCCAGGCAGCAAGCCAGGGAGGAAAACTGCTCTCCTATCTGTGAGGACTTAATGTTCTGTGTGTGTGTGTGTGTGTGTGTGTGTGTGTGTGTGTGTGTGTGTGTGTGTGTGTGTGTGTGTGTGTGTGTGTGTGTGTGTGTGTGTGCACGCGCCCACGCATGCAAAGTCCCTGATGACAAGTAATTTTTGTCAGGTCAAGTTTAGGGTTGGAATAAGGTTTACATAAAGGTTAGAGGGACATTTCAATTAAGTTTATGGATTTATAGACTGTGTGCATATCGTCGATGTCCAGCCGGGACCAGCTAACTCCATTTTCTTTTTTTTTTCTTTTTTTTTCATAAATCAACGCTATTGAACCCCCTCTACATCTGTGTAATTTGTTTTTTAATAATAACATGAAAAGTATTAAAAAGCGCCTCTGACGAAAACTCCTAACTCCATTGGACCCTCAAACTGTCTGTCAAAAACAAACAACTCCCCCCTCCTCTCAGGCTTTCAGAGAAGCTCTGCTCTGTATGAGGCAGACAGGGAGAGAATGCTTTTGGGAGAACATAAACTGGGAAGAGAAGAGAATGTATGTGCAAGGTTTGAAAGATGTCACCCCAGTAAAGAGGAGAAGGGTGTCTTCACAAAGGTCATCTGCTCGTGTTTTCTTTTTAAATGTTAATGGACAGAGAATGAGTGTGTGCAGGAGTTTGTTTCAAACATCTCCAAGAGCTCAAGGAGATCATGCCAAAAGACTTTCACAGCTTTTATGACAATCTAAAGCACTAAGAAACACCCACCACACACACACGCAACACACAACACACAACAGTGTGATAATAAAATGTTGATAGGTATATGATATGAATTCAACTGTGGTTGTTATTGTTAGTGCAGTAGGCTACAGATTTGATAGGCTACAGATTCTATTTTTCATGAATGTATTTTGTATTTATATGCCATTTATTTATTGTTGGTGTGCCATGATTGCTTTTGTTAAATACATGATTGAGTATTGAGGCAGAATTGTTTGTTGCACTCAACTGTAGAAGAACAACAGTGGTAACAGTTAGATCCATTTACAATGCATGTTAAAATAAAAGTTGTTTAAGTACAGAATTCAGCTTGATATATACTTAGTATATGAGGATGGCGCTCACCATACATAGCTGATCTCCAAGCTCACAATGCGTTGTGATGTGTTGTGAGCTTTGAGATCCATTGCCAGCTGTTCTTATCAATGATGGACAAAACCTCCTAACTCCACTTGCGCTGGATTTGTGTTTGGACAAAACTCCTAACTCCACTTGAGCTGGATTTGGGTAAAGTGGTGATAATATAATGACACATGCAAGTATCTGATAATATATAAAGTCACAATACCAAGTTTGATGAGGCATATTGCTTTGTTTTTTTTTTTAAATTCTTCATTTTCAGAAAAATTTGTATTTTGTTTTTCATTTCCTGAACAATTACCATTTTGGATTTAGCTGTTTCTGGCCGGACAGCAGAGATATGTGCGTTTGTGTGGACAGACAGGAAATTATAATGTACTTGTGCCAGGAGGGCATCGATTATCTGTATAAAAGTAATGTTTTTGGCAATCTGCTAAATAATTATTTCTACTTATTTTGGCTGTTTTTAAAACGTTCAACATGAATGAATAAATAAAAGGATAAGGGAACAGCTTCGGATACTCTGAACTCTTTTTAACACAACAATTTCTTGCCAAAGTCGAGTATTGATGTGTTGCTTTTGGTGAGATCAGGTTTGATCTCATGGAGTTGAAGAGATTGATGACTCACTTACACTTGCTTTAATCTCTCTGTCCCCCCCCCCCCCCCCCCCCCCCCCCCCCTCTCTCTCTCTCTCTCTCTCTCTCTCTCTCTCTCTCTCTCTCTCTCTCTCTCAGTATGTCTAGCACTGACCATGTCTGTCACAATCTGTCACTTTGCCTTACACGTGCAGGATGTTTTTGGGTGGGATACCGTGACACTGTGACTTTGTGTTTGTTGTTCTGCATAGTGCAAGCTATAATCTATACGCATAGGCTTATGCTACTTTGTAAATATGTATTTGATGTACCCCAACACACGCACGCACGCACGCACACGCGCACACGCGCACACACTCTCTTTGAGTGGCAGGTACACGTACACCCATGCATCCACTCGGAGACTTCTTCAAATGTGCCCGGGCAGTGACACATTAGCACATTGGTTCTCAAAGTGGGGTCCGGGGACCCCCAGGGGTCCTTGGGGGGGTTCCAGGGGGTCCCCAGCAAAATGTGTGAATAGCATCACAATGATTTTAACCACTTTAACCTTTTATACTTTGGCTATTCAAAAATAGCAGATATACAAGCTCATAGCGCGGCACCGAGTGCCGCGCTATGAGCTTGTAGATCTGCTATTTTTGAAAAATCTTGAAGATTCGTGCAACTCCTTGAATATATTTCTTTTAAAGCGACCATTTTAACACAAATCTTTGCTTCTGGGGGTCCCTGGCACAACATATTTTCAGATTGGGGTCCGCGGCCGAATATATATCAATTTGGGGGTCCCTGGCATGAAAAAGTTTGAGAAGCACTGCATTAGCACATTTCATTCACTCACCAGCACCACACTACATGACATCATAGGCCTACACACCTCATACTGAGGACCGCAATGTAAGCTTTTTTGCGTTATCCTTTTGATTATGGTGGGTCAGATTTATCAGTGGTGTAAACTAACTAAGTACACTTACTTAAGTAATGTACTTAAAGGGATACTTCACTTTCGGGCCGGGGACACATTTAAAAAAAATATTAAAAATAAATGAAAAAAGTTATGGAAAATTCATGGCCCCCTCACACATTAGTAGGACACTCTAATGCGTGAGGGGGCCATGAATTTTCCATAACTTTTTTCATTTATTTTTAATATTTTTTTTAAATGTGTCGGCGGCCCGGAAGTGAAGTATCCCTTTAAGTACAATTTTGAGGTACTTTTACTTTACTGGATTATTTCCAATTGTCTATACTTTTACTTCTACTCCACTACATCTCAGAGGCAAATATTGTACTTTTACTCCACTATAATTATTTGAAAACATTAGTTACTAGTTACTTTGTAGAAGATAAAGTATTACATTATAAAACATACATTAGCCACTTTAGCCCTGTTTTTGGCAATTTGGCAAATAATTATTTCTACTTATTTTGGCTGCTATTTTCAAACATTTTAGTACTTTTACTTTTGGTACTTTAAGTACATTTTGATACTTTTGTACTTTTACTCATGTAAATTTTGAATTCCGGACTTTTACTTGTAACGGAGTACTTCTACATTGCAGTATTGATACTTTTACTTAAAGAGATGGTGCCATGGTTTTGCACTTTTTCTGTTTTTCATGTGTCTATGAGGTTGATAGAACTTCATTAAGCCCCCTGGTGGTGTTTTTATGGTGTTTTATGTCTTCTCTGACTATTTTGAGTTTCTACCTGGAGGCTGAAACCTTGAGGGTCAAACGTGCCAATAGAAAAACAGCCCTTTAGTGACATAGTAAAAATATACCCTCCCCCTCATTATCATAACACAACAGGTGTGGGCATGAGGGGGCGGAGGGACTAGGACAGGTGGGTGGTGCTAAGGTGGTGGAGGAGGTGCTAAGGTGAGAACCAGGTATACTTAATGAACTGGAGGCGTGTCCACATAAAACATAATTTTAACAATTTCTGTACACTTTTTTGAAAAAAATCTTCCTCCTAGTATAACCATAATACCTGATGATTATGTTTTAAGGGGGGAAAAAATCACTGAAAATCACGGCACCCCGTCTTTAAGTAAAACATTTGAGTACTTTTTCCACCACTGAGATTTATGTTACATTTGACATAATGTTTTATTTCATGATCAATAAAGATATCAGTCAATACTGTACTGTTATTGATGGTAGGCTACTTTTTCTGACGTTATTCCTCCCCTGACCCTTAATCCCCTTTGTATTGCTACCCTTGCTGTATCTTACAGTACTTTTTCTTACCCTTTATTTGAAACTTAACTGCTGTGCTGCGTTTGGTGACTGAATTTCCCACGCGGGATCAATAAAGGACTATCTAGCTAAGCTAACTAGGGGTGCAAAATATTTACTTGAGTATCACTACAGTATGTTATGTTTTGTGACACTGTATGCATTTTCAAAAAGACTATTGAGTTTTTCTTAATTAGTTTGTTTACTAATTGTTTTAAAATCAGTGTATAGGCAAATGTTAATTCCTTTGCTCAGATTGCACAGAAAGTAGTGTTAAATGCAGATCCCCCACAGATTCTTTATGCTATGACAGTTTTCCTAAAATGTTATCTTATGAAAAAATGTCTTACAGTATTGCAATATATGGGTAATTTCCCTTATGGTTGCACATGGTGAAACTCATCCCACTTTCTTTCTCTCTTTCTCCCTGTCAGAGCATACTCCATCACGCTCTCATCCTGTGTGGATTCGGCTGGACTAAAAAGGTTTGATAACTATTACACAAAGGCAAAAACCTCACTTAGTGCAGTCTCAGTGTACAGATATGCTAACCAACTCTATATATGTGTGTGTGGGGGGGGGGGGGGGTGCGCGCGTCCATGCGTGCGTGCATACCATATAAATATGCTTACGCCTTATGTACTATCCGTGACCTCAGCAGATGACAGCGAGTAAGTAGTGTTTGGGAATCAATGGTTAACAAGCCATGTGGCCCATAGGTCAGGAGCCTACAGTATCTGCTGTTTCCGTAGTATGAGGTAGCCTGGTGTACTGTACAAGTACACCCCCTGGACATATGACACTAATGCGTCACAGGGTCTTACCCACAATCCAACCCTTGATTCTGAGTGCCCAGCAGGGAGGCATTGGGTAATATTTTTATAGTCATGATACAGTACTTTGAAATGGTTTTGTGGGAGTTAGCTACTGTATGTCAAAGTTACAGCTTGTAATAGATTGTGTATGACAAAGGCCTCATTCTTTTTTTTTTTTAAACATATTTCTTTAGATATTTGATGTCACAGGCTGGTCACATGACGTCTGAGATCCACATTGGAGCCACACCGTTTCGTTATGTGGATCCCGAGATTCACATAATTTCCTAGTTTGCGAGTTCCTAGTTGGTTATATCTTATTCCATGTTATATCTGATAATTAATCTAAATTGTTAACAGATGTTTTTTTTTACATCAACCCGTTTTACAACAAAAACATGAAAATATACGTCAACAGCCAAATACACTCCAAATTGATAAATCAAGTAATTTCAATAATTAATAAATAATCTCAGCTATTCAATTATTTAGCTTTTTATTTTCATTATGTGTTCATACAGAAGCCTTCCTCTGAAACATCTTTAAGATACGCCCTGAATGCCCTCATAACTCATTGCATACGGTAGGGTTTTTAAGACAGGCTATGACCATGCTGGTTTGTTGACTCGTATTTCCTTTGTCTATTGCCTTAGTGATGACTCATGGATGCAGATTCTGTTTTGCTCCAAGAGTCCTTGAAAAGCACTCAGTTTATTTCTTCACCATCCTAGCCAACTATTCGTCAGAGTACTTGACTCTTCAAGGTCAATAATCAGGACACAAACTGCTTGAGGAATTGAACTCATTCATTAACAGGGACATTATCGTGTTGGCTCAACCATTGTCAACATCAAGGACAATCAATCTGTACATTCTATTGCCTATTCTGAAATGATAACCTGAAAACAACCTCTTTCTCAGTGCATGTAGCAGAATGTAACTAAACAAAAGAGGTTTTCCATTAAATTAATGTTTTCCTTGAACAGTTGAATAAAAAATATTTGTTTTACATATCGTCACAGGAAAGTCACTTGAATAATATTCAAGTGCTTAAAGCGCCATCTATCTCTGGTTTTTGATCTACAGTATATTAAACATTGATATCTAATAGAGTCTGATAGATTAATAATATATTATGTAGATAGGTCAATCAACAGACATACTGATGGTGAAAAATACTTGCAAATAATCATCTGAACAAAAGAGTCTAACAAGAGATGATTTTCCCCATGTCTTTATATACAAAAACATCATAAAGTTGGACATTACTATGTGTATCTATATTACATGATATCATCCTATGAAGATAAATCTCAGATGGCTTTTTATGACAAATTTGTAGTTTGGTGACATTCCTTTTTTTTTTCTCGCCTTGTAGTTGAAGGCCTGCATGTCCTTTTCGCAGGCTCATGAAATTCAAGTCAAAACCTTGATTAATGGCAAATCTACATGGTCGAGAAAACATCTCTGTAAAGATTACTTTTTAATGAGAGGTTTTGCGTTTGACAGCAGCACTTTACTTACACATTGATAAAAACTAACAAAAAGGATGTATAATATAACTGTATATTTCAGATGTATGTTCCAAAACACATAGCAACAATAGACATAATAATATATTTGTCATTCATCACAGAATCTGACATTTTTACATTTTGATGCCTGTATTATAAATATGTTGGGATAATTGGACCTTTTTGCATAATTTGAAACTCGTTCTTTATGGATATGGGGCTTGGAGAGAGGCCTGGGATTTACTAGTGGTAGAAACCATGGACGTGTTATGTCATCAAAAAAGTGTACCCTTCTTTATTTACACTTACTATGCACTGCACCACTGGTATACCATGATATGGCACAGTGATTGACAATAATGCTTGCAGTTGAGGAATCAAGTGTCAAGAGTGGCTGGAATTGATTTAAACCACCTTGATAAAACTGAAAAGCAGTGAAAAAGACTTGTCAGCATCCCAACCTGCTGACATCCATCACAGAGACTGATATTTTTATACTTGGATGGCTGTTTTATAAATGCGTTAAGCTAATTGACTCTCACTCATTCTGACAGGTTCCAAAGTAGATGTCAAGATTTAGACAATGAATCCAAATGGATCTTATGGATTAAAGGAGGATATTAAAAAAATGTGTGCCCCTGGTTTGAGTAATACTGACTGAGTATTGAATACAGCTGATTTAATTGCTTATATTCTGCTTATTCTAAGATCTAGATCTAAGATTCTAGATCAACAAGCTCACATTCACATTGTGTCGCACTTGCATCGCGACACATTTTGAGCTTGAAGATCTATTTTCGCAATTGTTAAAGATTTTGACCATCTAGAAGTGGAGAGAATGTATAATGAGAATGAGAGAATGTATAATGACCATTCAGATCGTAGACGTGTCACGCTCTCCATCTAGAGTAGAGACAGTTGTAGATTTCTGTACTAAATCTAATATAACAAATATTTTCTCTTATGGGGTTCCCTGGCACAAAATCTTTCCAAATAGGGGTCCATGGCCTAATACGTTATTAATATGGGGGTTCTTGATACGAGAATGTTAGAAAACCACTGATGCGGAGATGAAGCCTACTTCACTGCTTCTAAACCATGTGGGTCAGAACCCGATAGCGGTTTGTGAGATGTTATGACAATAACAAGGGCAAACGACAACTTCAAAGGAGGAATGTTGTCTTAATACATTGGGTCCTAGTCAAAATAAAATTCAAGTTCCAGTGTGACATCAGTTGAGAGACAATGTCCTGTGGTATCCAATATAATGTACTTTTTTTTTAGTGAAGACTGAATGGAGCCGATTTATTACCATCAACAAAATGTGTAATCTGTGGCTAATTCAAGTCTTTTTTGGGGACGCCAGTTTTATAGGTAGGCTATGGTCAATAGCAATAGATCTACACATTTCTGTTATAGGCCTGCTTGATATGATCCCTACAACACTCACGTTTTCTCACATTGCGCTATCATATGGGGACAAGAATTCAAAAAAATGCAAATACATTTACAATGTAGAAAAATCAAACAGCTAAAATCATAGCTTAAAACATTCACATAGGAGTAATAACGTATCTTGGCAGTAAACTTGATTTCAACGTATGCACATGCTCGATAGACATTCTGTACAAAATAGTCAATATACTATATAACAAGATACATATTAACGTGACTGAATACTGTTGCTTCTCTTCCGATATTGTACAGCTCGTGTTACAATCTCCAAACATTCAAAAGAGGACAGAGGCCCCCTTATAAATCACAATTTGTAAGAAGGTGGCACATCAGGGTGGGTTGTTAAAAGGTAGTTTTATACCCTTGCAATGCCTTCCTTCTAGTCAAGGTTCACTAAGCCCAAAGATGATATCCTACAAGATAAAAATGTAATTCTACATTACACCTTTAAAGCAATTTTTGAGATACGTTTTGCACTGACTTTCTCCCAGTCCTGCTGCGGGAGATGGAAAGGGAGAGCGAGAGAGAGATAAACTTCCAGCAAATGCTCTCGATCCGGCAGTCGTCTGACACATATTGATGACTTCCCAGATTCAAATCTCTGCCAAACAAACCTGTGCGTTCAGCAGCTACGTAGGCACCATCATAAATCTGTGGCCTTCGTTGCGCACTGCATTGTGCCCTGGCCTGGACACTCGGGATTCCAAAAGTCTTACAATGTAAAAATACCGGTGTAAAAGGGACATTTTACAGGAACTACCAATCGTCCCTACCACTGCAGGAGGTTTTAGGAGGTTCACACTTACACATGTCACCAGAGTTTATTGTGTAGGCTACTCACATACATAATTCCTTTTTCTTTCTCGAAGATTTCTTTCAAATTGTGCAAAAAAAGGTTATTCAGACTTGCACAAGAATAATACTGTAGGCTGAGAAAATATAGGAGGCATGGAACAGACACATGGCAGAGAAAGAGACTTTCCGTATGCTAATTGGCACAGACAAGCAAGAGAAACAGACCGTGCAGTGTTACAACCTCTAAAGTGACTGCAAGATAATTAGATCACATGAGATTAACAAGTTTGCATCGACTGTGAGAAGAGAAACCGCCGTGTTGGCATCACATGTGCGAGGAAAGAAACGTTAAAACTTTATGTGGATGACTGAAACCTGCAGGCAATCTGTGTAATGAATCTCCCTTTACATAACGTGGCAGAGAGCTGTGCAACGAGAGGCACATATTTGACTTCAGTGGGTAGTGTGTGAACACGGGGTCACCACAAAGGGAATGTTTATGGAAATGGAAACTTCCATCAGAACAGCCTGATCTATCATCTCTTTTCTCTTATTACCGTGTCACAGATTTATCAAATCTAGTCAAATTGAGATGCAGCACTGTTTAAGGGTATCGAGGGTTGGATGTTGAAGAATGAAGCCTGTCACCTTCATTTAAAGCTGATAGGAAACACCGGTGTGTGTCACTGAGGGAGATAAATAGCAGGAGCCACTTTTGGCATTTCAAATCATTATGAATCACAGGAAAGAGTCTTCGGCCCATGACTTAAGATTAAGTCTTCTGTCTATACCAAAATCTAGTTGAAACTAATGGTGATCAATCAAGCCTTTGCAGTTGTCGCTCCCACTCTCTGGAACTGTCTTCCCTTAGTTATAAAAAATACTGAGTCAGTGGATAGTTTTAAGAAGCTGTTAAAAACTCACTTGTTTTGTAAGCAAATCTTTTGTAATACAGTATGTGTTGTTAGCCTTCTGTGCAGTTTTAATGTTTTTAATGAAATATTCATTGTACGGCACCTTTAAACCCGTTTCAAAAGGTGCTTTAATAAATAATGTTTACTTATTTACTACAGCCGATTGCCTGAAATGGTTTATGAGTAGATCCTCCATTGTATGTGTATAGAGCTTTACCCTCAGTAACTGCATGTAACTCCATAGCAGTGCAACTGACCTCATATGGCATATGAGCATCAAGTATATTCTAAACACTGTGTTAAGCACGTAAGGTCGTTGTTGCTGAATGGTTTCCATTTCAGACCATATTTGACCCTCATAGATCCGTTGGCATTGGCAGTACAATGCAACAGCAATCCAATCCGATGGTTCATTCCTCATCTGTATACACTCCTCAGAGCTTAAAATTCCTAAATTATGACATTGTGCCCTCTAGTGGCAGTACACTTAAAAATAATCTTGACACATTACACATAAAACATAGGCACATTTCAACATAACTCTCTCTCTCTCACTCACTCTCTCTGACATCAGCACATATCAATCCAATCAACATAATTTCCTGTTCTGAGAGGATGTCCATATTTGGCCACAGGATTGGCAGCTGATCTCCACAGCCCCCCCGTGCACAGTTACGGTATGACACGTTGTTGTGCATGTTAGAAATTGCCAGGTAGAAACCTCTCTGCACATTTCACTTGTAGGCTGCACAAGTACAGCGTGTGATCTCTGTGAGTTTTTAGGGCCGCTCCACAACCCAGAGTGAAGGTTAAGTAATTTCCTCTCTCCGTTTCCTCCCGTCGTATTGCCTGACAATGGAGATCTTGGGGTTTAAATAAAAACGCCTAGTGAACCGGAACATTAACTTAAGTCCAGGAGGTTTCAAAAATAAATAACTGGTCCAAACCAGAGTCCTATACACACTGTAGCTCTAGCTCAGACCATAGACAGGTGCATGTATATTGTGGCTAGTATCCATTGTCATCCTAGGTCCGACCTGTAACCGCGGACTGATAGACGTATCGTCAGCGGCTGTGGAATCCCAAAGAAAAGTCAACTGAAAAAGGGGCACTGTGGGTGCTGAAGGCTGGAGAACGGTAGAAGCCAACGGCGTTGGAATTTATTGGCCTGAAATCCAGTTGGACCGAGCATGCTTAGGGCCGATGGAACCTGTGAACACCAACACACATTGTTTCATGTTAACATATCAATAACATAGCACACCAGAGACTCGCTCTATCATCCCTCACGCTGAGGTACAATTAGGGATGCAACTATCGATTATCTTCTTAGCGATTATTCTATCTTTAAAATGTATCAACAAATCAACACAAAGGAAATTCTAATCAATTTGTTTATAAGCGACTAAATCAATTAGTCTGATTAACTACTCACTGTTTCATACTTTATCATACAACGGTGTCGCATAAAACAGTCCACGACAAGTTGTAGATCTGTTATTTCAGCTACTTTTGAAAATCGATAATTTTATTTAAAAAACAATTAAATTGATTAGTTTGATTAACTGTTGTACCCCTAGGAACAATATCATACTAACACTGATATCTATATATCTAACAATGCATTACAGATCTTGGTCTGTTTCACTTCATTGGTTGTCAATGGCGGGACTAATAAACTCAGAAGGACCTTGGTGAGAGCATTGCACCTTCTATGTGTTAGTGGGTTTAGAAGCTGTCATAATAATATTAGCATGAATCAGTGTGAACAAAAGCAGTGTAGCGTTAAGGTGGTAAGATTATAAGTGGTTGTGACTGCAGAAACAGGAACATTGGCAAGTTAGCGAAGCACAAGTTAGCCGCTCATTTGCATACTGTGAGTGTATGTATTTACCAATTAAATGGATTGTTGTGATTACCTGGTGTAATGTTTGCTCTCCTCGTGAACGTCCATCTCTCGGCTCTTAAACTCATTTAGCTCCTTGCGGATAGCAGCCTGGGGAGGGGGCACACACACACACACACACACACACACACACACACACACACACGCACACACACACACACACACACACACACACACTATCTGTAAGTATCTTCCATAGTCTGTAATCAGTTCCCTGACCTCTAACCTTAACCCGCAACACTAACCAAATGAACCCAACACAACACAACATTTTACAGTGTACATACATACCTACATGCCCCGCCTACCCGACCTTAACAAAACCCTAAACCCAAGCACAGAGATACAAGTAGGTCTTTGTATTGTTGACAGACAGCAACACACCTGCACTTGGGAGGGTTAATCTTTCCTTTTTTTTGTGAGGACATTTAGGATCTGAGGGCATTCTTTTGACTAAATATCAATCCTGCTCAACTTATTACCTATCACTCCATTACATGATTAAAGTAATGCCTAAATGTCTAACCTTCAGTGGTGGAAAAAGTACTCAAATTCTTTACTTAAGTAAAAGTACCAATACTGCAATATAGAAATACTCTGTTACAAGTAAAATGCTTAAGTGGTTAATGTATGTTTCATAATATCATTATCTATATCTGAAAAGTAACTAGTAACTGAAGTTTTCAAATAATTCTAGTGGAGTAAAAGTAAAATATTTGCCGTGGAGTAGAAGTGAAATTACAGGAAATGGGAAATACTCCAGTAAAGTAAAAATTCTTCAAAAGTGTACTTAAGTACAGTACTTGAGTAAATGTACTTAGTTACTTTACACCTCCGCTAACCTTAAAAGTCCTTACACACCGGGGGCGAATTTTTCATGCGAATACTACGTTTAAAAAAAAAAGCGAAGCGAAAAAGCGTCTTTTAATTATTCGGAACGAGTCCGAATTGTGCGTATATTCGCATAATCGCCGGTGTGTAACCACCTTAATAGTGAAAAATACAAAATTAATTTAGGAAAGTTGGCATCATAGTAAAAACACAGACCACACACACGGTTAGAATCAGTGATGACAGTTTTTGCCAAATTTTCATGCAGTACGCTGTGTTCTCTTTGTGCTTGTGCAATTGCAAATATGTGCAGCAGGGGGCAGCATTGAGCGACATGAACACAATGTTCCCTGTCTTGAAGAGTAAAGGTATTACACTGCATTACTCACTGCTGTTTTCACATTCTTTCTGCATCAATCTGTGTGAGTTGCCAACTTATAATATAGTAAAGTATACTTTAGAATACGTTCTACTAGTATTTAGGGTTAATTAGTTAAGTTTAATTGAATTCCAAATAACCCATTAAAAGACATTCAAGGATAAAACTTTTACATTTTCCACTATACTGATCCCTGTTTACGTCTAGTTAGAGATTAACCAAATTTGTGAGTGATTCAAACATAGGGTAGTGAGATTCCTCTTAAATAAATATCACTTACTATCCATTTAAGTTAATAATTTAGTCTCCAGCTCTTTAGTAAACAGAAAATAAACTTTCGGACCGGGATACCAGTTTTATCCAATCAGCAGAGAGAACTCATACTGAGCGCAGCCATGGGTGGGCCTGGGTGGGCCGTGGCCCACCCACATAGAGAGCTGGCCCACCCAATCGATTTAGCAAAAAAAAGAAATTGGGTTTTTTTTTATTTATTTATTTTTTTAGTATTAATTTTTGGATAAAAAAATCGGTAAGATCAGGCAAAAATAAGAATTCAATAACATAACCCTAACCCAACCCTAACCCTAAAACCAAAATAAAGTCACAAAAGAATGCCCCAAAACGCCCAATATCCGCGCGATAACCGCAAATTTGCTCCTGCTCAGGCCCAGCCTATAGCGTTCTGGCTGCGCCACTGATACTGATAAATTATATTTGTGGTGTTCTCTCCATGATCGCAATGGTTAAAATTAATACAATATTAATATGACTTAATAACGTTTAACATTTGATAGTGGAAAATAAACGCTTCTCTCCATTTGTTCCTAAGTAATCCTTTGGAACACTTCCCTTACCATTACAGGTCATTTTGGGTAAGGTTTAATTTAATGACAAAAAACATGAGTGTAAGATGCAAGGAAATGTAAAATGAGATAAAGTGGCCAGTTGGGGGTACCTACCTTGTCAGCTGGGGTGAGCCGTGTCCAGGGTTTGTCTGCCCGCCGGTCGTAATCCTTGGCATCGGACAGCTCAACGTACTCGTTGAAACGCAAGATCCTCCGAGCCACCAGATCTGCCACTGAAGGCCTCACACTCAGCTACGGACAGTGGTGGAAAAAGTACTCAAATGTTTTACTTAAGTAAAAGTATCAATACTGCAATGTAGAAGTACTCTGTTACAAGTAAAAGTCCGGAATTAAAAATGTACTTGAGTAAAAGTACAAAAGTATTGGTATCAAAATGTACTTAAAGTACCAAAAGTTAAAGTATTAAAATGTTTGAAAATAGCAGATCTACAAGCTCAGATCGCGACGCTATTTTCAAATAGCCTTGGTATAAAATGGGGCTAAAGTGGTTAATGTATGTATTAAAATGTAATAATTTATACCTGCAAAGTAACTAGTAACTAAAGTTTTCAAATAATTGTAGTGGAGTAAAAGTACAATATTTGCCTCTGAGATGTAGTGGAGTAGAAGTAAAAGTATAGACAATTGGAAATACTCCAGTAAAGTAAAAGCACCTCAAAATTGTACTGAAGTACAGTACTTGAGTAAATGTACTTAGATACTTTACACCACTGGCTACGGAGAGACCGTGAGAAAGTCACAGACAGAAGGAGGGTTTGGGTCGTGGTAGGGTCATAAATAGAGGAATAGGTTAATATTATGCAAAGACATTTGCAACGTTTGCATCATGTTTTTGTTTTTCTGTCACTGGCAGACAACTGATTGCTCAATTCCATCCCTGACCACTAGATGGTGGCAAGTCAGCGTAATCTGTGCGGTTTTTTTTCTTCCTGCTTGCATGAGTCACAACGTGGTTTCACAGACAATGAACAGGGTCCATAATGTAAGCTAAATATAGACTGTGTGTGTGTGTGTGTGTGTGTGTGTGTGTGTGTGTGTGTGTGTGTGTGTGTGTGTGTGTGTGTGTGTGTGTGTGGTGTGATACCTTTCTGGAAAGTCTCCTTTTAATCTCTTGAAAGGCCTCTTGCACCTCCGTTTCATTCTTTTCTGTAGACAGAGAAGCAACAGGGTCAGTCAACTTCCCAAAGCACTGTACATACAGTAAACTGCAGCTTCTATTCACACCTATTCTAATGTTACAGATATGAAGCGAATACTGTTGCCCTCGCATAAACAAGAACAAAAGCATTTCGGGTTGCTTATGACCAGAGCTTAAGATATAAAGAAACAAATACATTTTACATTCTTTCCATTTTCCATGTTCTTCTTCTTGTGTTTTCACATGTGCATCTGCGTGGTTGTGTGTACACATGGGAGACAGATGGGCTCAGGGACCCTGGGATGTTGATTGAACTTTGAACTACCAATCAACTAAGTCCTCTTTCCCACAAGGACGACTGTGTGCACTTTTCTTTAAAAAAAGCTCACAACATGTCGCTTTGAGTTTGTAGATCTTTAATTAAAATAATTTTTGCCTGTAATGCCATGCTCCAAATCATACAGTATATGTCACTTTCTTGGTCAATCAATTCCAGCTGGCAGATTTGTCAGCGGATTTGTCAGACACTAGGAAGCAAACTGGAGCCGGAAGTTCGATGGGATGCATTGAAGTGAATGAGAGCCTCACATCTAGAGTTCAGGCCGCTATGCGGCCCTAATATCTACGTTGCACCGCCGATCCGACCGATATGCCCATATATGGAGATCTCTGTCATCAGTATGGGCATGCGGCAGGCTGACAAATCTGATTTGTCCTCACATCTAGAGTGAAATGTAATGTAGTGAAATACCACCAGGTCAACTTATTAGTTGACCTGGTGGTAGAATACGGTAGAGGGCAATACAAACATGCCCTCTACCGTGCCCAGTCAAGTCCTACTTTACTTTGTATGTAGTGCATTAGCTGTGGTATGAATACATTTTTGTGATCGAACAGCTGTGTCATAAGTGATGCTACATTGTCTCTGTGGCCATGCTCGGTTTTAATATTGTTGTTACTGTGGATGTCTGTAATTGTGTTACCATCTAGTAGTTCTTTACATTATATTTTCACTACTGCAGGCCAAATGCCATGTCTTGGATGTTGGCTGCTATTTTACACTTGAAACGCATGAAGCCAACAAATATTGCATTATTGGTCGATCTCAAAATGGGAGGGGGAGCGATTTGATGCAGTTCAGTCAGCCCTTGTAGAAAATAGACGTTTCCAATACAAAACCTAATGAAGCCATTAGATCAAAGCGAAGCCCATTTAAAAGCGCCTGGAGCAACAACACCACCATTCCCAAAATAGAAAAAGTGAAAAGGCATTTTAGAAGCTAAAGAACCCTCCAGCAGCAGAGTTTAGCTTGTCCATTTAGCGGAGTAACATGTCCAAATGAAACTGGATTCAGTTTCACAATTGCTTATGAAATTGATCCAGCAGAGTAAATTGCAGTTCGTCCTGTAATGGACATCTGCGCACAACTCAAAAACTGAAGAAACAATGGGATCGGCATCGAACCCAAAAACCTGGGCTCTATTCCACACAGCCAGGAATGAACCTCTGGCAGCTCACATGATGATGTAGTCAACCTCACTGTGACATACTGTACTGTATGATATCACTACACTGCAGGACACCAAAAGCACCCGAGAGACGCTTGGAAAACCCCATCCAGTTTATGAGTGACAAGATCATACGTGACATACGTGATCACATGAGAAGGATGCAACAGAATAAATGAAACACCACGGTCTCTACTCCCTACCAGTCCTGTCACTGAAATGCTGCACTTCTATAACATATTTCAGACTTTACCAGTAATATTATTGTTCTGTAACTGTGGACCAGTATTTATTTTTATTAACTTTTTTACCAATGCTATATGCCGGCGTAAATACATTGTAAATAGAGCTTAACAATAGCTTGACTGACTAACATGTTTGATTTACCAAAGGAAATGTGGTAACATTTAGCATTGGAAATAGTAAATTCCTATTGTGTCATTCCTAAGTGTCAAACGACGCAACGCACAATGAAAGTGAACAAAATGTGTCACGGAGGAACTACTGGAAAAAAGTGTTGTTCAGCACTTATTGCTCAAAGCATAAATGTACCTTGAAATGGTCTGATAAGGCCCAGACAAAGACAAATTTAACAGTGGTATTTTTACCTTGCCCGATTAAATAAAGACTAAAAGGAATACTGTACTATCTAATGCATTGGCTTAAATGTTATATTTCAACCATTCGTTATTTGCTGAAAAGAAACAAAAGAAAAACCTTCCCGCTGTCAAGGACATTGTAAATATCAATTATCAAGCTAGCATTATTTGAGGCTAGGACAAAACTCACCGAAAGGCTTGGAGATGCACATGTGAGCTTTGGAATATTAACTCAATTCACTGTAACTCACGTTTCAGAATATTCCTCTGCTCCAGCTCGTCAAGGGAAGGTCTCTGACTCAGACGCCTGGCGAGAGAATAAAGACAAATCATTACATGTTCGTCATAACATCGGGTTCATTCACCTTGCGATCATAAAATGTTCACACGCTGTAGTCTGGCTCTGGTGGGAGACAGGAAACTAATTAAACATGAAACGATAACCTTTCACCATTTTATTATTAACCTTCACATTAACCCATTAAGACCTGAAGCTGATTCTACAAATGTTTTCTAAATCCCAACAGTATTCTGAAAAAAACGTATGTTTCTATATCAGTGGTGCGCTAACTTTTTCATGTCAAGGACCCCCAAACTTATATGAATTTGGCAGCGGACCCTTATCTCAAAATATTTTGTTCCAGAGACCCCCAGAAGCAAAGATTTGAGTTAAAAATGTTCGCTTTAAAACAATATATATTCCACGATGTGCACACATTTTCACGATTTCTCAAAAATAGCATGTATGAGCTTATATATCTGCTATTTTTGAATAGCCAAACTGTAAAATAAGGCTTTTTTAACTCAAATCTAAAAATGACACACAGATGCGTTCCCGGTCTTAATGGGTTAAACAGTGTTTATAAAACCCCCAACAATCCCAACACCTCTGGTCCACTTCACCAAGTATGAATGCACGAAGCCAAACGTGATCAAATAGCCACAACGCAGCTGCAGAGGGAATATATCTAACAGCTGTGGATAATTGTGACCAGTTAGAAATGTCAGTGTGAACCGTAGTGATATGTTATGATGAAGGCTGAGACCTGCAGCTACAGCTGAGAGAAGAACTGTGTGTGTGTGTGTGTGTGTGTGTGTGTGTGTGTGTGTGTGTGTGTGTGTGTGTGTGTTTGTGTGTGTGTGTGTGTGTGTGCGTGTGCGTGTACTTGTGTATCTGTCTGTATTTGTAGATATACAGTAATTACATGTCTAAAAATGTATCTGTGTATGTAACTAATACTTCCTTATTTATGTACAGTATGTGGCTATTTCCACTGTCAGTAAGTGTGTGTGTGTGTGTGTGTGTGTGTGTGTGTGTGTGTGTGTGTGTGTGTGTGTGTGTGTGTGTGTGTGTGTGTGTGTGTGTATTTTGTATTATATTCATGTATTCATGTATGTATGGCTATTACATACATAACTGCTCCTGGGCGCCGCTACTTGGCAGCCCATCACGCCACTGGAGAGAAAAATAATTTCCCCTTGGGCATAAAACTCAACTCTATATACTGTACGTCCTTGACCGGGGTCCCCCAGGGCTTTATATTTGCCCCCCTCCTGTTTCTCTCTACACCAAATTCCTTCACCGAAAATAGCCGATCTACAAGCTCGCAACGTGCCATGTTATGACGTGTTGTGAGCGAGCTTGCAGATCGTCTATTTTAACTGAACGTTTGCCTATTACTATTATTACAAGCCTAGAATAGGGACGCTAGTGTTCATGTGGCCGCGGTAAACTTCTTCATCTATTATTCATGTGTGTGTGTATGTACGGCATGTGTGCGTAATATATAGTTTCTTATGTACAGTGTGTTCATTTAACTCAGAGAGTAAACATGGACAGTCCATTTGGGCCGACCCGTAACCCGCGGGCGCCGCGGGTCAACCCGCGGCGCGGGTGGTCGAGTCAGGATTTCAGAGGCAATTATGCGGGCTGCGGGTGAGCGGTCAGCTGCTCTCACACGCAAAAAAATAAAATAAATCACATGCTCTTGTTTTGTCTTTATTCCTAATAAGAATAAGAATAATAACAATAAAACAGTTTGAATACACTTGAAGGAGGTGTATTTTCTAACCTTCATGATTTTACAGAATTATAGGTACGACCCGCGGGGCTCATAGATTTATATATGGGTTCGCGGGGCGGTTTGAGGCGGGTTGGGTTCCGTGGCGGGGTGGGCCGGGGCGGGTCATGAAAAAACCCGACCCGCACATCACTACTGGGTATGGTTTCCTGCATGGCAAATGTCTGTGTGTGCAGCGCTGTACCTGACTAATTTGGAGCCTATCTGTTGCCGTAGCTCAAGTCTCTCTGTCTCTGAGCTGCGTGGTAGAATGTTCTTGTCCTCCAGCTCTCTCTGGCTGGGCCGGTTCCTCAGCTTGATGTTGAGCGTGTCCCTCCGGCTGATCTTTGTCGCCAGGGAGCCTGGAATGCAGATACACAAGGGAAATGTGGCCTTGAGGTCTTGGAATAAGATCTACTACGGCAGCCAGCTGTTAGTAACCCTGAGGGTAATAGCGATGACAAAGGGCAGGAGGGGGAGGCTTCTTAAAGTGGCATCTGAATTAATTAATGTAAAAAAATTAACGAAAAAGACCATAGGATGCATGGAAATGTATTGAAAAGAGTCCGATGGACAGGATAACATATAAAGGAGTTATACAATTACTTTACAAAATAAATGTGACTAATCAGTTACAATTAAATAGAACATGTGGTAATTTAATTGCAATTACTAATGAAATTATTGGTGCTTACAAACAGGCTACAACTTGGCGTGTATCAGGACATTACCTATCCTGGTTTAAAACATTTATTTAGAAACTCATCAAAAGGTAATCAGGTCACTTGCTTTGCTAAGTTTACATGACAATCCATCTGCATGCTACAGTACAATGGGATGGCCACTAACTGTAGCTTTTATAATACAAACAACTAAACAATTTACTTCCCTGTGACACACAACGAGCGTGCATGAGTCATTGTCTGAAATGTAAACAAAATCCTGGAGATGTCCGCCCTGGCGGCACCATTCAGGAGCTCACTGATCCAGAATGCTGCGGCACACCTGGTCTTCAACATCCTAACATTTACATAGGCATGGCACCCCCTTACCACCAAGGCATGATCCACCCTTATACCCCTACACCCCACACAATTAGTTCAGCTGATACAGGACGTTTGTCTCCCCCTTCCCTAAGACACCCTGGGCAACATTCCAAGTGTTTTATAATGGAAGTCAATGGGACTTGGATCGGGCTAAAACCTAGCCCCCATTTTTTGATAGATGCTAGTTCTAGTTATCTAGGCATATGTGTGTTGGTTACTTGTTCACACATCATGTATATTATGTAGATTGACTGTTTGCCTGTCCACAAATGCTTTATATTATCCATAGCATGTTTTTTTAGACACATGCTAGGTTTGATGTTTACCTGGTACCCTGCAGTAGTTACTTTGTAGTACATAATTGATTTCTCAGCACTCTATTGACCATTTACCCTGTTGTTTGTAGGGTTCATGCCATCTATTCCGATCTTGCACTTTCTAAATCATTCTGGAATGCCTAAATAGTAAATTGTTGAAAAAGACAAAAGACATGCACATCCACACCCATGATTGGGCAGGTGCTGAGCGAAAAATAATAATACTAGGGAAAATGTACAAATGCTTGCTGGGCTCCATTTGAAGAAAAGTGTTTATTGCACCCTTAAAGTGCAGTGTGACGTTACGGTCTACACACCCTTCATCAGACTGTCTGATGAAAGGTGTGTACTGTGTAGCCCAAAACATCACACAGCACTTTAAGGGTGCAATAAATACTTTTCTTAGTTCAAATGGAGCCCAGCAGTGTGCGAGCGTTTGTTCATTTTCCGTAAATCGTAACATGTCCTCTGCCTTTCCCATAACCTCTTCTCCAATCCACTCTGATACATGACGTTGCACATCTGTGATGAGTATCCAACATGTGTTTATGAGTGACTATGGGTGACATGTAGCCTTTGTGATTTGCTATAACTGTATGCTTGTATACAATGCTGTGATTAAAAAAGAATAAGCTGGTCCCATACTGGTTGTGAACTCATCATCTTCTTCCTCTTCTTCCTCGTCGCGGTACAAGATCGGTCCGTCCGAGTCCGAGTCACTAGCCTGGCTGTACCTCCGTTGGTCAGGGATCAGAGTCACCTCAGCCTGGTCCACGTTTACCTGCTTCTTCTCAGTGTCATCCTCTGATGGCCTGGAGGACACAGTTATACATTTGGAGTCAACTCAACTTGATTTAAAACATGACAGAGAGAGAGAGAGAGATTGGAGGCTCCAGAGAAATGTAATGGTTTCAAGATGTCTCTGAAATTGCTCAACCCTGATAATGTTCCATGCAGATATAAAAATGTACTGTAACTGCATATTTACTCTGTCACCACACCCACAAAATAACAGGAATAGTCACACTTTTCACTGAAATCAACTGCATAATCAAATCGTTGTAATTAGGGTAAGAAGATTGAAATATTTACTTGTTTTTCTTCTTTTACTTCTATACTGGCCATTGTATGACATGGGACATGGGAAATTTGTATTAACGTGAGTGTCCCTCCAAGAGATCCTTACCTCTGGCTGTTCTGTACAGTAGAGTCTGTTCCACCTGTATTCTTATCTTCTCCTGCTCCCTCGTCCCGGTCCCCTCCCTCCCCTCTCGCCCTCCCCCGTCTCTCCTCCTTTGAGGAGCCGTCTGTCTCTCCCTCTGTGAAGGAGGTGTCCTCTGTGGTAGTGTTGACGTGAGGAGTCCGATCTGCGGGCATGCAGTGGCCATTGACCTCCTTTCCCGCAGAGGAGGCATCGTGAGTGGGCTGGGGCTCTGGGGCGGGGTGGGTATCCGCCTGGTTCGCCTCTGCCCCAGGAGGTGAAGCTACAGGTGTGGTGGTCTGGGCGGCTGAGGCAGGGGGCTGGGACCTGAGCCCTCCGGGAACGCTAGCGACCTCCGGAGAGGGCCTGGGAATTACAGAAGAGGAGGGGGAGGAGCGGGGAGTCTCTGATTTGCGGTTGGTGGTCCTCCCCTCTGCTCCGGCTCCCTCCTTGGACGCCCGGGAGCGAGGGGTGGAAGCAGAGGAGGAGGTGGTTTTTGTTGCGCCTCCCGACTTCTTTGGATGGGATGTTTTGGCTGAGAAGAATAGGAGAACGGGAGAGAAAGAGAGAGAAGAGAGATTGAGGTTATCATATTGTAGAGTTACACAGTACTAAAATACTACAGCACATCAGAGGTCAGATGAATTAATATACACTACGGTATGTAGGCATTTCTACTGTAATTTCACCCATATTAGATGTACAAATATAAAACTGACATGTTATAAAGCAACAAATCCCCTCTTACCACATGCACAGTAGCATCCTGGTAGACCTTAAAAATGTTATGTCTGAATTCAGAAACATGTAACTCCAATGTAATTTCTACATTTAATACACAGATAAACAAAGATGCTGTCCTCTGATGACATGCTATCAGCCATGGAAAACCTTGGCTTCCAATTAATCATTTTCAATCAGAACTGCACAGCCCCTTGGCACAGAGGACACATATAAAGTAGCGTAGCAAAGATGCACTTAACAGTGAATCACCCATTGTGGATTCTCAAGCTCAGCCTGAGGACAGGGGTGATGACTAGAAGGCTCTCTAAACAGATATGAAGTTGCTATTGTACAATTTCCTGTGACTGCACATACAAAAAAGTCTACATGAATGCCTATACACATCACATGTCATGCACTACTCCAGGGTCTGTACCACATAGTTTAAACCATGCTGTGGGTGAAACACACACACACACACACACACACACACACACACACACACACACACACACACACACACACACACACCCCCCCACACACACACACACACACACACACACACACGTGTGCAGTAACATATAGGCCTACCCCAATGTTGACAAAATCTTGCCTAACTTCATGCCAGAATTTAAACCACACCCATGCAAGCATGCATGTAGGTGTCCACACACACACAGCCCACACACTAATATGTACTGTACAGTCATTCACTGCAGTCTTTTACAAATAGAGAAGTGTGTACAGAAAGATTTGTTCTTCACTTCTGCTTTCTCACAGAGACTGAAAGGGAACTAGAAAAAGTGTTCCTCGGACTTGGCTCAGATCTGAACCCATTTGATTTGGCGTTAGGAACCTTTCAGTTTCAACAGTGTGACAGAGTTAAATTCACTTTGAGGATTTTTACTGTGTTCTACCTTCTTTGTTTTTCACTCTCTGTGGCAACGCAGAGGATGTACATAGACAGGTTTCTTGTTTACAAGCATTAGTGGGTGTGTGCGCGTTCAGCGTGCAAAACCACTTTAAAAGAAACACGCACAGCTGAGATTAATAAACTGTTTGATTAGAGTCAGCTAGAGCCATGAGCTGCAGTATGTGATGGTGATCACGTTAGCTCAAGTGTCTCAAACTAAAGATATTAAGACCTTTATTGCTAGAAGGATGCATTCCAGATAATGTAAAGAGTGCTGCGTTCATCCCAAACAGAAACCTGTTCATTAATTGCAATGGTACAGACAGTACAGTATAACACGGGCGCCGAAATCCGTGCACGTGCGCTTAGCGTGCACGGCAAAAGATTGCGGTTTCTGGGCGGATTGTGTTAGTTTCTTTTTGGTTTTTGGTTACTTTATTTCGGTTATAGGGTTAGGGTTAGGTTAGGGTTAGGTTATTTAATTCTTATTTTTGCCTGATTTTACTGATTTATTATCAAAAAAAAAAATTACTAAATAATGCTGCACACATATATTATATATAATTTGCACAATTCCCAGAATTTCCCAGCATAACATTTGGGAAGGCTTAGCCTACCCTAGCCTTCATTACCCGCCGCCTATGATGACAGGAGATTACTCTTATTGAGAATAAAACACCATGCTATCTACTTAGCTAACGCCCAATGCAAATTCATTCATATTAATTAGTCTAATAGTTTTGTTTTCAATTTGGCTTTTGCATGATTAGTTATTTGTATTTGTGAAATAGCCTTATTTAGGCTATATTATCCTGGATAGAACTGAGCAAAATTGCTCAGGGCCGGCACTGGGTCTCCGCCAGGTCAGGTAGGTTATTGTGGGCCAATCAGGATGGAATATGGAAAATCGGACTATAGAGATCAACAAAAATTGTTTTGCAAAGATCGCCCCCCTGGTGGCGCTATAACAGGCCGATCTGAAAAATTTGGGGCAGAGGTTCTGCTCTGACATCCAGGGAGTGTGTGTGCACAGTTTCGCCAGAGATTAGCTGCTCATGGACACACACACACACACACACACACACACACACACACACACACGGACAGGGTGCAAAACATAGTCTCGACCACGCCTTCGGCCTGGCGGAGACAATAATTTCCTTTGCTTACTCACTTGACATGAAGCCCTTTCAAATAAGGAGGGAGCATTTACAAGAAAGAAGGAAGGGGATTAACTAGCACTACGGACACAACCAGTTGACAGTTGTCACAGATGCGCAAGCACGGGCACTACCGCTTGTAGGAGGGTCACGAAAACATGGTTTCACAAACACGTTAGGGATGCATGGCGAGTCTGGAGACTTATTTTCAGAAAGTAAGACAGGTGCATTCCACAAACAGGCAGACTTGCTGGCACATACACAGGAAAATCCTTGGTGTTAATTTAACTCAGACGAGTGAGATTCCATACTCTTATGAGTTAAATGAACACTGAGGATTTTACTGTGTAGACCATTGGTTCTCAAAGTGGGGTCCGGGGACCCCCAGGGATCCTTGGGGGGGGGTACCAGGGGGTCCCCAGCAAAATGTGTTAATAAAGCGTCACAATCATTTCAACCCCTTTATCCTTTATACTTTGGCTATTAAAAAATAGCAGATATACAAGCTCATAGCATGAGCTTGTAGATCTGCAATTTTAGAAAAATCGTGAAAATAAATTGATTTTGTGCAAATCTTTGAATATATTTTTAAAGACAACATTTGTAACTCAAATCTTTGCTTCTGGGGGTCCCTGGAACAAAATATTTTGAGATGGGGGTCAAATATATCATTTTGGGGGTCCTTGACATGAAAAAGTTTGAGAACCACTGGTGTAGACAGATGAACACAGACAAAACATACAGGCTCCAGTCCCAATCAGCCGAGGTCCCACTTACCAGTCCCGCGACTAGTGTTGCTAGTACTCCGAGGGTTCGTTTTAGCTTGTGCGGCTGTGCCTGTTTTGCCTGTGGTTTTAGCTGTCTTTTTTACACCCGAGGCACCGTCCCTGTGCCTTGCAGTGCTCGTAGCGCTGCCTACAGCCTTGGAAGAGGAGGGTAACGTGGCGGAGTGCATTTTTTTAGTAGTAACCTCACGTGGCCGCGCCTGGCTACCCCGAGGAAGGGGTTTAGTATTGCGTCTCTCTGAGCGGGGTGGAGGAAGAGGGAGGTAAAATGTATAGGAGGTTACGGTTAGCCAAAAGGAAAAAAGACAGATTAAGGATTAGGAAAAAACAGAAGCACAAACAGGTCAGCAGACAAGTAGGCAGTTAAGAGAAAGAAGAAGAGATGAAGAGAGAGGAGACAATGGCTGTGTCTAAAATCACTGACTCATTCAGTACTCCCTCTATAGGGAGTTGTATGTAGGGGGCTATTAGTGAACTCATCTGCACTATAATAGCCCCATAAAAAACACAACCGTTAATTAAGTTATTGCTGTCGTGTGCCAGATAAAAGTCTAAATTTTTCTTTCAGCGCAATGCATGATGGTATAGGGTTTGCCATAGTGACCGTCGGTTGTACCCATAGAGGTATAATATAACTAGAGGGCGGATTGCCCCGCCCCCAGCTATCATTTCAATGAATGTGCTCAGTGGCGTTTTGTAGCACCCGGAAACCTGCCGGAAGTAGAATTATTGGTTCGATTTTGACCACACGTAGAGTTATGAGCATGCGCACTAGTGTCCTTTTTGCGTTCTACGGCAGCCCGTGTGTCAAGGATTGAACGCGAGATATTTATTAAATACACTCGAGATGCATATTTATATGTAAATGCATATGTATGTATGTATAATATGTTTACATATTTATATGTATAAATATAAATATCTCTCAGTATGTTTTGCGCGTGCATGTATTTCTCCCTGCCTGCAGTTCCAGCTTTGGCCACTGGGGTGGCAGCTTCAATGTTTCTCAGCAACTCTGGGGGCTTGGTTGTACCCTACTATACACAATGCCTTGTGGGATAAAATGAGTCCGCTATCGGGTATAATATTTATCATTATACATTCGTAATCACTATAGTGCAGTAGGGAGTGATTTCGTACACAGCCAGTGGTGAGAGTGGATGATATTGATCTCTAGTCCAGAACATCTCATTTTTGGGAATTGTAGTTCTGTAGGAGGAGCCTCCAGTGATGTTTTGCAATGTGATGTTTGGGGTTTTCAGGACATGGAAGGACTAATTCTTACTGTTAACCTCTGCAGACTGGAAACCTGTGTGTGTGTGTGTGTGTGTGTGTGTGTTAGGGCATTCACAACTAATGATTTTTACTAGTCGACTCATTTGACCAAGTAGTAGTCGACTAGTCGACTAGTCGAAATTTACATTTAAAAAAAAAAAAGAAAAAAAAGGGGGGGGCATTGTTTTAATGCCATCCTACTACTATATTACTATTATTATTATCCTCCTGCCCTTATTTTTATGGCGTCTTAAGGGAAGCGCTTCTGGCACAGCAGCACAGCAGCGTCTCCAAGGATCCCCATTGCCCAATAATAGGCTTTTATTGGGCATACTTTTGACCCCCTTTTGATAAAAAATAAAGTCAGGAGGATAATAATAATAGTAAGATGGCATTAAAAATGTGTGTGTGTGTGTGTGTGTGTGTGTGTGTGTGTGTGTGTGTGTGTGTGTGTGTGTGTGTGTGTGTGTGTGTGTGTGTGTGTGTGTGTGTGTGTCTTTACTAGTGCATTCTGAATTTAGATGTCTTTTTAATTTGTTGTTTATTTATTATTTCTTTTTTCCTCCCCAATTTAGTCAGTCACCTTGCCAATTCCCGCAATGTACATGTACTCTATACTCCCTGTCAGTGCCAGCCCCTACAGTTTGGTCTGGGAAGGGCGTGGACAACCACATGTCTTCAGCGGGAGCCGGGAGGGCTTAATGCATGTAGAGGAACACACTGTCCATCCTATTTCTGCTCCTTGCTGAACAGTCGCCCCGACTAACTTGTAGGAGTCGCTACTAGTGCAACGACAGAGATCACCCTCCCTCCCCTGCTGTCTTCCCATCCGTGAACACAGCTAATTGTGTTCACTGGAGCGCAGGTACTTTACCCCTGCGCCACCCGGGCTGCTAGTGCATTAGTCATGTCCATGTGTCTGCTATGCTCTACACCGCTGCCTTTTTTGGGATATCGACAAATAGGCAAACAGGTCTCCTAATGGCTACGAGTTCAATGCTAACAGGATTGAGATGAAAACAGTAAAACACTTTAGCGGCAATAGATAGTAGACCAGTGGGTGGTCTCCGGAGGTAGGGGAAGGCATTAGGTCATGATTATTGCTCTATTCAGCCTGTGCGTGCCTGCTATAGAGGCTTATAATGGGTGTATCTATTTGAACACATTAGCCAAGGTCAAGGCTCCCAAAGAGGAACCAATGTCATTCAGTTTACTGCTGGTACACAAACAGTTCACAGTCTATAAGAGAGGATATCAAAATCTCAATGTAGTTTTGCCATTTGTGGTAAGTATGGAAATTGGTCTTAGGACCTGCTAAGTGCTAACCTGCTACCTGACCTGCTAACCACTCCATGTCCTAGAATTGGTCATTAATCCAGCATCAGGAAACCATACAATGAACATTGCACCCATAAATGGCTAATCTAAGGCACGGCTTCTAAAATCCAGTGTAAAACCATGGGTGAGCCCATGTGTAAAGCCTAATTTACACACCATCTCACAATGGTGTCCTTTGTAAAAAAAATAATAAAAAAAAACATGTTTTTCAAGCTAACAAGTCTAGCTTATTAGCTTGAAAAGCATGCACATCTATTCACTAAAATCCACTCATGACCCAGTGTGCAGACTTAATTATTTTGGTTATTGATGAGTGACATTGTTGTGTGACAGACCATACATTTGGCTTAAAGGGATACTTCACTTTCGGGCCGGGGACACATTTAAAAAAAATATTAAAAATAAATGAAAAAAGTTATGGAAAATTCATGGCCCCCTCACACATTAGTAGGACACTGCGTGTCGTGAGGGGGCCATGAATTTTCCATAACTTTTTTCATTTATTTTTAATATTTTTTTTAAATGTGTCCCCGGCCCGAAAGTGAAGTATCCCTTTAAGGCCCCAGTATGCATGCCCCTGGACACAGTCCTACAGAAGCTGGTAGATTGTTGCAGTCACCTGTTGAATCCTCAGTGCTATGTGGCCCAATGGTGTGTTCCTCTGATGGCGTCTCTGGCAACTCAATATCCACTCTCACTTTCTCTGAAGTCCCGTCGGGCATGGCATGGCCGTTCAGGCTTTCACTGCCGACCGGCTCATCTGAAGGATAGCAAACAGAGTGTGATCAGCAGTTTATCTGGGATATGAGAATCTCTATTTTCTGGGGGTTCACAACTCCAGTCCTGCTGGACATGGAGTACTGCTGGCTTTTATCCAAGCAGTGTAATCAAGTTAGAGATAGACCTGGGACATCAGGTGATTCCAATGGGTAGACTCTAGAATGGATCCATTTGGTGTACAAACGTACATACGTTAACGCTGCTATCGCATGATGAACGTCCACCAAACCTTATCCACACCAAACCCAAGCCTAAACGTAATCATTGTTTTCATGTGTCCGTGGAGTTTCCCCAGCGCAGCCTTTACTTACAGTTGAAATTAGCCATGCCTACATGAACACAAAATCTATCCCTATTCACGTCATTTTGCTCTTACTTCATACTTGAGGTGAGGTCAGGGTGGGTCTACATTAGATGACATTAGAGGGAATCCATGGTGTCGGCCAGGGACGCCTGGGGCATTTGACCAACCATGATTGGTTGGACACTAGTGCACTAGCAGCAAAGTTTAGGTTTTCTCAACTTTGAAGCTATGCTTTTTGCTATCGAGCATCCCAGCGCTGTGGAATAATGTTGAGGCACTCGTCTCCATAGACTTTTCATTGAAACTCGATGCTCAATTAGAAAGTGCCAATGTTGCGCCGCTGCTGGTGTGAATTGGGCAAAATAATAAGTGGATGAGTGGCAGATGAACCTTGATCAGCGATGAGTACTCCTCTTCTGATGAGCTCCTCTCTGGTCTGCCGGGTGGAGATCTTCCTCTCTAGAACTGAAAGACAAAAATGTCAGACATTTTACATAGAAATAATACAGAGGAGGAAAACAAGAGGTTCTTTCTCCCTAGAACTGAATACTACAGCACTGTTTAAAACATGTAACTGCTTATAAGCTGGACATGAAACAAAGTATAACTGGGGAAGAAACAGGACACTGATAGTACATGGACATTAAAGGAAATAAAATACATAAATGTGGAAACAGGAGAACATAAAATAAATAAAATGATCAAATTAATTACAGAGAGAGAGAGAGAGAGAGAGAGAGAGAGAGAGAGAGAGAGAGAGAGAGAGAGAGAGAGAGAGAGAGAGAGAGAGAGAGAGAGAGAGAGAGAGAGAGAAATAAGACATGGAAAATAAAAAGTATTTCACATAAAAGTATGTTTTGAGAAGAGATTTAATACTTGATTACAGATGGACAATGTATGATAATAACTAATGAATGACCTATACAGTACAATTCTCAGTGTTAATTTACCCATTTATAACTCGGAGAGTGTAGAGACATAATTGTTTACATTTGCACACTCCCAGAGTTAAATTAACACTGATGTTGCTGGCTGTGGCTTACTATGCAAAGGCTAAAAACCTGACTATATAATATGTCACCTTCTCTGAATTCTACCGTGGACTGTATACAACTTTAGCCTCAGGGCAAGACTAGTCTCATACTGGATGCTGTTCACACTCTCTTACACACATTCAGTTCTCTCTTAACACTGTCTTTCTCACTTGAGTCTATGTCTAGTGGGCAGATGTCAGTGACAGAAACAGAAAAAAAAATGTTACATGTCACCTGACTTCACCCTCTCTCTTTTATCTGTGTCCCTCTAACTCTCATACCTGGACGGTAACCTGAGACCAACTAGGCAAGACAGGCAAGTATGACGCCTAAATATGGAAACATAATAGAGGAACGATCAGATAACTGACTGGCCATAAAACAGGGGAAGAGTCTTTGCTTTCTTTTATTGTCTTCAGTTGCTTTTCAGTCCTTAACCCAATTTTGACAACATTTTAAACAAATAGACCTTTACAGCAGCCATTTTTACATGAAATACTTTGGGTAAACACAGGTGATACTATGGTAATAATTACGGAGTCAGGGTGCTGCTATTGCATGTTGGCTCACTGGAAAGGGTCTGCCTCGCTAAATGGAATGGAACTTTAATTAGCACCATTGGTAACACCTGTGTTAACCGTACTATTTCGTGTCAATATGGCTGCTGTGAAAAGGGTCTATTGTAATACATGACTGGACGACAGTGATTGAAATGAATACGTCCATTCTTTTAAGAGGGTAATATAAACTGTGATACATGATGTTGTCCACTTTGCAATATGTGTAGAACTGAAGATGTTGAAGAATGTCACGATACCTGGTTTTGCTAGGTTTGACTAAAATATGTTCTCCTGTTTTGATTTATTTGATTCTTTTCGACATATATTTTGCGCACAACCAGCATGTTGTGCAGTAGTGTTGTAATCATCCTTGTTGATCGCTCATTTAAAAGCTCCATCAAGAATCATGAAAAAGTGGTATTGTTCACACCACCAGTATTTTTAGGTTTATTACAAACTGTCTTGCGGTTGAGATATCCACTGTTTCTGTGTGAGCCAAATCCATTAGGCATACACTCATTCAATCAAAAAGGACTTGCTTTTTGTACAGTCAAGACGTAGTAGAAGTACACACACACACACACACACACACACACACTCATGCACCAACCTTTGGAGAGGTCCTGGAACTTGTCGCTGGTCTTTTTCTTCCTCCATTTCCAGGGTTTGAACAGTTTCCCTATCGTCGAGAGCTTCCCACGCGATTGCCGCACGCCCGGTGCATTCTGGGCCGGAGTGGCGCTGCCCACCACCACATCACAGTTGGCCAGTGAGGATGTTTTCTCCAATCCATCCACTAAAAGACACACACGCACGCGTGCACACACACACACACACACACACACACACACACACACACACACACACACACACACACACACACACACACACACGTCAGTGATCAGCTTACTTGTTGGGAAATGCATTCCAACAGGCACGGCGTGCCTGCAGCAGGTCTCACTACTCTTCCATTAACCCCATTAAGACCTGAGGCCGATTCTACGAATGCATTCTAAACCAGTAGTTCTCACGCTTTCGAGATTTTTCAAAATGTTTCAAAAATATCTGATGTACAAGCTCGCAGTGCGGCACGAAGTGACGCGCTGAGAGTTCGTATATATCTGCTGTTTTTGAATAGCCAACGCAAAAATCTAAAATGACACAGATGCTTCCCCGGCTTTAATGGGTTAAGAAATTTAGACCCTAGTGTTGGAATAGACACCTACTTGTTTACGACTAGCCCTGCCTGAAGCTCAAAAGCTCATATCTCCCATGGGTGGAATCCCTCTGCTCTTGCATGAGCGGTAGATGTTTGGTTTGATTTCCCATGTGCGAGACCCGGGTTTGGAGCCCGGGTGTTATTACAGTTGCAATTAACTCTCTTGTAGCTTTAATATTGGAACAAACTATCTAGAGTTCCGATACCGGTAACAGTATCGGAAAAAGCTGCTGATACTGCCTGAAAATGCTGATATCCGTAACAGCGAGTATGCCAGTCTACCCGATACGCAAGTTGCAGGTATCTCAACAACATCTCTACAACAACTATCAAATATTGACAACTTGAGCCCATAAGTATAGGCATAAGCATTGGTCCCATACTGTATCTGTTAAGATATACTTTATTAATCCCGGAAGTTATAGTGAAGGAGGAAGAATGTGACTTGCATAAGCAACAAGCTATTTGATTCTGTGAGAAAAGGTTGATCGTTTGGATCTTTAGCACAATTTCAATTTAGTGTAGAAGTGAGTGATACGGATGGATAGCTTTTCATTAGTCCACTTTAAAATAACAGGTTTTCCTTATATACATTACAACATGAAATGGAAACTGTTTTCCCCCATAGCAAGTTTTTGTTTTTCCTGTGTGCATGTGTGACTGCATGTGTGTGTGTGTGTGTGTGCGTGACTGTGTGTGTGTATCTTGGCTTGATTCTTGTCCTTCCCTGGCTCCTCCCCTTCCTGTTGGAAAGTTAGAAGTCTGCCTGTCCGCCTATTTCTTGCGTGTGTATGTACTTTTTGCGTGTGTGCTCCCTACATGCCGGAACCTTGCAGAGGAAAGAGAGGAGGTGTGCTGTTTCCTCGGTCTTTCGGCAGTGGGAGGTTTCTTTCTGCCTCTGCATTAACAGTCTCCCTTCAATGGCACTAAATCACACACTAAAAACAATGCTCAGCACCACCAATGTTTGGTGTCCTGCCTTATTTTAAACTGAACTTTGCCTGAAAATGCTGGATTCTTCCATAGACAGGAGGAAGTTTTTCTAAATTAAGCATTTTGTGATTAACTCAAATTCTGTGTATTCAGATCATACGTGAAGGCTACACAGAAAAATATTTGTTATGTTGTTTAATAGAACATTTATTACACAATAGACCAAGATATGTTTGTGTGTAATAAAATTGGCTTTTCTACAGTATTTGACAAATTGTATTATTGTGGTACTACAAAAGACAGGATGCAGCATTGCTAGACATAACGTCACAGTAGTAAACACACGTTAACAGGAACTACAGTACAGTGCAGTAGTGTACAGTTTGCACTGCAAGAACAGCAAGAACAGCCTTACAGTATAAGGAACCTCCACTAGTCCTCTTGCTCAAGGTAAAGGTCAATTGTTAAGCCAGTAGGAAAAGGAATTGGAAAGCTTAGGTCTGTGTCTTTGTCATTTCCCTCTATTGAGTTTAGACAGACCTACCCTCACTTCCTCTCCAAACGCTCACACACATCTGTCACAGAGAAAAGTACCTTTGGAAATAGTACCAATTACTATTCGTCGTGTAATGATGGACAGAGCCACATGACAGACGGACAGAGAAGCAGAGAATGAGAGAATGAGAAGTGTGTCATCGGTCATATGATGTTTTTTTTCATTAGTGACTCAATGTGAGGGGCCAGTCCCGTCAAGAAGGTCTCAAAATGTCTGTTTAACCAGATGAACCCTAGAGTCCCATTCTTAGGCCTCTATGTCATAATAAAATAAATAGCACATCTACAAGCTTACGACACGCTGTGAGCTTGTAGATCGTCTGTTTTCGGTGAAAAGAGGGAAAAAAGGAGAGGACCAAGGGTAGACCCCTGGGGGACCCCCGGCCAACTGAAGTATATAGGGCTTAAGTTGTTAAAGTACACAAATGCTCGCTAACACATTGACTGCTCACTAAGATTGGTGATGGCCTGAGTAGAGATTGTCAGGACATGTGGTTTTGGCAAAAAAAAATTACTTCATCAAACAGGATGTAGAAGATGTTTGGCCAGTACATCAGTGTAACTCAACTAGAAACTTGTGCTGCAGACGCTCTACAGTATGTAATGTAAAGACCCTACTTGAACTCACTGCCCCTGGTTTTGCAAGGAAGTAATACTGATTAAATCAGATATTTCACATTCTTCATTTCACATCACATCCAGAAACAACATTAAGTGGGCTGTCAAAGCGGAGCTCCTCTGTGGTGTGTGTTTGGATATTCAGTTTTGAACAATTTATATTAAATAAGGTTCATGAACAAGGAAACGGCTAGGACATGCATCTCTAGACCCCACCAAAAACAACATGGAGATTGAGACTGAAACCAACAGGGAGAACCAGGAAGAGAGTCCAGTGCACTCTCTCCCAAGACACCAATTTTTCTCAAGCACAAACACACACAGATAGTCCACCCATTTCCTGTTCCTATGTTGATATCAAATCACAACAACAGGTGATATCAAATCACAACAATAGGTGCATTTCAGCAGCTTCTTTGTGTGCAGCTCCTCTAATGACAGGGAAATCAGTAACAGCAATTATCATCACCATTAACGTCCTCCACTATGAAACCACTGGTGGGAACCAACTAGCACAATAGATTGACTTGTTACTGCCAGGGGAGGAGGAGAGGAGAGGAGTAGAGAACGCCCCAAGGACACTATTGCTAAAATGACGAGGAGGAAAGTCGGACACACAGGTCTGATAAGTAGAGGGAGAAACTCAAACAGGAAACAGATGGGAGATTGAGGGAGCCAGGGGAAGTGAGGATGGAGTTAATGACAAGGTTACAGGTGGACGGTCAACAGCGTAAACTAGCTAATGATCCAAGTTGAAGTTAGTGGACCAGTTGTACAAAGATGTCGTCCTTCTCAAGTGGCATTGTTAACTCCTCTCTGTGCTCTCCACACTGCTTTGGGTGTTAACTATTCACCGCCACCTCTTTCAATCCTTCTGAACTGACAAACTAATATTGGTGTGACCAAAGGTAACTTCTGACACAAAAGCCGTTAGTTAGTGTTTGTACTAGCTGTGAAACTATGCCTACTCGGACTTCAACAGGAAATGTCATGAATATGGTCAGTGCTCTCTCTAACCATTCAACCATAGAAGCACCGCATGTAGCAGTAATATTTGAAGCTGAAACAGGAAAACTGCAAGAAGCCACACATGAAGCACACACTCAGCTATGCACATCTGTAGCCAAATCTGAAATCTAACATATCAGGTAGCGGACCAAGATAGAAGTGGTAAGAAGAGAGTGGGAGAAGGCTAAAAGCATTCCACGCCAAGGTTTTGTCCCCCCCAATTTGTCTCATGCTTAATACTGTCTCGAGGGGCACATAGGCAAAGTATTAAAATGGAAATCCATTCGCTAGCTTGGCCATTTGCCTGCTTTAGTGCAGCAAGACTACAGAATGTCTGAGACTTGCCGGTTTAGGTCAATCCTATTGCTTCCTGTATGTCAGGAAACAAACAATCGATCCCCATATCCCCACTTTTGACTAGTCCACAAGCCTCCATGATATGCTGGTTTTCACACCAAGGCCTTTTATTATAAAAGCTGTGAGTCATGAGTCATTTGGTGATGTCATGCTGCGAGAGTGAGCCAGGATCAGAGCTGGGTGGGAAAATCTGAAAAAACAATGCATGATGATTCAAGATGTAAAAATGTATATACTCTCTTACAGGGTCTATCATTGTAAAAATGATTGTGCAGAGTTCACTTTGGTAATAAACGTTAACACTTGTGTAGCTGTGTGTGTTTGTGTTAGTGGACTATAATAGCCGAAGCCAAAGTAATATGGTTTGATACCACTTTATTCTTGGAAATAATCTAAACTTGGATGTTTAACCTGAATCCTATCGTTCTCTTATGAGGAGGACGACTTGTGAAAATCTAACATAACACTTCCCAATGCGCTCTTTGTGTCAAGAGCTTGCTCCAGTCTCCAATGCGCTGGAAAACCTCCACCAGCCTACATTAAAGACATCATACCACATTTTTAAAAAATGCTCAAATAATTGAAAATTAAGCCTTTCCCATAATCACTGACAGGGTTTTATAATACAGGATAAAACAGGCATATTGTGACCATTATATTGGTGACTAAAGCAAAACATGCAGCACGAACAACATGCGTTGAGAGGAGGAGGGGAAAGGGAGAGGCTTCCTTTCCTCACTGCAAGTCACCAGAGGGGAGGGAAGAACAGACCCGCACAAACATAGGAGGGGATGCGGGGAGAACGAGAGAAGAGGAGAGAGGGAGAAGAGAAGAGAATAAGAGAGAGAAGTAGCTGCACAAAAAGGGAAAAGGAGGAGACAGAGAGAGGGAGTGGGGGGAGCAGATGGTTGGCAAGGAGGGAGGTAAGGGAAGAGGAAGAAGAGGAGGGGAGAGGCGAGAGGAGTAGAGGAGGGCTGGACTAGAGAAGTGAGGAAAGAGAGGGGAAAGACAAGGCTTTACTGGGCATCGGTTGTGGTTGTAGCACTCAGGTCATTCCTTCCATTTCCAAAGACTTTCTCTGGAGCATGCAGGCCACCATTAACACACAGCTGCCTTCACACTGGAAATCTCATAAGACCTAGTAGCCGCATTAAATCTTATTTTTTCTTTGTTGTACGACTATGCCACTTGCCGGGAAAACAGATTTTTCAATCGAAATATTTTGCAGTTATTTTCATCCAGCAACACCTCCTTATGACCAAGTTACAAAGTATGATGGTGTGCTGTTGCCAGAGACAACTGTTAAAGTCAAGATGACTAGAGCACATGATGGTACCGTGTATCAGCCTACATGTCACAACTCACTGGAAGCCCTTTAGTTATTAGCTTTCATGCTAATTGAGTGCTAATAAAACACTGACAGTTTCACATTTTCTTCTTTCCCTGCACTCACATTTAACATATGTACATTGTTGCATATTTACATTGGCCAATTACTGATACTGTATCTCTGTTAGCCTGACTGACTTTATTTGCGGTTTCAGTGTGCTTACTCCAGCACTGCCTATTCATACAGAGACACCACAAATATAGTAATTGATAACATCTCTCATAAGTAAAATAATTGTTTTGTTAGTGATCTAACTGTGTGAAGGAGATATCCGTAGTCAAATACTGCAGAGCATATTTCCAAACCTCCAAGTCGCTTTTTATACTTCTATGTTCTCATTTTTTCTTTTCTTTTTAACCACTTTTGATTAATACATTTTGGATCAGACACTGACAGTGGATGTAAAATCAGGCATTGCAGAAGACAATTTTCCCCTTGGGGACAATAAACGATATTATTATTGCAGGCTGATAAACATCCCAATTTTATCTGACATGATATTGCAGATCTGAAAGAAAGCTAGCGGTCCTGGCACCTTGGCTCTAATGTAGCCTGACAGTGCATCGCGGGTTCGAGTCCCACTCCCGACGATCTTTACGGCATGTCTCTCCCCATCTCTCTCTTCCTGTTTCCTGTCCATCTCCTCTATAAATAAAGGCAGACAAAATTTAAAATTTAAAATAAAAAAATAAAGCCAGGACTTTAGGATATTTTGTGCCTCAAACTTCATGCTATTTATATTTAATTCATGTGAAGGATTACATGTGAAGGATTACACATCATCTTGAATAGACTTTTATTGTTGTTGCTCGGCATAGCAACAACAAATCAATAAATGTGAGCACTATTGTCAAATTTTTGCTTGAGTTATCTACAAAAAAAGGAAAAAAATGAGCTCTGCTGCTCTGGTGATTATCAAGTTGAAATCTCCAACCAACCATCCAGTCTACTGGATGGACTGGTCTGTCTACTACAGTATTCAACCAAGGTCAATGGGTTATTGTAGTCTAACTTACAAATCAGACTGACCTGAGAGGTTTTTACTTGGGCCATAATGTCAGGCTTCTGGTGGTAAGTGTCCCTTTGTGGTACTTTGACTCATCTGTTTTAGAAAGACTACCCTGTTAGACGAAATCAGGCTACTTTTCAGTGTATCCGCGCAATGAACTTGGCTGCCGGCAGCTGGCTCAAAATCAAGTGAAACATTGCAGGGGCTACAACAGTACTTTTCAGCAACAACAATGTAGCTACCGGTTCCTAAACCATTGGTTCACAAAGAGGGGTCTGGGCACCCCCAGGGGTCCTTAGAGGGGTACCAGGGGCTCCCCAGCAAAATTAGTTAATACAGCGTCACAAACATTTTAACCACTTTAACTTTAACCATATTTTATACTTTGCCTATTCAAAAATAGCAGATATACAAGCTCATAGGGAGTCACTTTGTGCGCGCTATGAGCTTTTAGATCTGCTATTTTTGAGAAATCTTGAAGATTTGTGCAAATCTTTGCTTTTGTTTTTAATCGAACATTTTTTAACACAAATCTTTGCTTTTGGGGGTCCCTGGCACAAAACATTTTCAGCTGCTAGTCCGCTGCCAAATACATAACAATTTGGGGGTCCTTGACACAAACAAGTATGAGAACTGCTGATCTAAACAACTGTTATTATGTTATTATGCAACACTTCATCTCACACAGTAGTCTACTTTGTTCAGCCTTTCACTGGGCTTAAACGACTTCTAATAAAGCCCTCTACATCAAAGCCTATCATCCGGACCGTTATTATGTTTATGTAGATTCGCAAAACAATACTCAGTCACGTCATCATGACGGTTGCTTCTGTTGCTTGGTTGAACCCCTAGCTTCCATATTCTGGCCTGGGGGGAACATTAGCCAAAAATAGCAGACGTACAAGCTCACTGTGAGCTTGTAGAGCTGCTTTTGTGGCAAAGAAAGGATACCCGGAAGGCTCACCCCAAAACACGCTCGCCCCCATTTTTTTTCGCAGACCAGCGGTTCTTGCATTTGTTTAATTTTAGAAATAAGTTTAGGGTTAGCCATAGTTTTACTGAGGTTAAGTTTAGGAATAAGGTTGGGTTTTTGGCACCGTTTTACTGAGGTTACGTTTAGGAATAAGGTTAGGTTTAGTTTAGGCATGGTTTACTGAGGTTACGTTTAGGAATACCAGGTGAATACCGCCGGATTTGCCCCGGGGCGACTGTGTTTTGGGGCGAGCGTTTTAGTATTCGAAAAAAAAGCGGTCCAAGTACAAAGCCAACTCAGGTCCTTAGAACCAAGTCTGGAAGGTTTAAAAGTGATTAAGTTCATTGATGCAACATCATGTTAGTTAGGACGCATAATAAAAGTCGCCAAATGTTCGGTATGCGCACTCGTTTCTCTCTCTCTCAATGGAGAGTAGATTGTGCCTAATTTGTGTGGATGGATGGTAGAGAGAAAAGACTAGACTTCCTGAATAAAGATAGCGGAATGCGTGCGAGCGACGGACGGACAGACAGGCAGACCGACAGACAGACAGCACTCACCGCTGGCAGTCTGTTGAGACACGGCAGACACGGCTGTCTGGCCCATACTGTCGTTCTCCGGCGGACCGGACCGGACCGGACCGGACGGACCGGCGGGGCCAACGACCGTCACCCAACGAACCCACAATCACGCCGTTCTATCACCGCGAAGAAGTCCTCGCCATCGCCGCGCCCGGCGGTTCATTTCCAAAGTTCTTTCTTCAGGGCCGTTGATGGGTTGGTTGGACCGTTGCTCAAGTCTGGCGGAGTTGTTGGAAACTTAGTTCACTGGGTCGCTGCTGCTGCTGCTGCTGCTACGCAGTCACTTCCCCCCACCCTCCCTCGTGTGTGTGTGTGTGTGTGTGTGTGTGTGTGTGTGTGTGTGTGTGTGTGTGCAGTGGTGTAAAGTAACTAAGTACATTTACTCAAGTACTGTACTTAAGTACAATTTTGAGGTATTTACTTTACTGGAGTATTTCCAATTATCAGTACTTTTACTTCTACTCAACCACATCTCATAGGCAAATATTGTTCTTTTACTCCACTATAATTATTTGAACACTTTAGTTACTACTGTATTACAGAACATACATTAACCACTTCAGCCACATTCTGCATAATGAGTACTTTCTACTTTTGGTGCTTCAAGTACGTTTTGATACCAATAATGTTGTACTTTTACCAAAGTAAATTCAGAATTCCTGACTTTTACTTGAGTTGTTACAGAGTATTTCTACATGGCAGTATTGATACTTTTACTTAAGTAACGAATGTGAGTACTTTGTCCACCACTGTGTGTGTGTGTGTGTGTGTGTGTGTGTGTGTGTGTGTGTGTGTGTGTGTGTGTGTGTGTGTGGCTGAAGAATACTTGTCATTCCTCTATGCAGATTAGAGGCGCTGCTGGGGTCAGAGGGGTGGAGAGGACCTTCATCCTGCGCCTAGTAGATTCAACCTCATTTTGTGTAAGACTGCTAATGCGTTTTTATCTTTACATTTTTATTTTATTTAAATAATAATAATAATTATTATAGTAATGATAATATAATGGTAGGGGAGCCAGGGATCATGTTGAGTAGGCCTGGTTTAGAACAGTGGTTCTCAAACCTTTTTATTTCAAGGACCCCCATTACTCTGAGTGTAAAAGGACCAGGGCCCATTTGTTCCATTTGTACACTCTCAGAGTTAAAGACCAAAGGGTGCATTTGGAACTCCCTCAACGAACCCGGTTGAGGGTCCCTGAACCCCACTTTGAGAACCACTTGTTTAGAAGAATATGAATCATTCTATAGGCTACTAAACACGCAACGCACTCACATTTCAAAAATAATTTCATAATACTATTACATTAAATAGTAAAATAATGTCTATAAATTAGTATGAGTGCTTTACAATTTACTACTGTAGGTCAAGAAAGCAAATGGAATGTCATATACATCCATACAGGGAATTAAATGAACGAGGAGTCTTGCAGCCTGTGAACAGAGGCCATAGGTGAACTAGGCCTACAGCAGGTGAGTAATTAGTAGTACATCTGTTAGGAAATGGGTGGCAAGACCTTTAAATGCATATTGATTAGGATCATTTAATATTATTATCTATGAGCTAAAACCACTTCAATCAATCAATCAATCAAACTTTATTACAGCCGAGGCCAATAGGGGACATACAAAACATTAAAAGTTACTTCACCCGAGGGGTTTGATAATACTGTGTCTGCCCTAACAGAGCCAAATATATCAGCCTGTTGGCCACAAGTCTCAGTGTGGGAATCAGCTGAAGTGTGTGTGTGTGTGTGTGTGTGAGAGAGAGAGAGAGAGAGAGAGAGTGTGTGTGTGTGTGTGTGTGTGTGTGTGTGTGTGTGTGTGTGTGTGTGTGTGTGTGTGTGTGTGTGTGTGTGTGTGTGTGTATGTGTGTTATTATCCACTGTCACAGTGAGTCAGTGTTGGTTGATACCCTGCAGAGCTGAGATTGACTGAGCCGTAGCCACACGCAAGCAAACTCACTCACATGCACGCACATGTACAAGCTTGCGAGTGCCCACACACGCACGCACGCCCGCCCGCCCGCCTGCCACACACACACACACACACACACACACACACACACACACACACACACACACACACACACACACACACACACACACACACACACACACACACTTGGCAAGTGCCATATACCCTCAGAGGTGAAATGATTTTCCATTTAGATCAATACTGCCACCTGCTGTTGGATACGTGATTAAAGACAAAATTGAAAAGCACTGTTACAGACCAGCATGTTATGTGTGGCTCCAGAGGCTGGCATCTTAACCACTACACCAGTAGCAATTAAACAAGCTTAAGCGTGATTTCCGAACATGATTGATTTTCAATTATTTTCAGCGAGCGACACGGTAAAGTATGCAGTAGCCTGCATTGGGCTTTACAAGCCCATCTAATTATAGTTAGCAAAGCATAGCCACAGTCTGAAGGAATTGCTTGACTGAAACAGGAAGGACTTCAGTGCAGAAGATGAAGGAATGGGCATGGAGGACAGGCATACTTATAGCAGTTAGCAGAGCAGAGTGTATTAGCAGCATAGACAGGCCAGTAATCTCATTGATGTGATGCACCAGCACAGCATATCGAATTTGTTGGATGCTCCATCCACACATGTAAAACTAAAGGGACAACAGAAAATGCTGTTAGGACGGGATGTACAGCCTGCATAATATATTATTACCCTGCATGCAGCAGTGCGTGGCAGGGTAATTGCTCCTGTCTGCATGTGTCTGTGAAAAATTTTTTTTACTTGAGAACGAATGGGCAGATATTCTTGAAACTTGGCGGGAGTGCTCAGTGGACTGCCTTGAAGAGAAGACTTTTGGGAGGAAAGGGTCAAAGAAAGGTCAAAGAAAGGTCACAATAAAGGCTGCACAATCACAGGTCATCCGGGTGGCACAGGTGTAGCGTTACACACCTCATGAAGCTATATCATTTATATCCCAAGATTTTTGTAACCCATTTTTTCACCCAGTTTTCACCCAATTGCCTAAGCTTGTAATCCTGGGCGCTACTCTCCCTCTCCAAGCCTCGGGAGAGCCCCGAATTGAGCTCATGCTTCCTTCAATGCATGAGTGAGCAGGCCGCTTCTTATCACCTGACAGGGGGGGAGTTTCCCCGGTAGGACGTAGCGTGTGGAAGGAACACGTTATTCCAACCAGTTCCTTTCCCCTCCATCAGGAGCCCCGGCTGACCAGGGGGAGGCAGTATAGAGACCAGGATTACTGTATGTTTTTTGTGAGGGTACCTACCCTAGGGGACACGGGGAGAACATGCAAACTCCACACAGAAAGGCCCTTTTGACAACCCCACCTAGGGTATGGGCACTGATGACGCGGAGGAGAGAACACGCCCCCAACGTATAATTTGATTGACTCGGTAGTAGGAGACTCAAAGGGCCCCCGGTTGAGTCTCCTACTGACCCGTCATCAAATTATTGGCTTAGGAATGCGACAAAAACAAAAAAGTGCCATAACTCCAGTGAGTTGTGCACAAACGCAAGCTCAACTAACAGACGGAAAACCTATTGGACTTAACCAGATTATAAGAAAACAAAAAGAAAGCTACCTGACATACAGGAAACTGAGACAACCCAAAACCAAAGCAAAATGGAATGCTATCTAGAACTAAAAAGAGAATATACATACAAGGTGAACGACCTAAAACTTAGGAAAGCCTTGACTAGGTACAAACTCAGTGAACACAGCCTTGCAATAGAGAAAGGCCGCCACAGACAGACCCCGCTCCCAAGGGAAGACAGACTATGCACGCACTGCACCCAAAATGTGGTGGAAACAGAGCTACACTTTCTAACCACCTGCCCTCTATACCAAGACATCAGAGACACATACAGTACTTTCCACAGATTACATACACCAAAACATGACCAACGACAAAAAACGACTGGGAGAAATACAACAATGTGCGAACACAGCAGCAAGAATTGTGAACTGTTGCGATAAAAGAAGGTTAGCCAATGGACTACAACCACCCTAAGGACTACTAAACATTGAGTGTCCCGAAGGGACCTCTAGACCTACTGCACATATAAACAGAGCTGCTACCTTTAAACAGATTTTAAATCTGAGGCTTTTTTTGTATACTATTTAAATAGTTTCGAGAAAAAGAAATGCTGCTATTTGTCCCAAAGTGACTGCAAAAGATTGCTGCTATTTGTTTCAAAAAGCTTTATACCCTGTACATGTATATAACGACGCAATGTGACATATAGCTCTGTTTACAGAATGATGTACCCCCTCCAACTGTATAAACTTACCCCATTTTCAACAAGATTTGTGTAAAAAATTAACATTTTCATGATTCAAGAAAAATACTAAAAAATAGCAGATGTACAAGCTCACAGCACTTGTACATCTTGTATATCTGCTATTTTTTAATAGCCATATGGATTAAAAAAATACAAATATTAGGTATTCATAATGTCTTAAAAGTCCTTAAATTGTCACTTCACTGTCATCTGGGGACCCACAGATTGAGAACCACTGGGAGCGTGCCTTCTTTAGGGCTCGTTTTTGTAGACCTGGTTGCTTGTTTCTCTACACTGGTGAATGTCTAGGCAGAGTGTGCAGGTAGCAAGACGGTGGAGACGGACATGGAGCGAAAATACTAAATAATTGATTACTGTAAATGGCATATTATCATCATGTGATAAATTACGTGGTATTGGAATGGCACAGACTGGCATACTTGTCGATACTGATGCCAGCATTTTAGGGAGTATATCTGCAGCTTTTCTGATACTGGTATCGGTATCGGAACAAGTCTAGTTGCGAGTGACCTCATTCTGTAGTTAAACTGGACCTTCCGGTAGAAGACTTTTTTACTGAGCAGCGGAAACCGTGTGTGTGTGTGTGTGTGTGTGTGTGTGTGTGTGTGTGTGTGTGTGTGTGTGTGTGTGTGTGTGTGTGTGTGTGTGTGTGTGTGTGTGTGTGTGTGTGTGTGTGTGTGTGTGTGTGTGTGTGTGTGTGTGTGTGTGTGCGCGCGTGCGCGTGTGTGTGCATTTCATCCATTGACCATGCACGCACGAGCGTATGACCACGACCACCCGCATGTCGTGCAGGGAATGATTATCGTATGCCCTCTGAAAAAGCCTAGAACACACCACTGCACTTATCGGAGGAGATACATGGTTGTCTATGCTCTCCCAAGGACCAATGGATGTCGAGTTAGCATTGACAAGGGATATATGGGGAATACTAAGTCATGCAGGCATATCTTGCATCTTCTTGTGTTTAAATTGTCCTCCAGTCCACTCTCTAGCTTGCGACATCTACACATTTTTGTGTTAAAACATTTTGCTATTTTTGCAGGTAGAATCCTTAGTACTCCAGCATTTCTGAACCCCTAAAACAAAGACCTTTCAAAACACTGCTGACCCTGCTTGTTGTGAAAACCCATGGCATTGCATTTTAAGCTACTATTCCAGATGTTTTCTTTGTGAAAAAGTTCTTTGAAATTAAAGCCATCTCCAGTTTTAGCACCGTTTCAGGAATAATCTCCATCTATACTCGCATGAAACACATATCACATGACCATCCATGTACACTGGGCCTGCACATGCATGATACACAATCAGACATATTTGCCATGTTTAGGAGTATAAGATAGTTTGTTCCCATGCTTTTGGGAAAGTTAGCTAAAACAAAAACCTCTTTTAAAAAAATCATCCCAACATCTGCTCTCATACTTGCCAGACCAAGATAAATTAGGATTAGTACTACATTTCTACTCCTTTCAAACAAATATCAAAATATTTTTGATATTATTATTTATACAGAGACCCAAGAAAGAGCAGTTTCGCTAACCTCAACACAGATTTTAAGAGCCAGGATGTTAAACCGGGAAATGTCTGGTCACAAACTGATTGCTAACCATCCTGGCTTTCAACCAGCATCCTAAACATTCAGTAATTCCTCTTTGGTGATTTCTGATGTAATCACAAGGATCAACTCAGTGCTTTGGATCAATTCAATTTAAACCGTATGTCCCTATTTTGGGAAACAGAAAATAGCAGATCTACATGTCATTATAGGCAAGAACATTTCCAAAAGGTTTTACAATTTTAAGAATTGTGAAAATAGCAGATCTAGTGTGAACCCTGGCATCGCTATTCTAGGCATGTCATATAAGTGAATATTTGCCGACATTCAGAGATTTTGTGTAGAGGGAAAAAAGGAAAGGGCCAAGGATAGAGCCCTGCGGTCAACGAAGTAGGGCTTCAGTGGTTAAGTGGTTAAATGTTAAATGTGTGTGTATGTTGGGAAGGACAGTCCTAAGTAAATGTAAAGGTGTTATGTTTGGGAAAACCAGTCCTCTTTTTCTGACTGTGACCTCGTTGACAGGAGAGCCAAAGGGGGAGGCAGCGGATGAGAATGACCAGGGAAGAGGAAGACATTCATCAAATATTAAGCAGTGGTCTCAGCAGAACAAGGGGCTAATAATTGTTTAAGTGCAGCTTTTTAGTCCTTCCTCCTCTCCACCTTGATTTATTTATTAACCTCAGTTGTATGTTGAGGGGGGACAAAGTCTCCTAACGCATCCTCATACAAAGTTCACAGAATCTACATAAACTGTGTGTGTGTGTGTGTGTGTGTGTGTGTGTGTGTGTGTGTGTGTGTGTGTGTGTGTGTGTGTGTGTGTGTGTGGGTGTGTGTGTGTGTGTGTGTGTGTGTGTGTGTGTGTGTGTGTGTGTGTGCGCGTGTGCGTGTGTGTGTGTGTGTGTGGATAATGAACAGTGTTAACACGTCATACTACGTGATGTGCTATTACATGCTAGCTATTACTTTAAATTCAAAAATGTTACGTGGAGCATCCGGGTGGCTCAGGGGTAAAGTTCCTACTGTGGAGACAGGTTCGATGCTGATGCCCCACCTAACACTGATGCTGCATTAGTGACTCCTACTGGTTGGTCAGGGTGCCTGTTGCCTGTTCAGTGGTGGGTGGTACCAGGAGGAGTGATGGTGTGTTCCCCCCCCCCCATGTGTTTTGGAATAGACATGTGGTTTTCTACACACTCCCCAGACCAAACAGTAGGGATGGGTACCCATGGGACAGACATGGTATAATGACAAAAATTTGGGGAGATAAATAATAAGAATTAAATAATAATTAAAAAACTTTTTAGGTTACAAAATTACTTTCTGTGCATTACTTTAACAAAACAACCCGAAATTAAGCACAAATGGACTAGAAATGATACAAAATGGAGTAGGTTGAATAGAATAGAATAGAGAATGCCACAATAATTTTATTGTTGTTATTAAAATGCTATTCTATCAGACACATTTCTATGACGAAACACAACCAAATCTGCGGCATCCTGTACAAATGGTACCAAAATGCATTGTCATTAATGTGGCTGTTGGCAGCTTAATAAACAATAGATAACAGAGTTTCTGAATGTAATATGTTAATTGACATAGTTATTGTAATAATTTTACCCAGCTTATAAAATAATTGCGTTATATTACTTCATTACTCATGAAAGTAATATGCTTAGATAATGTGTTACTTATGTACTTTAATGTGTTACACCCATCACTGTCTAGTAAATCATTTTGACATGGTTGACAAAATGTCACCTATATCACCATAGCATACTGTTATTCATAAGGGAGGTGTGGCATTTGAATTGGATTGTACTTTGCTGTGAGGTGCCCGAAAAACCGACTACAAACAAACAATTACGCTGCAAACACTTTGACATTGACTTGTAAACCTGCATAATTTCATGCAATTACTGTAAGTACGTTTTTAGAAAAACCCTATTCAGTTGTTTTTTTTGGCATACAGAAATAATCTCCCAAATATAAAAGCTGTGTTTATGTGACATTACAAGTGTTACCATTAGCCCTAGGACAGGAACTGGGTGGCTCCCTACTTACTTAGTCCAGACAAACTGTCACAACATTGAAGTGTGACTCAGGGAATGAACAGGCTCTTTTATGCAAGCCAAATCGAATGGAGACAAGAAGAAGTGCACTTATATGGCCTGATTACATTAACTATAGTCATTTTATCAGTTCACTCATGGAGACCTCGGTAAACTGGCAAAGTTAGTATATTATAGGCCATTGGAATCTCATTTAGACCTGAGGCCGATTCTAAAAACTGACCTAAGTTTTCTGAAAAACGTAAAAAAAACGTTCTTATTCCCAAAAAAAACAAAAATTATGTTGCTGCTATATATATAAATCAACAGCTAATGTGACACAGAGGTGTTCCTGGCTTGAAAGGTGTGACAACATATAGGTGTTCCAGGTCTAAATGGGTTTTAAACTAAAATGTAAATTTTGCAGAACATTTAAGAATGTGATTGCATTGATGTTTCCCAATATCAATAGGCTTTGGCCTCGATTTGAATAAGATATGATGTAACCGCCACAACACAAGGACATTTGTTGTAATGCATGGCGTTTGCTACAGATAGCAATCCAGGATCAATATTCAGAAAGACTTTTAATGTCTACTTAAACTTCCCATAGGGAATGCTGACAGTACAACAATATAACCTGATGGTACAACCTGATACATGCATTATCCATCCATCCATCCATCCATATAAAGTACATTATGTAGAGTACACATACATAAATACGTACATACATACATCACTGCCGGGCAAAAATCCATGTACAGTGTATCTAAAACGGTTACTTTTCAGGAAATGGAAAAAAGTGTTCCAATGGATCCAATGTAGTCTCAAGGTGTTTTCATAGGTTAAATATAAAACCCACAGACATACTTAACCACTTTCAACCGGGAATGTGTCGTTATAAAATGTCGTTATATAGGCAAACCTTTTCAAACAGTGATGATAAGTATGCATTTGTCTTCATCTGTCTATCCACCCGTCTGTGTGGTATCACCCTTAAGGTGACTATGTAGTCATGCATTGCTGTGATGATGTAGCAGGAGCTGTCATTTCTCTTCCTGTTGCTATGCGAGCCTGTTCGCCTGAAACCCGATCTCCTGTTTGTTGTCTTCTATTTGGTACTGCCATTATAAGCAGCCATCACCGCTAAAATGTTGCCAGTATGAATCAATAGCTGACATCCTGCCAGCCAGCCAGCCAGCCAGCCAGGGAGAGACAGCGAGACAGACAGAGATGGAGTAAAGCTAGGTTAAGGGAATATAATGTGGCCAGTGGCAGAACAGAGCAGCAACCTTAGATAGCACACTTCATGTGTGCTATCTTCAAGGATAAGGATGTGTGTGTGTGTGTGTGTGTGTGTGTGTGTGTGTGTGTGTGTGTGTGTGTGTGTGTGTGTGTGTGTGTGTGTGTGAGTGTGAGTGTGAGTGTGAGTGTAAGTGTGTGTGTGTGTGTGTGTGTGTGTGTTGGTCTAGGACGATATTAATGTCCTTGTGGGTACCGAAACTCCCCTGAAGAATAGTAATAACAGTCAGAATTAACATTTTGGGGATATTTTTCAGGTCCCCTTGTGGGAAAGGAACATTTTCATGACTATGACAGAATTGTAGAGCTGATGCAAATAGTAAAATGTGTGCGTGTGTGTGCGTGCGTGTGCGTGCGTGCGTGCGCGCAGTTTAGATTTGTGTAAGAATAGGCAATTAACCACATTGCAGAGCTGCATTTTGTTTTTCACAATAACTTTGTAGCTATTATGGTCATAAAAGTGCAGACGAGAAAATCATCTATCCTTCTGTTGCAACAGCCCACAAGCTAGTCTGTCCGTCCTGTTTTCTCAGATATGCCACACTGCAATTAGTCATATTATTATTGCTGTGGAGATTCAACATGCGCATTGGTTTTAAAGCACACTGCAAGTGCCATTGGTTTTTATGATGCTGATGATGATTATGATGATAGCTACTTTGGCACCCATCCAGCCGTCTCCCGCTGGCAAATGTTTGTACAGTACGTGATCGCTGCTCAAAGGTTCAAAGGTTCTTTTTGATGCATTTTAGTTGACACACTTATATTATTCTGTCTTTGAGCACCTCAATACAAGTTAACCTTTTATATAAAAAAATATCGACCATATGCAAGCAGGACATACTGTAGATTTGCCTCTCACTGACTTACAACATGTACAGCACCTGGCATGCAGTACAGATATTAACACAGTTGCTACACACACCTGTCAAACAGGAAATGTGATGCTCTATCAGGTGAAAGCCTCATCGCAAAATGAAATAAGCTGTATTTGGAATTGTCAGTGCAGCACTTTTATTTGAAAGGAGACAAGATGCAACTGAACAGGAGTGGAAACACTTTAGATCTGTATAGACACTTTTCACAGCAGCCATTTTGACACCTAAACAAAGCTGAAGGTATAACATTAATTATGGGTGTGTTTACAGAAATGAAGAGCGAGAGAAGGTCTGCACACCGTCTTAATGCTCCCAGAAAAATATATTTATTTTAGCAGCCGTAAAACAATTACCGCTGCATAAATAAATATATTTTTCTGGGAGCATTAAGACGGTGTGCAGACCTTCTCTCTCTCTACATTAGTATTTATTCTGATCTAGCACTCGTCAAAATAGCCAACTTACGGATGTGCATGCACCTCTTGACCGCATGTGTTTACAGAAACATCAATGAAAGACACTCAATATGTTATTACCTTCAACTGCGTTTACCAGTCAAAATGGCTGTTGTGAAAAGGGTCCATTGGTGGCACTTTATAAAGTCATGAGAAATAAATGTACTCTGAATGTTTTCAAATCCTTAATGTCCAGCTGTATTGGATTTTCTGCAAAATGTATTTTAAAAGGTCCTAGTAAAACAGAGGCTGGTTGTATCTCAGCCAATCACAGTCTCAGCTAATCACAGTCTCAGCTGACCGTCCCGTCCCCCCTTAAAAATGTATTATTACACCATCATGTATCTTTCCTCTCATGCACTAGAGGCACCAAGCACATCAAGGGTGCGTGTATCACACTTTGGGAATCCCTATATTGTAGGAGAATGTCAGCATTATAACAAACCTGCATGTAAGCAGAGCTTAGATTCTAGCGCGCAATGATGAATCACTTTTGTTGAATAACCATATGCAACACACACACACACACACACACACACACACACACACACACACACACACACACACACACACACACACACACACACACACACACACACACACACACACACACACACACACACACACACACACACACACACTGCCCGGGGGTCAAGGGAAATAGTTTATTTCTGTAAAGCCAATTTGATAGACTAACACACTAATGGGGAAAAATAGCCGTAAAATGTATGTTTAATTATGCATGAAAGTCAATGGCTTCCAAGCATCCATCCATCCATCCATCCATCCATCCTGAGTTCAATGTATCTTCTATTGTAAAACCTGATTCAAAACAACCTGTCCTGTCAGAATCTAAACAGGGAGGGGAGTCGTACAGTGATTTGTGAGCTGCTTTACTACCCCTCACCAATCTGCAGCTATGGCCTAATAAACACAGTGACATGTTATGACAACGGCCACAAACTGACCATAATTAAACTGTATCAGATAACACAGGCCAAATATAGCCTGTGTGCCCGCTAGCGCCACTGCTCTGGCTCAGTGTGACAAACAAACAAAGTGTAGAGTAGGAATTAGCTAGCGTACGGTATAATGTGGTCACTTGGTCTGGACTGGTACGTCCAAAATGGCTGCTTGGCCTGGCCTGCATGAGAAAAGTGACAGTCTCTGTGTGTGTGTGTGTGTGTGTGTGTGTGTGTGTGTGTGTGTGTGTGTGTGCGTGCGTGCGTGCGTGCGTGCGTGCGTGCGTGCGTGCGTGCGTGCGTGCGTGCGTGCGTGCGTGCGTGCGTGCGTGCGTGCGTGCGTGCGTGCGTGCGTGCGGACTGAGGAAGATCCCATTAAATTCGTCACTGTCATAAATAAATGTTGGAGCATCAGACAAGAGTTGCAGGTTCTTTATTATTAATATTATTATTATTTTTACTTTTATGAAATTAGTAGGCCTACTTTGTGACTTATGCAAATAAAATATGTTATTATTATTATTACTATTATTGTTACTATTATTATCATTATTATTATTTTTATGGACTGTATATGTTTGCCAATTGATGCTTAGTCATTCACCGGATACTCATATGTAACTCAATGTAACTGTGGGCAGACTTACACAACCCATAAATGCGTTCGAGTTAAGCAGGCTCGTCGCCACTCCAGAACCGCCTGCCAGTATATCTTTTAATCAGTGATCAGCTAAACCAGAGCTTGTGATATACTGCATGAGTTGCCTGAAAGGTGATATTAAAAAGGCTTCATTTACCATTGTTATAGTTCTACTATATAATATACTACTATATCTAATGGTTTCTATCTTCCAATGTCATTGAACATTTCACATGTGTGACTGTATGCATTATGTTTGTTTCTTTTTTTTATTATTATGAAGCTAGATGAAAACTAGGCAAACCAGATCCAGGCTGTCATTTCACAACCAGAGATTATCTTGATAAACAAAAACACATTCAATTTATCTGTACCAACCAAATACAAGCTTGGCAAAAGATGCATTCAGAATAAGCCTTTATTTTGCAAGTGGTTAAAGGCATGTGACATGCAGGGCTTTCATATTATAATATTTAAAGCGCTGTTTCGTTTTCAGATTGGCCTTGACACAACTGATCTTTACTCAGTTTACAATCTAGGCTCCAGTGTGAATTACAAAGTACAAGGACCGACTAAGCGCCATGGACCCTGCAAGCCAACTACTACAGGGTAAGTGGGGCTAAGAAAACAAGTACTCTAATGGTAAGAGAGTCCCTATATGATCACTATTCTGATTGATAGCACAGTAAAGATGTGTATGTTTTCAATGTTTAGCTACTCTAAAAAGCACCCATGAACCAACATCACAACACAGAGCCAGTTAGACACACATACAGGGACTGCACCCCCAAGGCAAGAGGGAAGCAAGTGTAAATAATCTCTCTGTCACTGTGTCTGTGTTGTAGCTTCTGTTAAACTAACACAAAACCACAAGTAGATACTGACAGAGAGAGAGAGGGGGGGGGGGGGAGAGAGAGAAAGAGAGAGAGACAGAACATGTTATAAAGGAAAAACTCACCCGCATGTTCCATGGCTGGACCCAGAGAAAACTGTCAGCAATGTGAGCTGATCCGTCCCTTTTCCCGACACTCTCAACCTCCCTCCCTCCCTCTCCACCTTCTCACTGTCTCGTCACTCTCCCTCTCTCTCTCGTTTCCCTCCCTCTCGCATCTCCCCATCGTTCCCTGTCTCCCTCCCTCCCTCCCTCCCTCCCTCTGCGTCTCCCACCAACCCTCTCATCTCACCCCATCTCTCCATCTACCTCTTATCCACCTCTCACAACCTCTCTCCATTAAAAGTTAATATTTCCCCCCCGCTCTCTCTCTCTCTTCCTCTCTCTCTCGCTCTCATTTGCTCTCCCCCTTCTGTGGCAAGCTCCTTTTGTGACGTAGGTGGGTCAGTCATCTGCCTCACAGGGACAAACTAGGCAGAGGAGAAGAGATAGATGGGGAGTCAGTGTGAAGGAGGGAGAGACGGAGAGAAAGAGGGAAAGTAAGGGGGACTGGGCTGAGGGCATCACATCAGCATGTATAGGCTTATGTGCGCGCGCGCGCGTGTGTGTGTGTGTGTGTGTGCGTCTGCACGCCCCGTGTGTATTTATGCTTGTTTATGCAAGTGTAAATAGCAGCATATGTACATGTCATGTACACAAACTGACAGACAGACAGACAGACAGACAGACAGACAGACAGACAGACAGACAGACAGACAGACAGACACGTCAGCTGACAGCACACACACAGAGACAGGTTTTACAGCTCTCTCATTCTTTTTCTCTATTTTAGACACAAACAAATCGCACCAGCACGCCCACACCAACATGTCTTGTTCTACCGTATGTCTCTCTGTTCCTGAGATATGACCGATTATGCCATTTTGACCTTGCTGCCTTGATCTTTGACCTTTTCAACCCAAACATAAATCATCTCTTTGGGTTAGCCTACTGATCATTCTCACTAAGTTATTTGGTTCACATTCACAGTTACACGAACAGATACAGATGAGTGATTACGATACCCGGTCATGCATTGCTGTCAGTAGAGAGATAACAATCACAGATCCCTCAAGTGGTCTGAGGAGGAGCCACTCCATACAAAGTGAGTCATCGATATGCTAGACAAGGCTTCATACTAGAAGTAGCAACATTGTGCAGGTCAGGATGAGTCAGAATCTGTGCTCAATGTTCTATCAGCTGTTAAGCATAAGCACACACACACACACACACACACACACACACACACACACACACACACACACACACACACACACACACACACACGCACACAGTGTTTGTGCACATAATATACTGTGCAATATTTTTTTTTTTTTTTTTTTTCTGTCCCTTATATATCTTACCTCATTTAACACCTACTTTCTGATACGCTGTAGCAAGAATGAGTAGAGCAGTGTCAGGTCACAGCTCAAGGGTCGTGACAAAGAGAGGCTGGGATTATTCACAATATAGCGAAAGTGAGTTGTGTGTTTAAGGCAGTGTAAAGTCAAGTAAACTGCAGAGCAGTACAGACACTATGACCACACAGCCATTCGATTATTGACTATAATGGCAATTGACAACTGTTATGCCATTTAAATGTTACAGTACTTCCTCTACCTCCTTCTCCCCTTCTTTCCTCTTCTAGAGTTGATGCCTTGATTAATAACAAGCTAGCTACACACATCTGTACCTTTCAACACTTCAACACTGCTATGTTTTATCTGTCGCAGATGGTTAGCAGGCAGAGCTGGGGAAGGGCATGTGGCTGATTGTCTGGTCACCATTATCTCTCTTCCTCTTGAGGTTAAAATAGCAGAAAACATTTATACTATAAAATAACCGATCTATAGATTGGTCTTTAATAGATCTGCGATTTTATAGTATAAACGCGGCTTAAGTGGTTAAGGGTTTATGTTAATAAATACCTTCAGAAAAAAGGTTTGTGTGATATATGCACGTCTCTCTCTCTCTCTCTCTCTCTCTCTCTCTCTCTCTCTCTCTCTCTCTATCTCACTCTCTCTTTCTCTCTCTCTCATATGTGCATAGGATAAGGGGCTACTTCTCTCTTTCAGCCACTGTCTCTCAGATCAAAGTCCATATTCAATTTCCTTCGGAAGCATCCAACACAAACACCACTTGCGTATGCAACTGAGCGAGCACTATTATTAGAAACTGTGCAACATAATAACATGGGATAACATCCTGCCTGTATGTTGCCGAGGTGTTCCAACAAATATTATTAAAAGAAAAGGCTTATATATTAACCGCACAGAGTTACTGGTAAACTGGGAGGGAAGAGAGGCAGGCCGCAGGGGGTGTGCGGTGGAATTAATTGGCCGCAAAAGAGCCACAAAATACATTTAAAACTTATTTTTTTTGTCATAATCATTCAGATTTAGTCCCTGTACCAAACTTAATCATAACGTCATAACCAACCACCATTTTAACACACTGAAACCGCTTGCGTGCGTGTGTGTGCTTCTTGGTTATTCGATAGAATCATTATAAGAATATAATCGATAGTTGCAGGCAGCTCTACTTTAATCTTCCTCGCCCACTGTTGTTCTTTCCTTCTGCTCTCAACGTGTCTTCTCATCTCTTTTCTTCTATCCATTTGTTTTCTTTTTCCATCCCGTCCTCCTCTTCTCATCCGTTCACCTCCTTTACCAATACCCTCTCTCCTTACTCCTCCTCCTCTTCTTGCCTCTCTCTACTGCCTGTGTAATTACATGACTAATATAGCAGTTGTTGTCAGGAGGACAACAACAGAGTATAGCTATTCACAGCGGACATGAACCTACACATTATCCCAAACACAGTGTTTTAACAACACACATGCAAGTGCAGTATGTGAACACACACACACACACGCACACACACACACGCACGCACGCACGCACGCACGCACGCATGCACGCACATACACACATACACTCGCACGCACGCACACACAGACATGCACACCCTTGCACACACACACACAAGCTGAACTGAACCTGAAGTTCAGAAACAGTTGTTAGGTTAAACTGATAAACTTGAATCAGAATTGAATTATAATTAACTCATGATTCTCAAAAAGTAAAAGTTGTGAATATGGTGACAAATTCATTTTGGCTAATTAGAGTTTTATTAAAATTAAATGAGAGCGATGACCACACACGCAGCAATATTGGCTATGAAAGTCATGATTGTCTCTCATATTACATACTGTTTGACCAGCTGGACACCGACATGTTAGACCACCCCAAACCTACAGTATTAAGCCAGTACCTAACCAGCCCTGAAGGTTCAAGGTTCAAGGTTGTGCTTTATTATTGTTACATCTTGTATACAGGTACATAAGAGTAAAACATATTTTTGTTTGTGGTTTTAGACAAAAAAAAGCCAAATCAATACCATCAGTATGACATCTTGTCCAAGTGTGAATTTTGAAAGTTGGTTAAATCGTTTTGTTTAGTTTTTTAGTTTTTACGCTTAATAACCCCTCCCATACTTACAGAATTTTGAACTAAAAGTACAAATCTTAGATCTGTCTCCAGAAGTGACGGCATAATACCAGCAAGGATGTTTTTAAATTATTGAATCAGCCTTGTCGTTTCGAGCCTCACATGTTTGAAATATATTCTATCAATTGACTTGAGAAAACTAACAATGTCCAGTGCATTCAGTAGAAACATAACAATGGTTATTGGCAAATCAGCTGTGTCAAAATAAAATGTCTGTCAGGTTTGTGAGGTTACTGTACATATTGTGTGTAGTATTATTGGCTGTTTGCAGGCATGTGATGTATGGTGATACTTAATTTATTTTTATTATATATTTATACTGTACTCTATTCTTAGGGAAGCGGACCTGAGTTGCAACTGTACTTGGATTGTTTTTTTCCGTCTACACCAAATCTCTTTGCCAAAAATAGCCGATCTACAAGCTCATAACGTTTTGCAACATGAGAATATCTTGTTTCCATAGAGATTGCACAGAGAAGCGCCATTATTAGACCCTGTCTTGTTTTTACAGTAGCCTATCTACCTGAATTGTTGGTGTGTGCAATTCATCCTTGGTTTCGGCTTTTCTGAGATAATTTCGAACTTTTTACCCATCACTTTGTGAGAAGTGAACACTTTGGTAATATATTTATACACTCTCAAAGTTAAATAAACACTGAGGATTTTACTATGTATACATTGCGGCACGTTGTCCAGCTGGATGCTCTTTAATGCTACTGTAATAGACTCGGTGGTGCCAACAGCTTGTGCTTGTGACTAAATCAGAGCCCTAGAATTTTAGACCATTAGGATTCCAATCTCATGTCCTATCTCTTAATTACATACCATTATGGAACTGTGCAAGGCAGCATAGTTCTAAGCATTAATTTAACCCTGAGTGTAGAAATGGACCTGTTTAAAACATTCTGAGTTAAATTAACACTCAGGAATTTGCTGTGTGGAACCATAACTTGTTTTTAGAGTTCTCTTCAAATTCTCTCCAAAGCCAATGTTATCTTCAATGTTCAAAGAGGATAATAGAACCTGCATGCTACATGCATACTCCATGTCACATGGTGTGCGTGCGCGTGCGCGAGTGCGTGCGTGAGAGAGAGAATTATTGATGAAAACCAAGTGCAGTGCAGTGTCTTTAGATTATGAAAAAGGTCAGCTAGCTCCCTCTGGTGCTTCATTTATGAAATGATGTTTGCTGTTCACAGCTAACTGAATTGAGCACATTTGAACTACAGCCTTGGATGGTTTGTTTGTGTGTATTGGCCCAATGCCTATAGTCAATTTAATCTGACTGTATGGAGCAGACCCATTAAAACATTTTGTGCTATCCTGACGTGGGAGCATAGCTGTAGCTACCATTGAGGACACAGAGGACATTCCCTTGGTGTTTGGGGATGTTAGTGCCATGAGCATTTCCTCCTATTTTGACTACACTTTCCATGAATCCCTAGCCATTGTTTTGCATGATGTTTCAGTGTTTTGGGCGAAGTATGAGTGAGGAAAAGATGCAGATGATTGATTACACACAGTGACAGGACTGGAGATGGGAGCAACTATCCCAAATGATTATTGTTGCCCTCAAGATGCATTCATTTGCATAGATCTGTACTGTAGATCAGAATCAGAAGTTTGTATTGCCAGGTATCTTTGCACATACAAGGAATTTGTCTCTGTGTACAGGATGTGACACATTTCCACAGTATTTCTTAAATCCTGACTACTATCTGATCTACCGGGATTTTCACACACAACTATCAACAGACACACAGAGAGAGAGAGAGAGAGAGAGAGAGAGAGAGAGAGAGAGAGAGAGAGAGAGAGAGAGAGAGAGAGAGAGAAACTGGGGGTTGAAGGTTCCAGTGCACCTGGGATATCTGTGAAAGGGTTAATTATTTGTGAGGGCATCATGGGAAAATGAAAATGAAAGACAACAGATGTTGGTTGATGTTATTTCAATACCTCTTGACTTAAACTGGTGAGGGATTATGTCCTTGTCGCTGCACTATAGTGACACCTGCCTGATGATATGGGCAGCTGTACAGCTGCCCATGGTTTTGCACTGCACTTGGTTTTCATCAAGAACTCTCTCTCTCACGCACGCACGCACGCACGCTCGCTCGCGAGGATCTGGCGGGGATGGTAGGAACCCCTGCCTGAGCACATATACTCTTTCAGTAAAACTCCTCACAGGTGAAAAGCCTGGCTGGTGACTCCAAGTGTATTGGAAGAGACCTGCAGTCAGGGGTCTGGCAGGGACAGGGACTGCAGTGCAGTACATGAGATATTGATGACTAAATTGGGTAGAAAATGGTGAGAGAAAATTCAAATCTGTTGACTTTAAGCACTCGCTCACTTCCAGATCAAGACCAAGGTAGGCCATTCCACGGCAGAACTGAACAAGAGCTAAGACCAACCATTCAGTATGGGGGGCTGGTGAAATACTGTAACGACTCGGACCAGAGACATCTAGAGCTATCCAACTTAAAATCTAGACCACTACAAGGCCATTTCCCGTCATTACAATATATGAACACAGAGAGATTGCGGTTGCAATTTAAGATAAACATAGAGCTGGGAACCGCTCAGACAAATAAGAGTGGGAACACTGGTCATTTGCATATTGCTACTGTATAAGACATTATGTCAGCATGTGGAACCAGGATCCAGGACTTACGGAAAAGCAGTCAGTAAAAGATTCTAGCAGTATAAGTAAGCCTTTGACATCATTCTCACTGGGTGACAGTGGTTTTGAAGGGATACAGAGAGCATTGGGTGAGAGAGACAAAAGCACTGGGAGAGAAAAGCTGGTTAAGGTGGTTTCAATCACTAAGATGTAGCCTAGTTCAGGTTTTAGGTAGGGACAGTGATGGTGTGACTTTGCTGGAGGAAGTGAAACCCACTCTGTTCACACTGTGGTTTATATATGGCCTAGTTTGCTCAGCAGCAAATAAAGCTGTATAATGGCAGCATGTACTCACAATAAACAGAGAGGAAGAGAGGTAGAGAGAAAAAGGAAATATACAGAAGAGAACAGGAAATAAGATGGGGTTTTTTTATCGATGAACCTACAAATATCTTATAGCTTGGGATGATAGGTAATTTTATAATACCAGAAATAAGATATTTTTAGCTAATAAAATGAACATTAAAACTCACATGGAAAATTATCTGAAAGATGGTGAAAGGTGAAAGATTTAGTGTGCTTTAAAAGCTTCTATTTCAAATGTAACAGCATAGAAGTATGAGGCAGGAAGTGTGTTTTTGTATAATCTGGTGCCTACTATGACAAAAAGATCAAATTGCTGGCCTATACCTTGAGCCTTTACGTGTTATGTGAAATATTATAGGCAATGGCTTACCTGACTTTGCACCTCGGAGTCTGCAGAGGATTCTGGAGCGGAAACCAGATGAGTCACTGTGGGATCGAACCCTTGGAAGGGGCCACACCAGAGGGAAATGTCTCAATTCAGGATAACTATCCACCGCCTCCTCATCCATCGTGGCTTTTGTCCGTATATGCAGTACTATTGTGTGTCGTTCAATGAGGAGGTGGATCTGTGGTAAAAGTTGAACAGAAGTCACAAACTATCCTGCCTCACTCATTGCACCTCCCCTTTTTACTTCAGTTGGTCTCTAGATAGAATTTGTCTGTTGTGGGTTTTTGGTTGTTGTGTGCCACACAGTGGTGCTACTGGTCTATGTAATGCATGGCAGAAATCGATACTATGTTGAAATGTATGAATAGATAAATGAAATATCACTACATTTCCAGAAACGTTTTATATACATTTATTTTCACGCACCTATCAAAATAAGCTCTAAGAATAAAGAGTTTAATTTCAAACAGAAATATTGACCGCATTACCCCTGTCCTTGCCTCTCTAAACTGGCATTCAGATTTTAGAATTACATTGTTAGTTTTTAAATCACTGAATGGACACTGAATGGACAGCTGTTTATATTCTTGACCTCCTGTTTTTGTATCGTTCCTTTGTTTTTAATTGAAATGTCATTGAATTGCCTTAATATTTCATGCTTGTTTTTATGTAGCCTATGGGAAGCACTTTGTAAACCTGTTTTTAAAAAGTGCTATATAAGGAAAAAGTGGCATTAGGCCTACTTTGAAAAAAAGGAAAGAAAGAAAATGATGGCTCTAAAGTATATCCCATAGGGAATCATACAAATTAATGTCCTTTTACTTCATATGCTAATTATTATGTATACTATATTTAGGCATAGCCTATAGCTGTAGACCTTTTCACACTTGACAACATACATTCTATATGGGTCCATGTTTATTTCCTGTTAGTGTTTATCAGTGAATATCAGTAACTGACAGGATATGAACTTGAACCAAAGCTGTTCCCTAGCAACACATTTCCACTGACAGTGACAAGGACTATAATGCTGTATTTAGTAGTGTGTAGGACCCCTGTTGTTTGTGTTAGTTTTATTCTTCTTCTTCCACCACTTTTTGCAGTTCTGGCTAAACTGTGGGTGGTCCCTCATGTATTTTTATTTTATTTTTTTACTTTTTTTCAGCGCCCATACCCTAGGTGGGGTTGGCGAAAGGGCCTACTCTGTGTGGAGTTTGCATGTTCTCCCCGTGTCTCCTAGGGTAGTTAATACCCTCACAAAAACATGTAGTAATCCTGGTCGCTATACCGCCTCCCCCATGACAGCCGGGGCGCCTGATGGAGGGGAAGGGAACTGGTTGGAATAACGTGTTCCTTCCACGCACTACTCCTACCGGGGAAACTCCCCCCTGTCAGATGACAAGAAGATCAGTTGGCTCTCATGCATTGAAGGAAGCATGAGCTCGGCCCTGGCCTCCCTAGGCTGTGGGGGACTGGTGTAGCGCTGGTGTAGGGCTGGTGTAGCGCCCAGGATCACTTAGGAAATTGGCACCGGGTGAAAAAAATCATGGTTACAAAAATTGTGGGAAAAAAAAAAAAAAAAAAAAAAAGATTATCCCACGATTTTGGTACCCCAAAATAAGCCCGCCCTCGCTAGAGCCCCGTGCGCGGCTAGCGCAGGCGCCCGGACCTCTAGTTTGAAAAAATGCAAACTGTGAATGGGCATAGCTCATGAACCGTTTCACCTACAGCCATGAAACTTCATTAGATATATGCCTCTCCTCTTGACAAACAACGTTGCCGCTTTGACCTATCTCCTCCTGGGATTTTTGAGCAATCTGCACGAAACAAATATGACATTTCATACAATAAAAACAAAAACAAAACAGCACAAGACATCTAGACCGAAAAGGTGTAGGCTGAAGCCTTTATAGCTTAGTGCCTACCCTTCTTACTTTAAATAAGCTATATAAAACAGAAAAACTATTGCAGAATAATCAATCAGTAGAAACAAAAACAATATTTCTATATTTTTGGTAAGATTTACATATTATATTTATTATATTATATGTATATATATGTGTACACACACACACACACACACACACACACACACACACACACACACACACACACACACACACACACACACACACACACACATACAAACGCATTTAATATTTAGGGCCTGTCAGAGCACTGCACCAGTGCGAAGCCCTATTGAATTGGCAAAGATTATTGTCTTTGCCAGGCCGAAAGGCATGGCGAGAGAATTTTGCACCCTGTCCGTCCGTCCTTCCGTGTGTGTGTGTGTGTGTGTGTGTGTGTGTGTGTCATTCTGTCTGTGGACAGCTAATCTCCGGCACCGTTGGCTTGATCGCAGCAAAACTGTGCACACACACTCCCTGGATGCCAGAGCATATAATAACCTCTACATTTCACATAGGCCTGTTATAGTGCCACCAGGAGGCCGATTTTGGCAAAACATATTTCTTGACAGTACTCCAACAGATTTTGTGCAAACATTACGCAAATGGGTACACTGTCCATAGCGTTAGAAGGAGTTCTCCATAACGCTATGGGACTTTCGAGCCTTTGCGCACACATCACAGGCTGCGCAGCCTCTCGTCTGTAGTAAAAATTTAAAATACACTTTTGCTACGTACCAAAACAAAGACGGTTTTATGGAGTTGAAAGCATACTCTACTTAGTGGGAACACTCTTAGCCCCCCACCTCACGTCTAAAATACACTTTTTCAATAGAAAAATTCCATCGACCAGATCTGTTAGTGGAGTAAACACACACACACACGTAACATGCAGACCTCCAAGGCGCACCGTAGCTCCGATCCGCACCAAACTTGCCACCAACACTGGCTAGGGGTCTGACATCACAACAGCCACAACAGGGACCATGTGTGGCACCCAGGGGGCTCGCCAGGGGCCCCTGGGTGGGCGCACTATTGCTTTGCCCCCTCTGTGTTCCTATTGGCTGGGCATTAAACAACCTTAACTCCAGTTCCCAACATGATGAACTTCCGATACTTGCTAGGTGCACTTAGACGGTCAATAGGGACAGG
>NC_137619.1:29653604-29691104 GCF_963280865.1 Gymnoscopelus braueri
GAAATGGTCTTCACCGGGTTTAATGAAAGTAGATTAAATTATGCAGTTTGTAATATCTTCTTTACTCAATAAAAATGATTTGTCGGAAGTTGGATCTGTTTGTATATAATAGCAGCATTATGCCTATTATGCCTATAATAGCAGCATTATGCCTATCTAAATCCCGAACACAACAACAGAGGGAAGGACGCTTCCGGTTCGTTCTACCCCAGGCATGCGCAGATTGTGCACTCTGCTCTGTGATGACGTCGCGCGGAAACCCATCTATAGAGACACACGGCCGGAAGCGGAAGGCCTACAAATCCACGCCCACTTTTGACACTCGGGGTCCGTTAGAACGATGAACTGCAGCTCTCAATGCAATCTCTATGAGAGGCATTGTAAAATACCGTCATTTCACTGGTTAACTACTGAGGCTGTAGCGATTTTTTTGGTGTTCTAATAATCTGTCCCATTTGTTTAATTTGTCCTTTTTAATGTCCCATATCTTTCATCTCGATATACTTCCCACAATATACTATAATATACTCCATCAGTATGTCAAAACCGCTAGCATCGGAGATCCAGACTTTAAGTGGTCGCATCACGGACGCATCCCTTGAGGTTTTCAATACCCAGAAAACTGGCGAAAGTGGCCGTTTTCAATAGGTTTTGGTCATTATCTCTGGAACAGAAGGTCCAATCTGCTCAGTTCAAAGCTTGTTGGATGCGTGACTTTGAGGACATTAAGCACGCAATGACACATTTTCGGGTTATTTTTTTTTTAGGGGAGGCGAGATCTTAGTTGGGCAGGCGACCGCCTCTCCTGCCTCTACAGTGGGTACGCTGTCGGTCGGCGCTCGGCGCTCGTAAAGACAGTGATGTCACTGAAATGCCTGTCTGCTGTCTACCCTCTGCTGTGTTAGCATTATGGGTAACTCGTTAAAGTGGCAAATTAAATGTGAAACACATCAACTATTAAGAAAACAAGAAGATATGTTGACAAAGACACTCCATACATTTGGAAACATATTTTTATTTAAATCAATATCGTCTTCAGTTAATGCAGGATAATTTTAAAAGTAGGCTAACTTTCATATCCTCTCATAGGGAATGCATTGGCAGCTGCAGTTCATCGTTCTAACGGACCTCGAGTAGCGGCGCTGTCTCAAAAGTGGGCGTGAAATTTGTAGTCCCTGTGTGTCTCTATACACGAATCCACAGAGCGCTTCCCTGTAGGTATGGCTCCGCCCCCTTTAGGTAGCGCCGCCATTACTGCGGTGTCAATATCAGTCAGCTGCTACTACGCTGAGTGCGGTGATATTGACACCGCAGTAATGGCGGCGCTACCTAAAGGGGGCGGAGCCATACCTACAGGGAAGCGCTCTGTGGATTCGTGTATAGGGACAGGCTGTAATTGCTTAAGCCCCGCCCCCTCTGTATTCCTATTGGCTGGGTTTTAAACAGCCATAACTCCAGTTCACAGCATCGAAAACCTACAAAACTTGCCAGGTGCACTTAGAGTCAAGATGAAGTACAAAAGTTTGCAAACCTTTGTCATGATAACTGCATTTTGACACAAGTTTGAAATTTGCATTATAAGCAACACAATATCTAGTATTGGCACTACCTTCCTTCTTTGCGTTTCCATTCGGCCAAAGTACCCAAATAGTAAGCAGGGAAAGTGCTTAATTTATGTTGCCATGTTATGAGCTGTCTCGTGCACACGCGCCAGTGCTTCAGTGTTAGTCTCTGTGTGTTTATGTTTTGTGGAGTGTATTCCTTGGCCTGTGCACACAGCGGTTTGCAAGATTAGCTTTGGACTCACACACACATACACGAAAGCTCTCTCAGCAACTGTCTTGCAATCTGCAATCTCTTGACACAAAGAGACAACGTTTTGGCCTTCAACTCTTGGACCCATAGATCGTACAATCCTCTAAAACCTCTAAACAATGTAGCGCCAAAAGTGATTTCACTTCCACCAATAGGGGGTGCCACAAATTATACAAATGAACTGTTTGTTGCAGAAAAGTGATAACAATGACAGGGTTTTCAACACTCAATACATTAACCTGTAATTGCCTTTGCAAATTTGTGAGCGGGGCCTATCTCTTACAAAACATCATGAACAAAACATCCAATCAGACCCAATTTGGAATCTTGTGTCTTTAGGGGCCTCTGTAGAACTTTCTACATGATCTGCTGGTGCGGTCTGCCACTTTTCAGCTGTGTAGCCTATCTCATTCTAAATGCCATATTGCCTTTATAGGTCAGATGCAAATTGACTGTAAATGTGTAGCCGTAATGACATCATGACATTACAGAGCTCTGTAAGCTAGCTTACTTACCCCCTATAAAAAGTAGGAATAAAAAAAAATCCAAAAAGGTAGCACATCCAAAATTTCAAATCAATGGAGGACAAAGTACTCACATTTATTATTGGCACACACCAATAAACGAACGCTTACGCGTATCGGATATGAGCCTTCATAAGAGCATTGTTGATGCGCAACCTTACTTACCCCCTCTTGTGAGGGATTGCAAAGGAATGTGGGGCAATGAAAACCCAACACATTTCAAATTGCGTCTTTGAATGACTGGTGATGCAAACATATTTCACACAAGGAATTAACCAAATCAGACTTTGTGTATTACTAACCTCACGTCACCAGGCTTTCCAAATTTGTATAATAGAAATCAGAGAATAGAAAGATGGAGAGGGAGGTAAACAATGAATAGCCTCTGTATGAGAGAGACAGGGGGACAGTGACGATGATGTATGATGATCATGATCACATGCTAGTAGGTAGACATTTTGTACCCAACCATTTTAAATGATAGATGCTGCAAAAACTCTGCCTGCCCAACTCTGCCTCACTCTCTCTCTACTTCTCAATTCACTTTTGATTGATTAATGTATTACCATTTGAAAAAAAGGTACAGTGGTACAGATTTATACAAAAGTAGGCTATGCTAAAAGGATAACCCCAAAAAGCCCAGGGCTTATTTCCTTTGAGGCCCTGTACTTCACTTCACTTCAATTTCAATTTCATTAAGCCATGTGTAAACAGTATTGCAACTTAGGAAAACTATACAAAACCATAAGAATTGTGCATTTGCCATCAGAAATAGTTATACTGTAGTAGGAAAGGTTAGAAGGATAAACTTTTGAAACAAAATATGGCTGCAATATTTCAAAGTTTTGCAATGGTATAAAACCTGTGGGACAATTAATAGCAGCACATTTTTCACATGTATGTAAAATTGCGCACAAGTAACAGCAGTTTTTCAGAGAGAGGGAGAGAGAGAGAGAGAGAGAGAGAGAGAGAGAGAGAGAGAGAGAGAGAGAGAGAGAGACGCACGCAGGCACGCACGCATACACACACACACACACACACACACACACACACACACACACACACACAGACAGACAGACGCTCAGACAGACACAGAGAGAGAGGGGGAGGGAGAGAGGATGGGCGGGGGAGAGAGACAGACAGACAGACAGAAAGGGAGAGATAGAGAGAGAGAGAGAAGGGATGGGAGAGAGGGAAAGAGAGAGAGAAAAGAGAACTGCGCTGCACTATGTGCACTGCCACCACTAGCTTTCAGTGAGTCAGTAGTGAGATCTAGTGGATCGGGAGTGGAGATGGGCTGACTGACTGACTGGAGGCACAGGGAGACTCAGCAACACTAACTAACCACCGCGCAGTGTGTCGAGCGAGAAGACAACGGGGTAAGTTTGGCAACACGGAGATAAATGATCCCATGCTCTGTGTGAGGCTTTGGGATAACACCATGAAACGGTTAAAATAACAACTCGCTTGGCCAGCGATGAGCTACAGTAGGTAGCCTTATCTTTGGTGTGTTAGCTGTAGAACAAAACTTGTCTGCCAGGCAGGCAGGTTAGCTGAATGCTAGCCAGGTGGCCATGTTTGTAACGTTCACTACAATGCACAACGTTTAGACATTGAATAGATTCTGACCTGACAAGTTCATATATTATACTGAGCTTTTATTTATTTGGTTAGAACAGTAAGCAGAGCTGGTAAAATGTGGAGTGCAGGTTAGCGTTAGCTAGGTATCTAAGCTAAAGCTAACCCTGGTACAGTACAGAACCATTTGGTCCGATGAACAGTAAGTATAAATGGTTCTATACAATGGCTGAAGTAAAGCTAGTTGGTGCTGTTAACAGTGTTGTGTGTGTGTGATAATAATCTGTTTACAAAAGCATAACGTTATTAAACGCCTTCTTGTTACCCTGCTATTTAATTAACGTTACCAGTCTACTGGAAAATACTAACGTTAGACCCGTTATGGGGTGCTCCTTCCATTCCGACATCTCACCACTCCGACTAGTGGCTTCCGCGTGCGGTTATGGTTAGGGTTAGGGTTAGGTATAGGGTTCGTCAACGTCGGAAAGGCGACATGTCGGAAAGGAGAAATGCACCCCCAAGTTATCCATGGAATCTGGTTGAGCTCAGCCAGCCAGTGGACTGTCGAGAGATGGATTTAACGTTTAACGTTAGATTTGAATATTATTAGTGTCGACGTTGCGTGGAAGTGTCGTGTCTTGGTTTGTAGAGATTTCTTCCTGTGTGAAACCTACTGTACCATCGTGCTGCTGCCTACTGCCCACAAGACAGTATCAGGCCTCATTATGAAATGTGACTGTAGTAGGGCTACAGAACACTCTAAAACCAGTGGTTCTCAATCTGAACCTTTTCAGGCCGTGACACCCCAAAATAATCATACTTGAACTGCCCCCCCCCCTTTTGTTTGACTTGGTTCCACAGATAAATATTGTGAAAATAGCAGATCTACAAGCCCACAACGCCTTTTAGATCGGTTATTTTCACAATTTATTAAATTATTTGACAATTTGGCCAATGTTTTATAGTATATAGTTTGTTGATTGTTATGCAGTAATGGTATTACTATTTTTTTTTTAGGTCTTAAAAAGGTCTTAAAAGTCCTTAATTTGTCACTTAACTGTCATCTGGGGATCCCTCAAAAAACCACGTAGGGACCCGACCCACAGGTTGAGAAGCGCTGCTCTAAACCTACAGGCCTGGTTTGCACATCTCTGAGCCAGAAATTGTCCAGAAGGGTCTTAAACTCGACAGACCTGAAGAAGTCTTGCCTGCTCTTCTCCAGGCTGGCATTGATTGATCCTTTCTGGTTTGGACAGATATATGCGGCTGTTTGAATTTACTATCGAGCTAACAGAATCAGACTCTCAAACTGCACAGTAAAAAAATAGGTATCTCTGAAAGTGTACCATTTGTTTACATTTGTACATTTTCAGAGTTATGAAGTTGTAACACATTGAGAATTTTCCTTTCTGCCAGGTAACCTCTTATTTGCCACAAATCTGTGTGTATGTGTTGCTGGTGTAATGTGGTAGCCTTGGATCAAGACTATCATATATGTATTGACTTTTACTTTCGTCAAAATCAATAAAATGCATCGATAGTCTTGATCCGTGGCTAGTAATGTGGTAGCTTTGGCATGACATAGACCCTCTGAATTTGTAGATCAATTCAACAGAAAAAACTACAGCACTTTGAGTCCGAGGTTAGCCATATTTGGTCGTTGGAAGTGAACGAGTGTGTTTGTTGGTTGAGGGAGTGAAGGAGACAGATTCCATGCCAGCAGCAGCATGACAGGGCTTGTCACTATGAGGGCCTCCCTCACAGTAAACTCCCTTACCTAGGGGCGCCTGCCTGGTGACATCACATTGTCTATTCTGTATATGTCTAATTTCACTCATTTACCTGCTTGGCAGGATTAATGTAGGCTTAAGACGAGGGAGGAAAGAATGTGGATGTGGTGGAGATAATAAAGTAGACACAATGTGGAGTCTTGCGTTGACTTAACTTGGCTACTTCAAAAGTTAGATACACCTTTATTGATCCTGAGGGATATTCAGGTGTCATAGAAGTAGTGAGCTAAGAATGATTAGGTTCTTCTTTACTTCTCTAGCCATATGTAACTTTCTTTTGTCATTGATGATTTTTTTCTCTTCCTGCTCTCACACTATTTGTCCCTCCCTCTCTTGGCTCCGGTGTGGAAAGTTAACACCAGTAACCAGCCAAATGCTTCTGGCTGGTAAGCTAACACTGCCATCACTTTTTCAGGGGACTGCTGACACCAACCATCATTTGGAAGTTTGGCTGCTTAAAATAATGATAGTTTGACTACTACATTGAAATTGTGAGTCCAGACAGTCAAATGGCCATATTCCCTGCATATGATCTGATCATGTGTGGTGGTTGCAGGTCAAGCTGGATAGGAGTGAAATCTTTGTATCCCATTGCTGAGCCAAAACCCGGCTGAGAGACGCGTGCAGGGAGCAGGTGATACATGGAGGGAGGGGAGTGCTCATTTTGTTTCATGTGATACCCTATTCCGTCCACCACAGCTTGCCAAATCGGACGGCGCACTTGGCGATGCGTGAGGGCTGAGGCTATCGGCTGCTCATCGCGGGCACTCACTCGACTAATGGCTCGCTCAGACACGAGTCAAGGCCTGTTATTCGATGTGCCAGCCTTGTTCTCAAGTCATTTAAAAAGTCATGCATTTGTTGTAAATCCTTCATCTTGCACATACCAGGATGTTGAGTGAACCAAAAAATGTGGCTTGGCAATGACATACATGTCAGTGGAATGAACTTTGTGTGCTCATCTAAGGAAGTAGATTTAATACTAGTACAGTGTGTCATACCGTATTTTATCTGTTTACGGAGGTCACATTTTTCTCTGCTGTTGACAGACACGGGTCCATAAATGAAGAAAAATGAGCATCCACTGTGGCGTTGTCCTACCCTCCCACACCACCCCACCCCTTTTGTACTGTTTATGACCTGCTCTGTGTGACCAAAGGGTTGCTGTGTGATGGGTGGACAAAGCCTTCCTTCAATCTGGAAAGAGTGAGAGTTTTTGGAGCTGTGTTTGAGTTAGGAAGACAGCTCCTAGTCAGTGAGCGCTACATGCCCCATTCTGACCTTCTCTTCAGTCTGACCTTTAACCTGCTGCTCTCACAGTCTGTCCAACTGTCTTCTGCTACTTGCTTCGCATTTGTGCATCAGGCTGTTCATTCCATTCCCTCTCTTCTGCACACACACAATCTTGCCTGTCATGGAATATAGCATCTGCTAAATCAAAGGGTTTCATTGCCTTGTCGTGGATTTTCTTGAGTAGACATTTTGTCGGGCGCTGGACTTGATGCGACATGTCATATGAATTGCGTTAGCCTTGTCTATTTGTTATTTTTCCACAAGACGGTGAGGAAAACCTGTCTACAAATTGGCCTTACTACATTGAAACTCTACACAATAATATCCTCGCTGTTATTTTATCCATTTGTAATTCAGGGAGAGTGTACAATTGGTCCATCCATTTAGTTACATTTTTGTACACAAGAGTTTAATTAACACGATTTTCCTGTCTAGGCTTCAGTTTAGCTCTAGGTATTGTAAATGCCTATGTAGGTTGTCTAGGTTTGGTTTTACACCATATGTCTGATAGTGTCTCTTATGCCTACAAAACGCATTCAGTTGTGCATCAGTGAATTAACACTATATTCCAAGGAGCTCTGGTACAAAATGACCAAATGCTACCAAGCCACCTCTCAGTCTCACTCATAATTGTTTGTTTAGCGGACTGGTTACAAAGTCAGCTTTGATACTGTTGCTGCTTCTTTGCATGCCCATGTGCATATAAATGTGTATGTGCTCATTTGTTTCTCTCATATTATGGGATGACTTGGGAAGATACATGGGCCAACAGTGACTCTCTCAGGCCTGAGTCGATCCACAACAAGCAGGCCTTTTGTCCCGGCTTTGCCCCCTGTCCTCCCACACAAGGCTCATAATGTCCCGGAGAAAGAGAGAGTCTTTATCTTTCTTTTTCCGAAGCGTCATTTTTTTTTGACTGACTACAAAATGACAACCGCTTAAACAGGGCTGATGTAACAGTATGCTCACAATATTGCTACGCCCACCCACGCTGGTTTCACATTGAGAGAGATTCTCACACACACAACTAGCTATACACAGACACACATTAATCATTTACTATTATGGATATCCAGTGAGTAGCTGCTCTGAGGTGTGTGTGTGTGTGTATTGTCGCTTCTCAGCAGGTTAAATATTGCCCAGTCCCTGCCAGCCAGCTCCTCTGCGTGTGTTTTCGCTTCGTGTGAAACACGGTTCAGCTCCTGTGATAAATATATATATATATATTTTTTTCTTTCTTTCTAGGCCACGCTCAAGTTGCTCTCAGCTGTGGAGGAGGGAGGGGGATGGTGGGGGCTGGCCAGAGGCTCGCCAAATAGGATGAGAGTGAGCGGAAAGAGGGAGGAGATAGCAGACAGAACGGTGTAAGAGAGAGAACAAAAAAAGGGAGGGAGGGTAGAGGAGATGTTAGAGAGAGGGGGAGAAGACAGAAGAGCTGCAGACAGAGTAGGCGATATAAAGGGCTAAAGGCGGGGTTGTGGTTTGTGTCACATGATCGCCTGGCAAACGGTGGTGTGGTGAGCTCCAGGTGGCAGAGAGACCAGAGAGGGGTAGAGAAAGAGGGTGGGAGGGAGCTGGCAGAGCTCGCCACAACGAACACTGAAACTCCTCATTTCCTCGCGCTCTCCTCACACCCACACCCCTCTCCACTTTCTTCTCTCTTTCCCTCCAGGATTTTCTTCCCGATCCCCGCCGCTAGTCCACTTGCCATCGCCATCACCACCGCTCCCCCCAGCCCCCTCCCCCGGATCCTCTCCAGTCCCGGCCCCAGCGGGCCAGGGAATGTCCCGGCGTCGAGATGCCTTACGTGGATCGGCAGAACCGCATCTGTGGCTTCCTGGACATCGAGGAGAATGAGAGCAGTGGCAAGTTCCTGCGGCGCTACTTCATCCTGGACACGGCGCTGGGTAGCCTTGTCTGGTTCATGGACAACCCACAGGTAATACAGCAGCATGGCTGGCGTTAGCTTAGCCCGTAGCAATCAGCACAGAGTCTCTGCAGGGTAACTGCAGGGGCTAATGGGTAGCTTAGCTGTTAAAAAAAGTGATCTTTGCTGGCAACCCGCGGGTAATTACACACTGGGTGATGTTCGCTTACTTGCCAGTGACCTGGGTGGGCACCACACAGGTAACGACAGAGGGCTAAAGTTAGCTTAGCTGTCAGCAGTCTGGTGGCTTGGCTGTCTGCGATCGGTAAAGCTAGGTAAAGAGCTAAAGGGTAACCTCATGCATGCTGGCCCACCAGCAAAGGAGGGAGAACCAGCAATAATTTGTTTGAAATTTGACAGCAGACATGCAGGTACAGAAGTGGGACACTGGCAAGCATGTAACTAGTTAACCGCAGTTATTTGATAAAGTGAGGTGCCCCGTTGACAATCAGGATAGAGAGAGCTTCTGGTAAAGTTAATGAATGCTTGACTATGCTCCAAAGTGTTCTGGGTAGTTTCAAAACCTATGCACTCATCTAATTAGTTACAAAAGTTTGCTCTGAGACCGTGATATCACACACACACACACACACACACACACACACACACACACACACACACACACACACACACACACACACACACATTCAATCACCTACTTCTCTCTCCTTTGTTTGTATATGTAATGTATAGCACAAAAGATGTAAAGATGTCTTAGTTGTCAGTGTTCTGCTACAGTACATGACTTATTCATAAATCATGTAGGACAGGCGATATATTGAATAATTCAGTCCTGTTCTTTTTATAGCTCTACAAAAAAAAATCTGAAAATTTAATGACATTGAATTTAGATCATCTAGTTCAGAGCTATGGAAAGACTCATTCAGCAGCGTGTATGTGTGTATATACTGTACATATGTAGTACATAACCACAACATGCTCTTCAGCGTTTCCTTAGCCCTTCCACCACTTCATTCAAGTGTTTCATTCCAGAGAAAATGCTGTTGGTGCCAAACTGTGATTCCTTTTTAAAATTTTAATTGGCATGCAATAGTTTGGTTTAATAGTCTTTTCGTACCCATAGAACCTGCCTGTCGGAACGGAGTGCGTCGGCTCCCTTAAGCTCACCTACATCTCAAAGGTAAGCCCTGCTCCTGCAGCTTTTAGAAGGTGATGTTTGTAAACATGACATTCATGGTGTTTAAGTTTTCTATGCCTGATGAGCGCGTGTTTCCTCGTAGGTCAGCGACGCCACGAAGCAGAGGCCTAAGGCAGAGTTCTGCTTTGGTAAGCACACACTCACACAGGTTCTGGTCACTCAATCAATCAGATCTCTACTTTTAAACCCCCCCCACACACACACACACACACACCATTAATGTTCAAAAACACGGAGCATGTCAGTGTGTCACTGTAGCCTGTGGGAGGAATGCACACTGTCCTTGTCTCACCCCTCAATCTCAGCCTAGAGTGACATTCCACGTATTTTCTCCGCTCCGTCGACCAGGTAGCCAGCTGTTTAGGCAACACTGACTTGATGGGTGGTTGTCATAATGTTTTAAGCTTATTTATTTTTTATAGATACGAAACGGGTTAAAACGCATCCAGAATGTCACTTTGGTCACTAATTTGCAATTAAAGTATAACCTAATGATAAACAGACTTGGGACCCAAGTGTCCATGATAAAACATAGATCTGAGTTGTAGTTGTCTGTTGTCTGTCGCGGACACTCAATAAAGAAGGGAATGTAACTTGTAAAGTGTCTGCAAACGGATGGCTCTGTGATCTCGCAAGGCCAGCTGCTGTGCAAGGTTAGAGGGGCCAGTGGTAGATTATTATTTTTAATTCAAACCTTAATTTTCACATTCAACGGTTGGTTTAAAAGAAAAAAAAAGTATTAGAATATTGGTTGACAGCCCTATACAACTGACACCAGCGCAACTAAGTATAACTCAGGCTTTAAGCCGTTCATACCGTGACCTCCATCCCTGTCTTCCGTGCCTGTGCTGTCTCAACAAATGGAACAGCGAATGTTGCATAAACAAGAGCCATCATCCCATAGCATTGGGAGGTTATTGAGGCACAAACCTTCACCCCCCTGTTATTGTTTACCAGCAACCCCCCCCCCCCTCCTTTATTCAGCCTCAATAGCAGGAAACACTAGTGTGTGTGTGTGCGTGTGAGACATGAAGTTGACTTGCCCTGACTATATGTGTGAATTTGCGTGTGCGTGTACAGTACACATGGGCTCGCATGTTGAGATTTCCACAGGATGCAGACATCCTAATCGGAACCCAATTCAGAAACGTAGGGGAGGGTATTTTTATACTGCCGTTTGCGTGCCACATGTTAAACTGATCACTACAACTACCCTCTCCCTCCCCCCTCCGTGCTGTGACTTAAAGGACGACTTCACCCATTTTCAACCTATCTTCATATAATTGGTCCTCACTAATACTCTTGATAAAATGGTAAAAAAGAAAAACCTCGGTCTGTGTCTCATAGGAGGGCTGTGGACAGTCCAGGAACCCGTCTACCAGTGACATCATCGTTAGGCAGGATTTTCTTTCCAACAAGATTTCACAAGATATTAACACGAGAACAATGGCTTCTATTATTGCATTGCAACTTTCCAGGAATAGAAAACCTGCAGTTTCTATTAGCTTGGATTCCCCATCGATGATGTCAATGGTAGGCAGGTTTCTGAACTGTCCACAGCCCTCCTCTGAGACACAGAGTAGAAAAAATTGTACCATTTTATCATAAGCATTAGTGAGGACCAATTATATGAAGATAGGTTGAAAATGAGTGAAGTTGTCCGAAATAGGTGTACCTTAAGAAAAAGTGAGACTTTCTGAGTGGCTGGTTGTGAATCATGAATGCGTATGTGTTCGGAAGTGTTTGCCAGCCAGCATACAGATATGTGCATACGTTTCCAAGACTAACCAAGTTATGTGTTCTTGTGATTCGCCTGTGCCTGACGCAACTGCACACATATTTTGTGCATGCGTTACTGTTGGCTTTCAACTGTGTGACTCAGATATTGGCACCCACCACCAGTGGTGGACAGTAACTAAGTACATTTACTTGAGTACTGTACTTAAGTACATTATTTTGTACTTAAGTATTTTTTGCAAGCACATGACTTTAACTGCATTTCTAGGAAGGGACTCTTAGGACCTAAACTTACAAAAATATATTATGAATTAACCACTCTTCTAAGATAATGAAAATAGCTGATCTTCAAGCTTGCACCACGTCGTGGCGTGCTGTGAGCTTGTAGATCGGCTATTTTCACTATTTCTGAAAATTTCGGATTAATTTTTTTTACTTATTTTAAAATGTTGTAAATTTTCAATACAGCAATTCATTGATAGAAAAACATAAACATACTTTGTAATTTGTACGAATACTTGCGTATTTACTCGAGTATATACTTTGTCCACCACTGTCGCCTAAATCAGTATTCCCAGGCCTTTCAGGAAGCCCAATACCCCAACAAATGGCCAGTGTGCAACTCCCCTCCCACCCTCCTAGTTGTGGGACTTAAGGCCCGTTCATAGTCCCTAGATGGGTCTAAAACGTGCGTCAGGGGGTGAGGGATTCCGTCCGTTCTTTACAGACGCATGCATAGTCGCTGACGTTAAATCCGTAGGAATTATAACGTTGGGCGTAGTACACCTATTAATCCACTAGATGGCAGCTGCGAGGTTTTAAATGTTGTGAAAAGTGTTGCCATGTCCGCTTATTATAAGCGACTTTGGGCTTATTTTTCTGTAAAGTTACTTGTAAACAAACATTGGTGGTTGCGGTTTTATTTGGGCTTGTTTCTAAAGTGTAGTTGCTTATTTGGGCCAATTATTATTTAAACCAGTGATTCTCAAATAGATATTGTAGATCTGCTATTTTCATGTGATGTGGCCTAGTCGATTATTTTGGGCTTGTTTTCATAGACCTGGTTGCTTATTTCTCTCACAAAACCTGGCAACAGCGCTAAAATGGACGCCAAAACAACGCAATAAAAGACACAAACTAGTCCACAAACTAGACAAATGGTTGTCTACAAAACGTGAGTTTCGCCCCATACTGCACTGTGCTATATTATTTGTGTGTGTGTGTGTTTAGGGAATGGCTGGCTGGGTTCATTTTGTCACAGTAATTAAGTACATTTACTCAAGTACTTCCACCACCAACGTGGGTCTTTTTGTGGAGAAAGAGTGCCCAAGGAAAACTTTTTTTCCCTGATATACTGCCAACGGTTTCCACTGGTACTACAGGCAACGTACAAACGAACGTACGTCGGCCTGACGGTGAATGTTGATCGCACGGACGGAAATCCTGGAGCCGTAAGTGACGGAGGGGGAGACAAAAACGACAACGCAAGGAGCGCTGGCGCTGGTTACGTATCCTTACGTCCGACTATGAATGATACTTTAGCCAGATGCTGCTAATAAGATCTGTAGCAAAAAATGTCTGCCACTGTTAACATTTGCAGAATGTAGAGGCATATTGTCAGACATAATGTCTCATCAATATGTCCCTTTTTAACTTTGCAATACATCATCTTTAAACATGTTCCTACCTAATCCCCAGCTCCACCGCACTTCAGCAAATCACCTGGAGCTACTTATTTACTCTGTAGATTCCCCCCAGCATATGTGAGCCTAACTTTTTCAGTCTTAGTAGGCTAATGGGTACATTCTCCTTAGCTGTCCATATTGGTCCTCTGAATGAGATGGAGAGACTGGGGAGGGCAAGAGAGAGTGAGGCTTTGCATGTGTCCCAAGAGCTGGTGCAGACAGAGTTGCGTGCGCACACATACACACACACACTCGGAGGGAACTAGAAAGAATTATCTCCATTGTGTCACAAAGTTTGAGCTATTTGCAGCTCATTTCACCCTGACTTACCAGTCAAGCTCTAATGTAATTTATCTCCATGCAGTGGAGGAGAGAGACGGAGAGGGACTTTGGGTTTGGACGATGGGTCAAGAGAAGGGGGATGGATGAAAGGATGTAGACTAGAGAGAGGAGGAGAGACATAAGCGATGCTTTCAGTGCCTAAATCACTGATTCATAGCTAATCGGGGGTTGACCCAAAAACTTCTTTGTGATTGATAATGGTGTGTGTCAGGGTTTTGTGTGGGGGGGAGAGAGAGCATGTGTGCACTGTGCACAGGCCAACTTTCACAACTGGTATGTAATCGTGCATTGGAAAGACAGGGTACATGCTATTATTTTTTATCCTTAATCACTTAAGCCCTATTTTATACTTTGTCCTTCGTCATACGACAGTGTCGCATAATAAGATGCAACGCTATTTTAGATTACAGGGAAAACCTGTAATGACATGCCCAAAATAGGGACGCCAGGTTGAAGGTGGTTAAACAGTCTTTTGCCCTTACGGTGTTGGTGGGTGAGTGTGGTAAGCTGCAGGGCTGATATTGCCTCCAGCTAGGTCATCCAGTGTGAGTGAGGGCGGAAGTAGTAGTGCAGGGAGAGGGTTTGCTCCCCGGCTTCTCTCTCACTTTCCACTTGCACACACACATCCATGGTTAATGGAGCCGTGCTCTCAATACGCCCCATCCTATTAGCTACACCAGGCGGATGGTCAGACAGTCCGCTCATACAGTAGTACTTGGCCAACTCTCAATCTGCAGCGCACAGAGCACATGGGTAACAAAGCGCTCATCACCTCTACAGCTGTTTGGCTCAGTTCATCAGGAAAGAGGAAAAAAAGAGAACTCCTCCAGAGAGTCGGGTCCTTTGTTATCACTCCACACTGAATTATCGTATATAGTATCGTTGGAAACATAGCAAATTTTAGGTGCAAAGAGCAAAAATGCTATACTAGGTAGGGGACAAAATCTTCATGTCAAAATGTAATAATTGTCTTACACTGACTGAACCACTGCTGACAACTGTAAATGGATATGGATACAGGGAAGGAAGGAATGGAGTGAATGAGTGGATAAAATTCTGCTGTTCCACAGTGCAGAACTTGTATTTTATAGTCTTCCACTGGTGAAGCTTACTCTTATTGTTTGTGCTCATGTCATGCAACAGTCATCAATGCAGGGATGAGGAAGTTCTTCCTGCAAGCCAACGACCAGCAGGACCTGGTAGACTGGGTCACCGCACTCAACAAAGCAACCAAGATCACTGTGAGTGAGAGAGAGACACACACACACTCAAACTAAATACACACAGGATCATGCGCACCACAAACGGCATACATATGGACAGAAGCGCACACTACAAGGCCACAGAAGCATGCACAGAAATGTGCACAGAACGTAGAAGCATGCACTACACATGCATGCAGAATAACACAACTCATCTTCACACACTCATGCACACAAAAAACTTTCCTTTGTTCTGTTGTGGTTCGAGCTTAGGTTGAATGCCTTTTGGAGAAGCCATTATTTAATTTCTGTTGTACACAAATGAGTGAGTGGGCCGTCAAGGCATCAGATAGTGAGTCAGAGCATGACTAACAGGATGCCTTGTATTGTTGTTCAATGTTGCCCCGGTTTGAGGGAAAGAGGAGTATTTCCACTGCGCTCTATGCGTCCTCTACCACGCAGGCCTCTGAGGAAATGGCTACCAGAGAGAGTTGGATGCATTGTGAAATTAACAGGCTCGTCAAGTTCAGCCTGTACAGCCGACAATACAGTGTGAATGTGAACCCAGTTGGAGACACTGAAAGTCCCATTTCTGCGTCATACCTGTGCTATGACAGGAAACCTTGAATGTTCCTGAATATTTGGATGAATTGGTGTGTGTGTTCTTCCCCGCAGGTCCCAAAGACGTGTGACAGCCAGCAGAATGCAGAGAACCAGAAAGCCTCGCTGGATGTCGCAGGGCCCAAGAAACAGGTCTCCTACAAGACAGAGATCATAGGAGGTGTCCCGATCATTACTCAGACGCAGGTAAATGGAATACATATCTGCACATACACACGCCATCAACCAGTCAACTCATTTAAGTAGAAGGATACATGTACAAAATTCTTTGTATGTAAAATTACATTTACAACTTCAAAATGTGAATGCTTGACTTTTTTCCATATCTCAACTTATCATGAGCATTTACCATAATCTTTGACTTTACCTTATTTTATGGTTTAAATAACATAATTTAGATACATCTGAAATTACACCTAAAATAATTAATTACAACACTAATGTAGACAAATCATTACATCTATTCATTTAACAAAATCACTGTCTGTCTGGGCGCCGTACAACCGATTGACCTCACACACACAGATGACCCAGTGGTGGTTTTCCTGTGAACCAAAAAACCTTGTATATCTGTGTCTGATTGTGCTGATTGTCTGATTGGACCTGAATCTCTGTGTGTTTGGTCGGGGGGGGGGGGTGGGAACCGGCTTCCCTGATTGGCCAACCCTACACACATTTGTGCCGCTTCGCCAATATAAGTGTCAGCGCGTACAATAGAACTCCAATATAAGTGTCAGCGCGTACAATAGAACTCCAATATAAGTGTCAGCGTGTACAATAGAACTCATGACATTTACATCATCAATCAACACAACGTCAGCAGTTTCTGACGACATCAGGATCACCTTATCAGCATATTTAGTTGGGTTGTATGTTAGTGGGTAACGCAATGGGTTACCCACTATTATTTTTTACAATTTAGGAAAAAAATGCCAATTTAACATTGAGGTGCCCACAAGGTTTAGGTATCCACGGGTAACACACTGGGGACCGGTTGGGGCATGCATTATTCCCAACTTGCATCATTCCCGATTTCCTTAATTCCAGACTTGCGTGGTCCCTGAGTAGGCCGCTGCTCGGTCTAGTATTGATAATTTGCACAACATTATACTATAGCCTGCTTTAGATAAAGGAGAGATTTTGTGCAAACTTGATGCTTGTGTGTAACGGCACCTCTCCCACTCCAGCATGAAGGGGGCGACGGTGCAGAGGGGACGGAGCGCGAGGCCCTGCGCCGCTCCCACAGCCAGCTGCCCTACTTCCTCGGCAGGCCGTCTCAGGAGCAGACGGTCATCAAATCTGGCTACTGCGTCAAGCAGGGAGCTGTGGTGAGTTCTGTTCAGGCCCATTCATAAGACATAAAAACACTTCTCTTTTTTTTCGTACTGGAAACGAGGTATGGTCTGTCCTTGGGTGTTTATGCTTGGCCAATACCATGAAATTAGGCCCCTGGCTCTGTTGGGGAAAGCCCCTGTGGGCTAGTTAAAGAAAGAAATCGTGAAGAAATTAATTAGAAAAGGGGATTTGCTGGTGTCTTCCTCATTACAAAATACTGAGCGAGAAAGAATTGTAAGTCTTAATATTTAGGAACCTTCAATGATGCTGATTCAAGATACGTTTTGCTAACAAACTTTCAGTGTCTATTTTCATTTTTGCTAGCCAAAATTGTCAATCGTAACATTGTGTTGCTGTCCCCCACAGATGAGGAACTGGAAGAGGCGATATTTCCTGCTGGAAGAAAATGCAATGAGTTATTTCAAATCAGATCTGGTAATTAATTCACTTTTATTTTATGATTTTGGGAGGACTTCAATACAACAGCATGCAATGGTGGCAACACGTGGCTTTGATTCCTCCCACACAGCCTTAAGCCAGGAGAAGCAGCACAAACACACTGACACACACTCTCCCAAGTTCCAACATGTTACAGCCCTATTCCATGGAATTTGGAAGCTCCACTTCTTATGTCCTAGCTTGCCCTGACACACACACACACACACACACTCACCACCCATACACCACCCATTACCGCATGTCAGCTAGCTGCCCTACTCCTGTCCGTATTTGGGCCAGCCCTTATTCGACAGCATCTGTCTGGTTATCAACAAGGCCATCAACTTTTGTCTCTGTGCTCTCTAGCTGTGCTAATGGCTAGATCAATAAAGTTATAATTACCAGATGAGTAGTTACTAGTTAATGTTGTATCTTGTGGTTCCTAATTAACTCATTTCCTGCCAGAATTATTTCAGATTTTTGGCTGTAGACTGCCAGAGATTTTCCATTGAAAAAAAAATTTCTCAGGAGCCGAGATACAGATTTTTTAAGTTTTAAGTTAACAATGAAGTGGATAGGAGTTTAAATCTTTGATATATCATATCTCCTTGGTCTTTGGGTCTAAAAAAAAGGAAAAAAAAGATCTGCGTCTTTGGCAGCCAGGCGAGAAATTAAATAGAACGCAGATATGCGTCTTTGGCAGCCAATGTGTTAAGCATGATTAGGGGACCTTAAGTCAATAAATTGCTGTTACTGGCTAAATATAACTACTGTAATTCAAAATGTTTTTGCGAATAAGGCCTGACTCACGTTTCCCTTAAGTTTTCCTTTTTTGGCATCTCACATGTACGGCAATATTGATAAAAGCACGCTGTTAGTGAACTCTCTCTCTTTAAATCTGCACTGCGATCCTATTATTTTCATAGCTCTAATGTGTGTGTTTTCTCTTTTTGTCTTCAGGAGAAGGAACCGCTGCGAATGATCCCACTCAAGGAAGTTCACAAAGTCCAGGAGTGCAAACAGAGGTGTCCTAACAAGTCCCAGCATTCACCTGATCTTAACAAGAAAAAACAAACTCTCCACAAAGATTTACCGTCTGAAGAAATTGAATCTTTGCTTGTTAAAGTGTAGCTCAGGTGGATTTTATGACATGGGTTTGTTTTGTTTCCCACCTCTGTTGTTGTAGTGACATTATGATGAGGGACAACCTGTTCGAAGTGGTCACCACGTCTAGGACCTTCTATATACAGGTAGAATGTACATTCTAATAAGACAACGTGCACATGTTATTAAAGGGGTGTGCCGATATATCGTCTCGCGATACGTTTTCGTGACGATATGTATCGTTTTGAGAAAAAAAAATATCAGGCATATATAATATTAATAATAATAATCAGGCATGCAAACAGCCCCGAGGTGAAAAGGGTGACAACATTTTTTCGGGTCAGGTGTCACACTATTGCCCTATTTGGATTCAAAACGGCTATTGTAGCTGAAAAGCTACAAGTTCGCATATCTGAATAATGCATAATGCTTTTTTTCTCCCCCATATATTTTTCATAATAAAAAAAGTGTGTATCGAAATCGTATCGAAGTTGTGAGCCAAATATCGTATCGTATCGTTTGGTGAAATTAGTGACTCTGTATTGTTTATACTCCCCTCTCTTCCTTAACGCCGACTGTCTATTACTTCTGCTCTCTCCTCCTTTCTTTTCGTACCCCCATACCAACTGTATCTCTCCCCGTCTTTGCTTTCTCCGTCTTCCTGTCAGTTTTGTCCTCTCCCCCTCTCTTTTCCTGTCTCACTCTCACTCACTCAACACCTGCCCAAACTCTCTGTCTCTTTGTCCCATGTCTCTCTCCATCAGGCGGACAGTCCAGAGGAAATGCACAGCTGGATCAAGGCTGTGTCAGGGGCTATTGTGGCCCAGCGGGGCCCTGGCAGGTCTGCTGCTACGGTATGTGTCTCACACTTCACTACATAACGGACTTGACTTGACAAATTCCCTACTTGACTTGGACTCACACGTGCATAAGGGGGGACTTGCTTGTAACCTCAGGTGCAATGACTTGAAATTACTATTTGCTATACTTAATTAGCAATTCTAGTCCAAATTAGCCAGTCCAAATAAGGGGAGCTTATACTGTATAGGTGATGCTGTATAAATTAGGTGTTGGTCAAGTCCCTTGCCATGTTAAAATAAAGTCTTGGCTATTCAGCAAGACACAGTGAGTGACTCACTTTGTCCGATAAGGATGTGAAATATTTAACTGGAAGGGAGACCCTCAAACTTCCTTTTTTTCGACTGGCTATAAATCTGAATATTCCAAAAAGGAAGTGGTGTCATTGTTGCCTTGCATGACAGGTACTGTTGTATTTATTATCCCCTCCAGGGCGGCGCCATTGAGTTTCTCTCTGTGTGCTGCTTCATTCAATATCTGTTCACTTTCTCCCTAGTAGGCTACTGCAGGTGTAATGCAGGTAATCAGCTGTGTTGCCAGATTTTGCAAGAGAAACAAGCTGCCTGGTCTATGAAAACGAGCCCAAAAGAAGCAACTAGGCTAAGTTTTACCACTTTACATCAGCTATTTGAAAATAGCAGATCTACAAACTCACAACGCGTCGTGTAGATCTGCTATTTTCAACAACAAAAAAGTGGAAAATATTCTTTAAACATGTTAACACAAATCTTGTATGGGGGTCCCTGGCACAACATATTTCCAGATGGGGGTCCGTGGACAAATGCATATTAATCTCGGGGGTCCTTGAAATGAAATTGGGAACCATTGATTTAAAAAAAAACATTAGGAAGCAAGCTCAAATAAGCAATTACTCTAACAAATACAAACCAATGACCAGTGCTTTATAGAACTACACAACTCCTGCACCACTAGCTCACTTTCAAGTCATTACATTACACACTTTAAAAAAATCTGATTCGATTTTTTTTTTCATCTGGATAATTGTTAAATTATGACGATAATTTGTGTTAGGGTTAGACAGAACGTGTCTTTTCATTTTGTGTGCGTCACTGTATGACGTACACTTTGAAGACACAGAATTATATATGTTTCTATTCATGCAGCAAGCCATATCTGCACCCTACAAGATTTCCACAAATTGCACATTTAATTCAATCTTATTCATTTTAGAAAGTAAGCCCAAGACTGACCTACATTATGTGTTGGTCCTATCAGTCTTTTTACGAATAGGAACAGTTTGAGTGGAATCAAATGGAGTAATGAAATGACGCTAGTTAAATGGGCTGTCATTTTATGCCTGCCCTGCTTCCTACGGGAGTCGATCCCGCGCCGCTGTCTCAAGTCATTACGCAGATTATTTCTCCCCTTCAATAATACCAATTAATATTTTATATGGTATATCAACAGAAGAATATTGCAGGGGATTTTGGCCATTGTTTTGGGGCCGCTACCAACACTGTTAGCTGTGTTGCTCATTCCACGAATGCACAATCCTTAAAAGTTGTACCTCGTTGTAAAGGAGACTAATCAGGATTTCCAACAATATAAAATACAATAGCAATTGGTATTATTGAAGGGGAGGAATAATCGACCGAAATAACGTTTCCGAACTTTTTGTTTATTTATAAAACATATGGAGTACAGACATGTACAGTATGTGTTATACAATGACCGTCATTGTACAGCAGCAGCAAATAGACAAAAAGTGGCTCAATTTGTGGTATGTTCAGTCCAGAAAGGAGGTTCTAGCAAGCACAACTCTTGTTGCAAACGCACATAAAACATAACTATGTTTCAAACGCACCTAAAAAAAAGAACTGTTATTTTAGACGTGACACATTTTGATTGTGGACTTGTTTAAAGACTTGACCTGTGTGACTTACACATCCCACCACTACGCTCCATGATGGGGGGGGGGTCTAACTAGGGGTGCGACTGCATGCTCGGGTTCCCTCTCCATCCTTTTTGTTTTTTTGTTTTTGTTTTTGGTACCAACTCTCTTCTGTTGTCTCGGTTTCTAGCCTCAGGAAACAGCTTGTGGTTGTTTCTCCATCTGTGCTGCAATAAGTTGGAGCCAATGCAAATTAAGTTGGTGCAGCACAAACTACTACTGCCTTATGTCCTAAGCTTCCAAGGTTCCTAACGTTCAGAGCCACTCAACCTGCACACACACACACACAGGAAGCTAGCATTCATGTAGAATGCAGGGCACAGGTAAAGCCAGATACACAGTACTGACTGCAGAGGGTATGTTGTCCTCCATGGTTAGGTAGTAACCTGTAACTGCTCTGTGTTTCTCTACCTTGGTCTCTTTTTTTTTTCTTCTCCCCCATCCCCGTCTCTCACCCCTTTCCCTCTCTGTCTTATTCTTTTTGTCTTTCCTTCCTTTCTTCTGTCATTCTCTTCCCTGTGGGCGGACGGCCCCTCTGCTCTAATCCAGCTTTGCACTGTGTTGTTGCAGATGCGGCAGACCAGACGGCTGTCGAACCCCTGTATACAGAGGTATACGTCCCGAATCGGGGAGTGCAGCAGCACGTACGTCCTAAAGCCCCACCCCAACCTTGCCCTTTATAAAACTAAAAAGCTCACCCTTTATTTTTTTATACTTTGTTTCCACTCACTTGGCTGGCCGTTTATATTTTATTTTTTTGTTAAGTTTTGTTTTGTTTTAGACAGCCCAGGGAGAGTGGGTTGGATCGCTTTGGCCCTTCCCAACACTCCTTTCCTGAGAAAAAAACGCAACCCTCTGTACGGCTGCGACAACCCCAACAATCCCTTCCTTCACCCCTCTCTCCTCCTCGCTGCTCCCCTTGCCCACTGTTCTCTTTCCCTTTTTTGCTCCAGCTCTCTTTAATTCCACACTTTTCTACACTGCCGGATTGAAGTGCAGTTCCTGCTCCATTCCATTCTGCGCCCTCACAGCCAGCTCTGGGGCCAGGTTACGCTTTAAATATCACCCGTTAAGCATAATTTCATATACCAGTGAGGTGCGTTTGATTCAACTTCTCCCTCACACGACGTCCTGTCGCCAAAGGAGCACGGCGAAGGGAAATTAAGCGCACCTCGAGCCGCTCAAATGCATGAAAGCGTTTTGACGCACATTATTGCCCATGCACTGATGTGAGTGGCTGAATAGCGCTTTCTAACAGTCATGTAACCACTGGAAGGACCTTCTGCAGTCATTGGCTCCCACCGGCTTATTTCACATAGGCTTCACCTCAGCCCTCTCTCCATTACTGAGAAGACAGTTCTACATATGAGCCTGTAATATGATCACGCACACACAGGCGTGCACGGTATGCAAGTGGCAAACATGCGCACGACACGCAGACACTGCACTGGCTACTTGAACATCCCGGCCGTGAAACTCTGTTGCACAAACCTCTTCCCCCCTCTCCCTGTTTCCGGTTTCCCTCTCACTTTCTGTATCACATGGTATTTGTGTCTTTCACACTCTATCTTTCTTTGTTTCTTATTCCTCCTTCACGGCCCTGTTCTCTCCATCTCTGCAGTTTGCTGCAGCTGTGTACCTGTCTTAGATGTGTGACATCCTGCTTGTCTCTCCTCCTCCCTCCTGTCCGCTGCCTGTATGTCGACTCTTCTCTCACCTCTCTCACACACACACACACACATCAAAAAATAACCCTGCTCCTCTCCCCTCCCCCTCTCCTTTACTAAAAACACTAAAACCGCAATGCAGTAAAAGTGAAGTTTTAACGGTCTTGAAATACTGACTTAACTAATACTGTAAACACATCCGGGGGGTTCTCCCTTAAGATGTTTCAGACATATCAGTCCCGTCGGGCACAGCGCCATGCTTCCACGCATTTCGGAGAACCCTTAATAGCACACCCTTACCTGTTACATGTTTTGTAGTAAACTTGATGCTTTGTAGTCACTCATCTCTCTCCAACTGCTCAGTGGCTAATCCCTTCTTTCTTTTTTTTTTTTTTTTTTTTTTTGCATTTCCGATCTCTGCTGTCCCCCCCCCCCCCCCATCTCATCTTGTCTTTCAGAGAGTGAAATCTGACAGTGACAAGCTGTGAAAAGACAAGGCCTGCAAACAACTGACCACCGCTTCCTAAGACACCTCTCTCTTCTGCTATCTTCTGCCACTACCAAGCTATAACCTACTTCCTGCTGCTGTTAATACTATTACTACTATTGCTACTTCTACTTCTGCTACTATTACTACTACTACTACAACTACCACCACCAGTCTATCGTGGCTCCTTTCTTCAGCATCTACTACTGAAACTACCTACTACTTTGAAAACTCAACTCTACTACAGCTGCGTCAGGCTCCACACTGCAGCTCTGGTGCTATACTGAGTCTGTAACTATCTCTCGCTCTTTAAAAAAAACATGATCTGTTAGACGAGCAGGTTTTGTTTATTCTTTCAAACTGTCTCACCGTTTGTCTAATTTCTCCCTTTTTCTCTTTCTCTATCCCTCTCACTCCCTCCACCTCAGGAACACGGTGGCCGCTCCTCCCCTTCCACATTCTACCGCAGCCCAGCGGGGCCCCCCGCCCCTCGCTCGCCCATATCTGCCGTGCCACCCGGCTACCCAGAGCGGGGGCACGGGGGGCCTGCTCTCGCGGGCGGCACATGCCCGCAGCCTGGCGTGGGACAGCGAGCACTTCATGAGCCTGCTGCCACGGCCCAGTCACAACCCAGCGCGCCTGTCCCTGCAGGAGACGCGCCTGGCGAAGTGAGCTGCGATCCGTCCATGTTCACAGCTGCCCCCGCCACGGCCGCCGACTTGGAGTCACCATGGCGCCGGCGCAGCAGCTACGAGCCTTATGCTCTGCAAACGACCCTGAACCTGGAGGATGCCGACCTGCCGGTGAGCCAAGTCTGACCAGCAGGTCGTGGTTCCCTCACCTTTCCTCACGTAATTTCTACTTATAATTGTTTAAAAGACTCTCTGGTCTGGCCTGGACTGGCATGGCACGGGTAGAACCTTACGTAGACCAAGAGGAAAAACATTATGTTGTGTTAGGAAAGCACTGGCACTGGATTTCAAGCCAAAGCTGATGACGGACCGAGCGTACGACTAGCACAGACTAATCTGAGATCCTCTGTCTGCAAGATCCCGTTAGTGTGAGACAAACAGCGGGGGCCGGCATTGAACTTAACTGGTTGTGCGCGCCAAAGACAACCTGCTATTCACCCAGCCCCTCCCCACCTGCCTGCTCTTGTATTAAAATGTATTTTATTTATTTACCCATAGTCAACGTTGTCCGAGGGCGGGGGGAAATTAATGACTCGTTAGTTTGCTCGTGGCTATTAAAATGCAATGAGAGAACTTTATTTTAACCTGCATAACCAGCTGGCTTAAGTGCACAAAGATTTGCTCGACAATATTTGTGGGGCCCGGTATTTTTACGAACCATTTTGTGCCAAGTAAATAAGGGAGCTTTTAAAGGGTGCAAGCTACTTCCTATTGACTGAAAAAGAGTGCTTGAATCCAAGACTCGATATTCACCGCTTCTCTAATCTCTGTACTAATATCCAAATCTGTGCGGTGCTTTCGTACACTCAGTCGTTTTAATTGTAGTACTCTGGACTTGGTGTGATGCGTTTTAAGCAAATTTCACAGTCATGAATTAATCCAAAATCTAGTCTAAGACTAAATCTGTTATATTTTTTGTATTTCAAAGTCACTGCTAGGTCATGGTTTCTGTTTTAGAACCGAGTTTATGTAAAACTGTCTCTGTGACCATATATGCAGCCACAATGACTTGGTGTACACAGAGTGTTATTCCATTGTTGGTCACTGTGTTACACATTGAGGAACGGTACCACTGACTTTGTCAGCTTTATTTTATTTTAATTACCAAATATTTGAATTTAATGTCGCCTTATGTGTATTTTAATCAAGCAAAATTCATCAATTCTTAGTAAACTCTGCAGATGCCTCGTGCAAAATATAGTCATTAATTGTCATATAGTTTAAAGGTCTGCTGGTGAGTACACAAGTGAACCTGTATGGGATTTATTTATATATATATATATATATATATATATATATATATATATATATATATATATATATATATATATATATATATATATATATATATATATATATATACACTTAAAAATTCTCTCCCAGAATGTGCATTCATTTAAGACTTAAGTAGCAGTGCTAGTATAGAATCAATTCACACTTAAAAAAACAGCCACATTGCTAAATACATTTACACACTATGAGAAAGCGATCCAACAGAGTAGTACTCACTACATTAGACAGCATGGCAAAGTTGACAACAGCCGTGCATTGACAAGAAACTGACGTGACATTTTCCTGTGTATACACTTTTTATCTTAATTCTACAGCCAACTGGACCTGTCCGTTATCTTCAATCCACACCATTCTCTTAGAAGCTTGGCAAATATAGGCACACATGAAGTCCTCAAACTTAAATGTTTTAAATGGTTATGGGTTTAACTTAACGAAGATTAGCTCAGATACTTGTCCCTTGCATGCTACAATTTTAACAATGTCCAGGGATTGGCTTTCTGTTGCAAGAGTGTGTGTGTTGTAGATATATTATGTTGGTGTGCTCATAGATGTTTCCTGGCATTGTTCCTTACCTGTGTTGCCAAATAAGGGTTACCCCAATAGTAGGCTACTGCTAAATGGACTTAATTAAAAAGAAATCCCAACTGTAGTCCTGCTAAGTAATAATAACTAGCCATTTATAAAGTGCCTGCTTCATGTCAGCCCCTTACCACACAAAAAGCCAAGCTATTTCACCCTTTTTCTGTCTTGTGTAATTGGTTTGAATTGTCTTTATTTATTATGTGGATGACTTGGAAAAAATAAACACATTGTGAATGTGATTGGGGTTTTTACTGATGTGACTAATGACCGATGTATTCATGATATATCTCTCCGGAGCACACACATGTTATAGAATTTTGGATAATAGAATTCAAGGAGTATACCATTCATTACCTACAGTCCCTATCATGGCCCTTGCATTCAGCAAAGCTTACACTGCCCTCTTGTGGTAACAATGGGGATATTTAGGCAGCATTTTTATTTCACAGGCAGAGCCTGTCCTAAAAAAAGCATGGGCATATTGCCTTCACCAATGTATCCATTGTTTGAAAACTAAACTGACTTGCACAAACATCCAATGCCCAGCAGACATAAAAAAAACATGAGGACCACATGATCAAACGCAACAAAACAACGAAAAGGCATTGCCTAGAATTTTGGTTTGTATTGAATTGGTGGTTTACTAGAACCGGCTGACTGATTTGGTGCAGAAAATAGAAACGGAAAAAATATACTGCCTTTTGTGGGAAAATCTGTTTTTTGTCATTCCTCAAAAAGTTGGCTTTTGGAAGAGGTGGGTGTAAAAGTAATTTAAAGGGTCAACATTGACTATGCGCACATGCATCTGTTTGCAACTTCCGTAGCATCTGTTTGCAACATCCGTAGCCTCGGATGCTGTTATATACAGATCACTATATATCCTCATAGATGCTGTGATATACAGATCACTGTATATATCCTCATAGATGCTGTGATGTACAGATCACCGTTTAGCCTCAGATGTTGTGGTTTACAGATCACTGTGTAGCCTCATGCTGTCAGATAATTTAGTTTAGTTTATTAGAAAACTCATAACGCATGTTAAAACAATTCAAGGATACGACAAAGTCCAGGATTTCATTCCATTGTGGTCCTCGCTCATACGCACAACAAATACAGCTCATAACATGATGGACATGAACAATGAATGATGCACAATAAATAAACACATTATTTCCGACACAACAAAATACATAACCTTATTCTTAAACCCACTGCCCTTTCTGTCCTTACTAAAACTCTACTCCTACTCTGGAACTGGCTCTGGTGTACATGTTTTGAGTGTCCCTAACCAGCCTTAAAAACTTTTTGGGGGAAAACTTGGAACCTCAACATATAACATTTTGTGGACCATGGTCAGTCTTGCCAAGTTGACCCTGTGTTCCACAGGAAGCCAATATAGGTCCCTAAACTGGTTCCTCCCTACATGGGTTCTTGGACCCAAACCTGAAATGACCATTGATGCTGTGATATAGGCTACAGAACAGTGTATAGGCTTGCTCAGATGCTGATGTATAGCCTCATAGATGCTGTATAGCCTCTTTCAGAACCCTGAATACCTTTTTTTGTATTTGGGAAGGCGCCTTCCCAAATAATAAAAAGGTATACAGGGTCCCGAAAGGGGCTAAGATGCTGTACAGAATACGGTATTAGGATAAGTGGGCACCTTTGTGTTAAATTGGCTATTTTTTTCAACAACAAAAAAACATTAGACAATTAAGGTCTAATATTTCTACAATTCCCTATTTTGGGGCATAAACAAGAAGTTGAAGGATAACATTTAGTCTGATAATGATGTACCTGCATTTTCACATCACTTTACATTACTCAAGACCATTTTTAAAGATTTATTCTTTTAACATTCTTATTCTTTTTTCTTTTTGGACAAAATAGACATAATTTTTCATTGAGGTGCCTAGATGTCCACCTATCCTGTATCACAGAATACAGATCACTGTATCACCTCATTATATGCTGTGATATACAGTAGGACGACAGATCACTGTATAGCCCCATATACTGTAATATACAGGTCATTGTATAGCCTCATATACTGTAATATACTGATCAGTAGCCTTAGATGCTGTGACACACAGATCAATGTATAGCCTCATAGCTGCTGGATACAGTCACTGTATAGGTTTGTAAAAGTTTGGTCTGTGTTCATTCAAAGCATGACAAATTAAGTCTCTGTCGGATTGGGGAACTCACTCACATACGGTCACATAACAAGGTCACTCATGCCTATGTTCCCAGAGTTCTATTAGGGTTAGGGTTAGGGCGGCTGGGGCTGGGGTGGACCCTGGGAACATAGACCCCCCCTTACAATACATGCAGACTTGCTGGTAGAGATCACAGAGACCTCAGTCTTGTCCGTCCATGGTTTGGTCTCGGTTTGAGAATGGGTGTTCCTGATAGATGAGGTCCTTTTAATCTTTATTTTCCCATCGTTCTTTGACTACGCTGTGCCCTCAGACTCCTGCCTTGGGCACTGTCTGTACTGGTGTGGTGTCTAGTTCAAATCGCATGGCAGTGATGGCACACACACGCACTACACGTACACGTGCACGCCCACACACACACACACACACACACACACACACACACACACACACACACATCCATTAATCTACTCCCCAGCGTCCCCAATGTACGCCACACACCACAGGAGGCCTGCCCTGCATCCTCTTAAAATTCCCTCCTCCATTTCCCGAAGCTGTGCAGGAGCAGCGGAGAAGAAGTGGTCTCTTCTTCCATCGAACCACCTCATTAAAACTAAGAGCCATTAAAAAGACCCCAGAGTCCATAAGCTAACACATTGTGTTGTAGCTCTTTATGACAGCGATTCTTTGGCCCTCTGTTTACTGGACTCTTTACGACACACTACAGGCATCTTAAGTCTTAACAGAGATGTTTTGTTTTCTCCCTACTACAGCATACGTAGCCTACTACTAGCCTAGCCTCCTCTATTCACTCAGTCAGGACACCTAGGAATTTCCTCCTCGTCAAACTGCCAATATCAACAATTTCAACCAATAAACATTTTTGTTAGATTAACTAATAGCTTGTAGCTCTTGAGAAAACAAGTTTGTCTTTGTTTTGGCTTATAATATTATTAATCTCATCATCTGTGTTCAGACAAATGTTTCTGATTACGCTTAGGACACTAATTAAGTGTGCATGCCATGCCAATGGCAAAACACTTATTGTAATCCGCCATACTTAATAATACCCCCGCAATACATCAAAACGTGCGGCTCGGCCGGGACAAGTGTGCGATTCAATGTGGTTACGTGAATACACGTTACCACAGCGACGTAATACGCAAGAAACTACTCCCAAAAGAAAACCTGACTTTCGATGGGCCCAAAGAAAACATCAGAAAACATCACCTCACTTTGGAGCCACATTACTCTGGCATACTGTTACGTAGAAACACATTTAAACGTGAAACAGCACACAATAACAGGGACTTTATCGTGGTTCAAACGGTTTTCGAATACATCACATGTTTTTTCCCGCAATCACAGATCAAAGTTTGGGTGTTTTAAGCCAACTTTCGAATCTAGAGTGCGTCACACGAGGAAGCAGAGTGGAGCCAGAGCCTGAAATCAGCCCGGAAATCTTAAAAACAAAATCAACAAAAAATAATTCGGTCAAGATGTAGCCATACTTGTCTTCTTTCACACAATGTGACAACCAAAGCACAGAGAGACATACAGAATGTGAACTACGGACCTCTGAGTGACAGGAGTTCACATGGAGTTCCATTCTGCTGCTGAGGTCGCCAGGGGCGCATGGATGTTTCCTACCTAGTCTCAGTAACTTGGTGACGCCCCCTTCTGTGACGCACGCGGAACTGCCTCTCACATGAGCGGACCGCATTAAATAACTCCCAAACCCATGCATTACTAGTTATCTCCATAGCGTGCACCGTAAGCATTAGGCTTCCAATCTTCCAGAGTCCCGGGATTGAATCCCTTTCCCCTCGCTGCTTATTTATCTTATCTAAAATGTGTCACAAAATGTTTTATTGGGATTAAGCTTAGGTTTAGGCATAGTTTTTGTCGCCCCCAGCGAGGCGGACCACTCAGCCCACTTGGTGAGAACAGACTCAGCAAAAAACAGTTAAACGTCAGAGCAACGAGAGGCACCGCAGAGCGAGCCGTCAGGCGAGTCGCTGTGCCAAACGTTGCGAAGGCGCTAGAGCCGACTCAGCGCCGTTCGAGTTATGTACCGATAGGGACAGAATCGTTCTTATCGCTCCCCCCCTCCGAGGCTAACCTGACTCTGCCAAATGGAAGAAGCTTGCGACACACATTTTGTTTCACAGCCTACTTCCATCTGAGACTCTGGTAGCAAGCAGAATCGATGCAAGACGGCGTTTCATTTTTTCAAGCTACTTGGCAGGTGATTGGATGATCCCGCCCCTAGCAGCCGCTGATTGGTTCGTACACGCAGCAACCGGGTAGCTCTACTCCCTGAGCGATCCCAGATGCAGGGTGTAATGTGAAACTCAATACCGCCCCCATCTGGCTGAGTCAGGTTACTCCCAGGCAGTGCCAGCGCCAAGTGTCCTTCAACAACACACTGAACACAGCCGTCTGCGCCTACTGAGACCCGGTAGGAAACACACACGGTCGCTTCCCAGGGGGCCCCTAACCTCGGTACCAGCCTCACTTATCTGCGAAGAGAAGAGCCTGGTCACGACGTAAAGCAGCGAGTGTCTAGGAAGTCCTGAGTGGACAGGATTTCCGTATCCCCCGGAAACGATATTTTTTGACCAATCACAACATTCGTTTCATTGACGGAGAATCTTAACAGATTTGTAAAGCATCAACGTCATTTCCTTGGGCGGTACTTCCGCCAAATTCAACCATTTCCGGTTGTCAACTTCCTAGACAACCAACATCCCAGGTCTTGCCCTTGCCCAGGTGGGGGGCCCCAGGTAAATGTTCCTGGGGGGGGGGGGTTCATCTGTCCCAGTGGTTATCAAAGTGCGGTTCGGGAACCCCCAGGGGTCCTTGAGGATTTGCCAGCTCCAGTATATCTGTACACACACACACACACACACACACACACACACACACACACACACACACACACACACTAAAAGACCAATCTACAATTTGAGTAAAAATATTTAAAAGTAAATACATTTAGTAAAAATACTTAAAAGTACTTAACAGTTGTTTAAATGAGTAAAAATACTTAAAAGTTGTTAAAATGAGTAAAAAGTGAGCAAAAAATATTTTATATGTAGCCTATTCTGTTGCTGATCCAGGTGCAGTGTTGTACTACTGTATTTGAGTAAAAGTACTTACAAATAATCAAAGGGAGTTAAAATACTTTGCGAGGGGCAGGCACACTTAAAGTTATTAGAAATTGTGTTATCTATGCATGGTAACAATTAAATGTGTGATACAAAACCCTCAAAATGAATGGAGATAGACAGCTCTTTTTCCATTACGATTCTGATAGTTTACTTTACTTATGAGAATCGTCATATCTCTATAGGTCGGATATTCAGGCATGCTGGCTGAGGAATGAGGAACTTCTGGATTGGCAATTATCAAAAACCTGCATCGCTAAAATAGTATGTGGAAAATGTAACATATCATGCACAATGTAGGTTTAGGGGTCCTAATAATACACCCACCACCACAGTGACGTGACGCCTAGAAAGTGTGCCGATGGGTCATCTGTCTCATGTGTGCAGTAGAGGCAGGCTTTTATAATTGCAGAGCCAGCAAAAAAAAAGAAAGAAAAAAACTTCCAGTCGCGTCATGGTGCGCAGTGGCCAGCTGAAGCGACTGAACTGATTTACTCCCAAACTACTGAGCTCTCACATCCCATAACACTGCAAGTAAGGAAGGACTGGGGACACTGTGTATACTTTTTATTTACCTGTTTACTGTTAAGTTGTTAAGTACCTGGTACATATTTTAAACTTGAACGATGTTTTGGTCACTGTTGTGCGTAACCGCCGCCCTTGCACACTGGTCCATCACGCTAGCAGACGCGCAGATCGCCACCAACAGGTATGCGATCGGATGTCCCGCGCGATGCGACAAGTCCACGTGTCCCCGGCTGCCGTCGGACTGCCCGGCGGGACAGGGGCCGGACGCCTGCGGCTGCTGCACGGTGTGCGCGGCGGGAGAGGGCGAGACGTGCGGCGCCAGCGGGAAGCTCGGGGACCCGCTGTGCGGAGAGGGACTGGAGTGCTCCGTGTCCGGCGGCGGCGTGGGATACTCCGCCACGGTCCGGAGGAGAAGCAAGAGCGGGATCTGCGCGTGTAAAGCCACGGATCCCGTGTGCGGCAGCGACGGAGTGTCTTACCGCAACCTCTGCGAGCTGAAGAGGGTCAGCAGCCGGGCGCAGAAGCTCCAGCAGCCACCTGTTCTGTTCATTCAGCGAGGAGCTTGTGGGAAAGGTAATTCAAGCTCACTTCTGCATATCAAGGTCCATTATTTATTCGGCTTTTGAGCCACGGACCAGGGACCACCATCTGATGAGAATTAGACTCTCAGAATATTTGGTTATCGTTGGATAAGATTGTGTCCACAATTCCATGCTGTATTGATGTGGTACCATAGGAGAGATAACACTGTTATCTGTTATCATAACAGGCAAATGTTGATCAAAATAACAATTCTTCTACATTCTCTAATTGTGTAGACTTTTTTTATAAAGTAAGTAATGCAGATGTTTAACAATAATTTGGCCCGTTGGGTTTCATTTTACACTCTCAAGAGTTAAAGATCTATAAGGATCCATTTGGTTACCAACTCTCCATCATTTGGCTGGGGACCACCTGGAACCCCGGCCTCAAGGACCACTGGTGGTCCCCGGACCACTGGTTGAGATTGAACCACTGTTCTACACAATGAACTTCTGTTAGTTTAACTCTTGAGAGTGTACTCATAGAAACAATAGGGTAAATTTTGTTTCCATCTGTACACTCACGTTACAAATGGATTTTAACAATTCACTTTGTAAAATCCTTCACTGTAATTTTAAGCGACAATAAACCACAGTTCAAAACTGCACTGGTTAGATTAAAGTTTGATTCAGTTTCTCTCTCACATTCGACTTCCACAAATATCCCTAGTAGTTGGGGATTTGCATCCTCACCGGGTGGCTAGTGAAGGGGCTTAAGGATACAGATGTCATCATACAGCTGCATCCACTGATACAAACCCCCATGTGTCTCAGAAAACAAAGGCCACTATTGAAATGTGTTGTTTCCTTCTTGTGAGCCTTGTAATTCGTGCATGTACAATTAGGCAAAATCAGAAAGCCATGTTGCTTGGTCAACCACCTAAACCCCAGCATCATTATTGTGGGGAAAGCTTTTGCTGAAAATAGCAGATCGACAAGCTCACAAAGCGACTTGTTGCATCGCATTGTGAGCTTGTCGATCGGCTATTTTCAGCGAAAGCTTTCACCACAATAACAGAAAACAGAAAAGACACTAGTATCGAGCCCTGAGGGACTTCGGTTACCCATATGGCGTTTAAGTGGTTAAACAAAGTCATGAATTCAACCTTGGTATTGGAGCTCGATGTAGCCTCAACCCAATCTATAATTTGTCGTATGACGGTGTCGCTTGCGAAGTATACATTGGGTTATGTTTAGGCTATACAGATTAGTTCTGGTATGTTTAGCCCACATGCAGTCACATGGCTGGTGGCAATACTCTTAATTGCTTTCTAAAATGCAATCTAAAATCTAAAAGTGGTAGGCTAATCAAGTGACAACAACATTAATTGAGTTTTGAAATATGACAGACTATTATTAAACCACTTAAATCACCAAATCTCTTTGCCGAAAATAGACACGTTGTGAGCTTGTAGATCTGCACATTTTTGGTGAATGTTCCCCCAGAGTAGGGATGCTATAGCATTCAAGTGGTTAATATCAACCGAGTGTCAAGTGTCAAATGAAAACAATGTTACCACAATCAGTGGAGCTTAACAATAAACAGACCATCATTCCATTTCAGATATGCTTTGTGTATGAAATAGTACAGTCCAGTCAAGAATGCATGCTGTGTACCATTTATCAGTGAGTCATTTATCATCATTAATGCTGTATGCTTGTGTAATATGACTTAGAAAGTAGATATCCTGGAATGACAAACAGTGACGTGTAAGTTCACATGGGCACATGGTGGAATATAGATTGTTTCATTCTGCATCTGTTGTTTGTGTGTGGTATTGTTTGTGAGTGTGTGTGTGTGTGTTCTGTTCTGTTCTGTTCTGTTCTGTTCTGTTCTGTACATCCATCTAATGTGTTTTAATTGTGAAAGTGGGAATTAACTTTAAAAGTTATTGAAGGAACTTAGCTCAAGGTTTGGAAACTGATAGAGTGAGGTATCTATTTTCTTCTCTCCTTCTCTCTCTCTCTCTCTCTCTCTCTCTCTCTCTCTCTCTCTCTCTCTCTCTCTCTCTCTCTCTCTCTCTCTCTCTCTCTCTCTCTCTCTCTGCTTATTCTTGCTTTGTGGATCGGAGGGGACCACATCACTCATGAATCACAGCCGACAGCCATATGAGGATACCTGGCTGCTGTTCAAACAAACACACACTCATGCACTCACACACGCGCACGCACAAACGCACGCACACACACACAAACACACACACACACACGCACGCATGCGCACAGTTTAAAAATACAGGAACAGCAGGAGCCAGTGGAGAAACCCCAAAGTTAGTATAACCTACATTCTGTTACATTCTGTAACGTTTCCCATATTATGTCAAAATCTATCATTGTGTGTAATGACGCATTCCCCAAATCTGGCTTTGTCTCCACTGTGGAACAATACAGTTCGTCTTCTCATTTGTTAGTCATTGCAAAAGGTCTGCTCATGCCTAAATTGCTAACTGTGTGAACGCTTGAGATATAACAACAGTGAAGTGACCAATCTTCTGCCTGCTATTGTTTTTCGTAACCAATGCCTCCGATTGTCCCTCGAACCGTTTATTCAGTTCAAGGTATGATTCAGTGAAAAGTTTCAGTGGATTGATGCTAACAGAGCCTGCCATAGTCTAGTATGTGCTAGTAAACTGGTAGTCTCTCTATGAAATATATCTCGGTTTTTGTGTATATTGCTAGTTTGGATGATCAGATCATCCAAGTGCGATATTGTATGTCTTGATGATGAGTTGAGTTCATTGGACCACAATGGAAACAAGCCCCCAGGGCTATTTGTGTTATCCTTTTAGCATAGCTTGTTAAATTGTACCTGCCATCCTGTTTGCTAAGTGTTAATGAAGTAATCAATCTATCAATCAATCAATCAATCAAACAACTCATGGAATTCAGAACGTTATAGTCCTGGTTTAGCTGTCAGCCATAGACAGGAGATCTGCAGGACTACAGTGCCAGAGTACATGAGGCCCCTCAGGGCCCCGCTCACAACTTTGTGACCTGGGCCAGTGTTAAGAAAACACACGCCGTTCCACTTTGGATGATGTCATTCTGCGTCCGGCCTGTGAAGTTGTTGATTATGCAAGTTGTTGGATTTGGATAGAAAATTTGGGTCAGTTTCTGCTTGTGCCTTTGGGGTCATGTTTATTTCAAGTAACTAATTTATTTTTATACAAAAGTGGCACGGTATGGCAGCAGAAATAAATTGAATAGAATTTCAAATGAGGTTGATCTTTGGTAATGATTTAATGAATACATCATCTTAAGGATGTTGTGTGTGACATTTAGGCATGTATCCATTGTAATTTTCACGTAGAAGAAGACAGCAGAATGCATGGCTACTGGATGACTGGGATTGGTCTTTATGGTTTTTATATTGGCAGGCTCTGCTCGGGCAACATAATGAATATGGGCCTTCTGTGACTCTACTTAGTGACTTTTAATACGCTGACTATGCACATTCTTTTCCCTTGACTTGTCTTTACCACCATCAATAATATTCTTTTTGCATGGTTTCTGCTCTTATTTCTGCCTGTCAGGCTGTGTGCTGTCTGTCCTGGTATTTGTCTATCTCAATCTTCTTTCTTTCTTCCTTTCTTTCTTTCTTCTCTCTCTGTCTCTGTATATTCTCCAAATATTTCCCCTTCATGGTCCCCCTTGCGGCCCTATCATTTCCCATAATTCCCATGCTGTTTTCCATCCACCGCTGCCTGCCCGTCTCTTCCTTCAGCCTCACCCTACAGTCAACAGGCTCTGTTGTTGCCCCCCCTCCCCTCTTTATTCCCACCATGGCACGGGAGAGGCGTGTTTGCTTCTCTTCCGTTCCCTGATCGCACTGATAAGCCAGAGGCAAAACCTGATGTCACATCCCGGAGGGGCCAGCGCTGTACTTCCACTCTGCTCTCTAGCCTCTCTGCCCTGCTCCCCCTTTTCCTCTGCTGACATTTCAGTTAAGCCATCACTCATGCCAGCTCAGACACTGTTGTGCCACAATGAAACCTAATGAACTTTGCGTTGATGGTTGGATTTGTAATAAAAGCCTTCTGTGGTGGGCAGGTGGGAACTGGTTGTGGTGGAGCACACACATTAAACCAGTGGTTCTCAACCCTTTCAGGCATTGACCCCCCAAAATCATCATATGTGAACTGGGGAACCCCCCCCCCCACACCCTGATAAGCACTTGGAATTGTAGGAGTTGAGGCATTGCATTTAGTTTGACTCGGTTCCATAGATAAATATTGTGAAAATAGCAGATCTACAACCTCACGTTGCAAGGCGTTGTGAGCTTGTAGATCAGCTATTTTCAATTTATTTGCCTCTTTCTCATATTATTTGACAATTTGGCCAATGTTTGACCAGTTTGTTGATTACTTTTGATGCATTAATGGTCTTTTGATTTTTTTGATTTTGTTTTAGGTATTAAAAAGTTTAATTGTCAATTCACTGTCATCTGGGGACGCCCCCAAAATCATGTGGGGACCCCCCTCACCCGACCGACAGGTTGAGAACCACTTTAACCGCATTAAACTAGTCTTTTACATGTAAATGTTTTATTAGACAATGAATGTGCAAATGGAATGCGGATAGGGTCATAATTAATCTCCTGTTCCCTGTCATATAATTTTTCCGACATTAGCAGCTGGTGTTCATGAACGCTGTTGCAATCATCGGTTGGCGTTTATAAACGTCAAGTGGTAATTAAAGTAGAAAATACGATACGGCAGGGAACAGGAGATGAATTATGACCCTTTTGGTTTTCCAATATAATAGGTACATTATACGCTTGACACCGACATGGTGGAGCCTTGCTCATTAAATTGTAGTTGGGTAGTGTTACCAGCGGTAACAAACTACATTATGTTCCTCCTCCTATCGCCTTGATGGCCTTTATCAGCGGTGGGAATTTGAAAATGGGTCAAAATGGCCCGGACCGCTGGCCTAGCGGTCAGGGCACGTGGGCTCCAATGCTCCAATCCGATCCCGACAACCTTTGCTGCGTGTCATTCCCCGTCTCTCTCTCCCCC
>NC_137619.1:29698604-29711104 GCF_963280865.1 Gymnoscopelus braueri
CTAAAATGTTCAAAATTAGCAGATGTACAAGCTCGCAGCGCAGCACGAGTCCTGGGTGAGTTTAGGCATAAGGCCTTACCCCTTATGCCTAAACGTTTCTGCCCTTTTTTGCTATTTTGAAAATCATTTTTTAAATATTTCAGATCCACCCTCTAGACACTCACAACGTTTTGATGTAGATATTTTGTAGAGTGTCCTAGACCACCGATTAATGATGTTCTGGACGATATTTTGAAAAACAACTTGATTTCACTCATAGACCGGACTTTATTTTATTTAATCACTGAAGCCCTATTAAAAAAATAAATAAAGTAGATCTACAAGCTTGCAACATCTTGCGAATTAACATGCATGTTATGAGCTTGTAGATCTTTGAACATTTTTGAAATTGTTTGCTGACATGCCCAAAATAGAGCCTCCAGGGTGAAAGTGGTTTAAGATCGTGACACGTCGGCTGCATAATAGCCAATACCGATGTCACGAAAAAGAAATGATGGCCTAAATATCGGCCAAACCGATATCCATCTGGCTCTAGTCTCGAGCCATGGTTGGAAAACTGTCACCATTGCAATTATGTCTTGTGGGCGCTAACTGGAAATGCCACAAGCTGCTTTGCACAACAAAACATTAATGGAATAGCTACACGTGCCTAGGTGTGAAAGAGACCAACTCATGTATTTATCGGTTTTGAGTCAAACCGATATACAACTTCTTGTGGTTCTAATGACTGTAGGGAAAACGATTAGCAAAAAAATCTCCAAAGCCAATTTTGGTATCCTGGGTTGGCTTTTCATATTGGTAAAGTGTGATGTCTGCAGCAAAAAGCAGTTGAAGGCCTCAATTAAAAAGTTTCACAAAAACTGCAATGCATGTCTTCACTTTTACAGTGAAAGTATCTTCGAGGTATAGGAAAATAACTACTGTACAGCCTGGCAATCCAACATTGGACCCAAGTCGCTCTGGGCTTCTATAAATGTTATGCTTCAATCGTTTCAAATGGAAACTGTATGGATCGTGAATATTTCAGGAGGCATTAATTGCAGGATAGAGGTGGAGTGTGGTGGCTTCGTAGACAGAAGCCCTCTCGTGTCGGCTACCGCTCTAACTGATGCTGTGCCTATAAAGCGTTTGTGAGAGTGACATCGAGAGTGGCTGAACACCCACGCCTCAGATTAACTTCTAACCACTGGCTGCTGCCGGGAACCGAGAACCAGCCATGTCGGGGTGGGCTCATTTCCTTCTCTGTCCTACTGTACTCTCTTCGCTTTCCCCTCTTTCTCTAACTCTCTGTCCTTTCTTCCTTCTTAATTTTCCCTTCTCTCTTTTAACTTAATTTCCCCTGGTTTCTGGCAGTTTTCGACCTCAAACCCCACAGAAACTTATCATGATATGTCCCCACGCCACTCTTTCCATTTTGGCCAACTGGCACATTCTAACCCTTGGGTTGAGAACCAATGCTGTGGAAAGGTGTGAGTCTCAACACCAAAGTCAAGGGTGTCTTAATACCTCAGAAGCTCTTGATAAATCACAGCTCTGCGTGCTAGTGTATCAGAGCAAAAAGTACAAAACAAATATCGTAACTTGGTGTTATGCAACTCTCCAATAAAGGCTTTGTGAGTTATAGGCATTAGGCTACATGTGTTGGCATGAAAGGTGTCTGACAAATACACCCTGCAGGCGTGATTTCGTCAGAGCGTCAGACCTCTGCCAGTGCCAGAAGGATCCAGATGACCCTGGTAAACAAAACAGTGTGTTTGGCTTTCGGAACCTTCCTGTTGGCGCTCACAGACACAACGCAAGATCAGAGGACCGGAAATATTAAATCACGTCTACGATGCTAAGCCGAAAACACGATTACTTATTACCGACAGATGAGTACTTGTACCCTGCTTAATTTAGAAGAACATCTTCAAAGAGACAGATGTTGCTCGTTAATGTCAGAGAGGCGGGCTTGAAAATCGGTTTTGTTTTTGTTTTACACTGATGCAAAACTTCACTGATGCAAAACTCTTTTCTGTCTGTGTCTGTCTGTCTATGATATTAGCTGTCGGTCTGAATGTCACGATGATTTGTGATTCTCACATCAAGTCATCCCATTTAAATGTTAACAAGACAGTTATCAGAATTAATGTAGTAGGCCTAGAAATAAAGGTTGTGATATATTGTGCACGCAGCAATCACTGTCATCTGTCTGGAGAACTGGGGAGGGTGAATTCTATCTAGTCATCTACAGATCTGTCTGTCTGTCTGTCTGTCTGTCTGTCTGTCTGTCTGTCTGTCTGTCTGTCTGTCTGTCTGTCTGTCTGTCTGTCTGTCTGTCTGTCTGTCTGTCTGTCTGTCTGTCTGTCTGTCTGTCTGTCTGTCTGTCTGTCTGTCTATCTGTCTGTCTGTCTGTCTGTCTGTCTGTCTGTCTGTCTGTCTGTCTGTCTCTTTCTTTATTTCTGTGCCAGGGAGATATGCATTAATCATGAATCACAGCCAGCCATCATGACAGTCGTATGTACGAAGGAATGCCTGGCTGTCGTTCAAAGCCAAGGGCTGTGGGGTAGGACTCGAAGCAGAGTTGCAGAGTGCATGGCAGGGCTCGTTCTCATGGCTGAGCAACACAGCTGAATAGACTCTCTTGACAGTGACACGATGCAAGTGGAGGAGAAATAGTTTTTGTGTTCAGCCTGTACAGTGTAAGCTTCCCACACGACACAAGTGCTGACAAGAGCGTTGAGAGTAGCTCTGTTTTTGTTGAGTACAGAACAACAAAGCCGGCGGAGCCATTGATGACATGCCACTATTGATTTCGAGTCTTTCTTCCTTGTTTGCATCAAACAGGCTGAGTACGAACGGCTCAACGGCAATCTGTGACTCCAAACTGTGGTTGTTGAGTGAGCAGACAGACACCGTGGTACTGACAGTATCAAACACTAAGAGAATGCTTTCTGTTGTGGAAGCTTTTGTGACAAATAACCCCTCCTTTTATGACACAAAATGGCAGATGTTATCTAACATTCCTATCGTAAAATCTTTGTTTGGGTAATAGCAAACACAAGCAGTACAAGTGAGACATTTACCTGCTTTTCCTCTACTATATGAGGAAGGGTAGTGAATATAGTCATCCTGTCAGTGACGTATGCCACGTTGGTTCACAATACATTCAGCATCTTCAGAGGACCTGTAAGTACAAAAACCACTAACACCACCACCACCACCATCAGGCGTTGGTGGTTTTGGTGGTTATGGTTTTGACGCAGGTCCAAAAGGCTGTTTGAGATCTTAGTCATCGCGCCTTTTGGGAACAGGCCCCTAGTTCCATGCCCCACCCCCTGAAGAGCTCTGTTCCCTTGGGAAGGGCCTCATGAGTCAAATGGTACGGTACTGGCATCTCGATTCATGTATGTACTGCGCGTGTGTGTGTGAGAGAGAGAGAGAGAGTGAGTGAGTGCAAGAGCAGGCGTCTGTGTGTGTGTGTGTGTGTGTGTGTGTGTGTGTGTGTGTGTGTGTGTGTGTGTGTGTGTGTGTGTGTGTGTGTGTGTGTGTGTGTGTGTGTGTGTGTGTGTGTGTGTGTGTGTGTGCGCGTGCGCCCGCATGCATGCAAGTGCGATAATTGTTGGCTGGTGAGAATCAATGCATGTTAAATTAGAGGATGGCGTGAGAGAGAGAGATAATGAGAGGCCGACATGGATAGTGAAAGTTGCCATTTCTGATGTGAAGCAGGAGGGAAAATACAGTCATCAAAACCTGCAGCCCCAGGGCATCTGGTCTCTCTACTTAAACACAAATACCTCCACATTTAAGCTTTGAAACGTTTCCCCTCTATACTGTAAAGAACAGTTTGTATGAGTGAAGACTTACTGCACAGTAACATGATCCTCAGGGTTAATTTAACTCTGAGAGCTTACAAATGGGTCCATTTGTTTGGTCGTATTTGTACCTTCTCAGAGTTACAAAAGGATGAGGATTTTACTGTTTTAATATTGATTCACTCTTAAAGGAGAATTCCGGACTAGCCTTTTTCTTACCTTTATCCGATGTTATTATATCCTAGAACGAGTGGTACAGTTGAAAACTCCACCCCGAGTCCATCGCAGCTAAAACGTGAAAGATGGTCCTTGTGCTAAATCGCGTATTTTTATCGCTCGAAAATCAATTTATTTGTAAATATCAGATGTTCATATTGACAGAAAACCACAGAAAACAGAAAACCACAGTGTTTGTGTTAGATGCGCCCACCCGTGATTTCATCCAAGTCCGCTTGTAAACACTTCGGCGGCCCATTTGAGACAAAAACACTGTGGCAAGGTTTCTGTCATTATGAATGTCAGATAATCAACAACAACAAAATTTGATGAAATTTTTCAATTGATGAAAATACGCGATTTTGCGCAAGGACCATCCGCTCACGTTTTTAGCTGCGGTGGCCTCGGGACGGAGTTATGAAAACGAGTACCACTCGTTCTAGGATATAATAACATCAGATAAAGGTAAGAAAAAGGCTTTAAGTGGACCAAGAGAGAAGGCACATGTGAGTGGAACAAATTCAAATGAGTTTAGCTGATACCACAGCTACACAGACCCTACCGGCCCATTTTCACTCTCAGTTAAATTAATACTCAGACTTTGCGTCAAAAAAAGCCCTGTGACAAACCATCAGTGAACAGCTCCTTAGAGAGCAAAATGGAAGTGCTGAAATTAGAGATGGCACCAAGGATGATTGTCGTTTTCCGTTTTAGAACTAACAGCACCATTAGCATGTAGGAAATTGTTGTATTCCTGTTCTTCGCGCGAAGAGCGACTATTTCAGCCTCACCCTAAAGGACTTAGTTATGTGTCTCTTAGCTCTAACCTCTAAAGCTCAATTGCATTCAAAAGTCCAAACAACCCTCATATGAGTGAGTCCACAAACACAGATTCCAGACTGTATATTGTTACAGGCTCGTGGACGCGAGTTTTGTTTTTCTGGTTAAGAGTACTGGGAGAAAGGTTTTCACATATCACAAATAAGCCATTTTGTCAGTTTGTTTGCCATAGGAATACCGTATGCGAATTCATAAATTCCTGAACCAAATGGTATGTTCCTCATCAGCCCTACCCACCCCAATTTCTCTCCCTCTCTCCCTCCACATCCTCCCCTTCTATTTGTCTCAAATTTGTCTCCATTCATGCCTCGCGGGGTGCAGCACGTTAAAAACTAGGTCACTACCGTCTGTCACAGTTAGCGCAGCCAGCCAGCCAGCCAGCCAGCCAGGGGCCTTGGGATAATCAATAATCAATCGTATATGTTCACGACCGAAAACCTTGGAAGTTGACTTTTTTTTCCCTGGATGTGCCCGGTTCCTCCTTTTTCCTCCTGTCTCTGTTCCTCTGTGTGTGAGAATGTGGAGTTTATTGGTGGCGGGCCCGGTCCGTTTCCCTGGGCTGTGGTCTACCCCACCAGCCTCTGGGGAACACATTACTCCGTCTACAGCAGCTGGAACTTCAGAGGAGAAGGGAAGGGGAAAATGTGCTGCACTCACCCATTCCCTGAGAGAGAGGGGAAGAGAGGGTTGTGGGGGAAGAGGAGTTCAGAGAGAATGAGAAGTGAACGAGAGGGGAGAAAGCGGGTCTGTGTGTGTGTGTGTGTGTGTGTGTGTGTGTGTGTGTGTGTGTGTGTGTGTGTGTGTGTGTGTGTGTGTGTGTGTGTGTGTGTGTGTGTGTGTGTGTGTGTGTGTGTGTGTGTGTGTGTGTGTGTGTGTGTGTGTGAGAGAGAGAGAGAGAGAGAGAGAGAGAGTGACACAGATGTGGTCAAGGCCTGGAAAATGGCTCCATATGTCTGGAAAGCAGACTAATGACTAATTTATTCAGTTGAAAATGTGTTATTTTCAGCAAGCGGTGCGGTCGTACAACAAAGTATAAATTAGGCTGCCGTGAACTAATGAGCTAATAAATGCACAAATGTGATGTGGCAGTGGTATGATAAAGATACAGCAGTCAGGCCTCAGGTTTGAGAGCCTGGTTATTTGCACCTTTTTCTGACATTCACCTCAAAGGATTCAATCTGACTGCAAGCACTCAGTGCCTTGGGAGTGCTGAAGCCCACACGATCTTGAATAATAATAATGCACTTTATTTATCGAGCATTTACATAAAACTGAAGAAATGATCAAATCAAATCAAACAACATGATGATGTGTATTGTGTAATTGTGTATACAAAGTGCAGTGTACAACAAAATTGTAACAATGGAAAGGCCTTTTGGTATAAGTAAAAACCCAGTTTTCACGTAACTGAAATTCAGGCAATGTAGTGGGATATTTGATTGGCATGTGATTGACAGTGATTTAGCAAGCCTGAGCTGCTCAGCCAGGATGTCAAGGAGCCAACGCACAGTCACCCTTTGTCTTCAGTCTTGACTCAGGAATAACCAGCAGGTTCCTGCACGAGGACCTCAGATTGGGCACAGGCTCATAAGGGGTAATTACTCAAAAACATAATTAGGGGCCAAGCCATGAAGTGCCTTGAAAGTATTCAGTCAAATCTTATTATCAATCCCAAAACAAACAGGTAATTAGTTAAAGGAAATTCAAATAGGAGTATGCTATCTTCTCCTGGTTTTAGAGCTGTATTTGTAGCCTATTGAGTGTTTTAGCTTAAGACGTGTTAAAACACCTTTGCAATGGTCAAAGCCTGAAGAAATAAAAGCATGTACTGTACAATGATTTTGGTGTCTTTAAAACTCTAAATTGATCTAATCCTGGATATTCTTGAGACGATTTCTGAGCCAACCCACCACCATAATCTATTGATAACAATATTTTGATCAATGGTGTCAAATGCTTCACTCAAGTCCAACAAAACAACAAACAAGGAACCATCTCCAGTGTCAGCATTATTTAAATGATAATTTTTGACTCTAATAAGTGCAGTCTCTGTGCTGTGATGCTGTCAACAACATTATTGTCTTTCACGGCTGCCAGAGCTGTAACGAGACTACAGTATTTTCCAGAATTCTTTTAATGAATGGCAATTTAGAAATTGGCCTATAATTGTTGCAAATGGTTGGGTCAAGACCAGGTTTTTTGAGAAGAGGCTAAACACAAGCAATCTCCAAATAATCAAGGATAGATTCAAGTAAGGGGCAATCACTTCCAACAATTGTGAGGCAGTGTTTTGGTAAAAACTTTGAGCATGCAGTGTCTGGTCCATCGTGACACTCAAGGAAAATGCTCAATCTAAAATATGCCCATGGTTATGTGTTGGACCCAGAACATGTTGTTTCAGGCTAAAAGACAGTCTAAGCGATTGAGTTGGATTTCTAAAATTACCTTTCAGGTGTCGCTGGACAGAAATCACATTATGAAGTATAGTATCAGTATGCATGGTTATAAAATAATATTTGCCATGAAAGATTTGACTTAAAAATGGTAAAGCACTTGTTATTAAATCTCTTGTGCCGACTTGGAAGCACTTGCATCCACTTTAAAGCTCTCACATTGCCTTGGCAGCAATCACTTTGGATTGGAATGAGGTAGTTTGAGCGTTCTTTTAAAGCCATTCCAGATAATTTCATTGCCTGTCATACAGTGCAGTAACCTTGGGTTAAGGCAGAGTGGAAACTGTTTACACTGCAGCTTAAAAAAATCATTATGCTGTTTTTTTTTTTTTTTTTTTTACCTATTTCATCACTCAAAGTAGCACATTTAGCCTCAAAAACAGGTATGGCTCTGCACAATGTATCTTTAATCTATGAACCATTTTCTTTACTTAACCACATGAACGCTAGTGTCCCTATTCTCGGCCAAACACTCAGCGAAATTAGCAGATCTACAAGCTCACAACGCACACTCGCTGTGAGCTTGTCATTTCTGGCGAAGAGACTTGGTGTAGAGGGAAAAAAGGAGTGGATCAAGGATAGAGCCCTGGGGGACACCGGTCAACTAAGTATTAAAAACAAAAAGAAAAGAAAAAACAACAACTAAGTATATAGGGTTTAAGTGGTTAAAGTCAGTTTGACTACTCCAGCAGTGTAGCAGTAAAATCAGAGCTCGTGTTTCCCATCTGTTACAATGAAACGGTTTGTCCCTGCATTAGCCATTAGCTAACGTTAAGTCTCAATGCCGTCTGTCTCACAGACCAGTCCCTCTGGGTATCTGGCCTCATGCTGGTTTGGCTAGGGCTATTATTGGACTCTGTATGTGTCTCTGTGCATGCATGCATACCCGAGTGTGTCCAGATCATGTGTGTCTCTGCATATTGGTTTATTTTTTTTGTTTATTAGTGGTAAGATCTGTCCCTTAATAGGTAAGGGGTCAAGAATACAGAATTACTATAAAATCATGAACAGGTATTCAGATGATTCATTATAATAATAACGTATATGTTTTTGTGTTCACTTGAGCGACTGTGCATGTGTGCTTGCTTGTATGCACTCATGTGTCTTGGTGTGAATTTTATTTGCGTGTGTTTGTTGTGTGGGCACGACTACTGTGAGAACGGGCATGTGTGGGTGTGCACAGGCGCTCACGTGTGAGAAGATGCAGAGGACATGCTCCATTGCCTGTGGAAAGACGCTGCATGGCGTCCTTCAGAGACAGGCAGAAGGGAAATGAATCACATCCTCCTCCCTCTGTCCCATGCTGTCTCCATCAGCCCTCCATGTAACTGAAATGGTTCCCATGTCTGTGGATGCAGCGTGTTGGGAAGACAGCCAAGGAAAGCCTGCTGAGTGTCCCTCCTCCTTTGGCCCTATCGGGTACTGCTAAGCCTTGTTCTCTTTGGATCTACGTATGAAGATGTTTTCCAAGCTGGTTCAGCAGAATGCAGCCCGGCGGCATTGGCGGTTCTGGTCTTACTTGGCGGCTGACGTCACTTTGATATGTTCGATATGCCAAGACAAGATGAATGCTCAAAATGCTCATTTGAAAACACACTGTAAGCCTCAATAATTAACAAAAATATTTCACTAATTGTGAGATATTATTTCTGCGAAAACGATAGTGATCATAGTGTTTACGTACCACAAGGCTGATAAGAGGACCCCAAGGAGATTGCAGATGTTTATTGTGGTTTTGTAGCGAACAAATGTTTGTGTTTTGGTGTGGGAGGCATAGCCGCGGGAAGACCTTTTAGGTTAGGGTTCTGGGCGGATTGGGTTCGTTTTTTTCCCAGTTTTTGGTTTCTTTATTTCGGTTTTAGGGTTAGGATTAGGGTTAGGTTAGAGTTATGTTATTTAATTCTTATTTTTGCCTGATTTTACCGATTTATGAAAAAAGAAGAAAAAAAATGATGGGGGGGCGGTAGGGGGTGCGGTACCTGGGGGGAGGGGGGGCGGCCGCACCCCCAGCACCCCTACTTCCCGCGGTACTGGTGGGAGGGACGGAGCAGTTTCTGTCACAGAGCCCCACATGACAACTACAAGTACATGTATGTTCCCTTATTTGAACAGAACCAAGGGCTTCCCTAGGAGTTCTTTGTTGTTCTGTTATCTATTACCTTTCCCACATCATTTTTGTGAACCTGCAGGTATATAGCCCCCATTCCCCACTTAAATAAAGCCTGCAGGTGTGGTGCAGAAAATACAGTACAGACTACAGAGTGGTAAAAATAGACTCAGTCAAGAGAACACTGAGGATTTTGCTGTTCTGATGGCAGGCCCCCTTGACTTCAGCAGACAGAGCCATAGGCTGCATTGGAAAACCCAAACACCCCACACGACACGACCACGTCTCCTGTCATCACTGTGACCCATGGACTTCAGAGCAGCCGACCTACCCAGACCCCAGATGCCCTCCAGTCTTCCCCTTGGCTCACTCTAAAGTGCCGCTGCCCTGAGGGAAACGCTCAGACGCAACTGACACATGTGTTTGCTCTTAGACATCCCAAGACCTTCAACAACAACACATGGAAGCCATATTGGTTTCCGTAGCAATGTCAATAAGGATACGGTGACCCCATTGCGGTTGGAATATTTAGATGTTACCTTCAGTACTACGTTGCTAAACGATCTCTCATTGCAGTGAAAACGTCAGCTTCTTTGCTCGCAGTGGCTTTGATTAGCGCCCACTTCCGTGAAGCAGTTTGCCATGTGTATCGCTTTTCCGAATTAATATTTACTTTAGAGTGCAGCTGTATGAGTCAGTGCTGTGAAGTCACTGTTGAAACATCTATGTATATGTATGGTATGTCTCTGTTTTCATTGTCTGATTTTATTTCACACAAAATTGCATGCTACAGTGTTAGACACACTTGCACACACATACAGTATGCATGCAGAGAGAGAGACACACACACACACAGGCACACGCACACACACACACACACACACGCACACGCACACGCTCACGCTCACGCACACACACGACATGCACACACACACACACACACACACACACACACACACACACACACACACACACACACACACACACACACACACACACACACACACACACATACAAAGACAGATTATACATACACACACGCACGCACACACACAAACCCCATGTCTCCCATCCCTCAGCCTGATCCCTAGAGCTGATGTTAAGTGATGTGGACATGCTCAATCCTGTCTCACTTTATCTACTGTAGCCAATCCTTGAGGGCATAAGTTCACAAGTTATACACACTAGCACCCTCTCTCTCTCTCTCTCTCTCTCTCTCTCTCTCTCTCTCTTCTCTCTCTCTCTCTCTCTATACTGCAGTGTACGTATGAATTTGGCGTGTTAGTTTTTATGATATCACATTCCCGGCTCTGAAGTCCCCTGTGGGAGAGAGGAGCAGGAGAGGCCAAATGATTACAGTAGAGCTCTTTCTCTGTGTGTGTTGAAATCCTGTGCTTGTATAGTTAACTAATACCAGGTGTATGGGTCTTCATTTACAGCCCATTGTCACGGGCATGTGTATACAGTGGGTGCATATATGGCGTTCTGTGCCTCAGAAACTAATAGTTCACCATCGCAGCTTGAGTGCTGCCGAGTTTGCACCTGGACTTGAGGTCATAAAGCAGTAGTTAGTGTAATGGCTTTTAAACGAGCTTCCAAACGACCACGGCCGTAACATTAAACAATGGCAGACTGCTATGGCAACTCCTACAGGGCATTTCCCTGCCCGCCTACATCTGTCTTACTCCCTGCCTGTGTCCTTCTCCTCGGCCTGCCTGCTTATCTGTATATCTCTCTGTCTCTTTGCCTCCTATCCTGGTGACTTGTGTGTGACAAAATCTCTCTGTGCAGCAGATTGAATCACAAGTTAGCTCTGTGATATAAACAACAACATGAAAAGCAAATTCCAGAGTGTTTCTGCTCACGTACCAAACATGCTCGCAATTACTGTTTTTCTGAAAGGCAGAGAGCGAGCAAAGTTGTTTACTCCTTCCTCCTTAAATGAGGTGGCCCACTTCTCTTATCTAAACAAGGCTAGGTGAAAACTAGCATATGGCTGGACCCAGAGATGGGCAAGAATACATAACAATTTTAACTTGCTACAAAATACTGTACAGATATAAAAATTAAAATACAAAATACCAGTGCCAATTAATGTATCTAAATAAAATAAACATATTTTATTACATATTAATACGTATTTTCTATCTTCAAAATATTGACAATAGACAATACACTTCTCAGAAATCTGTAATGGCAAGATGACCTGTAGCGATACATGCTTTAAAATTGCTCTAAAAATGTTCTAATGTCAATGTGAGAATATATAAACAGTGCTGTTTGTTTATTAACAGAATTAAACCTATATACTCTGTTAATAAACAAACAGCAGTGATTTATGTTAGGACATTGACGTTTTGTGAAGTCCACAAGATGGTCACATATTTTGGCAGGTCACCAGTTTCATTGTAACACTGCAATGCTGGAGGACGGAGGAGGCAAGGAGGCAGAAATCTGTGTATTGGAAATGGATACATAATGGAGACTTATACACCACTCACTATATCACATGGCCAGGAGGGACAATTGATTTGGGATTGGCTAGTTAGTTGTTATGGCCAACTGAGGATTGACTATATCCCATAGCCTGGAGCGACAATTGCTCTGCGATTGGCTAGTCCATTGTTAGGCCAACCGGCCAACCAATGCTATGACTTCATTCATGTTGTATTATATTGCTGCTTTGTTTACAGACTGTGCTGTGTTGTGACCCCTGAGCTAAATATCGTCTCTGTCGGGTGGAGGATGTCCAAAACTGTTACTTTTCAGGATTAAAATTCAAAAATAGCTAAAGTAGCAGATACACAAGCTCGTAGATCTGCTACTTTTGATGCTCTTGTGTGACACTGTAGCATGATCAAGAAGGGCGCGTTAATTTACGGAAAAAAACTATGGAGATATGAGGTTTCTGCCCGGCAGCAACAATATCTTCCTTTTGCTAACTGCATATTTGTGTAGTGAATTGACGTTGATGGAGTTAGTTGAACAATAGTTAGCAAGGCTAGGATGATTCAAAATGTAGAGGAGTCAGCTGCTATATTACACACAGTGTAGGAATTAGATTCTTTGTGTGGCCCAGTCAAATACAGA
>NC_137619.1:29716104-29923604 GCF_963280865.1 Gymnoscopelus braueri
AGGTTGTGTTTGGAAGAGCTGTGCTTATGTGTGATTTTTCTCCGACTGACCGCTCAGAATAACAAGAGTTATGCAACTACGTTTCTATTCAGGAAGAAATAGCACTGTAGACTACTTGACAAGAGACACTGATGTTCTTTAAACAAGTGACCTCCACATGTTACATTGGAGTGGTCAACTATAAACAGAGTTGATATCTTGGCACAAAAATCTAAAGGGATAATACAAGTCCAAAACAAACCACTGTATACTATTTTTTTTTTTTAATTTCAAGTAATATCGACACATCTCTAAATGTGTCCCCACTGTGCTTCCTCCTGTGTCCAGAACAAGCTTCCTGTGTTAATGCTGGGCCGTTCGGCAGACCTGAGGCCAGGGGAGTTTGTTGTTGCCATTGGCAGCCCGTTCTCCCTCCAGAACACGGTTACCACAGGGATAGTCAGCACCACCCAGCGAGGGGGCAAGGAGCTGGGCCTGCGCAACTCAGACATGGACTACATCCAGACGGACGCCATCATCAATGTATGTGAATATGATGTGTTCAGAGACCTAAAGAACGATTCTACAAATGTCTTCTAAATCCTAACAGTTTTCTGAAAAAGATGATTGCCTTATCAGTGGTGTGCAAACTTTTCCATGTCAAGGACCCCCACAATTATATGTATTTGGCCGCGGAACCCCATCTCAAAATATTTTGTTGACCCCCAGAAGCAATGATTTGAGTTAAAAATGTTTGCTTTGAAAAATATATTCAAAGATTTGCAAAACAAATCATCATTTTTGAATAGCCAAAGAAATCTAAAATGACACAGAGGCTTTCCCGGTCTTAATGCATTAACATTGTCTCTGTTTTGTTTAATAGTATGGAAACTCAGGAGGGCCGTTGGTCAATCTGGTAAGAAACTTTTTAAACTCAATTGTCAGTCAAGGAAGCTTTTATTTTTATTTTGACAATGTACGGTAAACTTGATAATAATCAATGATGATAATTAGCTCCTCCTTTGAGGTAGTCTACCAGACATTAAGTTGAGTTGTCTTTCAGGATGGCGACGTGATTGGGATCAACACATTGAAAGTGACGGCAGGCATCTCATTCGCCATCCCCTCAGACAAGATACGTCAGTTCCTGGCAGAGTCCTATGAACGGCTGTCCAGAGGTATAAAAGCTGTCATCCTGCATGGTTTATTGTCTTTTTTTCTATTTTTGCCAGACCCAAGGGGTCGGCCTACATGAGGCTTTGACCCATTTCGTCCATACATGGGCATAAAAGTATGTCCATCTTGTCCCTTTTTGACCATATATGGACACATTCTGGGTCTGGCAGAACCAGGTCTCCTGGTCTTGTTTCATAAACGCCCTGCTTCACGTTCACAGACAAACATACATTAAAACCTGGGAACTGTCCCAGTACAACCACAGTCTTATGTTGTTGGCCACTGAGCACCTCCACTGGAGCAGTTGGGGATTCAGGGCCCCATTCTCAGGCCAAAAATTCCCCGTTAAATCGGGATAATGGACCTGCGCCTCCCCAATAGGTTATTCTAGCACCTGCTCTACCCGTCACCATTATGCCGACGCCGTTATTTGCGCGTGGAGGTGTGCCCGTGGGCGTGTTGTTGCTATATCCCCCACATTGCAATTCTACAGACACACATGGGTACGGCTTGGGGACGGGGGATAGTGGATTCTAGAAGCACCCGCTGGTTTATAAAATCACCCGTCAAGTGCACACAGACACTACAATGGCTTTGTGCGTTGGACCATGAGCCGTGTTGCCAGCCTTGGAGAGAAATAAGCAACCGCAGTCCGCAGGTCTATGAAAACAAAAAGAAGCAACTCTAAGGCCACATGAGCACTTCAAACTACTAACTAGAGTTTTCATATCCCCTAAATATTTCAGCCCGGCTCGACTAATAATTGACAAATTAGACCCAGCCCAGCCCGTCAGTCATTTTTCTAAAGAAGCCTTATTTCTCATTAAATCTTGGTAATATATGAATGATCTGTGTGTGAAATGCGCTCTTTCTTTATACAAACCCATGCTCGCTCACTCTACCGCAAATGCCTCTCTCTCTTTGTACAACCCCATGCTCACTCTACCGCAAATGTGCTCTCTCTCTTCATATAAACCGATGCTCACTCTACCGCATATGCGCTATCTCTCTCTATACAACCCCATGCTCACTCTACCGCAAATGTGCTCTCTCTCTTCATATAAACCGATGCTCACTCTACCGCATATGCGCTATCTCTCTCTATACAACCCCATGCTCACTCTACCGCAAATGTGCTCTCTCTCTTCATATAAACCGATGCTCACTCTACCGCATATGCGCTATCTCTCTCTATACAACCCCATGCTCACTCTACCGCAAATGCGCTATCTCTCTTCATACAAACCCATGGTCACTCTACCACAAACGCCACCACCACTCCCAGCGGGGTCATTTTGATTCTATGACGGCTGCCGTCTAGTTATCATCAGTGCCAGTGTTGTGAGGAAAAACAACTAACAAGCAACCAGGTCTAGGAAAACCAGCCCAAAAGAAGCGAGTCAAGCGACTATGGGTCACATGAGCACTCTAACATATACATCAGCTATTTGAAAATAGCAGATCTACAAGCTCACAACGCCTCCCATGCAAACGCTACGTTCATGACCCCCCAAAATAACCATATTTGAACTGGGGACCCCCCCATTTTGTTTGACTCGGTTCCACAGATAAATATTGTGAAAATAGCAGATCTACAAGCTCGCCAGGCGTTGGGTGCTCCATTGTGGTCTCGACCCACAGGTTGAGAACCACTGCATTAAAAGCTCCAAGCAAGTTACATGTCTAGTATGTTGTTGACCACGTAATGTAATGTTTTTGGTTTAGTGATAGGCTACTCCGTGGCGCGCGCGCGCCTCATTGTATGCTGCCCAAAATAACAGATCTGTAACTGTCGACACGACATGACGCAGCGCCGTTGATAGCTTGTATGTCTGTTATTTTGGGTAGGCGACGCACATACGCATCGCAGCAATGTGTCTGGGTTTGAGAGGCTTTGATTGATGTAAACTTAAAGTTTAGCTCTGTTCGGGATTACTGAACAAAGGTGGATGATGAAAGATAACGGGGACAATATGGATGTAAGTTAACTTTAACTGCGTCACTTCAGAGGAAACTATGGAGCTACTACAGAGATGTTTACACACCCCTGGAATCCATTAGAATGATGGAAATAGAACAATACAGCCAACGTGAGTACATAGGCTATAGAACTTTCCTAAAACTGTCCAATTTATTATACCCATGTGCTACTGTTTGTCTGTGTACCACGTAGGAGCGTTGTCGCAACATGATGTAATTAATTATTTGGGAGCAGCCGGTGTGTACCAATAGTATACATATTTTAAATGGCTTTCATATACTATTCCGGATCTGACTAATATGACAAGCTTATTGTGAACACAATAGGCTACAAATTAATATAAAAATGTATTTGGATAAAATAAAAAAAAAGAAGGAAAACAAGCCCAATGTGGCTTATAATAATCAGACCAGGCAACAGTGCAGACAGGTAGATAGGCTAGAGCATATATTGGATCGGGATGACGGCTAGCGCAGTCTTCTCTTAAAGGCAATGGCTTCTGGCACGGTGATTGGTTTTATCATTGTAACGCCCAAACCACACCTATGCATAATGTAACGGGTAGCTCAGGTGTTTGGCGGGTGAGGGGGGTGCCATAGAATACCGAATTTTGCGGGGAAACGCCTCTTGCCTAGTCCGAAATCCTAAATTAGTGGTTTGTTCAAATCTGGCTCTGAATAGAGCCCTCAGTGCCTTGATCAAGGGCACTTCAGCAGTGTTGGGGGAGGGGTAAGAGGTGGCCATTCACTTCCCACCCCAGATTTTCCCTACCGGTCTGGAGGATCGAACCGGGAACCGGTCACAAACGCAGTCCTCAAATTTTTAAGCTCCTCTAACATTTAGACCACGGCTGTCATTATGGACTATTTGCAAGCCATTAGGGTTTCCCACCCTCTGAGTTCTGTATGACGTGAGAGAGAGATGGCTGCCATGTGAATATGGACAATATGGATCTTTACCTGGCATGACCTCAAAAGTTTGATATAGCAAATGCACAGATTCCAACATTATGTCTAATTATTATTTTCTTTGTTTAATTTTTACTGCCACCGCCTAACCCTGCACCTGGCCAAGACTTTGAGGTGGTTTCACATACTTCTTTGATATAGGGTTCGTGAGATTGAAATTGTACAATTCTTGGAGATGGATTATAAAATGAGCAGAAAGCAAGGCTATCAAACTCTGTAAAGTTAACACAGCAGGGTATGGTGGAGTATCTGCACGCACGCACACACGCACACATACACACTGTGGAAAAAAAGTATAAGCCTTAGCTACTTGTGAAAGTGTCTAGGGCATGATTTGAGCATTCTCAAACGATGCTCCTATATGGACGTTTGTGTTGGGTTATTCACTCTAACACTCCCGACACAAACTGCTCCACAGTCTATTGAGTGATCCAAAGTAATATTTCTCCCCCCCCTAATGTGGTACAAAAACTCCCATATTGAATCTTATGGAGGAGTAGCCCTAACCGTATGGTAATTCAGTCTAGTCAAGACTCTTTTCATAGAGCTCTATTGTGTGGAGGGCAGTCGTAATCCCTGATTTATATGGATTCAATAGAATGGTCCTGATACCGTTATTAATACCGTTATTAAGACTGTGGAAGATGAGGGAAGAAATTAATAATTGTTCAATAGTTACAATCCAGGACTTTTAATCTAAATGTAGGGTAAGGGATTTGTTGTTGTTAAACTAAGTGTTAAAAATCTCTATATTCTGTTAGTAATCATTAATAGTAACAGGGGTCTCCCCCTCTCTCCAGCTCTTTAGTAAACAGAAAATACATTTTCAGGTCGGGATACCAATTTTACTCAATTGGGAGAGTGAACTCATACAAGATACAGGATACACTAGTGAAAGATTATAATTGGACTCTGAGAAAATGTTATCCCCTACTATCCTCTACTAGCTTGCTTATATAAGCAATCATATATATATTAGTGTTGCTACTGATATGTAATATATTGTATGCATTGTATGTCATGATGATGAATTGAGTACAATGGACCATAATGGAAACAAGCCCCCCAGGGCTTTTTTTTGTTATCCTTTTTGTTACTGCCGTACCGTTTTCTAATGTGTTAATAAAGTATTCAATCAATACTTGTTTTCTCTGTACCTATTAGCAGGGCAGGCTGTATCTAAGAAGAAGTACATTGGTGTGAGGATGATGACTCTCACTCCATCGTAAGTTGCACACTTTGTCACTGACTCTACCGAAGCACAGACAAACACAGCCGTACAGAATTCAGCTGTAATGATGGATGTCAAATACAAATATTGATGCGTTTTGTTATGTAGAGTGATTATTATTATTATTATTATTATTACAGTACAAACGTGACGCAAAGCTCAGCCAATTAGTGAAGCCGACGGGTCGGGTTCGATTAGCACATTACTGCTGAAGTCACACATAAAACTCTTGACTGAAATTATTTCATCATCACTGATCCTTCATGGACTATTAACATTTGACAGTACTGACCTATTTGCTTTGATTGATGACTGGAATAATCACTGCTTGGCCACACCATCCTTCATAGTACCTCACCCACTGACCATTTCCCTTTCTCTTAGGTTAGCCAAGGAGCTGAAGAGTCGACACCGAGACTTCCCTGACGTCACATCTGGAGCCTACGTAATGGAGGTCATTGCCAAGACGCCAGCTGCAGTGTAAGGACAACTTTTCTGCCTGTGTTGGTCAAAAAGCGTGGGTTCAATACAAACTTAATTTGGTCGGAACGTGGCAGATTTCTGTGGAACGTGGCGACAGGTTACCGCTCACACTTCCTGGGCCACGGGATATTGTGTTTGGCACTTTGCGCTATACACATGTATTGAATTTATATACAAGACACTAACTCACCGCCCCTACTCTGCTCTGTTCTCCTGTGCGCACTCACACGGCATATGCACATAATATTTCACGGTCTCTTTTGTTCCAGTAGTTCCCTCATCTCTCGTGTGTGTGCACTTCATGCACACACGCAAACATACACACACATTCACACAGGTTTATACAACTGTCATAGCAAAACAGAAATTCACAGCTCACTCCAGCGTGCCTGCTGACCCTCTAAGAATCCCCAATGCAATCAACCACCACCACAACTCCAGCAGAGTGTGGCTAGAGAGATGCTGAGCTCAGCTATTTCCTCCAGCCCTTATGCAGGGAGGCAGCTTCTCTGTGGTTTTCCTGGGCCTACTTACCCAGCCTTTGCAAGCATTGGTCTCCAGTGCAGAGCCTATAGCCCTTGTCTGGACTCTACTTAGTGTTTAAGTCACAAACGTTTATGGACAATGACATTTCTGTGGTTCCCTTTACATTGTGTTGCCTGAGATGCTGTTTTGAAGCTGTTTTGATCTCATGCTCTGATCTCATAATGTTAGGCTATTATGTTAGTCCTGGCCCTGGCAAGTATAGCTTGGCCCCACTGTAGAAAAGAGGGTCCTGTGTCCCACTGGAGGTGTGGGCATTAGTCATGCTTGCCTATTAAATGACACATAGTTGGTGAGCGCTATGAAGAGAATGTGGAACTGTGGTCGTGTTAAAGGGGAGCAAGGCAGGAAAAGGTGTGGTGGCCTCATTTAGCATGTGTCTGTGATTAAGTACTTGTTGTGTTTGGAGTCAGGCTTTGATATCACTTCTGGTAACCGGCCTTAGTCCTGCTGTGATGTAGACTTTACTAGCCTTCTATTTTGAGTGTCTTTGCTTAGGGAGTCTTGTATGTTTTCCAGCCTGCCCTTTCTCTGCTCTCATTCAGTCATAATTGTGGTCAGTTTCCACCAAATCCTTTTTTTCTCTCTCTCTATGAAAGAGATTTCATATGAATGTATTCAGATCTGTTTCTGATTAAATGGAGGCCCCACAATGCTTACACTGAACATTTACACATTCCTATATTTATTCCCTACACTTAAATGTTCTGAATGTTATAATTCTGGCTGTGTACAAATGTAACCTTATGGACCATATGTAGACGGTCTATTTGGTTGCATGTGTACACTCTCAGAGTTAGATAAATGAACACTTTTTCATTTTATATCCTTTTTCTTTTTTGAAGAACTATAGTTTAGATGTACAATGTACATTATATACACACACTTTTAAAGCTAGAAAAACACAAGGAATATTTGATTTGTTTTATTATCCAACCTTTTAATACCATAAATAAGTAAAACTTCAATAATGTCACAAATAGATTAGATTTGATACAAATTTCTCTAAAGCCCTTCAATCCCATTTCCTACTTTGTTTTTCTTTCTCTAAGATATCATTACACAGCAAATATACAAAATACTAAGGCTGTCCTCAACTAAAGAAATGATTAGTCAACTAATTACGACAATTTCAGTCCATGCTTTCCCCTGGTGCAGGTAACTGTATGTATGTATTTAAATGGTAAATGTCAAATGTTTGTATTGAAACATAATGCAATGTGTAAGGCCAATTTAAAAGTTGAAAATGCATTGAGGTGGATGGCTGTATGTAAGTAATCTTAGAAAGAAAAAGTCAAATTAGTGCCCTTTTAATATAATTCAGCACTATGTGTTTCAAGTTTCAGCCCTTCGCTCACTTGCAGTATGGCTCTCTGGAAAGAAATGTTGCCCACCCCTGGGCTACAGGCTACAGAAAGTTAAATACTGGCAGAATTAAAGGGTTGTGACTGTCTAGAGTTTACAAGAGATGTGCATGGGGAAAAAGAATAAAAACATGACTAATAAACTAACAAAGTCTTGGTAAACTAAGACAAAACAGACCGATTAACCACTTGAAACCAAGCGTCCCTATTCTGGGGCAACCATTCGGCAAAAATAGCAGATCGGCTATTTTCGGTGAAGAGATTTGGTGTTGAGTGAAAAAAGGAGGGTACCTACTAGTATAGATCCCTGGACCCTGGTCTTCTAAGTATATGGGGTTTAAGTGGTTAATCGATGAATCCACTATGAAGGGACAGCATTACAAAGTAAACTGATTTTAACTTTGAGGATTTGCCCTCGTCTCCCTTCCAGTGGCGGCCTAAAAGAGCACGACGTCATCATCTCCATCAATGGTCAGAGGATATCTTCGGCGACAGATGTCAGCACCACCATCAAAACTGGTGCCACACTCCGAGTGGTGGTGCGCCGGGGGAACGAGGACGCCATTCTCTCCATCGTCCCCATGGAAATTGACCCTTGACCCTACCACAACTACGACGCATTTGCGGGAGCTAATTTGTTTTTCTCATCACCAATGGACCTTATAAGGGTGTGGGTGTGTGGGGTAGGGGGTACGGTGCTCTAATGTGACTCCCAGCCCGATGCCATGATTTGTGGCCCCGCAGCCAATGGCGCCATGCATCCAGTAAAGTTCTGGCTTTGCCTTGAAAGAAATGACTGTACAGGTAGGTAGAGTTGAAGTTTCTAATCCATGTGTATTTACGGTTTTATTCTCATATGCCTTGATCAAAGCTACTACTGTTTACCGATTAACATAGAAAGACGGTTATTGGCATAATGTTCCCATTTAACTTTTGTTTTGAGTTGTGTTGAGTTTTGATGCAGACTTTTGCTTGGTGAGGCCTTTCGTGGCTGTGTTAAAATAATCAAGAAGGTTCTCTGAGCACATCTGATTTGTATAATATTTTTTATTCCCATTTTTATTTCAAGTACTGTCAATGTGTTTTGATGATTATGTGTTCTGTACTGAGAGCCAAATAAAGGGGTTTCTTTTGATTTACACTCTCTTTACTTGCTTTCTCATTTTCTCATCTCCCATCATCACTCTCTCACATACACTCACATACACACAGATAGGCACATGCACATGCACATGCACATGCACATGCACATGCACATGCACATGCACATGCACATGCACATGCACATGCACATGCACATGCACATGCACACGCACACGCACACACACACACACACACACACACACACACACACACACACACACACACACACACACACACTGCACCGAGGTTGATATTACGATATTTGCTTTGCATGTGCACAGTATTTGCTTAGCCATGCTCACACACATGCACACAGGCACTAGGGGGACATAAAATCAATTGGGATCTGGTTTGAATTAGTTTTTATTGCCGTCATACGGGTTTGATAGTGGCCTGGTGTGCTTGTTGGGCCAGAGGCCCTCCAGGCTGACCTCAGAGACAGGAAAACGGGCCAAACGCATGATCTGATCCAGGATATGGTGGCCACAGATGAGGGCCTTGCATGAACACACAATGAAGTCTCAGCCCAGGATTATGTTGATCATATACATTTGGAATAAATTGAGAATGATTTTTGAAAACTTGGAGATGACAGTTCTTCTTCTTCTTCTTCTTCTTCTTCTTCTTCTTTTAAACTTTGAATGGCCTCACAAATCAGAAGACTGTTTTACTTTACGAACAAATGTAAACAGACCTTACTTTACAATAAAATGTGATACTTGTTTAGCCTCCAAATTAAGAAAAAGTCTCTAATCCCATGTTTTGTTGTCCAATGCTGAAGCTACCCTTAATTTTACATTTGAATTACAGTGTTACGGGGCCTTGAGTTACCGCTGGCCATTCATTCCCAGTCTCCTACTCATTTCCATACATCACATAATAGTTGTATAATAGCATATAGTTTCCTGCCACTGTGCTAAATAGCCCACAGGCATGCATTATAATCACACATGACTATATACAGCAGGCCTACCAGACATGAACGTCATTATTTTGTCTTCTGTCAACAGAACATGATCACATAAGTACTGTATATTTAACTGACAAATATGTATACCTTTCCTCTCAGAGTCAATCAAAGGTCTTATATACACTTTTCCATCTCACACTGAAAACTGATATTATATGCTCGTTCAACAGCTATTTTTACTGTTACTGCCATCTCATGGTTCTTCTCCCACATTGCAGACTGACACCTCTACACTGTAAAACCCTGAGTCCTCGTTTAACTCTGAGAGTAGACAAATGGGTTACATTTGTACACTCTCAGAGTTACATATGTATAAAGGAACACTGATGATTGTACCGTGTACCTTGCCTGCCTCACATAATTTAAAAGGAAAATATGTAGGCACTATACTTCACTTTTACCACAGATTTGTATGTCTTCAATTGCAAATAACTCAGGAAAACATTTTCCCCTCCCAGTGTCATAGGCTATGTTCCAGTTTTTCATTTTTTATTTTTATATGAAGGATAGGGGAAAACTAAATGTTACAGCAAACTGACGCAAAGACACCCAAAGACACAAACATGTGATTCTCAGTGTGAGAGTACTTGTGTAGCAGTGGATTCAGCTGTGAGGCCCAAAGTGTTCCCATAAATGAAATCATAGCGGCCAGAGTGCCAAGCCCTGTATGCCCTAACCATCAGTCATCTAGGGCATGACAGGATTACCTCATGGCCCTTAAGTCTTGGATTCACCATCTCTTTGTGAGCCCAATCAATGCTGATGCCAGCATGTGTTTTATGTGTGCATATATTGTAGGCTGACAAGATGGATTGCATGTGTTACAACATGAAGGTTGGAATGCTTCTCATAGTAGGAATACCAATATAGAACCATTTGCCATAAAGCTTTAGCCATCTGTTATATTAATCGCTGATGTCCTGCAAGCATACCCAATCAACTCAATTCTGAGAAACATAATAAAGATGCACTTACAATATGGGCTTCATGTGATAGTGTTGGCATCATGCCATTATAGAAATGTCAACAATTGATATAACTTGGAATCCAAAAAGAATGTAGCCAGTCTCAAATGATCCCCATAAGTCCTGACTGTAGCCAGAATAAGGGACTTTTTAGTGACTTGTTTGCTTTTCTTTTGATAAAGTGGATAATTGGTCCCTGACTTAACTTTTCCGATTGATCCCACGAGAATATACCTGTAATTTAAAACAACTCATTGCATTCCTTTCCAGCAGGACAGTTACCAAATGCCTTGCTCCTCCCTATCCCTTTAAAGTCTCACCAAGAAAAAAGCAGTGCAAAAGAAAACAATTGTGCTTTTTCTTTTTCGGCGCAATAACAACAATCAATTATATGATTGATTGATTGATTTTTCTTTATTAAAGTGTCATTCTTCCAAAGGAAGCCCAGCCCATATGGACTTACAGGATGTCCTGTAAGTATGTATTTTTAACAGACCTAAATATTTCTAAATATAGGCCTACCAAACGGTTGAGATGTCGCTTCATGGTAAAAGTGTGATTTCAAGAATTTACATAGATAGATTTACATGAATTCACCTGGAAAATGTAGATATTTCTATTCATACATATCTCTGTCTATGGACATGACTATGTATACAAGTTGAAAATGTAAACAAATAAAAAAATAACAATACATTATAATAGCGAATGTATCAAAATACATTTACAAATACAAATAGAGTTGCCAGCAGCAATACAGGGGCAAAGGAATGCAATATGTAAAACGCAATATGTGCAATAGAAACAGAATAGAGTGAGCTTGAGAGAAAGAAGCCCATGCAATTAACAAATTAGCATTTTAAACAGCTGAGCAGAGTTGTGTTGTGTTGATTATAAGGCAGATTTCAAACTTTCAAAAATTCAGTTATCATGACAAACGTTTGCAAATGTTTGTACTTCATCCAATTAGGCTTATGCATTTTATCACCACAGCAACATTGATGACAGAGGGGCCTTGAATGAGTAGCCTATAGTTGTTATGTATGTCTACTAGACTAGTAGGCATATGACTAATGGCCAGCCATTTCAATGTTGATACAGTTAGGACTATGTAGGCCTACATAAAAATGCACTCCAATGACACTGTCCCCCAGAGCAGTGCCAATAGTTATTGATGTCAAAGTGTCCTCTGTTTGTAACATCCTACACTTGTTTGAAAATGCAGCAGAACAGTAGGCTATGCTTGTGTGGGCCAGAGCACTTCTATCTCAATGGCTCTGGTGTGGGCCTGTGACCCCCCCCTTTATTTTTATTTTCCAAACAGTGGCCCTTGATATTGCCAAGAAGCATTGTGGTGCAGCTCAATTGTCACCAATTAAGAGTTGAATTTGGATTCTGGAAACCTGTAGTAATTTCCAGTGTTTTCTATTTCTCTCTTTTTTCTGGGGTTTGAGGGGACAGTTTCTGGGTCACACAGCTATTTGCACCACGCGTTTTATGAAGGTCATTTGGAGCGAGATGAATCAATAAAGCAAGCAAGCAAGCAAGCAAGCAAGCAAGCAAGCAAGCAAGCAAGCAAGCAAGCAAGCAAGCAGAGAGACACATTGTACTGCATAGACTAGTATAGGCTTACAGTGGGAAAACAGAAAGCATGATTTTATATAGCTCTGGTCCATAGCGTTAGAAGGAGTTCTCTTTAACGCTATGTTACTTTTAAGCCGTTGCCCTCACACCCGCGGTAGCGCAGGCTGCGCAGCCTCTCGTCTGTAGTAAAAATAAAAAATACGCTTCCGCTACTCACCAAAACAAAGATGTTGAAAGCCTACTTTCCTAGTGGTAACACTTGGAAACCCCCACCTCACGTCTAAAATACACTTTTTGGCCAGAAAATTAAATATTTCACCGGAAGGAAACATATTTTTTGTTACTCCACTGCGCCCCCTACAGATCTGGTTAATGGATTTTTTCTATTGAATTGTTTTTCCCCCGGTGGAATATTTTTTTTTCTGGCCCCAAAAAAATATTTTAGACGTGAGGTGTGGGGCACCGAGTATTCCCACTAAGGACAGTAGGCTTTCAACATCTTAAACATGTCTTTGTTTTGGTGAGTAGCGAAAGTGTTTTTTTTTTTTTTACTACAGACGAGAGGCTGCGCATCCTGCGCTACGGCGGGTGTGCGGGCAACGGCTGAAAAGTACCATAGCGTTAAGGAGAACTCCTGCTAGATTTTATACTTAGTTGCGCGCTAGGGTCGCGCACTGAATGGCTTATCTACAAACTCAGCTTGAATTGTATTGTATTTTTAGTGCGCGACACCACCGGCGCCGCACAACAATACAACCTAGAGTACAAATAAAGCCTTCAACAGTCAGCCATCCATTTCTTGGCACAAGTTCAAGTCGAGTACAACAGTTCTCTAGCGCCCCCTATCGTCTATTTTGGTTTGAAAACTGTACCCATTCACAGTCAAGTTTACTGACGCTCCTCGTCGACACAGATTATCACAGGGAAACATCCCTCTCGCCCATTGGCCGGTTCTAGTCTTGCCGAACGACTAATGTTGCCATGTTGGCTTATTATAAGTTACATAGGCTTATTTTTCTGTAAAGTTGCTCGTAAAAATTGGTAGTTGCGGCTTTTTGGGCTTGCTGTCTAATGTTGTTTAAACCAGTGTTTCTCAAATATTTTCAACTCAAGGACCCCCAAATTAATATGTAGTTGTCTGCGGACCCCCATCTGAAAATATTGCAATATTATTTTTTCTCCAAGATTGTTTATAGCTGATTTGTGGCTTGTTTTCATAGACTTGGTTGCTTATTTCTCTCTCAAAACCTGGCAACACCGCGAACGACGCTAAAAGGGTCCTGGCAGCAAAGGAAGAGGGAGGGGAAATTTTAATGGCCGCCGGTGGCAACACAAACTGCAAAAAGTACGCATTATCGGCACAATTTTGACTACGCTGACAAAGAATGCATTCACAGCACAGTTCTTCGTCCACCGACGTTCTTTGTGGACCACACTCTGGTCAGTAAAGGGTTTGTAGTGGCGTTTTTCCCACATAATTGAACGGACTTTATCCGCTTGATTCGTATCGAGAGCAGGACTCAGGACTGAAGCGCACAGGCCCAGCCCGGTAGTTGGTGGCAGGCTAGGGTAGAGGCACCAAGGTCACGACAGCTACGTCACAAACAGCGCACAGGCCTAGCAGGTAGTTGGTGGCAGGCTAAAGCAAAGGCACCAAGTTCACGACAGTTACGTCACAAACAATTGGATGGGGTTTAAGCCATTCCAACAGTTAAAAATAGGTTTAAGCCTGTCTTTTTTTTTGTACTTGTACTAAATTCAGACATCATTTCAATTCAGTGATTACAGTTAGATAATTACTATAAATAAACATATTTTAAAAACATGACAAGTCTTCCAATGTTTTAATATTTTGATTCACTTATGTTTTTGTTTTGTTTTTTATTATTTTTTTTGGGGGGGGGGGGGGATTTTTGAGAATATTTTGATTTAACAATTATAAAAACAAAATGCAAGAAACGAAAAATAAGGGGATAATATTTACTCGCGACCCATAAAAATGGGTCCGCGACCCAAACTTGGGTTCGGACCTACTGTTTGGGAAACAGTGCTCTAATAGATGGGCCCATGATCTATTTTGAATCACTTCCGCATGACGCGACGTCACTGATCCATCCTTGGTATATTATCTTGAATGATTCTAATAGCGAGTAACGTTAGAAACAGGCGGTTGTTCATCTGAGTTGAGGTGAGTGTATTGTCGCTGTTCCTGCTCATATAGCCTATTTGTATGATTTAAAGTCTTCCCCCTCGTTTAGTAAATATAATAAAGTAATATAATATTCTGGTTTGCACACTGTAAGTGTTTCTGCTGGTTATTGTAGTTACTTAGTGTGAAATGTGATCTAACGTTAGCCTAGCCGTGTCCGTAGCTAACCGCTTCATATGAGCGGAACTTTACAGCAGTGTTGCCATGTCGGCTTATTATAAGCGACTTTGGGCTTCTTTTTCTGTAAAGTTGCCTGTAAATATTGGTAATTGCGGGTTGCGCTTTTTGGGTGGCTTGTTTTTCAAGTGTAGTTGCTTATTTAGGCTTGGTTCCAACATTTTAAATTATTATTTAAACCAATGGCTCGCGACGCGTTGTGAACTTGTAGATTTTCAAATAGCCGATGTATGTTTAAAGTGCTCATACGGCCCATAGTCGCTTCTTTTGGGCTTGTTTTCCTAGACCCGGTTGCTTATTTCTCTCAGTAAACCTGGCAACACTGCTTTACAGTCAACAGAAGGCCTATAGCTAGAGAGTTAGCTAACAGGGTTATTTAGCAAGTCTTGTGTGTAGCGTTTGTTGGCCAAACGTCAAACTTTAAGTGAAGCTAGCTCAAGTTGGCTTACTGGCTGTTGTTTCTACCCCGATCCATAACGCTAACCGATAGCTAGATCATGGTTTCTGAATTGACATGCTATCAGTTTGGCAAGAGAATGTCGGCTAATAACACTCACTGAGCTTAGCTAGCAGCTTGTACACACTCATCCTTCCTCTCAGCAGCGGCTGTGATCGTTATGGTGGACATTTTCGTTTCTAGAAAGAGATCCTGGTAAAATTGTGTTGTGTTTGATTAGTAGTTGTAATACTTGTCGTTCTTGCAAGCTATAACATCAAGTTTTTCGATGAATTCAATACACAGGACCTCTTGGGTTTAATCCTTTTAGCATCCTTTTGTATAGAACTGTACTTTGTCCTTTTTTTGCAAACTGTTAATAAAGTATTCAATCAATCAGTCAATCAATCACTAAACGTATGATTTGTGATTCTTTTCCTCTGACCACAGGGAATATGTAACTGTCGTAAAGCCACTACCATGACATCCAGATTCAGCAAGACGTACAGCCGCAAAGGAGGAGAGGCCAACTCTAAATTTGATGAGGTCTTCTCCAACAAGAAGCCCACCCTGAGCACCAAATGGGGGGAGACCACCTACAAGGCTCAGCTGGGAGCGAAGAGGCCCCAGCTGAAAAAACCTGATGTTCCCGAGCTTCCCAAGAGGCCCAGACTGGACGACTGCGATAGTGACGATGACCCGTTTGGGTTTGACAGCGACGAGGAGTCCAAAACGGTCACATCTCACAGTGTGCCCCAGTCGAAGGCAGATGAGGGAAGTGCCATCAGGACGGCTTCAATCCCGGCTCCACCACAGGTCACTGCCACAAGTAAGTAGTAGGCGAAAACGAATAATCAACTATGTTTACAAAGCTGTAATAGAGGAATGCCATCTGCAAGGGTTTGTTGGGGCTGAATGTTAATAATGTACTGATTTCGCAATATGAGAATTATACAGCATGTGCATCACAGTGGCAGCAGTTCAGTTGCATCATGATTTTTTACCTGCCATTAACCTGGCATATTTGTGAGCTGTGTATGTATATATATATATATATATATATATATATATATATATATATATAATATATTTATTTATTTATATAAGATCCAATTGGAACCTCTCCCTCCGCTGTATAGCTCCGAGATGTGGTCCCACAGCGTTGGGTGCCGGCAGGTGACGAATTTTAGCGGCCAAGAAAATTTAAGCCACAGGTTGAAACGACCGTTTAAATAGCTTTTTGTAGTGAGTCTGTGCCATGTTTTCTCAATGCAATCTTACGGGAGCAGCAGTACAGTGCATACAGACGGGGGTTCACTGGCCACAGGCTGACAAAAGTGATTTAAACGCCTGTTTCAGCCCGCCTGTAAAAGTTTCTTGGCTGCACAAATTTAAAATATCTGAGAGCAGGGGGGAGAGCAGGAGAGCAGGGACCTTTTTTAAGTTTTTGGATACGATTTGCAGTCGCGTACAAACCTCCGCGCACAATAAAGAGCGTGAGCGACGCTTTTTTTGATGGATTCGTTCCCAGTATTGGTGTGTGTTCATAAATAAACATCATGCTGGTTGTTGTAGTAATTAAAGAAGAGCTCCTGGGGCGCCCGCCAACCTAGCGGTCCAGGAGCATAGTTCATATAGGCTGTAAAGCCTGACAGCGCGTCGCGGGTTCGATTCCCGATCCCGACGACCTTTGCCGCGTGTCACTCCCGTCTCTCTCCCCGTTTCCTGTCTACCGCCACTCCGTACTATCAATAAAGGCAGTAAAGCCCAAAATTATTTCTTTAAATAAAAAAATTAGAATAAGAGCTCCTTCTGACCCTTTGACATAACTGAGCCTTTGGTTTTGGCATCATGTGTCAGTTTTAAAATATCAGTGAACATAATTTTTCCATGAATGAGTATACTAACTGCATGAAGGAATTGGGAACATCAGGTATACAGAATGTTTGTCCCAACTCATACAGGTACAAACAGAAATTCAAGTGTGGTAACCTAGAGAACGTTGCAATTTAAGCTAATGGTTTTGAGATCACATAAGCATTTGTGGTAACCTCGAGGGTTTTCCATTGGAGGATGGCAGAAGCCTCTATCAGCTGTTCTCTTTCTCACAGTCCTTAAAGGTAGGGTAAGTGATTTTCTTTGGTTAAAATAAGCGTTAAATAGCTCTAGATTCTGATAGTATTCATTCCTATAGTGTGTTTGTTAAGTAACAGGGGTCTCTCCTGCTCTTTATTAAACAGAAAATGTATTTTCAGGTTGTGATGCCAATTTGATCCAATCAGGCTGGAGAACTCAGCGAGGATACAGATTAAACAAGTGGAATTGGAAGTGATTGCACAAAGAAATGAGCAGACAAAATTGGAACTGGATCACTTAAAAAAATCTGATAAATGTGTACTCTCTCCTGATTGGCTGACATTTTGAAAACCACCTGAAAATGTATTTATTATTTATGTTTATCAAAGACCTGGGGAGATGGGGAGACTCCTGTTACTGAACGCTCCATATTTACCATCAGAATATAGAGCATTTAACACAAAAATCTATGTTTTAACCAAAGAGTATCACTTACCATACTACTACAGTTTGAAGAAGCTGCCGGAGTAGTTTGATGTGAAAGCGGTTGAATTCATTTTCCAGTTCATAATGGTCATCACCTGTCATCATCTGTGTACCATTCAGTGAACTATGTGATGACACCATGTAATTATTTTCATATCCACCCACAGATAAGCAAACGTCTGTACAGAAAGTTGTAAAGGACAGCCAGACATCGTACAGAAGCACACCTGTCAGCAACCTGAAACCGCCGACAATGATCTCCTATATTTCAAAGACAACCGCCTCTGATGACTGGAACTCCGTGAGGACCCAGCGACTGTCCTCTGCTCTCAGTCTGGACTCCAGCATCCTGGGTAAAGACTCTAATGTCGAGCCTGGAGGTAGCAGGGACTTCCAGTCCTCCTCGTACGCCGAGGATGGACACACATACACAGAAGGTCTGAGGGTCGCGGAGTTGGAGTTTCTAGCGGAGCCTCCCCCTGAGCCTCCTGTGGACACCACCCCTCCTTCCCCGTTCACCCTCAGGACCTCCAACTGCAGGAAGTACCAGCGGCCCGGTCGGCCCAACCAAGCCTCTGACACAGCAGACAGCAACAGCCAGCCCCCCGGAGTGGTATCCGCAAAAGCCAACAGTGTCTCGGCTGCCGGTGCAAGTAATACTATTGCCAACGCCAGCAACACGGCAGCCAAGCCAGCTGCGGCAGCAAAGCCGGCTGCGGCAGCAAAGCCAGCTGCGGCAGCAAAGCCAGCAGCAGCAGCAAAGCCAGCAGCAGCACCGGCTGTCAAGGGGAGGGGGAGGGTGCGGGACTACACAGTTCTGCACCCGTCCTGCCTGTCTGTATGCAACGTCACCATCCAGGACTCCATGGAGCGCACCATGGACGACCTGGCCGCCCCGGCTGCCCCCACGGACCTCGGAGTTGTGGGCCAGATGAAGAAAAAGGCGGATGCTCCGCCGGCCAAAACCGCGCGGTAAATGGCACATAGTCTCTCTCTCCTTTTGTCATGTTTTTTTGTAGACTAATCTGCTTTAAGGCTTTTGGTCACAAGACACTGAGATTTTCTGTAATATTGAGGTATATGCTGTATTAAAGTATTTCGTACATTTATTTTTCAACTGCAGACATGGTCCGTAAGTCATCTTCTTGACAACAGTATTTGTTTTTGTTTCTTTCAATTACATCTAAAATTTTACAACAGAGACCCTTTTTCTGCAGTTTATAGGTACATGTTTCCCCATCCTCAGCAAATCTGTGACTTTGTCTATATATATATATATATATATATATATATATATATATATATATATATATATATAGATGTGTGTGTGTGTGTGTGTGTGTGTGTGTGTGAATGATATATTGAGGTGGGCAGTCCACCCGCCTCTGGAGCCATTTGTTTAAATGATGATGGTTCATATGCCGCACGTGCCTCCTCTCTCCCCTGTGTCTGTGCCTGATTGACTGGCTCATCCATCCCTGCAGAGTCAATAAACCCTACCCCCCCACCGGTCTCTCTGTGTGTGTCTCCTCTACCAGGTTCCGGCCCACACAGACCAAGACCAAGAAGGAGACCAAGCTAGAGTTCTTTGGCTTCTCCACGGAGGACCACGATAGTGAGGAGGGGTCGGAGGGCGGGGCAGCTGTTGGTGGCAGCAGTAGCTACAAAATCAAGTACTTTGGTTTTGACGACCTCAGCGAGAGCGACAGCGACGATGAGAGCAGCCAGGCCAAGGAGAAGAAGAAGGCCAAGAAGGAGGCAGCGGCGGCGTTGGCTGCTCTGAGCAGCAGTGTGGACAGCCCCCAGACCAGCGACTCTCAGGACAGCCAGACGAGCAGCAACACAGGTGTGCAGCTTTCTCTGCCACGTAGCCACGATTCGCATGACATGAGTAAACAATAACTCAGCATTTACCATAGATTTGGACTTTCATTACACAATTGTAGAGTCACATTATGGTCTAAATTTAATCGCAGAGATAAATAGAAGGATCAGAAACGATAATAAACAGATGAATTGATTAAGAAAATAATTGTTAGTCGCAGCTCTATTATAGACGGGGCTGCACCTGATTGGTGTGCAAGTGCGCATGCGTGGTCAAAATAAATGTTGATCGGCAGCTCAAACGAAAAGAAGCGCTCTTGCGTACTGTCGCTGGTATCAACAATTTATTTATAGCGGCAGTTACTTTCTGGTTACATACTTCAAATGTCTATCTACTTCCTGTAAGTAGACTAAAAATAAAACTAGTTTTGACTAATCATTAAAACTTTTTAGAGTTCGTCCGTTTCTGTTTCTCAATCCGTGGATTAAACGCAAGATTTTGGCCAAAGTTCATATTTCGATAGGAAAACCATGCTCCTGTGACTTAAACAATGTACACACTGTGGAGGTGCGTTAAACTCTTTCAACCTCCGCAGAATTATTTGAGTGGTTCATTTCATCTGGCTCATGTTGGCTAAAGTAATGTTTGTGGTAGAGGAAAGATGTCCGCACAGAGCTGTAGCTCCAATAAAACGCTTACTGTGCATTGTCAAGTACACAAAGTTTCGGCCATGGTCGGCGTCTTTTCTCTATTCTCTTTACTGTTATTTTGTCTTGCACCATCGACTACTGGATGTGCACAGCAACTGTAGTCCTGCAGTCTGATGGATTTCCTAGAATTAAAATAAGCAGTCTGCCTTAATATGTTCTCTTAACGGATTCATGGCTTTTAAATGCGAAAAAAAACATTCATATGGCTCTGTTGCACTTAACTATGTGATGTGCTCTAAATCGGCACCGAAACGCTTGCATATGTGTAGCCTCCTATTATCCATAAAGACCTATTTTTATATAGAAGAAATGGTCAAATATTCTGCAAAGTTTTAGGGTGTGTACCAAGCAACCTCTCCAGTAGCTCTCCTGAGAACTAGACAAAAAAGTTATGTTCACCCTGATTATAGACATGTTTTTGCCGGACATCTGTTATCCGTGCCCGCTTCTCGCTCATGACTCGATTTGCACCGAAAGTTAATTAAAAAGTAAAATAAACAGCCACAAAGCTGTTTTTGAAGTAATGAGGATATGACTGCTGCTGCTGCATACATACAAGAGACTTGAATTATACTCTGAGAGCTGTGTTGGAGTTTATCACAACTATACATTATATTATAAAGTTTTGCTGTTAATCATGAACTTTCAATTAATTAGGTATTCTCTACTTTTGATTCTTCGTTAACTGTAATGGAATGTGAAAACAATTTCCAGACCATGTATTCAAGGCTTGTAAGTAATTGATAGAAAAAAGTAATTTTGGGGGTGAAGTACTGCTTTAATTTTGCATAATGAACACAGGCCAATATAGTAAATTACACTGTGGTCTCTGGACAGATGGGTGTGACTTCGCTGACGACTGCAAATCAGGGAAGCCTAACGACAAATCCAAGGACGCTGGAACCAAAAAGATCTTCAGTGGACCCAAAAAGGTCTGGGGCCTTGCCAGGGTTTGTTATTGTCTGCCTGTCCTCACTGCCACACATTTCCTCTTTATGAGGCATCAGGAATGTTTTTTTCTTTGTCTTGTTTTTCCTAACAGTAATTGCTATTGTGAGTGTATTGTAATTACACAGACTACACTGTTGAACAGGTCAGGCAGTAATGTCTGGTTGTTATCTCAGGGTCGGGCTGATGCCCATCTGCATGACTCACCCTTGATTGGTGGTGTTTAAGTGTATTGTCATCATTTGTCCCACATCACCATCTTGTGCGATGTCCTTGAGTTGCTTGTAAATTATCTCACAATTATCCCTGCATTCCTTATGTTTTTATTTGTTTTGTTTTTGCATACATCATCTAGAAAAGTTGCGTGTCCCCGGGTTACGTTTTTTGTACAAGACATGTAATTTCCAAGACATATTTTGCTTTGTCACCACAGCCCAGCACTCTGGCTGTCAAGCCTGTGTCGCGATGAAGCACTAGACATGCAGTATTTATGGGTTCTCAAGCTGCTTGTCCACAGCAGGTTTTAGGGTATGCTTGGGGCTTTTCCAGAGACTACAGAGTGCGTAAGAGCACACCACTTTGGATTTTACAGGGTATAAAGTGTGGACTTAAATTAAATTAACACTAGATTCTCAGATTGTGCTGTGCCTGTGTACTAGCCACAGCCAACTTGCATCGTTGTCTTGAATGAAAAACAAAGCTGGCAGCAGCATGTGTTTGTTCAACTAAAGAGATGATTGTCATTATTAAATCCCACCCATCTCTTAAAACACTTGATAAGCTCTATGTTATGTTGTAAAAAGCCCAGGGAAGAGGGAATTCCAAAGTTATCCGAAGGAATGATCAACACAGATTTTCAAAGTAATGCAAGCTGAAGTCTGGGCTTGCTTGTGGATAACTAATAAGCACCAGCTTGCGCCATTACACCAACCTTGTGTGAGACCGACCTTCTAAGATCAGTTATGTAGGACTCAGCTTTCCGCTTGTACTAACCTAAATGGGATCTAGATGTCATTAAAAGTCACACCATTGTGGAAATACTGTAGGTTGCTGAGTCCCGTCTGATTACGTTTGTCATTCCTGTTTTGACTCTAGCAAACACTCATGTAAAATCTCTCATGTCTCCCAGTCTCCTGCTAAAGCTTCATACAACGCCCGCCACTGGAACCAGCCCGAGCCTGAAGAGATGCCTCCGCCTGCCCTGCCTCGCGTTCACAGCGCTCCGGTAATAGGATTCTCATGATTCTATTTGTGTTTTTCTTCCACATTCAAATACAGAGACTTAACTTGATTTAACTTGTATGCAAACAAACACATTACACTAATTTCACGATACAAGATTGGTCTCACGATATTGATACGATATATGGCACTTTTTTATTATGAAAATATATGGGGGGGGGAGCAAATGCAAACAAATACTTCTGTTTTTGCATTATTATTATTGCCAAGTAATTAAAAAAATATATACATATAGTCACGAAAACGGATCGCGATATATCGCGGGACGATATATCGGCACGCCCCTAAAACAAATAAAGACAACCATTTAAATGAGCGGTTCTCAAACTATGGGTCGCGACCCAACGTGGAGTCGCGGGAAGGTGCTGTTGGGGTGACTGATGCGAAGACGTCGAAGACGGTCATTTGACTCCTTGATTCATCCAACTCCAACCCACACAGGGAACCAGCAACATGGGAACGACGGCACACACACACAACACAAGCCCTCGGAATATTTAGCAGTAATTATGTTCGGGTGGCTCTTAAAAGAGCTGTTTTGGGTGTTTTTGCTACTCCAAGTGGGTAAAATGCATGGAACCAAATGGGCGTCCATTTGTACCCTCTCTGAGTTAAATTAACACCGGTGAATTGGCGCTTGAGGGGTCCTGTGTACTTATCTGTGGACTAAAAGTCCACAGATAAAAGTCGCAGCATTGTTGTGGCAGCGCTACAATATTATTTATTCATTTCATTGATAAGATAGGCCTACAAATCTGTAGGAATCATATCACATAAGGCCAGCAATGTATGCTTTTATTTTAAGATGTTCTTTATTTCCACTTTGAAATTGCTCTATAAATAGTGTGGGATCGCCAAAAAATGTCCACCATAAAATGGGGTTGTGGCATAAAAAAGTTTGAGAAGTTACCCTTGATTTAAACAAATGATATATAATTAAGCATTATATTGTATGAGAAGACCATATAACTTTAATAATACAACAAACAAGCAAACCAAAAAATTACACATGAACAGAACTTTATTTAACTTTCTTCTACTCAAAAACATCGTCTTGAGTCTGTGTAGTTGTAGCCTGAGGCTACGAGCTCAATCCATGGTCTTGAAGGGCGGACCCAAACACAGCCGCCTGGATTTGTGCGTGGCTTCCTATTGCTTCACCAATCTATGTCCCCGCCTCCCCTCCCCCCCTCGGCCTGTGCACGGAGCACGCTGACGTCACCAAATTTAGAGCGACGCCCCTCTGCACTCTGATTGGTTAGGAGATAACAAGGTCCAAGACCATCGTTCCTGCATCGCTCCCCCAGGCTTTTTTTCTTTTGTAACAAAAAAAAAAGCCTGGGTTTCCGAGGCTAGTGTAGTTGTGGATCTAGACGCGATGTTAAGCAGATCGTGTGGCTTTTGTTCCTCCCCCTCCTACTCAGGCTACTCTGTCGAGCAGCAGTAAGGACAGCAACTCCCACAAAGACGACGGCCTGTTCAAAGCACCCCCACCACCGCCCAAAGTCACCAAGTCGGAGACCCTCCCCACGCGCCTCAACCAGGACATAATCACTGCACTCAAATGCAGAAAGGAGCACAAGGAGGTGAGCATATGGCACCCTGGGAGATGTAGTTTGTCCAAGCACGTAGCACATCTTGTATTAAGCCATTTTAACCACAGAGGAATGAAAGGAAAACAGAAAAGTTTTGGGACTGCCTGTGGTTTTCTGTACTTTTGTTTGCATGCTGCTACAAATGAATCTCTGCCGTGCCCCCTGCTTGGCCAAGCTGCTGTTACCCATTTCATACAGGGCTAAAGGGTTGGCAATCTTTGAAGTGTGGTGTCCAGCTCGCCGTAAATTCATTTGAATCGCAGTGTGGGCTGGAGGTTGCAGCGAGGAGTGTGGTGTTTCATTTAAGCTCTCTCGCCGTGCATGGTATTGGCAGATGGGTGTGTTGGCTCAAGATCAGGCCGTTAGCCGCAGAGTCCCTGAGGCAGTAGTTCTGCATCTAAGACGTCGCTGCAAATAGGCGTTTTCTTAACCTCGGGTACTCTTCTAATGTGCTGAGTGCGTACATATACAGGCTCACGCTCGCACACACTGCTGATCAGGCCATAGCTCTCGAGGCTACCCTGATATTGATGACAGGTATTACCGTACCTCAGTTAGCTAATGCTGCTAATGGAACCTGATCAAATCAAAGCTGTTGTCTCATGCTGTGTGCATGCGGGCAGATGAGCTTGCATGCGTGCGTTGGGTCCATCTTTGGACATTAACTATAGCTGTGCAATCAAATCTGTCAAATGCCCCTTCACTTCCCAGCTATACACAGTGGTGCAGCATGTGAAACACTTCAATGACGTGGTGGAGTTTGGTGAGAACCAGGAGTTCACGGACGACTTTGAGTACCTGGAGACGGGGCTGAAGAGCAGCCAACCACTCAACACAAGATGCCTTAGGTAAGATAATGATGTTGTAGTAGGGGTACTGGTCAAGTACATTTTTGCCCATTCCTTGAAATTCATCCTTTGCTTTTACCATTCCGCAGATGAAAGCTATTTGCTGCTAACCCCACACACTGTTTACTTGCAACTCTATCAGTTTTCTACTCTTAGCTGTGACTCATGCGGTGTCCAATTTAGTGTTTGCTCTTGCCTTCCATTTCTATCAGCCTTTCTCTTTCTTTAAATATTTCTCTCTCTGACACTTTATATTTCATCTGTTGTGGGTAGATAATGTAGTTTTATTGTTAAGTTGCACTGTCTGTCAAAGCAGGAAGGTAATTAAAAATGTGCTTCTGGGGTTGCCAATAGCCGAGTGATTAAGGCGCATACCACATAGCCTCTGATGCCTGACAGCACGTCCCCGGTTTTATTCCCGAGCCAGTTGGACATTTTGCTGCATGTCACTCCCTGAATCTCTCCATGGTTCGGTCTCTCTACCGAGATATACCTCTCTATCAATAAACGGCAAGAAAAGCCTGGGGTGTAAGAAAATAGCTTCATCTTTGGAAAGTGAAGACACCTTTTGTTTCAGCATTTGATCTATAGTAGATAGGAGGTTTTATAGCAAATAAGTTGGAGGATGCCAGCCTCCTTATGGATTACTTTTCAGTGTTAAGATCTATAAAGCGCAGAGAGGGTTACAAAACATGAAAGAACCGCAACACAGATATAAGATAAGACTTTTATTGATCCCGCGAGGGAAATTCAGAATGCAACACAGAATGCATCACACACAGTGACACAGCTGGAATCTGCATCACATGACATGTAAGTTGTAAGTACGAGCTCTGCCATGTGGTCGTTTCATAATCTACTAAATCTGTTGATTATTACTTGATTAATTGAAAATGCTTATCACTGAATCAAAACGGACACCTTCAATTTTAACCTGATTTGGATCTTTGGATATTTCATTTATATATTATGAGTATAATTAATTATTTCACTGCACAGCCTCGTCGTGTCTACACACATCGAGTTGATGAGGACCATATGCGCTTTCAGTCTGCTGCTCCCATGTTGCCACCGGCAGCTTGTGGGTATTTCAGATAGTATTGAATCGGAAGTGTCTGCCTGGGGTAGTTGTCCCCCTTTGGATAAATTGACTTTGTAAATACTCAACTCTATGAACAAACCTGCTTAACAAGAACAATGTTGGTGTAACTAAATGATTCTGAGGGGGGGGGGGGGGGGCAACACGTAGTGTATGTCCTCTAGTCTGGTAGGCAGAGACGAGAGAAGAAACTGAACTTTTATTGGGACAGCTTGATCAATCACCGGCGTGTCACTGAAGTTTTTCCTTTAGGCAGAGACGAGGAGAAGAGTCAGTAGAACACACTGCTAGTACTGATGAGCAACAAGAATCAGAATCAATCAATATGTACTTGTTAAGCCTGTTGAAACATTTGTATTTGCAATGGTCAACAATGACAACACTAAACCTCATTGATTCGCAAAGCCTGAAGTATAGGCAGTGGTCAATATGAATGAATAAATGTATCCACTACTACACCACTCTACTTCGTACAGATGTATGCTGTTTATTATTCTATGCTTGATTTTCGCACAGAAGCACAACCTTGATTCTATCATTGCCTAGATTGTGTTATAGACAATGACATTATGGCAATACTAAGTTACTATAGTTCTGTTGCAGTTCATTTATAACTTATAACTTTGCCTTTTGCTGGCACTGCTGTGGCTGGCTAAAGCCACTTCGTTGTCATACAACTGTATCGCACACCTAAAATAGATAATCTACAAACTCAAAAAGCATCGTGGATGCGAATTAAGCATGAATCTGTCTATCTGCTAACAATTCCAGTGCAAGCAAAATCCACTGATTTATTTGTCTTTACATGCACTATCAACTACAATACAAGTTTGCATTTCTTGTTTTACACAAATGAGACCACAGTTGATTCACTCTTGAGACATGACTTACTGCCATTTACCATAAAGTTCTGGCCTCTGTGAATGATGACAATCTCATCGCAAAAAGCCTTGATTTGATTTATTGGCTGATTTGATTTAGAACAAATACTCATTCAGAAAATGAGCATCCATATCCACATTTTGGTGACATTGCAAATACATTATTAGAAATCTTTACACGATAAAAAGGATTACTAAAAGGATTATTTGATTATATTTTATTCAATTTCTCCCAGTTCAAATATGATTATTTTGGGCGGTCGCGGCCTGAAAAGGTTGAAACCCACTGGTTTTAATCCATGGTCACCCATGATCTCCTTCCCTCCTTGTCTCCAGTATAATCAGCTTGGCCACACGGTGCGCCATGCCCAGTTTCAGAATGCACCTGCGAGCCAGAGGGAAGGTGGCACAAGTCTTCAAGATGCTCAGTGACGCGCCACAGCACCCGGTCAGTAATCTTTTGAAACTGTTCTCCGTAGATCTCTTGTGCTCTCCATCACTGTGTACATTACCAAAAGGACCTGATCGAGTTAATGAAATAATACAGCAACAGATGGAGGAAGTGCTTGCCAGGGTTCCAGTGAATTCTATGTTATGTCTTAATTTTTGTTCATTTATTTAGATGAATTTCAGCTATTCTCCCTTAGTGTTGAGTGTGGTGAGTTAGATATTTGATTTAGGTTGTAATTTTGGGAGGCCACTTTTTTCTTTTTTGGGGGGGAACCTTTTCACGTTGTTTAAACATGTACATCTGTCCAATCCATTTATTTAAACTCTCTCCCTCTCATATATAGAACCTGGCGCTGTGCACAGCCGCCCTAATGTACATCCTGAGTCGGGACCGTCTGAACATGGACCTGGACCGGGCCTGTTTGGACCTGATGATTCACCTTTTGGATGTGGAGCAGGACCACTCGGCCCAAGAGGACCAACTGACTCCCAAGGAGGTGGGCAAGGTCAAGGAGAAGATACGAAAGCTTTGTGAGACGGTACACAACAAACACCTGGACCTTGAAAACATCACGGTGAGGAAAAAACGACTCTGTAAAGTTACTGTACATAATTTTGACTTTTGCCGTTTAATGTTACTCTCAATCGGTTGCTGTACTTGAGGTCTTCACCGGTCCAAAATGACAAACCCTAATTTGATCCGTTAAATTTGTCAGATTAGTTCCGTTATTTGAAAAAAAGATTAAACCAAACCCGTAAAATTGTTCCGAGATCCTATTGATTCCGAGATATTATAGTACTGAGACCAGAGAGTATTGTATGAACTTGAACATTTTAATTGCTATTAAAATGCCATTATACCACTAGATTACAGCCTATAATAAGTGATCCTGTCCTCTCCTATAAAATAAGTGATGATGAAATAAAAATCTATGTTAAATAAATTAGTTGCAGTAGCCCACTTTTTTTTAATATATTAGTCTTCTTGGATCCAAGAAGACGTGACCCTTGGTAGTAGAATTGGACCCGACCCAGATGGTACTGAACCCATACCATGCGGGTCTCTGTATTATCTCAAGTTCCCGGTTTGAGTGAACCCGTAAAGACCTCCATGCTGTACACGTGAACACAGGTTCTTCTCTTTTTTAATTACCAAGAAATGTAGATGACCGTATGCAATGCCAATGCTAAATATGGCTTTAGAAATTTAAATGTGCTTGTTTTTATTTGTCAGAGCCATACCCAGCTACTGTATATTCTGGCTCAGAAAACGCATGTAGCAGCTGGAGCGACCTGACTCTTCAGGTCAACTGAGAAATGCAAGCAGAGATGCATGCAGTTTTTAATGCTGTTTTTAAAGCTTTCTTAATGATATTTTAATCGAAAACTATTAATCAAATGGTGAATACAGAAAACATTTAATTCAGATAATCAGCATCATCAATCACTTTAACAGCTGATCTCTAGGCTACTATTGATCCTTGCTTGAAGATGCTTAAATTGCCTGTTTGAGGGCATAGGATGGTGCTGTGGCTGCTTCCTGTCTAAGGGCTAGTACACACTGTAGGATATTTGGTCCAATTATGCTGTCGGGGACCTTTTTGGTGCTCGGCGACAAAACCCCCGATCTGATGCAGCCCGGGCTTTGATCGCCGAGATATTGCTCGCTGTGTGTGAAGGGCTCTGCGAGAGGATCTGGCCACGATAACGCTCGGCGATGCCTTCCTGAGATATCTAGCAGGTTTGATATTTGTCTCTGTCGCCGACTGCAAATCATGCAATGTGAAAGGGGCTGTGATCACTCCCCGAGAAGATCCGTGCTACAGCCAATGAGAGCATTTATTACAGTATGCTTGAATCAGTTTTGGAATAAAAACAAATGTATGTATCGGGTCTGGATCGCATCCTAGTGAACTATTGCAGTGGGTGATCCCTTGTCGGCGATCAATCGTATAGTGTGAAACCCACAACGATATATGACAGCCGATTTCAAGAAAGAGACTTGTGTAGTGTGAAATGCTTAACGATCTGATGACTCCCCGACCACTTCAAAAGTCGTACAGTGTGTACCTGCCCTAAGAGTTTGGTGGTGATGTTGATGTTCTTTATGTTTTAGTCGTGCCACTTGGCAATGGAGACGTTGCTCTCTCTGACCTCTAAGAGAGCTGGCGACTGGTTCAAAGAGGAACTCCGGCTACTGGGAGGCCTGGACCACATTGTAGACAAAGGTGGGTGTGCGTGTGAGGATATTTCACGTTCACACAGACACACAATCATAATTTTGGTTGTGAAAAAGGATAATTTCTGCTTCTGCGATAGTCTGCGGACGGGAGTTCAAGTGCTTAAAGAAAGTGGCATTTTGAGTTTTAAGCATATTTTGATTATCGCGATAATCGCAATTATTTTTCCCACAATTATCGTGACATGTAATTTTCATATCATCCCATCCTTTTTCCACTCCCTTGTTCCCATAAAATGGAAGTGAACAGGATGCTGATACGTCTGAAGTGCATGTGTGACTGGCGTGCCCTTACTTGTGGGGAGGAGTTTTTTTCCGGTGACACAGACATAGTGCCATTTCGGCAGTAAGAAATCTGTCAAGTAATAACACAAAATGTAATTGCAAAACTGAAAAATGCCGCAAATTCACAAGTGCTTATTGAACCATGGATGGCGTAAGGTATGCTTAAATGTTATACCTAAAACCGCTGAATCCCTACCGCACAATGCTCACGGGGGCATTTCTTTTCATGGGTGTTTTTTTTACGTGGGCGATATATCTCTCCTTTCAAGTATTTCCTGTCACAGATGAGCTGCAAGTACCCGTCGGCCTGCATTGAAATTTTCTGTGTCTCTTGTGTTGTAAATAGTAAAAGAGTGTGTGGAGAACATGAGCCAAGAAGATGACAAGGAGAGTCTGGTGGCCTCCTTATGGGGCGCTGAGAGATGTCTGAGAGTGCTCGAGAGTGTAAGTAACTCCACTGAAAGTGGCGTTTTCACTGCCCGAAGAACAAATGAATGCAAAGTGACCATAAATGAATAGCAAAGTTTAGACTCAACAAATATTTACCAGTCTCCAGAGTATGCCAATGAATGTGCCTTTTCTTCCCTGATATCTGTACCTAATAAATGTACGTTGATGTCCTCACTGCCAACAGGTGACTGTTCAGAACCCGGAGAACCAGAGCTATCTGATCGCCTACAAAGACTCCCAGCTCATTGTCGCCTCCGCCAGGTGAGAACCACTCTAGCCGGCATACGGACGGATTGAAGTTTGAATATTGTTATTCAATGTGGGGGGTAGGGTGGTTGAGATCCTACTCAAAGTGAAGGAGTGATGCATGTTCTGATGTGCATGAATCAGCTGTCAACAAAGCTGAAAGCACATACCTGAAGAGGTGGAGACAATTGTAAGTCCGCAAGTCCTGAAAGACCAGACCGAGAGATGGCTAGTGGAAATGTAATATCCTGTTAGCTATTGAAAAGCGCTGCCTATGTTCCTATTGATGTAATTAAACTTGCAGTACAGCCCTACTTCACAACAATGAAAGATCAGCTGTTACTCAGTGCTTGTTACAGTACATGTGCTTGTTGTGCACGTGCATCATCAAATTCAAAACTGCATACAAAATACTCTAAAGTATTTTGTATGCAGTTTTTAGTTTGATAATTATGAAAATCATTGTTTACATTAATGCTTGTCATCGTGCGTTGCATCTAATACATTATTCATGCACAATGATTTCTCATACAGATTATTACAATAGAATTAATGCGTTGTTGCGAGGTACTTCTCATGCTGATCAGCTGATTTTGAGTGCTCAACTCTGTCAACCGGAAACGTTCACATAGTGCTTGTAACTGTAATGTTAATGCTGCATGCCATATCAGTAATACTTGGTCACCGTAGAGTAATTAGAAAGACGCATGCATGCAGTTTGGTTTTTTAAATTTAATTTCTGGTGAACTTATTTGTTATGATTGGCTGCAAATCTTAAGATTACAGCCATGAAGTGTGTGATAAACCATTTAAGACCCCTGGTCCTCGCACTCACCCTTTATAGTAACCTGAAGCCCCCACAGTTCCCCGTTCTCCGGCTGGCGTCTATTTCCACCCAGTTGGACATTGTATACACTTGTGTTGTGGAACACCCCGAGTGTCACTCACACAGAATAAAGGCCTGAACAGACCAAGCAGTCTTGTCCTTACTAACTGCGACTTCGTCTGGAAATCGGGTGATGTCTCATGCACAGAATACAGCCCTGTTCTGTGCCTGTGTGAGAGGACATAACTCTCCTTATCATAATGAATAACATTATAGCCCTTTATACCTGAATTAATTGGCACATATAGTTTTTTTTTAATGTGGGAAGACCTGGTCTGAGAGCCTGGACTTGACTTTGAGATCTCCCTGTTCCAAAACCTCTACCATTTTCACCTCACATTAGTAAAGAGAAAAATGTTTGAACAAAGACTGCCTGGACTTTGCTTAAGTCAAAATGCTTCATAAAGTCACATAACACAATGTGCATCCTGTGCCTGGGTGTAGGATGCAGGCACAGACAATATGTAACACATCTATGTGCATTAAAAATGCTGCCTTTTACACTGGTAGCTGACAGGTTGGCTCGACAACCACATAATCACAATGTCTCTGGTTTGATTCTAGCTGGAGACCTATGTTGCATGTCCTTTCCTGCCTGTCTCTCTACTATCCAATTAAATTAAGAGTAGCTTGAAATAAATGCTGCCTTGGTGGTAAGCATACTCTACTGTCTGGATCTTTAGCTTTGCCCTCTTTGATATGTTGGTTCATATTATCGGCTCCGGGCACACTCCATAGGTGTCACGTCTGTGTCAAACGATGCCGGATACCCTCACGTTACCTCCTGTTGGGAGGTAGCCTGATCTTGTTACTATGATAATCTAACCTCTGCTCTGTCTACCCCAATCTCTTCCATCTTCCTTCACGCGCTTTGTCTCAATCTCCCGCCTGTCTTCGTTCCGGCCCTCTCCATCTCAACCCCCTCACTCGTTCAATCTCCTGTGTTTCTTTTCTTTCCCCTCCCTCACTCTCTATCATCCCTACCCTTGATCTTTCTCTCCACTCCACCCCCCACACCACCACCACCACGACTCTTTCAATTACCCTCCCTGTACCTGCTCTCACCCTCCGTCTCTGTGTCTCTGTCTGTCTTGTCTGTTTCCAGAGGCTTGCGGCACTGTGAAGACATGATCCAACGCTACAGCAGGGAGCTCAATAACAGCTCACTGTCATTGACGGGCACAGCGCTGCCCCACTGCAGCTTCAGCAATGTGGGCAAGGCTGTAGAGGACTGTATGAGGGCCGTCATAGGAGTCCTGCTCAACCTCACTCACGACAACGGTATGTTGTCACAAGCATTTAGAATGCTGGTCTCACTTTTAAAATGTAAGGCTGGTGGGAAATTTCATCGGGTACTGATGTATTTCTGCATGCATTCGAGGGGCAAAATTATTAATTGATCAGCAGAAAATGAAATTTCTATTTGCTAGGGGTGTGAAATATATATATACTTTTTGAAAAGTTGAACCTCCTGTTTTCTAAAGGTTTAACCATTGAAAACAAGTCCCATCCACTAGGAAACGGGTATACAAAAAGAAAAGGGGAACAGTCAATACAATGTATTTGTGGCTATATTTCAATGTAGGAATGAAATGACTATCTAAAATGTGCGCTGCCTATACCATTTTATAGATGATTTATTAACAGTAAGCAAGTCATGCGTTTGTACATATATGTATTGTACATTATTTAACTATGTTAGGGGCCATGTCCACAGAAATTAGTTTTTGAGCTGCCAGCGCTTCTCTGCCATACATTTCTATGAGTGCTCCTCTTCCTAGCACCGAGCATCGCTTTTCGGCGCTCTCTGCTTCCAGCGCCTCAGGCAGAAAACGGGTCAACTTTTGGGATGGGAGCGCCGCTCATCAATGTCAATTTCCTATGCAGAGGGTTGGAGAACACACGCCTCTCTCAATGCATATGTAGCACTCTGGTACTGATATTCAAAGTGCTTTGTCGCTAAAAAAACTCCTTATGTGGATACAGCCCCTTAGGTTTCATTTCATGCTGTTTTAGTTCATTATTTTGGCTTTGCCTCTAGCCTATTCTCTAGTGTAAGTGAACATTTATTTTTAACTGACCTTATGACATTTACGGGGTAAAAACAAGCTGCTATTGGTTAGCTTTTATTTCCTAAACGTTAACGATATGTAAATAATAATCCTAATGTGCATTATTTACAACTTCACCAACAAGTGAACACTTCAACTTGAGTAATCATTAAGCAATTTAAGTTTGTCTCTTTCAGGTCAGATAACTTGTGATTGTGAGCATTTACCATCATTTTGTACTTCAACTTATTATAACGTATTGACAGAGTAAATGCTTCTGAAAGAGCAGAGAAATTAATGCTCGGGTAATGAGGAGAGGTTGTGTGTTTCTGTCTGCAGAGTGGGGAAGCACCAAGACGGGTGAACAGGACATGATGATTGTAACAGCTCTCAACTGTGTCCTGCGGGTACCGCGCTACATTCCCCCGGAGCAGCGCTTCGACGTGCGAGTTCTGGTAAGAAGCTCACTGCAGATTACCTCCTGGAAGGAGCGGCAGCAATACTGATTAAAAGAACACTGCAACAAAGACAGCTAAAAGGTTATCCTATTTGCATGTGTCCTCACTCTTTCTCCATCTTTCTCTCTCTCTCTCTGTGTGTCTGTCTCTCTGTATCCCATCCCATCCTTTGCTCCAGGGCCTGGGCCTGCTTATTAATCTGGTGGAGTACAGTGCCAGGAACCGCCATTATCTGGTGGACATGGACTACATCGCCTCAGACAGCTGTCTAGAAGACAGCCTGGTGCAGCCCTCTGAACCCACAACGCCTGGGACAGAGGAGTCGGTGCCAACGTGCCCAGCTGAAACCCAGGGAGACGTGGCTGACAAGCCCAGGTCCTCCGGAGCCCTGGCTGCCCTGGTGCAGGTAGATAGTTGTGCCAGCCGACATTATAGTGCAAACATCAACAGACTGACTTTCTTTTCTTCAACAGCTGTAGGCAAATCTGTTTTTTTGTTATTTTTTGTTATGTGAAATAAAGAAAATTTAGCTGCGAGCTGTTCATGAATTTGAATTTGCATCATATGGCTCTTTCTGATGGAACAAATGGAACATTATTTTTATGTTTCCATATCACGCTGGCATATTAACGAATACAAATTATAATATTGCTATAATATGCAGGTATCAAGGAAGTCTCAAGTAGCCTATTCCATTTACACTGCCTTTATCCCTCCACTTGAGCTTTTAGCATAGAATAACATTCTATCCATCAATTCTGAGTTTAATGCCAAAGAGGCAGACTTAGGCCTCCTCTGTATTCAACTTCCTACCCTCACAATGCTATCTTAATTGTATTTATTAATGCTGCTAGAACCAAACGAGCTGCTCACTTGTCCTTGACAGTCTACTACTTTGCAATGTGCCTTACAGACGATATTTGGGAATGCTTAATGTATGTTGACCGCGGTCTGTCAGGATAGTTTGAACGTCTTGTTATCCAGCTGTGAAAATGTGTAAAATACTAATGTGTAGTACCCATTAGTATTACTCACCAGGCTGGGGTTTTTGACCTCACTTACAGGGACACGCGTCCTTTTGAATTATTAATAAAAGAGGCTCCCACATTAGTCCAGGCCAGTTTCTGAATGTATGCGGTGTCTGCCTCCGTCTCTCCAAGCACTTACTGGAGAGGGAGCAGGCCGCCATCCTGGCCGAATCAAAAACTGATGACCTGATCTGCGAGGCACCCAAGCCGGCACTGGACAAGAGTGGAGAGTGGCAGGAAACGACATCCGGGGAGATCCAATGGGTGACAGCAGAGCCTCCACCAGAGACAGATGGCCAGAATGAGAAAAAAGTCGAGGAGAAGAAGGAGGAGGAGGACGAAGAGTTGGACCTAAACAAAGGTAGGAGGATGATGACTCTCTTCTTTCCCTCCTTTGTGTTGAGAGATGCATAATGAGAATTACAAACTTGACATTTAACAACTTTTAACCATCACTCTCCCCTGAGAATAAAACGAAAACGAAGATTATAATTCATTTTTAAATTAGTTTTGGCTTAGTTTATTGTGACTTAATGGGATTTTCCCCTTATTTGCATCATAAATCAACAATGACTCAATAATGCACTTTCCCAGCTTAATTTGTACCTGCATGGTTGCACTCTCGTGGGATTGTTTGAGACAGTCTGCTTTTAAAAATATGACTTTTACTATAACCTTTTGAAATTAATTTTAGATATATTTCTCTTGTGGGTTGTAGCTCTACAGCATGCTGGCAAGCACATGGAAGACAGCATCGTAGCCTCCTACACTGCTCTGCTGTTGGGCTGCCTCTGTCAGGGTAGCCAGGTAAGGTCACACACAGCCACATAAACCCGCTGTAAATAAATCTGTGATTTTCCTCCGTTAATAATTATTTATCCAGTTGATTGGACGTTTTGTTCATGATTTTTGGATACGCTGCCCTCTCATCTAGAGTTCACACCTACGTTGCACCGCCAATCCGACTGATACGCCCATATATGGAGATCTCTTTATCTGTCAGTCATTGTCCCTTTTATGCCCATATATGGAGATGACGTGTGTGTGCCGCCAAAACTGTGGGAGGAGTAGTGGGACAAAGTTTTGAGTTGATCTATAATGGATAATAAAGTCGCCCAAGTACTATACTGTGTTGCCCCTAGGGGCAACAACACTAATTAGAAACCAAAAGTAAGAAGTGCTCCTCCTTTCATTGTTTCTATGGTAGAATTATTTCTGCAAGTCTGTGAGCATAACTACAGTAACTTTCATCCTGGTTACTGGCTATCTCTTTCACCTAAAGTCTCTCTGCGCCTCCCCTGCAATGCTCTGGCATGTATCACACTTTGAAATCCCCCATTCTAGACCCTTGACAGGATAAGGATAATTCCTTTAACAGGTCCGTTCATGAAAGTCCTTGTGGTCTTGTTTCCAATGAGGGCCTGTGAGCAATTAGGGGTTAAGATGCTTGCTCAGGGACAAATTTCATTTCATCGACGCATTTGCTGGCCTGGCCTGGAATCGTACCTGGGGCAACTAGGGCCTCTGGCTCCCTAGGCGGGCTCACTAACCACTCAGCTATGGCCGCCCCACAGTACCCGTGATACCAACGATTCCGTTGTATTCAAAGTCTAAGTGTTTATCCATACTTGGTGCAATATTACTTATCTACTTAGCAGTGCAAAACGAATTGCGATTATGCTAAATACAAACGATTAAAAGTGTACCTTGTTCCGTCTTTGTTTCTCCGATTCTCATCGGTCTCCCCAATCTACTTTTCCCCAGGTCAACGTCACTACTGTGAGAGAGCACCTGCCTAAAGGAGATTTCTCCATTATGACAGAAATGCTGAAAAAGTTCTTGAACTTCATGAACCTCACTGTGAGTACCATCTTCCTGTTGTCATCACATCACTGCATGCCATCTGACAGAAGATTTGTTTCAACACTTCAATCTATTCAGATTTATATATAACAGTTGTTATATGGAGATTTCTTTTTTTCTATAACTTCCTCATGATCAACTATGTACAAATTGTACATATTGTACATGTATGCCTATATTGCAGGCAAGTAATTCAACACGTAGCCACAGTACCTCTTTGGAATCTCCATGGGAACATCTTTCCCAGCCTTTTAAACTCTTCAAGATCAAATGTTGCAAACGCATCTTATTTCAATTTTCAGCCCTTCACAGACATGTCTAACTCAATGTGAAAACACTGTGATACAGACGAGGAGGGCTTTTATACCCGTTTACTTCTGTCAGGAAAGGTTGGAGGGAGTGTACACCACTGTGTCAACTGGTTTAAAGAGCAATTTACATGATAAGTTGACCAAAGCTTCCGAGCTCTAGCTCTTTTTAAATGTCACCCCATCTGCTATATTGTTGCCTAAGAAGTATATTGAGTGTGACAGAAGGAGCCAAATAAAAAGCGCTTCATGCATGCACACATGGCGCTGAGGTTGCTTGCTTATAATAGTGAAGGACTCTCCATTGAGAATCCTTATATCACTCGTCAGTTCACTGCCTGCAAACCTTAACAATACATATAACAGCAAATAAACACATCAGTAAAAACCTTACCCTACTTTTAACTCATTCACTGCCAGAGTTTTCCATAACAGTCTGCAGCCAGTGCCAGCGTTTTTACCTTATTTTGAGTCTTTTTGACAATCCACAGAATATTTCCCTCCAGGACGATCGACACAGTGTCGCAAAAGACGGAGGAGTGTCTCTGCTTCCATTGGGGGGGGGGGGGGGGGAGCGTGTCACTGCGACCCTCCGTTCTTTAGTTATTGGCTGTTGAATATAGCTTATTGCTAAAAACACAAAAAAACAAAGCAGAGAATTGTATTTTTATTCTCTAAATCCTTTAACATTGTAGTGGAAGGGGTGAAAATGTTTTAGATGACGTAATTTCCGGGTGGATCCTTCTCTCGAAGTCATAGGATCACTCATAGGTTGGTGAACAGCGCCATCTAGCGTAATCACTGAAAACACTGTTTTGTCGTGTTACACGTCATTGGCACTCTGGGCCTTGTAAAAAATTGGCACTGAATGAGTTAATAAAACACAATCTTAGCTATAAAATGGCTATTTGTATTAGTGGGCAGCCAAAAACGGCCCACCCCCATCTAAAGCTTGGACAGCTTAACATTTTTTTCATTCTTCTTTGTCCTGCATGCACAGTGTTCGGTGGGCACCACAGGACAGAAGTCTATCACTCGGGTCATCGACTACTTGGAGCACCTTTAACAGGCCGCAAGATGGCTAACTCATACTCTCAACACCACACAAGGGGTGGCGGTGGTTCGGCAAAACGTGTCCACTTGACCCACATAAGCGGTCATGAGAGTCTCTCCACTGTGTCTCTTTGACCTCCTCCCCCTCTGATCACTCAAACCGGTGTTCACTGCTGTGTGTATATGCACATATACTCACACACACACTCGTTACTACAAATGTCCTAGCAGCACCCAGAGCACAGCCTGAACCAAAGTTATGATAGCCAACATGGACACACAGAATCCTTCAGTCTGCTCCATTGAAAAAACGCATGGAGTCGAAGGACCCCACCCCAATTATCGTCGTCCTCAGGTTACCAGGAATCGGGCAGAGGATGGGGGTCTGGACCAGAGACAGAATCTGGGGAGCCTCTAAGCCACCTTGGCTTCAACACAGTGATTGACCTTATTCTTTGAGGTCAAGCCTGGTCTCTACAAACTTTTGGGGTACCAGATACCTGTGTGCAGCAACATCCCCCCCCCCCCCCAGTTGGAGTGTGATTCCTGAAATTGGAATTGCAATGGATCATTGCATTTTAATCTCTCTGTGTCCACATTTGAAGCCAAGGGTGAAATCATTGATTAACATGAAATGACAACACAAATCATTTTCATAGAAGTTAGAATGATGTCTCTGTTAACATGCGTGTGGAACAATTTGAATGCATAAATCTATTTACCTACATATTTGCTATTGGCTCGAGATGGTTGCAGATAAGGGAAAGAACTTAAGCTTTGATTTTATTATGCTCTGATGATTGTGCCCATTGTCTTGCTAAGCTGTGCGAGGTAGTGAGTCGAAAGACAGGCATCCCCTGATCATTAGATATTTTATTTTCCTAAGAGGCATGTTATTTTTTCTTTTCCTAATGAAATGGTTTAAAGGAATCAGCAGGTCTGTGTGATATCAAGTCTATATTTTATTGACTGATAATGGCACTTGAAAATGCTGTTATGATTTTATGAATGTTTGACTCCTTGCCCATTATTAATTTTAAAAGGCTTTCTGAATAAATTCCCATAAATTTGACCCAATGTAATTATACTTTAAGCTTTTCCTTTTGTACAAAGGATGTAATAGATTACTCAAGTGATCGAGGTTTGTGTTTCCCTTTGAATTATAGCAATGAAGTTTTTATTTTATTTTTCTTCCAACTTTGTGGGTTTTAGCTATTTAATTTTAATGTTTTTGCTTCCTTTGTAAATGCAACGTCTTTAACTGATTATGTAACATGCCACTCCTTCCTGAAGATTTCACATTCACCTTTTAATATACTTACATAAAATTCTGTGCGAGATGGAAACCGTGGCTGGACAAGAGCTGTATCCTCTGCTGTGTAATTGGTGTGGACTTTAATCCACGTCCAATGGGTAGAATTTGTAGCGCAGCAGAACTTGCTGCATTGGAATATCTAAAATGTATCGCTCCGTGACTGATAAGTTCAAGCGCTGGTCTTGAAGGCCTCACCATGACCATGCATGTTCAGCCACTCCTAGCCGTGACCTTTCCTTTCTCCCCTGTCTCATGATGCCCACCACACAGACGCACACAAGCTCCCAATCAATTAATCTGTACCCTTTTCAAACTTGTCTGTCCTTAATGAATCATGTCCTGTGTCCCTTGTGCGATCACTGATTGAATGACAGCCATACCTGATTAATATAAGCAGATTGTTTTAGTTTTGTTTTTTTGTAGTGCTGCAGTAAACATACAGCTGTATGTGTTAACTGTAAATGAATTTACCGTTGCAAAATCTGGTCACGGATGGAAATTTTAGAATGTATATACTCCTGTACATATTACGGACATTTAAAAATGCTTAGACTACTTTTTTCCCGAAGCTGATATTTTTTTATTTTTTATTTTTCTGAGTTGTCATTGGAAAAAGAGAAAAACAAAAACCTGCAGGGAGAGGAAAAAAAGTTTGTACCAGTTTCAAGGACTTTGTCTTTGGTTGTGTAAATAGCTGTATCTCAGAAAGAAAAAAAAAGTTGCTACTTTGAGTACACTCCCCATGTGTCTCTGTCTCTTCTATGGTTTGAAAAGTGGGAATGCCTTCTCTCTGGTTTCCAGAGTGGTTGTCTGGCCTTTTGTGTATTCAATGCTGTTGGATGTAAACACTTCCAAAAAAATTGTTGTTTGGTCTCGTATTGGCATTCATGTTGCGAGCAGCAACCGTAGACTGCTTGACTGTATTCCATCTGGTACTTTTGAGCCTTATCTCTCTTGAGTGCGTGTACATGAGTGAAAGAGATGTCGCCACACTCCTCACCTCCCGCTGTTTGTTTACTCCCATCCCTGGCAAACTTGCAGGGTGCACTCAGAGGCAAAGTGAGTCTTAACTGCACTTGCGAGCTGTGACAGTTTGATGGAGCCCATCGGCTTGACTGACTGCTGCATAATGGAAACAAAGGATCTATGTTGGTGCCACAGTTTTTTTTTTAGCAAACAAATTGCCCTGGTGCCTGGCACAATGCTATTTGGTAGCCTTGATCCATCGAGCACAACAGTTGTGTCAACAACACTGCATGCATCAGACAAAAATGTTGTCTGAAATTATATTTTTTTCTTCCATTTCTGCCCAACATGATATGAAGATTGCATGCAGCTATCAAATTCACTAACGAGATCTGGTGTGACTTTGACAAGCAGATTTCGGAAAGGGAATGCTAGGGAATGAGGTTTGACACGTCAGGATTTGGACAGTGGATTGTCATCATTTTCCACCTGTCAATCAAATTTACATCTGCGGATGGAGAACTACAATGGAATAGCACAGCTCTTAATGTCCATCCCTCTATCTCTCTTAATGCACCCAGAATCTGACCAGACATTTCCCTGTGTAGCTTCAAAATCTGTTCTCTTGTCCTTTTACTGTCACCTCTCCTGTTTCCCCCTACTTTCCTCTTTAGAAGAAGAAAAACTAAGTGCCAAGTGTGGTCCAGGGTCCCCAGCCAGATGCGTATTTAAATTTGACTCCTAAAGCCGAATGAAAGTCAATTTGGGCACGCATGGAAATGTTTTAAAACCCCCACTGTCAGGCAAGAGAACATGGACTCAAAATTAATGGCCTTATATTAACCCACTAGCATCTACTGTTCATTTGTGGTAAATATCAGACGGATCATGTAGGTCATCTAATTTTCTTGGTTCGTTTCTATGAGCAGCCTAATCATGTCTGTCCGCTTATTAGCTCATAACCAGACAGGATGTTGGGGAGCCTTTTCACCACTAGGTGGTGTTGGCACACAGGCCCTGGCCATTCACCGCTTCAGTGTGATGAGTGCAAGTGGTTAGTATTGAATATAACCCACAGATTATTGTGTACTTGCGAACACACACACACACAAGGATCCGCATCAGTGTTGCTGCTCACCGATTTCCCCTCAAGCTGTTATAACTCTGCTGTCCTTCGAGAAACACCCCCACCTCACTAAAGCAACAACCCATACACAGTGGAGAATTGTACTGAAACATTTATGAAGCAGGTCAATAGTTCTGTTTCGGCTGACCACCAACACTATTCTGAGAGCTTAAAACAACAAAAAAACTATTTTTTTTCAGTTTTAATACATTTCGCTACTGACGTAAGTTAGAGCGCTTACGGTAAAGCTTAGTTGCTGGTAAAACTGAGTCTTGGGAACTGGAATAACCAACACAAAGAACAAAAGCTCAAACTGAAGCCCCCACCCTGCAGGCTGGCATCCGTCGGCTCTTGCACAATGCTTGGATTATTTTGTGTTTACCGCAAAGCTGTCAGTACAGAATTAGAGTTGCTGGTTGCTTTTATAGTATCTCTAAAATACGTTTATTATTCCATTTAATCACCTCAATTATGTAATTAGGTCTGGGTAGCCTCACTAAATCTGTCTGACAATGGCAGACTTCAAAATCATGCTCTACTGGGAGAATGCATACATAACTAAAACATTTTGATGGCATTTAGCCATCAGTTAAAGGTGCTGCTTCGCCAGCTCACAAGCCTTCTCGTTAGTGTCTGCCCTGAGATTGGGATTTCGGGGTTCAACCCCCCCAACCAAGTTTTACCAAGATTATGAAAATGGCACCCAATGCCTCCCTGCTTGGCACTCAGCTTCAAGGGTGATTGGGCATTGGGGTACGTATGTCCCATGTGATGTAGTACGGTCATGTCAGGGGATGTACTTGTACATCAAGCTGCCTCAGAGCTACAGAAACTGGAGATAGGCTGCACGTTTAATCAGACAATTGATTGGTCTAAGTAGGTGAGATACTGACCTAACGACGGGGCTCGGTAGGTGTTTTGTCGTTATAATGTGGGTTGCTGAAAGTTGGGGCAAACGCTCAACCCAAAACATGAATTACGATTCAAGCAACGTTCGGCACGGCAACTTGCTCGCCTTGCTCGGTGGTGCCTCTCGTGGCTCAAGTTCGCTTGAGACGGCGCGCCTCTGTCGCGGTCCAAAACTGTACTTCATACAAAACACTGAGCCCCGTCGGTAGGTCAGTACCTCACCTACTTAGATCAATCAATAGTCTGATTAAATGTGCGTAGGTCAGTATCTCACCTACTTAGACCAATCAATAGTCTGATTAAACGAGATAATGTCCCATTCTGTGCATGACAGCATCCGAAATGGGTGGCTCCTGACCTTATGGGTCACAAAGGCTATACTTGCTTACTTTAAGCTGCACTATGTAACTTGCCTGTTCTACCCTGGTTTTGAACCTCGGCCAACTTCTGCCCAACTTCCTGAAATGTATACCACTGTGAGCTAATGGAGCCTGCCTGCTTGCTCTGGGGAGAAGTTGAGTTTTGACCTTCAGGTAAAAATTTGTCAAACCAGGAATATGATCGTGTCCCAGGTTTTTTCCAACCTAGACACAGATCTAAATTATTCAATAGAAGAGCAGGGAGACCAAATACATCCACCCCAATTGTATAAGCTATATTATTAATTTACTCTACCATACAGATTGGACAAAATAACATTTTATTCACAAGAAAAATGATATAATATGGCTTTATGGGCCGTTCACACCAAGCACTATAACTATAATGATGACTATAATTATATCGTTCACCATTGTCTTTATTATACTTGTGATGATGACTGCCATCCACTTGAGTTAGATTTTTTTTAATTTTAAAACTATCTTTACATAATATCTTTTAAGACTGTCTTAAAGGGATAGTTCACCCCCAAAATGACTTTTTCCATGGATTAGTCACCCCATGGAGACTTGAATTCATGGATATTTTTTAGTTTTTGTCGCATTCCTAAGCCAATAATTTTATGACCGGCAGCGGTTCTGGTAGGAGACACAAAGAGTCTCCTTTGTATCTCCTACCGGAACCGCTGCCTACCAGTCCGCTGGTCATCAAATTATTTGCTTCGGAATGCGACAAAAACAAGAAAATATCCATGAATTCAAGTCTCCATGGGGTGACTAATCGATAGAAAAAAGTAATTTTGGGGGTGAGCTATCCCTTTAATTTAAAATATACAGATTCAGTTTTTATTTTATTTGCTGCTTCTTCAATTACAGTTTCTCCTAGTAATTCCTTCGCTAGTTTTATTTTGTAATTTGTCAAGAGTTAGTCTAATATCTACTGTTGACTTTCCATGTGTTTGAATGAGTGGTGCGTGCATTTGTACAAATTGCCACCCAGATCTTGTCATCGATGGCTAAGGAACCGAAGCATGCCAATTAGGGATGGGCATTTGGACCTTTGGACTGTGGGCGGTTAACCACCTATGACGTCTTATCAATAAATAAAATTGTAGTCCCGTGTGGGCAGTTCAAATGGGACCTAAAACATGTATTGTAACATTCTATAAGGTTTTCTCTTCAAATGTTTTTTTTCCTTTATTAGGTATAAGATATTGTATGTGGAACAATTAGGCTATAGATATACATTTCATTGGATTATGATTTATTCCATTAATATTCTGCTAATCTTTTACTTTATATGACTTAATTTTGTTTAATTTCGGTTATTTAGTCTTAAACGTTTAGTGACACCCATTCCGGTTAACCGTCCCATCCCTAATGACAAACTCAGTGATTTCACTTCAACCCATAGGGGATACTAGTGCCACAAATGTGAAGAATTTCACCGGTGCAGAACCATGATTTATTTTGGAGGAGTCATGTGACAATGAACGTCAAACAACTTATTGATATTCCATACCACTTGGCTGTGATTGGCTTCCATAATTTGTGGATTGGAATTTGGGCCTATCTATTAATGCGCAAAATCTCTGTGTATGTCTGTCTGTCCACTGCATATCTTGAGAACGGACTGCCTGATAGACTTCAAACTAGGTATGTATATCACTGAGGACCCGTGGGAGTGCAGTGCCAAGTGGAAAGCTGGTCGGATCAGTGCTTGTCCAGAAGCAAAAATCCACATCTCTTGCTGATGTCATCAATATGATGCTATAGTCCTGTCATCATAGACTAGCCTGCAAGTACTCAGATAATAGGTACTTATAAGTACTCTAGCAACGGGTATTGCATAACCCAAGGGGCATGTGTTCTGAACACATGACATCACAAACTGGCCTCCAAGTACCATGATAAGTATGGCATAATCGAGGGGCATGTGTTCTAAACAGGTATCGCCCTAGTTTTTACAAAAACTGCATCATGAATGCAGTACCAAATTTTATTAAATGTTGCCTTCAAAAGCGCTTTCACTTCTGACCAATATGGGGCACCACAAATTTCCTCCTTCCGGTGCCAATGGCTGCAACCCACAACAGGAAAACCACACTTTGCAATTTCTCAAAATGGTCTAGTTTACATTACTTTCATAGACTGACTGAGCAGCTGGTTACCGCACTTTGGCTGCCTGTTCAAATTATTTGGACAGACATGCAGGCCGCTGTAATTTACATTCCCACCCTGATTTGTTTTCCCAGTCTGGCCCTGTACAAACCAAAGTGAAGCTGAGAATTGTGACGATCAACATCCTTTATCATAGCCTCCCCCCCCCCCTTGCATTGTGCCTTTGTTTTCATACAATGGCAAAACGATGTCACCACAAAGATACAACAACGGAGGGAGGTAGGGGTGTGCATCATGGCAGAGATTTGCTGAGCGCCTGATCTTGGCAAGCTGAAATTTGAACTGATTTGACTTGGCTGTTCTTCAAAATGTGCCAATGTGGGGTACATACTTTAACTCTTTGACTGCCCCGGACGGGAATTCCCGTCCGATGGCTCTATGGCTATCATGGCCAATGACGGAATGACGAAAATATGAAAAAAAAATGGTGAATTATGGGAGGTCTGTAATTCTAGTTAAGGATGATAGTGATGTAAGTTGTGTTTGCTTTATGAATGTTACTGCCCTGCAAAGGTAGAACCAGGGAGCTACTTAGGTGAATCCAAAACCAAGACTAGCCTCAGGATTCTTGACTTCAATGTATATCTGAAATCGCACAACATTGCTTGCTTAAACTCCTTTTTCAGCGCAACGCAATAGCCTTTGTCATTTAATATGCTAGTTACATTACTGACAACTGAGAGCCTGTAAGACACATTTGTATTTTTTTGTTGACATCTGCAACAAAGACCAAGTCCTCTCACCTAAGCTTCCGTTCATTCACTCCACTTAATTTCTCTATTTTCCTTCCTTTGTCCGTTACTTTTGTTGCCCAAATGCTGTCTCATTAGCTTTCTCTCAAACCTTTTCTCTTATTTTGTTCTGTCATGCTCTCGCCTTGCACTGATGTATTTTTCTCTTGTTTGGCCTGGCTGGTTGCGTTTTCTGAGATCTGAGTGATTATCTGCCAGACTGAAGCATTTGATGGCCTGCCAGCGTGACTATTGGAGGGACCCCATGTGGCTTCAGTGCCTTTAGCAAGACAAGCTGAGACACCAGAAATACATGCTTTATATTGGAGCTCAGAGACCTTTCCTATCTAATCGTCCCTGTGATATATCCCATGGTGACAATATTCAGCTTAGGAAATCTTGGGAGTACGGTGCAGAGAGAAGACAAAGCAAAAGTGGCTCACAACTGAAGTCATTTGAAAACAGCTTTTCATTGGATTATGCATTTAGCAGTATCTCAATGCATGACTCAAAGATGCTAGCATTATAGAACCGCTAGCATTATGGAGACATTTCCTTAGAGGAGAGAGATATTGAACCCACTTAAGCTCCAATGTCACATCAAGATGTACAAAAAAACAAACACTACACAAAAGCACTGCAGAAAAGAAGAAATGGTTGTCAGGAAAGCTGTGTGGGTTTTTCCTTTAGAGGAGGAAGTAAAACAGACCTGAATGACCTTGTATTTGCATTATCTTGGATAATTGGATATTTTAGTAATTCAAAGGCGATTAATATTAATTTGCTATTCTGAATGTGGCTGGGGTTACACCAGGGGTTTGAACATGCAAGAACAAACATTCAATATCCTACGCATGGTTGTTGCTGCCTCCAACATAGAAGCCATAGGGAGCCGGGGTTCCTGCAGCTCATATTATTTGGTTGTTACAGTATAGCTGGCATCGAACTGGGTTAAAAGGCTACATTGTTTCTTTATTGGGCTGTATTTTGCCAGTTGGTTCCATCTAGCAGATCAGTCATGCTAAACATTTTGTCACTTATTTTAGTGTATAGCTTCACATGCTGCTGTCACTCCTCCATGCAGGCACAGCTGTCAAATATAATATGTCATATAGCCAAACTTAACCAAATGAACCTCGAGCAGGGGTTCCCAAACCTTTTCATGCTGTGACCCATCTGTGGGCTTACTTTTGGCACAGAAACTGCCAAATATTTTGTGCAGTAAAATGAGCAATACATTCTCATTAGCATGTTAACAAGTGAGATAATTAAAAAGTCTATGTATATTGTTCATTCATCTGCTTACAGTATTCCCATTTTGCTTATTATGAATTTAAACAATAAGTCAATGTCAAGTTTACACATTTTAGTGATATTTTTCTTTAACAATAATCCACATAATTATATTTTACTAATAGCCTAGCTCTGACTTTTTTAGTTTGTGTTTTCAAAAGTTACAATTCCATTAATTCATTGACAGGAACTTTTGACACAAACTGTTTTCAAACCATTGCATGGTTGAAACATGTACACAATCTACACACAAAAAAATACAATGCAATCTGTTCAAAATCCAAATTAAATAGACATTTAATTGTGGTAAACATGAAAGAACTATTTCCTTCATTGGATGGAGGGCGGTGGTGGTTCTCAACCTTTTCAGGCCAACAAAAATGATCATATTTGAACTGGGGACCCCCCCGACCCCCCCACCCTGACAAGCGCGTAGAATTGTAGGAGTTGAGGCATTACATTTGGTTTGACAGATCTACAAGCAGCAAGCTCAAGCAAGGCGTTGTGAGCCTTTAGATCTGCGATTTTCACAATGTTTGCCTCTTTCTGATATTGACAATTTGGCCAATGTTTGACCAGTTTTTAAAGTACAGTTTGTTGATTACTTTTGATGCAGTTATGGTGTTCTCTTTTTTTTTAGGTTTAAAAAGGTCGCAAAAGTCCTTAAATTGTCACTTCACTGTCATTTGGGGACCCCCTCCCAAATCATGTGTGGATCCCCCTAGGGGTCCCGACCCACAGGTTGAGAACCACTGCCCTATGCTGAGGACCAGAGAACTCCTCCGTCAGTTTCGCGCCACATTTAAAATCTATTCCTGTCAGTCCTGGAGTGGGTTCTGGAGTGGACTGTGGTCTGACTGTGTGGACCAGACAATGTTCGGTGCCAAGAGGTGAGTGAGTTTAATCATTTCTTCAAGTATAGGCCTATTTCCATTAACTTTTGGTGTAACTTAAAAGGTTAGTTTCTGTAGGAAATACTTACCATTAATGTAGTGGTTGGTTGCAAAGGTATTAATTGATTGCCCGAAAAAAACTAGCGTAATTTGTATTGTTGACCTATTTCTACCATATAGAGCAAGTTTCGTTCAATTTCGGCCCCTCTGTCACATGGTACTAATGTTTGTGTCCAGAATCACTGTGCCACGGCAGCCTACTCACGCACAAAATATATGACACAAAAAATAGTACCATGTGACAGAGGGGTCGAAATTGAACGAAACCTGCTCTATATGGTAGAAATAGGTCAACAATACAAATGACGCTAGTTTTTTTTATTCATTTATTTTTAATGAGCGGCCCCCACCAAATCTACTAATCTACCGGAACTACTTCATATTCATCAGAACCGGACCATAACTCTGACCACGGGACTCGGGCAATCAATTAATACCTTTGCAATCACTACATTAATGGTAAGTATTTCCTACAGAAAATACTCAAAAAATCTGAACTAACCCTTTAAGGCAGTAATATTAGTTTTTTTTATTTGATTATATTGACCCATCCTGCCAGGTGGCAGTCCTCCTGTTGCTTAATTACTTGAGCAGGAAGGAACATGTATTGATGTAGGCCTGTGTGTGTGTGTGTGTGTGTGTGTGTGTGTGTGTGTGTGTCAACTTGTGAGCTTAAAGGTCTATTTTCGGCTAGCGACACCGTCGTGCAACGAAGCACTAATCAGGCTTACTCGCTCTGCAGTAGCCTATACCGTGTGACTGTGTGGGTGCGAGCGCGTGCACGTGCGGAGGCGGCGAGAAGTGAAAAGACTTGAAAGTCAACTTGGCAATTTTAAATCTGTCATGATGACACTGATATTTATTGGCATGTGATCTTTGTGGACTGTTGTTTTTTTGATTGATTGATTGATTGATTGATTGAAATTTTTATTAGGCAAAAGAATGTAAAACAACACAGTTACATTTATAATGCTTTTGTCTAAAAGGTCCGGCCAAAAAAGTCCTTGCGGACTTGTTTCCGTTGGGGTCCTTGAGTTAATTTCATAGACATATATAGTAGCAACCAAACAGTTCAAAAATCAACATGAAAATACAGATAATACAGAAAAAGTACCACTATGTACAAAAAAAGCATTTAAAAATATATGTACAAAAAGAAAGGGGGGGGGGAAGCATGGAAAAATAAAAAATTATATACGAAAAAAGCATGAGGAAATACAAAATATGTACAAAAAGAGGAGGGGGGGGGGTCGTCTGTCTACAGGGAAACTGGTACTAGCTCCTCTTTCGGCTTCCAGAAAGATGGGTTTTTAGGGCTGTTTTGAATGAGCCCAGCGAACTGCATTTTTTGAGGGATGGGGTTAGACTATTCCATTCCTTGGTGGCTGTGCTATAGAAGGAGAATTTGCCCATGTTTGTTTTATGGGTGGGTGGTACCAGATTGTTGTTTACGCTCCCTCTAGTTTCGTGGCTGTGGGTGTCACTAACTTTTTCGAGGTATTTATACAGATATGCGGGTATAGGGGGCATATCGGGCAAATCTGCATTTACAATTTTGAAGACCAGACCCATTTTTAGTTGTTTAACCCTGTCTTCCACCCTGAGCCAGCCTAGGCTGGCAAAGTGAATGGGAGAGAGGTGGGTCATGGGCCCCAGTCCGAGAAGTAGTCGGATCAGTTTGTTTTGGGAGGTTTGAAGCTTAGTCTGCAGTGACACTGAGGTGTTGGAGTACCAAGAGGAGCTAGCATAGTCAAAAAGGGGCTGAATCAGGGCCCCTGAGAGGGTCCTGAGGGCCTGAGGGTTGACAAAAGAGGAAACTCTGCCCATAAATCTGGTTCTCTGGTTTACTCCTTTGACCACCTTTGTTGCCATGCTTTCACCTGACAGGTATTTGTCCAGAATACATCCCAAATAGGTAATCTCTTCTTTGCTAGTGATGATTGTGTCATCGACTTTGACCTTGAAGTCATTTACCTTCATTTTACTGAGGGAATGTTTGGTCCCAAATAGGATGGATTCAGTTTTCCCAAGGTGTAGAGACAGTTTGTTATCGGTAAGCCAGGTACGGATTTTTGAGAGTTCAGAGCTGAGAGCTTCCTCAACTTGCAACTTGTCCTCACCCGAGATCAGGAGTGCCGAGTCATCAGCGAACAGGAACAGTTTGCAGTTACAGGCAGCATTCATGTCGTTAATGTATAGAAGGAACAGTAACGGCCCTAGAATGCTGCCTTGAGGAACCCCGCAGCTCACCGGGAGGGATGAGGACCTGGTTCCGTTGATGTCAACCACTTGTTCTCTACCCTCCAAGTAAGATCTCATCCAATTTAGTGATGTGCAATCAAAACCAATCGCCCTCAGCTTATGTGTGTATAGCTTTTAGGCGCGTGTGTGTGTGTGTGTGTGTGTGTGTGTGTGTGCGTGTGTCACACACCAGACGTGCATTCATTCTGCAATATGAAAGGAGTCCACATCAAAACACAGGGTTAGTTCATTTGGAATCAGGAAGCATTTTGAAGTAGAAAACAAACAACTAGTTTAGCCTGCTGGGGTAAAGGAAATGTTTTTTCAATGCATTTGCCTCAGACACAAAGGAATACATTGATTTGGGACTTCAGCTGCTTTATTTGTTTTCCCTGAATAGATTCTGAGTATTTCTGCACACTGAATTTCAGAACGCTAAACTGAGCCGGTCTGCCAAGATCCATAATGTTTAGCCAAGTTCTTACACCGGTACTCTCACAAACTAATTTGAGGCTGTGATTTTAATCCTGGGATGTTGCATAATTCTGGTCTTTTTTGGTGTCGGCTGATTACACTTGCATACTACCAGTACATTCCCTTTGAGAGCTTCAACAGTTGAAGGTATGAGGCAAGTTTTCAGACCGATATCTCCTTGTATTATATTACGCCCTAGGTTTACCTACCACAACTGTCTTTTACATTTAGCACTGACAGTATTCCCCTCTGTATGGCTGTGGGCCCAGATCTTTGCTTCATTCAAATTCCTGAACATCTCTGAAAACTTTACTTGTAACTTCTTTCCCCTCAAAGCCCCAATTAAACCTACAGACAGGTGAACAGATGGGAATAGTGGCTGATTAGACAGCACTGCTTTGTGTTTTATAAATTAAAGTAAAAGGTATTGTAAGCTTAAGATAATGTTCTGAAATCTGAATTGTAAATGTTATGCTCGCTGTGCTAAGCGCACAAGTTAACACATGCAAGGAGATACACATTTGCCTGCAGGAAATTGATTTGGCCACATTTTCCTGTATTCTATTTTCTGAAGTTAAAGGTAGGGTAAGTGATATTTTTTGGTTAAAACAAAAAGTATTTTTTTTTAAAGGTTAAAGCACTATATTCTGATAGTAATCATTGCTATAGAGTGTTTGTTCAGTAACAGGAGTCTCCCCGTCTCTCCAGCTCTTTAATAAACAGAAAATACATTTTCCGGTAGGTGTCAAAATCTCAGCCATCAGGAGAAAGTACCCATTTTTAAGCTTCATTTTTATAGTGTTCCAGTTCCAATTTTGCATGCTCATTTCTTAGTGACATCACTTCCAATTTCACTTGTTTAATCTATATCCTGATTGAGTTCTCTATCCTGATTGGATAAAATTGGAAATGAAACGAAAATGCATTTTCTGTTTTATAAAGAGCTGGAGAGACAAGGAGACTGAACAAACACTCTACAGCAATGAGTACTATCAGAATATAGAGCTATTTAACACTTATTTTAACCAAAGAAAATCACTTACCCTACCTTTAATCTTTTATGTTCTATTTGGGTAGTTAGTTGCCAATAGGTTGCCTACATTTACAAGGAAATCAGTAACCATAGGCACATTGCTCACAAACACTTATAGAGCTCATTATAGCTCATTATGAGCTATAATGTCGTAACAATCCAATCGTAGACTCACCACTAGGTTCCTGGTTGTAAAACAATGCTATCCTGTATGCTCCTATAGAAGCCACACATCTATGCAATCAATCTAGTTTTAAGAAAAACATGCTTTATTTGTGATATCACAGAGACGTACTGCACTCCACAATGCTGTAACATCTGGTGACGTCGACGTCTCTCATTGGTGGAGCTATGGCTTAAAACTCTTATTAAAAGGATGGTGGAAAGGATGGCGGCGACTGCTATGCTCTATCAGGTACTAGAACATTACATTTGAGCAGTTGCATTCTATCTTAACCACTTGAACCCTAGCATCCCTGTTCTGAACATATCAATGTCCATATCAATATGCGAACATTCGGCGAAATTAGCCGATCTGCAAGCTCACAATGCATCACAGTGTCTGTGTGACAGCTTGTAGATCTGGTAGAGAGGGGAAAAAAGGAGGGGGCTAAGTATAGACCCCTGGGGGACACCGGTCAACGAAGTATATAGGGTTTAAGTGGTTAACACCTATCACCCACTATTGTAACCACTGTGACAGTGTTCATTTTAGATTAATGCAGAGATTGACACTAGAATTCATTTTTTTAAAAGTGTAGTGCAATGTCTAACTCACCTATTCATGCTGATATACAGTATTAATAGGTCTGCCTTTAAGAAAATGTAAACATTCAGGTCCATGATAAAGAGGATGTAAATATGAATAAATATAAAATACACATTTACATATACAGTGTAACCTGTAGGTTACAGTACTGTATGTCAAAATAAGAGTGATGGAAACTATTGTCAGGAAAGGTCACTTAATCCACAAAATGTTTAGTCCGCTCAAAAAGTTTATTTTGTTTATTAATACTGTAGGTTACAACAAAAATTGCACAAAATATACATACCTAAATCAATATTACGTTTCTCACCTAAAATGTTAGCAAAAACGTTTTGTACTATGTTAAATATAGATTGCTTCCAGACAAGCTCTTTAGACATCTCTTGCACAAATTGTGTTCTTTGGATTTTCTCTAGCTCAGAGTAACTATAGTTCATCCCATAACCTTTACTGCTATTTGCACTATGTATGCAGTACCGTGGCCATGCTCCTGTTGCATGCATGTATATTTTGTGGGTGATAATTTATTCTCCAATTTATATTCTGTATATTATATATTCACATTATCGTATAACGCATAGTTATTATTTTCTTCTTTAAATTTTGTAACCCTATTTTTTACACCCTGTGCCAATTGTCTATGTAATCCTGGGCACTACCTTCCCTCTGCCAACCTAGGGAGGCCAGGGCCGAGCTCATGCCTCCTTCAATGCATGAGAGCCAACTGACCACCTTGTCACCTGACAGGGGAGAGTTTCCCTGGTTGGACGTAGCGCGTGGAAGGAACACGTTATTCCAACCAGTTCCCTTCCCCTCCATCAGGCGCCCCGGCTGGCCAGGGGGAGGCAGTATAGTGACCAGGATTACTGCATGTTTTTGTGAGGGTACCTACCCTAGGAGACACGGGGAGAACATGCAAACTCCACACAGAAAGGCCCTTTCGCCAACCCCACCTAGGGTATGGGCACTGATGACGCGGAGGAGAGAACACGCCCCCAGCGTCCCCTGCGGGAATCGAACCCAGGACCTTCTAGCTGCGAGGCATAGTTATTATTTTCACTACATGTATAGATTATCATCTAGACAGTAGCCAATAACTTTCACTAGGCTGGAGAAATGCATGAGAGGCAGTGCTGTATGTCTGACAGCCAGGCTTTGAAAAAAGTCAACAAAACAATGAGTACCACAGCTTCGCTCTTGTGTATTTTTAGAAGTTCTGTTCCATTAATAAAAAACTATTCAGTCCAAGGGATTCCATCCAAGGTGTCGAGCAGAAAAGGTATATTGTGCTGTGATTGTATTTGTAGCATTTGTTCTCTTGTTTTTTAATTTTACATTTGTGAATTTGGAGCGCATGTATGCACTGTATGAATGGCTTGCAAATTATACTTTAATTCACAATTACATAAACACTGCTGTATATTAGGTTAATGACACATTTTATTCCCCAATTAACCTTTAAATTCCCCATGCAAGTTTCTTCACAAACACAGAAAAATATGTTTTAATCCGAGGCCATGTTACCACTTTCCAATTATGTTCATCTCGTTACCTTGTAGAATACCTGCTGTTAGCTATAGCTAGTACTAATCTCTGCAAGGTCATTGGTCAAGTAAACACGGCAAAAGATCCACATTTTATTTATAAAGCATTTTAATACAACAGGTATTGACCAAAGTGCTGTACAGAAATAAATACAAACATGGGATAAAATAATTGTCAGAGAACAGGACAACAAACTGAACAGTATAACAAGACATACATTATGTACACACATGCATGGAGGTAAGCTTTGAGTCTTGTTAAAGGCACTGTTACCTTAAGGTCCAGAGGTGGACAAAGTACTCAAGCCCAGTCCTTGACTCAAAGTATTGATACTCGTACTCAAATATTACTCAATTACTAGTCTTGCATAGCCAGACTTTCAGAGAGCTCCACCTACTCTAGCTACTGAAGTCACTAGATGTCCTCTAGTCACTAGACCCGGTCCCTAGAAAATCTAGGGACGGGATTGGACGACTTCGGGGGCCAGATTTGGCTCGCAGGCCATCAGTTTGACATCTCTGCTCAAGTGCATTGGCCAAGATTTCCACTTGCACACAACAGTTATCTAAAAAACTAATGGACAGATTGCCATGTAACTTGCTAGTGCATGCCTGCTCCCTGGACGATGACGCATACTGATTTTGGTGACTCCTGGCCCTTCCTTAGCGCCACCCTTAGGCCAAACTTGCCAATTGCACTCAAGGTATCTCAAACACGAATGGGCACGTTGCCATGAAACTTGCTGAGTGCATTCATGCTTCCTGGAAGATGAACCTTAAATATTTGAGTGACCCCATTACACTAGCGTCATTTTCACACAAGTTGTACAGTATCATAATCATATAGGCAGATTCTAGGATGAACCCTACTGATTTTGGTGACCGCATGGCTTTCCCTCTAGTGCCACCCTTTGGCCAATTTCCAGTTGGGTGTAAGGAGCAGCAAGGATTCTAAGGGCTGCTTGCAGGGATTTTGGACTTAAAATAATAATTCTCATGGCAAAGTTTAACCTTCTACAGAATAGCCTGCCACAAAGTCGATAACCGCTCCATGGATGGCGAGTTTCCATGTACAAGCTGTCAGACATGTAACTGATTGAACCCTGAACCATGTAGCTTTGAGCGGTTATTCACGTTATTTTAGTGTGGAGGGAATCTTAAATCAATAACTCACATCACACTGCATTTCATGGCTAGGCATGTGAAATGAAACATACAGCACTTGTTTGACAGCCTTGCACTTACTGTAAGTTGAGTGAGTGGAATCTAAAAACAGTCAGACAAATAGTTTGGCAACTGTAAAAACAAACTGGCGTTATCTGATGATTATAAAAGCAGATACTGCTGGCTAAAATAAAGTATTTGGGGTTTGAATAAACTTACTGTAGAATAGATGATGGGCCCATTGAGGGAAAATATGAAACATGAACTGATGAAACCACAAAGATCTTTGAAGGTAGAGGAAGTTGGAGTCACCGACACCGTTGGGATGAACAGCGGAGCTGAGAATACATTTTAAAAGTAGTGTAGCATATCCCCACCCGATCAAGGTAAGCGAATATAATAGAGGCTGACACTCGATTGTTGTACCTTTTGAAATAAGAGGTGAGGCATCTGGGCATAGAAAGATTTTTTTAAACAGAGGTTGCGAGTCTTAAAATGGCTTTTCTATGCATGACTAAAAATATTTGCATGGTGAATCCTAAACAACAATGTGCCTCCCTAGTGCTTGCTAAGCTCCTGGTTGTATTAAATGCGCTTGGTAAAATATGGAAAGTTCACTTAGAGTTTTCTGCATTTCTGTCTGGTCCAATTTACGTCCTTCCTTCAGGCATAGCTAGACCTGAAACACAAAAGTGTCTCTTGCACAAAGGAATTAGCCATTGGGGAGAAGAATGTACTTTATTTTCCTCATAACTCTTGCCTTTCTTCCTGTCTTTCTGCCTCTGTCTGTATTCTCAGTCATTCGCTTACTGACACTGTCTCTGACCTTCTGTCCTCGTTCTTAGTGTTTACACTCCTCAGATTCTATTCCTCTATTTCTGCCTCATCTGGACACATACAGCGCACAGAGACGAGCATAACCAGACGTAGACTGCTGAAATAGAAGCTTCTTGTTAAGGAAGGATTCAAGAGAAGTGATTCAGTGAGAAATGAAATACACAGCAAAGGGCTTGAAGGTGGCATCTCACCATTCATTCATTGATTAAAAAAACCACAAGGCTAACCTAAAGGTTTACATACTGTAGTTGAACTGCATGGCTCATTGTCAGAGTTCTCTTGACCTTTTACCACTAAAGTATAACATACATAAGTATTATTACAATATATTAACTACAACTTTATTAAAATAAATATAACTTGAATATTATAAGTACATGTTATGTAAGTTATTAAGTAAGTTACAGAGCTAGTATGAAGTTCATTGTGATTAGATGATGATACAGTACATTGTGTCATTGCACACATAAAGGAGTATTGTATCATCCAGAGGAGGACATTTTATTTCTGCCTTCACCCCGCAGATGGTTTGCTCCCTGATGAGCGCATGGTGGGGACCTGTTAGGGATTAAGTGTCTTGCTCAGGGACACTTCGATATATAAACTGGCTGGGTGGAGGGGTGAATTGCGATCTTATGATTCCCAGATGGTCTCACTACCCATCCAGCTATACTATAGCCACACAGGCAGCACACAGGCAGCCTCATCAGCCTCACAGAAGCTTTGTATTCACTTCATGGCTCAACTAATGGCACAAATTGAGACTTGGTCTGTCTACGGCTACGCTATAGCAAACTGTATATGCTGTATATAACATTTCTACAGCAAATTGAAACAGCCAAACAAAATAAACCAGTGTAAGCAGAGAAAAAATACAGCTGCGCCAGTCATAAGCAGAACTTCTATACAATTGTATACTTGTATTGTATACCACATTTGACCATATTTATAAAAATAATCGAAACCTGAGTCACTCAAAGGAGGCTGGAGTCATTCAAGGACTTCAAAGTGTTATTTTTTTTAAATCTGCATGTGTGTGTCGGTTGTTAGCAAGAGGGGCGAGAACATTGTGAGTCAGCGGGTGTTCTAGTAGATTCCAGATCAACTTTACTCCTCCATCCCCTAGGCTTCCTCCATGCAACGCCTTCTCATACACTATTAATAGAACACGCTCTTCTATTTTAATTATCCTATCCATCAGAGCAGTGACGGCCTATCAGCACAGCAATCAGCTTAGGGATCACGTACCTCAGGGGCTTCTAGCCGGCCTTGGCCAGCAGTGCACCCTGGGAGGATGCCGCTTCTAATTTTAGGCTGTCGGGAGAGGCAACAGTGACAGTGCGTTGTAGCCCGGTGTGCGTGTGTGGAGGTGAGGAAAAGCAATAATGCACCTGGCCAATGGATGGTGCTCTGACCCCAGAAAATCAGGTCCCTGTGGTTTTGCTCCATCATGGAAAAAATTATAAAAAAAAAAAAAAGCGAGAGAGCGAATTGGGTTTTAAATATGAGTCAATACCAGGGGAACTATTATTCATGAAGCCCTTTCATTTGGCACAGCAGTCGATTCATTAGTCCCTTTTAACGAGACAGAAACAGAAAATGCACTATAGCCCATTTCATGAGATCACTAATCAAGCGGCTAATTTCCCCAAAGTTTGCCTTAATAACTTCCTGATCTAAATGGAAAATTTAATCGGATCACTGTTGTTTCCTGGGAGTGAAATTGAATGGGGTTTACTGTAAAGTAAAGACTTCCATTTATGTAGAGATCTCAAGGTGCCTGACATGTTTCAATCCACAAAACCACTTGACATGGAGGCCAATGTTAATCACTAGGAACCCTGCGCATGTAATGCAGCAGAACATATGAGCCGTCTCTCCCAGTGAGCCATGAGAACTGCTGGTGTAAAAGATTAATTCACCTCTTGCTGTGACTTAAAGGGATTTGAAGCAATACAAGCAAAGTGAACACAGATTGTTGTGAAGATAGTTTTCCCTCCATGGCCCATTATCTTTGTAGACCCTCCAGAAAAACGTTGATTATGCGGGATAAAATCCTAGATTTTGCGATGAAATATGCGTGTTTATGTGATTTTATGCGGTGAAATTGCGCGAAGTTGCGAAATATGCAAATATGTGGAAATATGCGCCGCATATTTCACATATTATGCGATGCACATGTTATGCGATGCGCATATTATGCGATGCTATGGGATGCGATGCGCATATTATGCGATGTGCATATTATGCGCCATTTTGCTGGTTATGCGGTAAATTATGCGATCGCATAATCTCATTTTAGTGAAGGGTCTATCTTTGAAAGTGGAATACTAGCAGCCACAAAGCCAGTGGTAACTAGTTGGATTTTACTAAAAACCTAAACAATCTACAGACTTGTTGTGACCCACTAGGAGTGGGGGGTGGTGTCTGAAAGACACTGACTTGTAGTCTAGTATCTGCCTGTATTTTTATATTTAACTTTGTTTGAGGCGTTTCTAGGCGGCAACCTTTGGGCAGTAGGTTGTGCGCTTTTGGAGACGTTGAGCCAGTGAGGAGGGGCAAACTTTGAATGTTGTGCGTGCTGTGATGGTAGAATGAGATATCAACACAGGACTGCCGCATCTTGTTGTGTATTCTAGTCTCTATGTTCATAGCACCTGGAGCAAGTTAAGGTCAAGGGATGTTGTTTCATTTTCAGAGTCTATTATTGATCCACTATGCAGTTTTAACTATTAATTTTCCTTGTTGCCATGGAATCAGAAAAATAAATAAATATATACTTGATTACTATGGAGAAGTGGACACGGTTACGGTTGGCAAACTTTTCATTCTCACACATTCATATATCATCACTCCCCACTCACTAATTCTCAATTTGTATGATTTCTTCCTCGCTGTCTCTTTGTATTCCCGTGCTCTGCTGGAGCTTTCTCAGTATGCCTATCACAACACTGCTTGTGGTATGTAGTCTCCTTACCTGAAGCCAGAAGAAAGAAAGAGAAAAAAACCTTGTCAACCTGGTCTTCAACCATGCATGCTCTTTGAAATGCAATGTGGCTAAAAATAATAATAAAAAAAAATCCAACGGGCATGAAAGAAAAAAGAAGAAAGAGAAAAAAATCTTTTTCATGTTGATAGTTCAGAGGCAGTGATTGTAATTTTCAGCCTCTGGTAAACTGGGATTTGATTGCGGAGAAGAAGGCACTCTCCGTTGTATTTGATAGAGAATCCGGTTTGCAGGCCATGCTATGATCAATATACTGCACAATCAATCAAACATTCCAACTCCAACATTTGACGAACCTTGATGCTCGGGACCCTTTGATTCAGGGATTTTAGAGTCTCACTATTGTCCTCTTACTTGCGCACCAGAATCACCAATCACAATACTCATTATTGAGAGTAATGAATATTGACATTGTTCAATAATGTTCATAGTCATATGAAGTGCTGAATTATTAACACATGCAACTGGTCAAATTATGTGTAAATATAATATAAATAAAGAGTTCTTCTGTTCAGTCTGGCAACCTTTCATTCCATTTGTAGCGCATTTAATTTAATTATTCTAAAGGGAATTACACTACATTTATAAATGGTCTTGGCAGAACACACCAGTCATGTGCAGGCTGAAACAATTGGTCAACATTCTTGTCTGTTTCTTCTTAGTAGATGATATGACAATGTTGGAGCTACTGTATTCCAAATTTGTGGGTAATTACGAAGGGGGCAAAAATGTTTTTGCCCCGTCCGTCCGTCCGTCCGTCCGTCCATCCATCTGTGTGTCTGTCTGTCTGTCTGTGAGCAGCTAATCCAGGGCACCGCTGGTTCAATCGGCATGAAACTTTGCATGCACACTCACTCCCATTAGGCCAAAGAACCTCTACACCTAATTTTTCAAATCTGTCTCATCATGGCCCTATAACAGGCTGCTTCATGTTTTGGCCTATAACTCTTGAACTGTAGATCTTACAATCAAAACTTATGACTGTAAATAAGGATAGTAAGAGTTTTAAAAGTTAGATAAAGTGTGAATGAAGGACTCATCTTCAAAGTGCTGGCCCATTAGTTTTATACCATTTGGAGCCCTTGCAGCACTTGGTGACGAGGGTTTAGGGAGGACACTGGAACTGGGCCTAGATTTCCTTGTAGGTCTCGTGGCCATAACATGGTTAATGAGCTGATTGATGACACTCTGTGCCTAGCATCTGCCTCATTCCCATTGGCTACCAGTAATAGGCTGGTTGCCTATTTAGTATTTACAGACAACATGGAATTGGAAACCATGGAAAGTAGTGATGGTGATGATGGTTTGGAGACTGAAATGTTCACACTTTCTTTCCCCCACTGTGTCACAATTTTTCATTGTATAAATAAATAATCTATTTTTGCATCCAAAGGGCTCAACATTTTTTGTCAGTGTGTGGGCTTTTTCAGTTTTTACTGGAATAAATACGCTGGCCTCATTCTTTGGTAAGCATTCAAGACCGCAAACTTTTCTAGATAATAAATGTTCTGCCAGTACTAGTGTCCTATCAACTCAGGCAACCTCTCAACCGGAGGTGGACACTGTCAAAGTGATACAAATCATTATCAATCACTTGTAAGGTGCCATGTGTTTTCAACCATACAGGAGGATTGTAATTGTGCTTTGGCCTTTAGCTCAGCTTGTGGTGATTTTGCCAATGGGATATATGTGCACAGTAAAGTCCTTAGTGTTAATATAACTCGGAGTATACAAATGAAACCTTATGGGTCAATTTGCTTCCATTTGTACACTTGTGTGAGTTAAATTGGGACACTGGGATTTTACTGTTTGCTTTTTGTATTTGTAGCTCACAGAAAAGTTTACCCTTTTTGTGTGCTCCTTGTGTAAAGACAGATACTATAAGATAAGTATGGGTCTGAATAAACATAATGGAGGTTTGCATTACATTTTAGAGTGAAAACTGGAAACATCCGCTTTATTCGTGCACTGGTTTCTAGACTGCCTCGTACATCTCTGTCAACCCAGTCACAAATGCATCATTTGCAAGTCTGATGTAAACACTGGAGGCCTACGCATTGCCTGTGTGAATTGTAAATAAAAGATTTGTACAGAGAAATCCAATTGAAATGCTCTCATGTCATTGGCATATTCCAAATACATTTTAGCTGGTGGTGACGGCTGAGAGAGTAGGTTGTTCAGATAAACTGCTTTGTGTTGCTACTGGTTTTGAATGCACATCAGGGGATAGCAAAGCTTGGAGAAGCAGCCAGCCATATCCCTCTCCTAAAATGTCTGTTTGTTTTGCTTCCCATTTCCCCCCACCACCACCACCTCCACCTCCCCTCTTTTCTCCCTCAGATCTCGGGCTGCCAAAATGAAAGGGGCACGGCAATCTCTGGGCTCATTGGCTGCAGGGCCTGAGGGGTTTCGCGGTAAAAGTCTAAGCACGTATTAGCTCTGCGGTGTTGGCTGACCCAGGCCACTCCGCGGGCACTCTGCCGTCATCTCATGCCTACTCAGAGGGCCTCTGTGGCGGAGTGTGTGTGTGTGTGTGTGTGGGCAAGGCGCCTGGCCCCTTGAGACCAGCATCCATGGAACACTCAGAGTTGGCAGGCTGTCAGGCAGGTATGTAAGCACAAGGTGTCTGGAAGGCTGCCAAACTGCACTGAAGAGGTCCTTGAGAGGGTCTCTTTGGCTGTCAAGCATCTCTTTTCCATTTAGTTTGACCACGTTTATGCATGGGTGAACTTCTCTTCCTCTTTGGGTTGTCTTCCTGTGTATCCATCTCCATCTCCCTCAACGCTCCCAAAAATTTCCCCTCTCTGTCCTCCTCCCTCATTCCTTCTCTGCTTTCCCCCTGATGATCACTTCTCCTTATGCGTAATTAATAAGTCCCTGATCCACTTCTTCTCTTCCCTCCTTCCGACTCCCACCCCCTCTTCTTCTGCCTCTTCTTCTGCTTCCTCTTCCATCCAAAACCCCAGTCCGTGTACTTCTCTCTCCACTTCCCCCAGTAACCCTCCTCTCAGCCCACCCCCTACTCCTGGTGTTGTGCTGTTTCCTGGCCTAATTAGGACTCCCCGTAGGTTTTGGTTACACAGCAGAAAGTTTACTGCGAGCGGTTCAGCCGTGGGTTTCTGGGTCATGCAAGGGGAAGATGAAAATTATCTGCTCACATAGCGAGACCTTTGTCACATTGATTTTTGGTTTTCTGTCTGCAGAAAATTGTTCCAACTTCAAGAGCTGCAGCCCTGAGCACCAAGCAATGCAAATGTCATCACCAGCATCCTGTGCCTGGGAGAGATTGCCATAATAAGTGTATGTGCGCCCTGCCACTGATTGCCTGTCACCATATCCAAGGTAAGATGTTTACCAGTTAATGAGAAAGCTTACACTGGTTTAGCATTGCGTGTTATTTTTTTTTTATTGGACAACTTTTTGTTCGCGGATGACTGGCAAGCAGCAGGGGTAAAGCACAGTGAAATTAAATTGGAAAAGAGAAAAATACCAACACTCATCTCGTCAAAGGGATCAGAACATGCTGTGACCACTGAGTGACATAATTAAAGAACTCCCAGTGAATGGGCCACCTGATGTGCAGAATACAGTTTCTTATAACTGCTCAGGGAACTAAAGGTCCTAACAAAGTGGTTGACCAGCTATGAGGACCAAATCTTTTTCATGGAGGGGACATGCTCCGACCTCGGTGTTTAATGAAAGCCATCAAGGATTGCTTTCTGCACCACAAAACGTCGGAAAACTCCAGAAAAAAGGCTCAAATGGAAACAAAAGAAGATGTTAGAGAAGCGATTAGTCATTTTTATTACATATAATTAATTAAATAATCATAAACCGATTTGAGGAATGTTTAATATCATTCTATTTCTGTTGAGATCTCAGAAATGGTCTTTATATTTCCATTTGTTATGGTATACTTGTTAAGGTCTACAAATATGCAACGAGAACACTTACATTAGTGCAAGTAATCGTGTGAGCACAACAAGCATGGTTATTTACAGTTTGCAGTGTGCAGTTTTTCTTTAATTTATTTATTTATGTATTTTGTTTATTCCATGTCCCTGTTCAGGGCTCTGACAGCCACCGGGAAAAAAACTCTTTCTAAGCATTGAGCCCCGGGCTGTGAGTCATCCCAAGCACCAACACCCACTTCAGGGTGTTGGTAATGGAGATGAAGGAAGTTGAATGACTCCTTGATTTGCAAGGGGGTGCAGGCAGTTTGTGGAAGTTGACCTTTTACGAGCGCAACATGATACAGACGGTCCACCTCTTTTCAGTAGTGGGTTACAGCTAGCTGGGTTAACTTGTTGTCAGGCAGCTTTGTGGTGTGTGTTGTGTGTTTGTGTTGAGTAGTGTTGAAAGCAGTGCTGAAATCCACAAACAAGATCCTGACTATTATATCCAGACAAATACAAATATTTACAGCCATTCATTTATGACAATGTGGCCCTGATGATGACCGATTGTGAGACTAAGTGATTATTTTTGGTTGTATGGCTTGCCTACACAGCTGTAGTCAGCACCTCACCAACACGAGGTGCACATTCTGTTTTACCTCCCCTCGTACAACACAACAACAGCTGATTTGAATTGAAGATCAAACTGAGCTGAGGAGGGGGAGTAAGCGCTGGAAGGAAAATGTGTTGAAGGGAATTGGTCAGTCCCTGCTCAGCGCAGGAGGGAATCTTGTGTGGCTATTAATTCTCTCTTGCATGCACTGTGGATTGATCAGTCATTTGCATGTAATGAGGAGGATTTAGCATGGGGAGTGCTGTGAGTGATATTGCTTGTGTGTACATTGGGAGTTGTCAGAGCACCTGTGTGATCAGGCCAAGACCCAAAGGCTGTATGACTGACTGCTGTTTAGGGCAACCATTGGCTTTGTTTATAATTGAGGGAAACTTCAATTACAGGGTATTAATTAATGCCGCTAGCTCACACATGCTGTTGAATATTTTCCCCAAAGCAATATTGGTGTGAATCAGCCCAACAACAGTCCAACCCTAGACAGGCGAGTTGCTTTTTCAGCTGTGTCTTGGCCACATGTTTTGACGGTGACATTCTGTATGTCAGACACGGGAACAGTCCTAGTTCCCAGCAGTTGTCAGGCCTGTTATTTTTTCCAGCGAACTTATGTCACCCCCCAATAGCGATTGTTCAATGCGAGATTAACAACTGTTGCAATTCGCCATAGACTTGGACGACGCTCCCATTCATACCATAGAAGTCAATGAAGTAGCACACATACAGTATAGACGATAATTAGCTACATTAATAAAAAGAATAGGAATACGATAATGACACTAAGGTCAAATTCTGCTCTAGGGCAGTGGTTCTCAAGGGGTCATACCTATGTTCCCCGGACCTATGTTCCCCCACTAAGGTTATGGTTAGGGTTAGGTCCTATATTCCCCTTCTCAACCTTTTCAGGCTGCGACCCCTCAAAATAATCATTGAACTGGCGTTACTTTTAGTTTGCCTCGGTTACACAGATAAATATTGTGAGGCATTGTGAGCTCAGGCAAAATGTGCCTGTTATATTATTTGAGAATTTGGCCAATGTTTGACCAGTTTTTATAGTATAGTTTGTTGATTTATTTTGATGCAGTAATGGTCATGTTTTTCTAAAAAGGTCTTAAAATTCCTTAAATTGTCACTTTACTGTCATCTGGGGACCCCCTCAAAATCATGTGGGGACCCACAGGTTGAGAACCACTGCTGTAGGGGACCTGCAACAGTGATTCCAGGTATCCAGAGCGGTTGGAGGGGGCATTTTCATTACTGTTCCCAACTCAAAACTGAGCGAATATTTTAGCTGGAAAATCCATGATATTCCAATTTAAATCAATGAGCGAGGTGTCAAACCAGGCCTGTGTTCTCAGAGTCTGGGGGGCAGTGTGTTGGGGGGCGGAGCTTAGTGAACGGTCCATTTCCCTCTGATATAGGCCCTGGCCCTCTTCAGCACCACGGACAGCCCTCTTCAGCACCACGGACAGCAAAGGAGCATCTGAGTTGAGAGAGAAGGGAAATAAGAAAGACACGCCTGTTTCAGTTGAAATGAGTGAAACACAGCAAAGGTCACCTAACAATAAAGCCCACAAACCGACTTTTCAAAAATATTTATTATGTATGGGTAAAATCATCAATACTATAAGGCAGTTGTTTAACATTAGCTTACAGTACCTTTATTTAGTAAAGCTGCAATCTCCTAAACTACCTCCTTCCATTCAATTTCTGTATATGGTCCTATGGGACTCAAGAGGACAGGACATGTGTTGTGTTTTCAGCCTGTATAAACTTGTGAGCCACAGCAAACTCTGATTCCGCTAACTCTTCCACTAACTAGTCTTTAATAAATCTAAGAGTGGTTTTATTGTTTCCACATCCAGAAAGTTTGGGCTTCCAGGATCCAGTGCAGACAAATACCAGCTGACTGTTGCGTTTGCTGAAAAAGTCCCTCGTCTCACCATGCACTGCATCCAGGGTGCTGTAAAACAACCTTTTGTACTCTCCATTATCTCCCTCGTGGGCTGATTAACAGTGCCCTCAATTACATACTGTAACTGTGTACAATGTTTTGCTCAAAACTCTTCTTAGCTTAGGAGCCAGTGTGTCTCTGCTTTGCCTCCAAAGTTAAAATGCACTTGTAGGCACTCCAAATTACTTTCACGTCGGTGTGCAGGTCTGTTTCTGAGGCTTGAAGGAACTTGTTTGGAGGATCTAGAAGCCCTAAAGCTCTGTAAGCCATACTGGCTGAACTTGAAGCTTGGCTCTGTTATTGCTTTGATTAAATTCTGACGTCTGAGCCATATGATTATTTTCAATTAGATTTAGCAACTGAAAAATACAGTCAAAGATTTTATACCGTGGTGAGGTGGCCAGTCCATCTCTGGTCCAGTAATCATTTCAGTGTGTCACATACATTGTGCAGCTACAGTGGGCTTTCTCACAAATCCGTACATGCAATTGCACACACAAGTCCCCAAGTGTGGCTAAAGCAGTGAATATACCTGTAGGGCACCTCTCATTTCTACTGTTCCTGCAAAAGCTTTTGTACACCACCATCTTTCCTGATGCTCCCCACATTGTAACACATTGTTCCCACATTGAGTGACTTAGAATCTTTGCTGCGCTAAACAAGCCCTGCATTGTAAGCTCTGTAATGACTGTATTTGTAAGTCCTACTGCATCTAATGCTTTATTGGTGGCCATTGACAGCAACTTTTCCGGGATTGTGTTGCTTTAATCCAAGTAGCAAATGACAACTAAAATATTTTTTGTATCCTCTAGTATCCTTTGCGCAGTCAACTTTCAACTTGAATCACAAAAATTATACTATTTCTTCACTACAATCATAATTTCTTCAATTAATATAGTATCTTACCCATTAGTTAAATAATTTCAATGTGTATCATGTGATGTATAGGTAGCATTTCAGCGAACTGGGCTAAATGTGTTTTGCCAGCTCAGAGTCTTTTTCCTCAGGATGTACTCAAATAAAGACAGAAAGTCCATCACTGTAGTTTTCTGCGCTATAGGCTGCGTTTTCATTCTGGTGCCGTACCCGCCGCCTCGCAGTCATTTCAATATCCATGTTGGCTCACTAGAACTTTTTCTGCAAACAAGTTATGCTACTACAACAAAGGGTCTGATACGTGCTGCTGCCTACATTGTCAGTCACTGTCTGTCATGTCAGCGTGGAGCCAGAAGCGCAGAATATTTCAAGTCAACGACTGAATGTCATTGGATATAGTCATTCTCAAATGTACAAAATATCCATTCGGTAAATTGGACAACCATAATTAGATTCGACAACATCTGTATTTACAAATGTTATAAAATGTATTTCTGCTCCCGAATACGTTTTATTTTATTCTTATTTTTGACTATTAAAACTCTGCTCATAGTAATAACTCCGGCAGGACTGAGCGAAGAGGTGGATGGAGGCAAGCTGTCTCTCAAAACTTTTCTCCCTCAAATTTTCCAAAACTAACGTCATAAATATTTGAGACGTGCCCATAGAATGGCTATACTGCGGGATCATGCACTTGCTAGGTCAATGCAATGCAGCTATCCAAATGTTTAATGTTTGTTATTTTTTGGAAATAACAATACGTTCATTTGTGGCATTAACGGTCAGTGGAAGTGCTGCTAGGTTTCAAATACAGTATATTATGAATATTTAATCAATGCCCACTTGGGTTTAGGCCACACACACTTACCTCTACAGCACTGGAGAAGGAAAATAATACAATAATGTATGTTTCCTTGTTGACAGGGCAGGGAGAGCTGAGGAATAGGTGTGGGTATCTTACAATAGGTCAGATTTATACCTTTTGTATAAGCGATGAGGTTATTTTTTTTCATGTTATTCACCAAACCCCACGGTAAACTACCTTGTGAATAATGCAGTGCCTTTGGTTGAAATACAGCCTTGGGCATTTCTTGCTTCTAGCATGGGTATCCTGGGAATTTGCATTTCAGCCAGTTATTTTGAGTGGAATTGTGGGCAGTGGCGCAGCGTGGAATAAACAAGTGTTATGGGCTAGGTGTACTATGAAGGGGTTTACAGTTTTTCCTTAAACACAGATCTGTTATAATAAGGCATTGCTTGAGTAGCAGGTGACATGTTGCCACACAAGCAACATGAGCAAGGTTGAAGCACATGGACAAAGGCATGATGCATGACAACATACTGACATTAAATTCCCATTGAGGCAAACGGAAAAACATTCATAAAAAAACAACCCTAATTCACACACACGCAATCTATTCTGCATTGTGCTGGCCAGTTGTGGCCAGGTGTTGTTTCTTTTTTTTCTTTCAATAGCACACTTCTGATTCAATTAAGAACATGCTCTCAGCACTTCCTCAGAATTCAGGAGAGATTTCCGCTGAGCAGCTCGACCTCTCAACCTAATCACCAGATCTAAAACTCAAGCAGAGCTACGGGCCCCACTGAGAGGGATAACACTCCCCTCCTACTGCAGCTTCCTCTGTCCCCACATGCCAGGACACAATTAATTCATACCACTGCCTGCCTCTGCTGTCTCAATGGCACCACTCTCAGCCCTTGCACTCATTTTCCATTCCTATTTGCATAATATCAATTTGGTTTGTAATGTCCTAGTAGGGGAAAGTGTCTGCAAGTTTGCATAAGTAGGGGGGGGGGGGCTCATAGGCCATAATGCAAGGCTTTGAGGTATAAACTCGGATCTGCAAACAGTACTACAGCAGGAATGTGATGAGTATAGCATGCTTGCTGAAAGGTCGGAGTAGATTTGCACCTATTTTGTGTGTGCAGAGCTATTATTAACTGGGGGGGGGGCATTCTTTTGATGGAGAACCTCAGAGGAGACTAGCGGGTTGTTGATGAATTTAATCACAGGTAGGTCAAACATGCCTGTGGGCTGACTGAGCGGAAGCTCACTGCGTTTCCTTGGATAAATAATCATCTGGTGCTGGTACACTTGCTCCTCCGTTGGCTGCTGAAGAGGAGAGCGAGAGAGACAGACAGATAGACAGGGATGAGATGGGACAATGACGAAAAAGGTCCAAAATAGAAGTAGAAGAGACTCACACCTCCCCCGACAGGCTTTTGACAGTGAGCCAGATGCATATAAATAAACCTTCTGAGAGTGCGATTGGTGATTTAAGATTACTAGATGACAGAAGCATCTGGAGCAATGTATAGCACAACATGTCATTTGGGCTATTTTTGCTAGATAGATTTACAGTGGGAAAGACAGAGGCAGTGATTGCCTTTGATTCCCCCGCCCAGTACTCTATTGGGTATCTATGTGTACCGAGCCGGGTATTTGGATCTGCTGATGAAAAATACCCCATGGGAATACCCCTAGAGGAGCAATAATGAAGAGAGCTGAGTGTGACTGATGCACATCCTCACACACACACACACACACACACACACACACACACACACACACACACACACACACACACACACACACACACACTCACACACAGGCCAAGTGGGGCCCCGGATCTTATCCCCCATGGAAAAGCTTGTCTCCTCGTCCGATCAACCATCCGACTCCCATTCGAATACACCGCATGAAAGCCAGTTATGGCGGAACATCATCCATTTCACAGTTTACGGGGAAGGTGATTGTTTCAATGTCTCCGTCACATTATCCACATGGCCGAGATCCATAAAGCAGTTGACCGAGTTTAACATCGGTGCCCTAAGCAGCGTCCTGTCAAATTGCATATAACTGCACTGCAGACATTGACTTTTTATGGCAATAATGCATGCAGGCTATGTGAATTGCTATGTGGATGGGAGTGGTGCATTGTAAGCAGTTAGAAGTATCATTGTTCTTTCAGGTAATCCAGTCTTGGGTATTGGGTTATATGACCTCATCATCAACTGGATCTTTGCTATGCCACTATCGAAGAAAAATAACACATTATTCTTAAAGCACCAGGCAAGTTTGAATGACAGACTCCAATATGTTAAACAGACATTTGTAATGGCTTACTGATGCGCAAGTTCCAATCGAGGCTGTGATTACTTGCGCTAATTATGTAAATAGGAGGCAGATTTTTTCTGCATCTCAATATGAGACTTCCGATGGGGTAAATCGGTTATGGTGGAGTGTCTGTGCACATACTTGTGAGCTTATATTATGGCTTGGTCAGAACTCTTGTAGACAACATTGTATGTAATGTAAAATGGTAAAATGTAATGTAAAATGTAAAGTGTGTGACCAACATCTGAAGTGAACAGAGCTCCTGACCTCTGGTAGTTGAGTATAGCAGCATTCTTTTGTTATTTAGCAAGCTGCTAGTAGTGGTACCTTAAGTGCTTTTCTATTAGTATTATATTATTAGCTTGTGTGGTAGTCTGTAGTTTATAGTTTTATTGTTTGTGTGCTTCAAGCAGTAGGCTATTGGCACTTTGTAGTAGTACAAGTAGTTTCACCCTGTATAGCCCACTTGATTGCCTTGTGAAGTGTGTGGTTTAGCCAGCACAGCTCAAGGAATAAGTAGCCAGGTTGAGAGTATTGTCTTCAGTGTGTGACCAACATCTGAAGTGAACAGAGCTCCTGACCTCTGGTAGTTGAGTATAGCAGCATTCTTTTGTTATTTAGCAAGCTGCTAGTAGTGGTACCTTAAGTGCTTTTCTATTAGTATTATATTATTAGCTTGTGTGGTAGTCTGTAGTTTATAGTTTTATTGTTTGTGTGCTTCAAGCAGTAGGCTATTGGCACTTTGTAGTAGTACAAGTAGTTTCACCCTGTATAGCCCACTTGATTGCCTTGTGAAGTGTGTGGTTTAGCCAGCACAGCTCAAGGAATAAGTAGCCAGGTTGAGAGTATTGTCTTCAGTGTGTGACCAACATCTGAAGTGAACAGAGCTCCTGACCTCTGGTAGTTGAGTATAGCAGCATTCTTTTGTTATTTAGCAAGCTGCTAGTAGTGGTACCTTAAGTGCTTTTCTATTAGTATTATATTATTAGCTTGTGTGGTAGTCTGTAGTTTATAGTTTTATTGTTTGTGTGCTTCAAGCAGTAGGCTATTGGCACTTTGTAGTAGTACAAGTAGTTTCACCCTGTATAGCCCACTTGATTGCCTTGTGAAGTGTGTGGTTTAGCCAGCACAGCTCAAGGAATAAGTAGCCAGGTTGAGAGTATTGTCTTCAGTGTGTGACCAACATCTGAAGTGAACAGAGCTCCTGACCTCTGGTAGTTGAGTATAGCAGCATTCTTTTGTTATTTAGCAAGCTGCTAGTAGTGGTACCTTAAGTGCTTTTCTATTAGTATTATATTATTAGCTTGTGTGGTAGTCTGTAGTTTATAGTTTTATTGTTTGTGTGCTTCAAGCAGTAGGCTATTGGCACTTTGTAGTAGTACAAGTAGTTTCACCCTGTATAGCCCACTTGATTGCCTTGTGAAGTGTGTGGTTTAGCCAGCACAGCTCAAGGAATAAGTAGCCAGGTTGAGAGTATTGTCTTCAGTGTGTGACCAACATCTGAAGTGAACAGAGCTCCTGACCTCTGGTAGTTGAGTATAGCAGCATTCTTTTGTTATTTAGCAAGCTGCTAGTAGTGGTACCTTAAGTGCTTTTCTATTAGTATTATATTATTAGCTTGTGTGGTAGTCTGTAGTTTATAGTTTTATTGTTTGTGTGCTTCAAGCAGTAGGCTATTGGCACTTTGTAGTAGTACAAGTAGTTTCACCCTGTATAGCCCACTTGATTGCCTTGTGAAGTGTGTGGTTTAGCCAGCACAGCTCAAGGAATAAGTAGCCAGGTTGAGAGTATTGTCTTCAGTGTGTGACCAACATCTGAAGTGAACAGAGCTCCTGACCTCTGGTAGTTGAGTATAGCAGCATTCTTTTGTTATTTAGCAAGCTGCTAGTAGTGGTACCTTAAGTGCTTTTCTATTAGTATTATATTATTAGCTTGTGTGGTAGTCTGTAGTTTATAGTTTTATTGTTTGTGTGCTTCAAGCAGTAGGCTATTGGCACTTTGTAGTAGTACAAGTAGTTTCACCCTGTATAGCCCACTTGATTGCCTTGTGAAGTGTGTGGTTTAGCCAGCACAGCTCAAGGAATAAGTAGCCAGGTTGAGAGTATTGTCTTCAGTGTGTGACCAACATCTGAAGTGAACAGAGCTCCTGACCTCTGGTAGTTGAGTATAGCAGCATTCTTTTGTTATTTAGCAAGCTGCTAGTAGTGGTACCTTAAGTGCTTTTCTATTAGTATTATATTATTAGCTTGTGTGGTAGTCTGTAGTTTATAGTTTTATTGTTTGTGTGCTTCAAGCAGTAGGCTATTGGCACTTTGTAGTAGTACAAGTAGTTTCACCCTGTATAGCCCACTTGATTGCCTTGTGAAGTGTGTGGTTTAGCCAGCACAGCTCAAGGAATAAGTAGCCAGGTTGAGAGTATTGTCTTCAGTGTGTGACCAACATCTGAAGTGAACAGAGCTCCTGACCTCTGGTAGTTGAGTATAGCAGCATTCTTTTGTTATTTAGCAAGCTGCTAGTAGTGGTACCTTAAGTGCTTTTCTATTAGTATTATATTATTAGCTTGTGTGGTAGTCTGTAGTTTATAGTTTTATTGTTTGTGTGCTTCAAGCAGTAGGCTATTGGCACTTTGTAGTAGTACAAGTAGTTTCACCCTGTATAGCCCACTTGATTGCCTTGTGAAGTGTGTGGTTTAGCCAGCACAGCTCAAGGAATAAGTAGCCAGGTTGAGAGTATTGTCTTCAGTGTGTGACCAACATCTGAAGTGAACAGAGCTCCTGACCTCTGGTAGTTGAGTATAGCAGCATTCTTTTGTTATTTAGCAAGCTGCTAGTAGTGGTACCTTAAGTGCTTTTCTATTAGTATTATATTATTAGCTTGTGTGGTAGTCTGTAGTTTATAGTTTTATTGTTTGTGTGCTTCAAGCAGTAGGCTATTGGCACTTTGTAGTAGTACAAGTAGTTTCACCCTGTATAGCCCACTTGATTGCCTTGTGAAGTGTGTGGTTTAGCCAGCACAGCTCAAGGAATAAGTAGCCAGGTTGAGAGTATTGTCTTCAGTGTGTGACCAACATCTGAAGTGAACAGAGCTCCTGACCTCTGGTAGTTGAGTATAGCAGCATTCTTTTGTTATTTAGCAAGCTGCTAGTAGTGGTACCTTAAGTGCTTTTCTATTAGTATTATATTATTAGCTTGTGTGGTAGTCTGTAGTTTATAGTTTTATTGTTTGTGTGCTTCAAGCAGTAGGCTATTGGCACTTTGTAGTAGTACAAGTAGTTTCACCCTGTATAGCCCACTTGATTGCCTTGTGAAGTGTGTGGTTTAGCCAGCACAGCTCAAGGAATAAGTAGCCAGGTTGAGAGTATTGTCTTCAGTGTGTGACCAACATCTGAAGTGAACAGAGCTCCTGACCTCTGGTAGTTGAGTATAGCAGCATTCTTTTGTTATTTAGCAAGCTGCTAGTAGTGGTACCTTAAGTGCTTTTCTATTAGTATTATATTATTAGCTTGTGTGGTAGTCTGTAGTTTATAGTTTTATTGTTTGTGTGCTTCAAGCAGTAGGCTATTGGCACTTTGTAGTAGTACAAGTAGTTTCACCCTGTATAGCCCACTTGATTGCCTTGTGAAGTGTGTGGTTTAGCCAGCACAGCTCAAGGAATAAGTAGCCAGGTTGAGAGTATTGTCTTCAGTGTGTGACCAACATCTGAAGTGAACAGAGCTCCTGACCTCTGGTAGTTGAGTATAGCAGCATTCTTTTGTTATTTAGCAAGCTGCTAGTAGTGGTACCTTAAGTGCTTTTCTATTAGTATTATATTATTAGCTTGTGTGGTAGTCTGTAGTTTATAGTTTTATTGTTTGTGTGCTTCAAGCAGTAGGCTATTGGCACTTTGTAGTAGTACAAGTAGTTTCACCCTGTATAGCCCACTTGATTGCCTTGTGAAGTGTGTGGTTTAGCCAGCACAGCTCAAGGAATAAGTAGCCAGGTTGAGAGTATTGTCTTCAGTGTGTGACCAACATCTGAAGTGAACAGAGCTCCTGACCTCTGGTAGTTGAGTATAGCAGCATTCTTTTGTTATTTAGCAAGCTGCTAGTAGTGGTACCTTAAGTGCTTTTCTATTAGTATTATATTATTAGCTTGTGTGGTAGTCTGTAGTTTATAGTTTTATTGTTTGTGTGCTTCAAGCAGTAGGCTATTGGCACTTTGTAGTAGTACAAGTAGTTTCACCCTGTATAGCCCACTTGATTGCCTTGTGAAGTGTGTGGTTTAGCCAGCACTCCCGGCAGACGATTAGCAATCAGTTGAAGTGGCCTTATACCACCAGCTGAAAGCGTCAGCTTGTAAGCGGCGGCCAGCAAACTAAGGCCAGGCGAACAAAGGCGACAGGCGACTTTGTCAAAGTCCGACTTAGTCAATGAACGATACGCTGTATCATTGATTAGTGACATATATAGTAGTGTGATAGATATAGTAGTGTATAGTAGTATATGTTTAGTGATCTACAATGTGTTTTCTTCCTATTCCTGTCCTCTCTTCTTCCTGGTGGTCGCACAAACACTGGGTTACACCCAGACGTCGCGACATAACTAATCTCATCTATCCTACTCTTTCAACTCAGGTCGAGCAAGTGGTAACGGGAGGGCTTTGGAATTGCCACTCGGCTGTGGTGGAAGGCAAATCTGCTTTCATCTCAGCCTACGCATCCTTGCTCTCCCTTAACTTCCTTGCTCTGACTGAGACCTGGATCAGACCAGAAAACACTGCTACGCCCGCGGCTCTGTCAGATGTGTACTCTTTCTCTCACACTCCCAGAGCCGTGCGGACAGGTGGTGGGGCTGGTCTGCTAATTTCCAGAAAATGGAAATACTCTCCTGTTTCACTGTCACAATTCTCTCCTACCTCATTTGAATTTCATGTGGTCACTGTTTCTCATCCAGTCAAGCTCACCATTGCAGTTGTTTATCGCCCACCGGGCCCTGCTGGTGGCTTCCTGGAGGAGCTGGACCATCTAGTCTCCCACTTCCCTGTCGATGGCTCTGGATTCATCCTTCTGGGTGACTTCAACCTCCCGACTGAGAAGCAGCTAGACCCACTACTTTCGTTTCTCGCCGCCTTTGACCTAGTTATTTCCCCATCTCCTCCTACCCATGAGGCGGGCAACCAACTGGACCTGATCTTCACCAGAGGCTGCTCTATTGCTAACCTGTCTGTCACTCCTCTTTCCAGTGAAAAGGGTAAGAAACTCTCTGATCACTATTTCATGTCCTACTCTCTCTCTCTCTCCTCTCCCCCCTCACAGCCCCTCCCTACTCACATGATTTCCTCACGTCACAATCTTCGCTCACTTTCCTCCACTGATCTTTCCTCTTCTATTCTCTCTGCTCTCCCTGCCCCTGAATCCTTTGCTCTTCTATCCCCTGATACCGCCACAGATCTTCTTTTCTCTACTCTATCCTCTTCTCTCGACCATCTCTGTCCCCTCACCACCAGGCCTGCACGCCAAACTCCACCTGCCCCCTGGTTGTCGGACTCAGTGCGGACTGAGAGACGGAGCCTGAGAGCGGCTGAGCGCAAATGGAGAAATGGCAACCTCCTGGAGGACCTTCTCACCTTCCAATCTCTCATTTCTACTTTTTCCTCCTCTCTATCAGCTGCTAAAGCTGCTTTTTTCTGCACTAAAATTCAGGCTTCTGCTTCCAACCCTAAAAAACTCTTTGAAACTTTCTCCTCTCTCCTGCAACCACCACCCCCTCCTCCCTCCTCGTCCCTCCTCCCCGACGATTTCGCCAACTTCTTTGACAAGAAGGTGAACGATATCCGATCCTCCTTCCCTCCTCCCCCGGCTGGTGCCCTGCGCACTACCCACACCCGTCTGCCTGCCACCCCCCCCTCTCTACCTTCATCTACTCCTCTCCCCCCCCCCATCCCCTCTCTATCTCACTTCTCTCCCCTCTCCCCTAACGAGGTCCTTCTCCTTGTTACCTCTAGTCGCCCCACCTCATGCTCTCTGGACCCGGTCCCATCCACTCTGTTGCAGTCTATTGCACCTGAACTTCTTCCCTTCTTAACCCACCTTATTAACACCTCTCTGACATCTGGCTACTTTCCCTCTACTTTCAAGACTGCCAGAGTCACCCCCCTCCTGAAGAAACCGACACTTGACCCCTCTGAGATCAAGAACTACAGACCGGTTTCCCTTCTATCCTTCCTATCTAAAACTCTCGAACGTGCTGTCTTTAAACAACTGTCCTCCTATCTCCACCAGAACAACCTCCTGGACTCCAACCAGTCTGGGTTCAAAGTGGGTCACTCGACAGAGACTGCCCTCCTGGCAGTGACGGAGTCGCTCCATGCCGCTAGAGCGAACTCTCTCTCCTCCGTGCTGATACTCCTGGACCTGTCTGCAGCGTTCGACACGGTGAACCATCAGATCCTCCTCTCCACCCTCGAGGGGATGGGTGTCTCAGGCTCTGCACTCTCCCTGTTTGCATCCTACCTGACGGGTCGCTCCTACCAGGTGATGCTGAGAGGGTCTGTGTCAGAACCACACAGGCTCACAACTGGGGTTCCCCAAGGCTCGGTTCTGGGTCCTCTTCTTTTCTCTCTCTACACTACATCTCTGGGTGCTGTCATCCACTCCCATGGCTTTTCCTACCACTGCTATGCCGATGACACCCAGCTAATCCTCTCATTCCCCCCCTCTGATACCCAGGTGGAGGCACGCATTGCTGCTTGTCTGGCTGACATCTCGGAGTGGATGTCAACAAACCACCTGAAGCTCAACCTGGACAAGACCGAGCTGATGTTCCTCCCGGGGAAGGGCTGTCCGCACCGAGACATGGCCATCACCATTGATAATGCTGTGGTGACCTCAACTCGGACTGCAAAGAATCTGGGTGTGACCCTGGACGATCAACTGACGTTCTCGGCAAACATCGCATCAGTGACGAGGTCCTGCAGATTCCTGCTCTACAACATCAGGAGGATTCGCCCCTTCCTCACGGAGAAGGCAGCCCAGGTGCTCATCCAGGCTCTCGTCATCTCCCGCCTGGACTACTGCAACTCCCTCCTTGCTGGTGCTCCGGCATCTGCCATCAAACCTCTGGAGCTTGTTCAGAAAGCTGCGGCTCGTCTGGTGTTCAACCGCCCCAAGTTCTCCCACACAACCATCCTTCTCCGCTCTCTACACTGGCTCCCCGTAGCGGCTCGCATCCAGTTCAAAACCCTGGTGCTAGCCTATAGGGCAGTGAAAGGAACAGCTCCTTCCTACCTCCGGGCTATGGTCGATGCCTACACCCCTGCCCGACCACTTCGGTCTGCCACCTCGGGGCGACTGATTGCCTCGTCACTCAAGGGTCCTTCTGGCCGATCCACACGGTCACGACTCTTTTCTGTTCTGGCCCCACAGTGGTGGAATGAACTTCCCACTGATGTTAGGACAGCAGAGTCACTGCCCATATTTCGCCGCAGGCTGAAAACTCACCTCTTCAGGAAACACTACCCTTCCTCCCTGCCTGACCTACTTGTTGTTAACTAGTTGTACGAACGCTTGTTTTCTATTGCTGTATTGTTTATTGGATTATTGGATTGTTTATTGGATCTTGTTTAGTCGATATACTTATTTGTTTTAGCTCATGCTCATTTGATTTAGCTATTTTGTCTCATCTGTTTAAGGAAATAGGTAGCTGATATATTGCACTTTTACCTTAGCGCTAGGTATACTCTTGGTTGCTTGTTTATGCAGAAAATGCACTAAAGACTTCTGGTGATTAGTAGTTTTCGTTCCCTACCTATGTTGAATACACTTATTGTAAGTCGCTTTGGATAAAAGCGTCTGCTAAATGACTGTAATGTAATGTAATGTAATGTAATGTAGCCTATTATGCAGATTTAATGATGGCTGTTTTGAAAAGGAGGATAATCACCATTATTAATAGTCTTTGGCATTTGATCAGTGCTAGCCCTACTTATATCAAATGTACCTGTTTTTAGCTGTCTCGGTTCTAAGAATGGCAATGTCTCTCTGTTGGTTGATCCTTCTGTTCGTCCAGCCAGTTCTTTGGTCCTAAACAATATATCTTGACTTGAAAACTGCAGGCTGGATTGACATGGAATTTACTGCTTCACCTGTTATGCTACCTGGTTTGTGCTGTCATAACTATAGGCTTACCTTGCTACTCTCCTTCTTGTTCTACATCAGACAGGAGGATTCTTCTTCTTTCGTGTAACGTCAGAGGTCCAACTCGGTGTCGTGTAGCCATGCCCGCATCTCTGGTCCTAGGTCGAAGAGGCTGGCTTCCGAGGGTGGTCTATATAAGGGGCAGATGGTGATTATATGGTCAGCGGTCTGCTCAGGGTCACCGCACTCGCATGCCGCACTGTCCGCCAAGCCCCACGTCTTCATTGATGTTTTAAAGCGACCGACCTCAGTTCGTAGACGGTTCAGTGTGGTCCATTGCCGGCGTGGTAGGTCGTCTCCTCCAATAGCGCCATCTCCTGGGTCCCAGATGTAACGGTGGATTCGGGAGGGCCCGGCTGACTCCCACTCCTGCTTCCAAGCTGCTGCCAACCATGCATCTCTGGAGATGTCCTCAGAAGTGGAGTTGAGCATCTCTTGTGCTGCCTTGTTGTAGGGGTGGTGGGACTTGAGTCTGCTTGGAGGTGCTGGTGTTATTGTGGTGTTGTGCAGGATGTGCCAGTCATACTTTTGTGCCTTCCTGGCCAGGGCGAGGGTGGCAGCCTCCCGTCGGAGGCCGGCCGGTGCTATTCCCGCGAGGACTGGCAAGAAGGACACAGGGGTAGGCTTTAAGCATCCAGTTATTATCCGGAGGGAGGTATTGATAGCCACGTCGACTTTTCTTGCATGAGGGCTTCTGCTCCAGACTGGGGCGCAGTATTCCGCTGCAGAGAAGACCAGAGCTTGGGTGGATATTCGCAGTGTCTTAGCGGAGGCTCCCCAGGTTGTTCCAGCGAGGCGGCGGATCAGCGCGACCCTGGATGTCACCTTGGCCTTGACTTCTTCCAGATGTTGTTTGAAGGATAATGTCCGATCCAGGCGCACTCCAAGATACTTTGGGGCTTGCTGGACCTCCAGACATTTGTTGTCGACGCGCACCTCAAGTTCCCTCCAGACAGGAGGATTGTATCGAGTGTATAGTATACGTCTGTATACTTTACTATTTATTAACAGTGTCTTCTAGCTCTGCGCCAGGCGGGATGATTGTATCGGGTGTATACGTATACTTGTATTAATAATTGTTTGAGGATGTCTTTATTGTGATGTTATTCTTCTGGACTACTGTGCCTGCATTTCCCCCGTGGGATCAATAAAGGTATCTTATCTAAATATCTATCTATGCTCCCTGGAGGATGAAATATACAGATTTTGGTGACCATTTCGTCTAGCATCATCCCCAAGTCAATTTCACTTTCACACAAGATGTCTCAAAATCGAATTTGCGGATTAACATTAGACTTGCTGAGTGCACTGCATTCATGCTCCCCGGAGGATGAACCAGAACCATTTGAGTCACCCCATGAAGTTTCCTCCAGCGGCACCCTCAAGATAAAATTCTTCTTTGCACACACAATATCTCACAATCTGATTGAAGGAGGACCCCATGGCCCTTCGCACAGGCATACACGAGCACAACATCAAGGCAGAGGCGAGTGACTTATTCACTACTCCCTACTCCCTAAGTAGTTCTATGTAGGGAACTATATATATATCCCGTTAAATGAGGGAAGAGCTAGTGGCTTCCAGTACTAATTGGCTTTACATACTGTTTCCTGTTTTTAGGTCTAGTGGGTTCAGTCTATCTATTACTGTTTTTAATCTTTTCTAAAACAAAATGTAAAAAAAAAGATTACCAGGTGGGACTAGTAGCCATTTATCCACACTGTGTAGTTGAAAAACTTGAAAAAGACTGCAAGGTCGAAACGTCGTATATTGCTGCTCTGCTGTGAATAAAATTGGAGCATTTTAAAGTGAGTTGTGAGCCCCCCATCTTGTTTTTCGGGAACTATATAGCGACCACATCAGCAAAAAAAGAAAGAAATCAATACATGATGGTATGTAGGGTTCGTTTGCTAGTGACCATCAATTGTACCCTATTTTTCATGCTTTGTGGGATAAGATGAGTTCACTATATAGGGTATAATAATTATCACTATACTTTCGGACACCACTACAAAATGCCGTAATCACTATATAGAGCACTATGTAGTGAGTAGAGAGTGATTTCGGACACGGCCCAAGGCTTTACAGCCTTATTTATACCATCATCAATCTGATACTCTAAGCTGCTTTTGAACAACACAATTTCCAATCTAAGTGGTGGTGATGATAAAAACACGCCCCAGAGTTAGTTAAACTGAGTTTGGGACTAGACTGCTTGAGGCCACAGACTCTCCTCTCCGCCCGCCCGGTGATGTTTATTAGTGTATGGCAAAGACCCAGCCAGGCAGCACACTGAATAAGGCAGTGGGAAAAAATGACATAATGACTTGCCTTAGGGGTGAAGAAAGACGGACACACAGAGCGCAGAATCCCTCATGCAGGTTTGACTTCATAGAGCAAAAGGGAACATCTGAAGACAAAGATGACACAAAATACTTGCTGATCAAATCCCAGAGGCTGCTTGACACTGGCGATGGAATACAAGGCCTCAGAATGCCAACATCTGCTTCAGGGTGTATGGACTTTCACAACACTACATATTTGTGTTAAACAACATAAGGGGCTTTATGGAGAACGAGAACACCATTCAAAACCGAATAGAACATGGCGGCCGCGTCCTTTGAGGTCAATGGAGAAGTGGCGCCCGGTTCCATTCGGTTCCTCAAACTATATACTGTAGTGTAGGTGGCAATTATAAATTAAGGAGTTGACTTTATCCAACTGATCCTTCAAGGGACATTTTACTATCAGATTGTGATACAGATAAGCAGGGAGTCTTATTTGATTTCTGCTGAAAATTTAACAACGGTTGCTTTCCTGCCATGATGCCATTTATCCTCACCGGTTTGGATTAATATGAATATGCCTTATTTAAATATGCAAAAGGAATGATTGAGATTCAGAAAATCTGCAACATTGGTGAAAGTCTGTGTTGTGGGAGAAATGCTAATATTGCGGGGAGAAACGTCTGGGAGCAGATGAGGTCGTGAAAATGATTGACAGTCACCTTCCTTCTAACCTGATTACAGTCTGTAACCTGACAGCAATCACACACGCACGCACACACACACACACACACACACACACACACACACACACACATGTGCGCGCACGCGCACCCATCCACAGACACTTGTGTATTAGATGGCCAACGTTTGAGCTACTGCTGCTTGTGTTTCATATCTTTGATACATACATGTACTCACCCTTCCTAATGGACTCTGCTATGTGAATTCCCACTTGATGCATTATGCATTAAGTTTGATGTGGAAACATACACACACACACACACACACACACACACACACACACACACACACACACACACACACACACACACACACACACACACACACACACACACACACACACACACGCATAATAGCTAGAAGTGGACAATCTCACTGTACTTTAAACACACACACACACACACACACACACACACACACACACACACACACACACACACACACACCTCTATGTCTATCTCTCTAGGCTACCTTTAATTCAAGGTAGAACTATTCCCCATCGCTGTTATCTGTTCCCACTCTGGCACCTCCGAATCCACCTGGGAAATCTAAATGATGTACACTCAACCTGATCATCTGCTTTGCAAGCAGGTTGTCGTGTGTTAGTGGCCTGTCATTATGCAAATAACTCTTCTTTATAATACTCTACGGAGATTGCAAGTAAACTGCTGTAAAGGAGTGGTTCACTAAGGAAACCTCTGTGATATTCCAAAGGGAACTCGGCATGTGAAGTGTCCCCATTTGATGTTCTTGACTATAATCATGGGTATGAGTCCACAAGAGCTGTATTAACCTCTGATATCGATAATTTGTTGAGCATAATTTCAGTGTGCACACTTGCTACTCTTGCATCCTTAGCACGCTGAATACACTCACAAAAAGACTCAAGGGTATGGGAGAGTAATGCTTAATTTATACTTTGCAGCAACTGAAAATCGATGATCTACAAGCTCACAATGTGTCGCACTTTGAGCTTGTAGATATTTTACATGCGCGACACCAGCGCACAACAAAGTATAATTCAGGCTTTTTATGGGCTGAATGGCCCGTGACAAACTTTGTCTTTCCAATTTAGGGAAACCCATACTCACACAAATATGTAGATCGGCAGTCAGCCATGTGCATGAACACGCATGCACTCACACATACGTGAGTAAGGGTGCACGCACAGCTCCCCACATAAAATGCACTCACATGCAGTCTCTCACACACACACACACACACACACACACACACACACACACACACACACACACACACACACACACACACACACACACACACACACACGTATGTGCATAATCAAATACATGTTACTCACACACAGTAACACGCACGCACTGTACGTGGGTGTACATGTGTGTCCACACACAAGCACACAAGCAAACCACACACACATGCATCCACATGAAGTAGAGATGAGGCTGGATTAAAAGGCAGCAGTGTGCACAGAGTAATGACAGGGGGTGGCAGTGTACTCTAGTCACACGCTACACAATTTTAACTTGAGTCACCCTTCACAAGCCAGGAGTCTCTCTATAGAGAACTTGTTAATGCTGAAGGTCTCCTCCATGTCTACTCATTAGTAGAGATACACATGGATGTATATGATAAGATAGACCTTTATTGATCCCCGGGAATGAAATTCAGGTGTCATAGCAGCAACAGCAGTGAGAATGAAACGCAGTAGAGGGAGAGTCGAGAACCAAACCGAGATAAATAAGAATAAAGATATAAATAAAAATATGATATTGAGCTGCATGGCCCAAGGTATCTGTCAAAGTTTGGCAATGCACATCCTATTAGTCTATGTGCAAGTGCGCCAGAGTCCAAGCAGGGATCAGTTGCCAAAATTCAATAACAGACACTGCAGGTCTTAAAAGTTTTGAGTGGGGTCAAGCTCTGTTTTGGAGCCTGATGGCTAATGGCAAAATGGACTGGCCGAGGCCCTTTGTGTGCTGAGGAGGGATGAGTCTGTGGCTGAACCTGCTCCTCACCTTCGGCTCATCATAGATCGGATAGGAGGAGTTCTTTAGGATAGTGCTCAGCTTCTCCTCATCCTCCCCTCCGCATCACCTTCCTCCCCAGCTTGTTCGGTTTGTTGGCATCCCTGGTGTTGATACATACCACTGCAAAGAAGAGGACACTGGCTACTACAGACTGGTAGAACATCGCAGCAGCCTGTTGCACAAGTTGAAAGACCTATATACGCCTCCTTCGAAGAACAACTTGTTCTGTCCCTTCCTGTAGAGCAGTGCATGTTCCCTAACTTGTTGGGTTCAGTCGATTTCTGAATCCACGTACACTCTTTACCAGACTGCAACATTTTGCTTAGAAAACGGCAAGAGAAACCCTTAGCTAGCATGTGATCCTATGAATGAATGGTAACCCCTCGTTTTAATAGTATGACATTACAAATGAGAAATGGAGAGAAAAAGCTGCAGTTAGTACTGCTATTATAACAGTTGTAGTAGTCGAGTTTTTGATTTCATTTGGTTTAACACTTTACAAGATCAACAGGTCCACACAAAGTTTGACAATGTTTTAAACATTAACCAGTTATGTCCTATTTTATACATCAGCTATTCCAAAATGGATAGCTTTCAGGTTGTTGATATGCACCGCCGCTTCTGAGAGTGCAGTTGGAGGACTGCAGGGTCTTCTGTGTAGCAATAATCAGAAAGCAGTACAGGCTATGCTTCCACAGAAAAGTTCTCTCTCTCATCACTTATTTCTCTCAGGTGCCCTGTAATTCTTTAAAATGTTAGAGTAGCCAATCATTTTTTTTACCCCCCTTTTCTCCCCTATTTAGTTGTTATGCCACACACACATTTAGCCGTTCTTCTCCCCACACACATTTCTGTGTTGTCACTGCTGCTGTATCCTACTGCGTTGGTTCTCAAAGTGGGATCCGGGGACCCCCAGGGGTCCTTGAGGGAGTTCCAGGGGGTCCCCAGCTAAATGGTATTTAGGAACCAAATGGACCCTTATGGGTCTGTAACTCAGAGAGTGTACAAACGGGTCCATTTGGTTCCATTTGTACACTCTCAGAGTTAAATTAACATTGATTTTACGATATAAATTGGGGTCCAAGAGATAGAAATGCCATTAGATGGGGGTCCGTAGCCTAATGCATGTCAAACTGGGGGTCCAAGAAATTAAAATGGTTGAAAATCACTGCTAGAGCCGTAAATATCTTCTCTTATGGGGGTCCTTGGCATATCTTTTCAAATGGGGGTCCGCGGGCTAATAAGTGTCAATTTGGGGGTCCTTGACATGAAAAAGTTTGAGAACTACTGTCCTACTGACTCACCTACCAGTGAGGAGCCCCCACCGGGAGGATGTAGGGCCTTCGTCCTGCTCCACCCGCCCCAACAGGTAGCGGCCCGGCCTGTAGAAGTACGTGCAGTGACAATGATCTAATTATCCACCCTCCCAGCCCGGCTTCCCTCCCCCGAACACGGGCCAATTGTGATAGACGCACGACAAAGCCGGATGCACCACACGGTGGATTCAAACCCACAACCTCCGTGGTGGTGGTGGGCCAGGGACTTTACCACTTCGCCACCCGAGTGCCCTAAGAGTAGTGAGTTTTAAATGAATTCACAGATCGCCACTCGCATGTCCATCTCGTCTCACTGGGCTGATCTATTGCAGTTTGTTTCAAATTCAGCGATTCACGGATTTCAATAAATCAATGATCAAATCAAATCAAATCAAACTTTATTTATATAGCACATTTAAAAGCGACTGTCGCCGACCAAAGTGCTGTACAGGTCAACAAAACGAGAACAACAAGTACATAATACAGTCAAAGTACAATTAAATCATGAACAATTACAACAAATCAAAGTTAAGGCTTAATTTTGGTTAAAAGCCAGGTCAAAAAAGTAAGTCTTGAGTAGGGACTTAAAAGCCACAATGGACTGGGCGGATCTAATGAAAAGGGGTAGATCGTTCCAGAGCCTGGGGGCAGCCACGGCGAAGGCGCGGTCACCCCTGGTTCTCAGTTTGGCGGTTACTGTGGGAGTCATTAAAGAGAGGTGAGTTGACCGCAGGGCTCTAGGTGGGTTGTGGTGTTCAACAAGCTCCGTTAAATAAGATGGGGCCATCCCATTGAGGGATTTAAAAGCGGTTATTAAAAATTTAAAATCAATTCTAAATTTGACAGGGAGCCAGTGGAGTGAGGCCAGGACTGGGGAGATATGATCACGTTTTTGATGAATGATGGTTTGACGGCTGTGCAAACACGGAGTACAGTTTATCAATAATGTTCAGGAATGCCAAGCAGTGTGCCATATGTATGCTGTGTATAGATGGGTCTATTTGATGCGCTGCTGCACACTAGAAACGTGACCAGACATACAGTAACGTCTCTGGGCAACTATTTTTCAGTGCACCCGTCTCCAGTCCCTTGGGTATTGCTTCCACAATAACAGCCACGTTACGAGATGATGCTGAGCGATCATTAAAACACCCAAAAATGCTCCTTGATTTCAAGCTGCTCTGCATATATTAAACTGATAATTGTTCAGTCTTGCAGGGGCAAAAAAAGCCAGAAAGATACTGGCTTTTTTACTGGCACTTATCTGCAATTTCTGCATAAACCAAGTTTGCACAGAATTATTTTGTTTTGGAAATCTGGGTTTTTAACATTGAAAAACATCTATTGTATGCTTTTAAAATTAGAATAATACTTGGAGAAGGAGCCGCAAATCTCAAGGAAATTGTCCTGAGTAATTTCCCTCCCTATGTCCACAAAAAGGCGATCCCAATTTAGACAGTAGCCTCACGATATGATCTGTTCTTCTCAATAGCAGCTTTATGGCTTTCAGAAAGTTTAGCCGCAATAGATGCTGAAGATGAACTCTCTTTAAACTTTTAATTATTTAACCATGCTCACACACTATTTAACCATGCTCTGTGTGTGTGTGTGTGTGTGTGTGTGTGTGTGTGTGTGTGTGTGTGTGTGTGTGTGTGTGTGTGTGTGTGTGTGTGTGTGTGTGTGTGTGTGTGTGTGTGTGTGTGTGTGTGTGTGTGTGTGTGTGTCTGCTTTGACACCACTGTGAAAAACATTGACCCATTACTGATTTGTGCGTGCGTGTGTAGTACACACGCATAATAGGTCATTGTTGTGAACCATGGAGGGAACATGAAGGTTATGGGCTCTGGCCTCTTATGGAGGCAGTAAACATCACCTGTAGCAGATATATGGTGTATATGGAGTAGTGCAATAATTTTGTCAAGCCTCAGGGGAGAGGCACTGTCTCAGTCAGGCCATGCAGGCTGAATAGGCTTTATATCTGGCATATGGAAGGGGAAACATATGCACGGTCGGTCTGGCACCCATCGTTAGCCCTGTGTCTACTGTGCTGGCGGCCATGTTGCTCTGGCAGAGACGGATGACGCTCGCTGGAATAATGCAGCTCGCCGTCTGCCAGAACGAGGGACGGCCACCGGCAGCACATGTGGCTTTTTACTGACCGTATCGGTGCATTTAAAGTAATGTGTGGTTAAGGACAGTGGGAAGTCCATTTCCCCTTTTTAGTAATTATCAAGCTACAGTATGCAGTAGAGCCCGACCGATGCCAGAGTTTTTGGGACCGATCCCGATTTTAGAGAGTCCTAGCCCACCAAGTCTTTTGTCAAAAATTGCAATGAATTTCTAATCAATTTGAAAAACTTGGATTTGATTAAAGTTTCTATTTGAGAAGAAATAGGTTGGAGAGGCTTATTGTCGGTATCAGCCGAGAAGGCGGGAGTCTATCCCGATTGCAATGCGCTAGACCCCTGGGAGATGGAATGCTGAAGAGGAGCGCCACACCTACCATCAGCTCCCAGTACTTACCGCACGACATGCTGCACCCAAGCCGTGCTACTCATACGCTGAGTTGGCGGTGCCGGGGATCGAACCCATGACTATGTGTGGTCCAAAGGCAAGAGCTCTACCGACTGAGCTACCCGGACAAGAGTAGAATTGAGAAGAATTAACTAGCAAACTAATTAATAACGAATAGCCACTTAAGCCATATTCAAAAATGTCAAAAAGAAATATCTACAAGCTTACAAGGCATCGCCACGCAAAGCGTTGAGTTTGTAGATCTGCTATTTTTTTAGATATTTGAAAATGTTCACCTATAATACTTGGGACACATCGGCTGCATAATACCAATACCGATGTTGAAACTAAAGTCAAATAATGGCCGGTATATTGGCCAGACCGATATATTGGTCGGCCTAGTATGCAGTTGGAACGCTGAGAGGAGTATGATTTGATCCTAGGCCAGCAGCAGTGTGTGTGGTTCTAAAGGAGAGTGCCTTAGCATAGAAACCTATTTCCATTTTCCATGTTTACGGTCAGATTGTGTTAGCTCATCCAAAAAATGTGTTCAATACCCCTATCTGTATGCGCACCAGTGAATTGTTCTCCACATTCTCTTTGAGGATAGACAAGCAAAATGGCTTCTTGAAATAAATAAAGGATCACAGGGGAGAGAATATATCAACATGCGTTTGAATTATGATTTTCAGACTGTAGAGAGGAAAACAGTAGTTAGAAGTCAGCTACCGCACTGCTCAGGTATTTCTCTTCTAGTTTGATTCAATTTAATTTAATTGAAATATCTGCTTCAATAATCTGCTTCAATGTATCCGTTTTAGCTGTTGGATTTGTACTGTATTGCTCTTAATGAAGACCATTACTTAAGTTATGAATGAATTGGCACAGTGAGTAGTTGATCTATTCATATTTTCTTGCAGACATCTTTCATTTGTAATTTACAGCAAAGGATGCCCCTAGAGTCAATAATAGATTTTGTATGAGTACGCCACTGGCTTTAAGTCCGCACGCACACACTCCCATTGAAATGCATTTTGTAGCTGGCACAATTTAGAACTTATTTGTTCTAAAGATGTAAAAGAATATATACTGTAAATAGAATATGAATACGTGTTGGCAATTTTAATCATTGTCAGAGTGCATTAAGGGGTTTGCATCCATCTGCATGCACACTCGCTTACTGACCAAAGAACATGTACATTTTCCTTGTGGCATATGATGTATTACAAGACTACAGGGAGCTAAAGCACTGATGTTGCATCTAATTATATATGTATATATATATGAATCAAATTTATTTAGCATACATTAGGCCTATATGGCATGAGCAAGGGATTTGACTTGGTGTAAACATGCTTCTCAACCGTATTCTAACTCTTGATTTATACTTGGTTGTGCACTATATATATATACTTACATACTTAGGTGTCATGCACCAAAAATAGCAGATCTAAAAGCTCACAGCGCAATGCGCTGCGACATGAGTTTGTAGATCTGCACATTCTCAGTGCATGTCACCGGTGCACGTCATAGTGTCAATCACCCTTGAGGGAAGGGTTTTTTGTTATGACAACACGGTCAGAAGCAATGGCATCCATATGAGAGAAAGGAAGCGGTGTGTGATTTCAGCGGTGCATGGGGCTCGAAGCGATGGCAATGATGGTTGCTCAGTAGGGTAGTAATTAGGGTTGTAATCAGGTGGGTAGTAATTTGCTAGATTAACTAAGTGAGTCAAGTGACGTTTACTTAAGTAACTTTTTGAATATATTGTACTTGTGAGAGCATTTTTTTAATGCAGGATACATTTCACAAGTATGTATATTTAAAAGATGCTTTACTGTACGTTTTACTACGTTACTTTTAGCTGCATTTATTTTCACTTCAGTGCACATTCTCTTCGTTTCATCCTCGTGGTAATTCTTCAGCGTCTTTATTCTCTGTTTCTGGGGGCAGTCACATCCATGTGACTCCATGTGCATCTGAATAGTGAAAAAAAAAATCCTCTTTCCTACACAGAAAAATCTGACTACTGTGTAATCACTTTTACTTCATCTCAATGGAAAACACTTGCACGCACGCACGCACACACACACACACACACACACACACACACACACACACACACACACACACACACACACACACACACACACACACACACACACACACACACACACACACACACACACACACACACACACACATACTGTGCATGCACCAGCTACCTACACACACAGAACCTATTGGACAAAACTAAAAAAGTAGATCACAGCCTCACATTCTATCCGTGTCATTTCACGTAGGCTGTATAAACACGGCCCATCTGCCAAACATTTTTTACTTCACACCATGAAGTGAAAGAAAATAAATGCCTGTACACTCCCGGGTGTGCAGGTCATAGTGAGATAAAGTCCAAACATATTAACGTCTCAGGATTCACATCCATGGGAAAGAAAAACTGTACACTCTTTTGATTTTTCTAAGGAGTGCACACTTACTATAGAGGGCATAGCAGTGGCGGCCATTTTGTGGTGCCACAGATCGAAAGACCATTCATTTTTTCCCATAGAGATTTCCAAAAATATTGATATACATTATTTTAAGTCTGGAACCAAACCATCCAGGCTCCTGGGTGAAGCATGACCATAAAACATTTGATTCTGTGTAAAAAATAAGAGAAGAAAACCGCAAATAAAAGTATATACGGTAATATAATTAAATATTAAGATATTCTTTGACACAGAATTAAATGTTTTATAGAATGTATGTATCCTAGTGTCTGTGAATCCTTTATAAGAAATGAATCAGTCAAATTGGGAATCATGTCCATTGGCATAGATTGTATTAAATATAAATGCTATAAATTATTCAAGATATGTATTAGGCCTACTAACTCACACACACACACACACACACACACACACACACACACACACACACACACACACACACACACACACACACACACACACACACACACACACACACACACACACACACACACACACACACCCCCCCCCCTCAGGCTAAATTGTCAACTTTGCACACATAATCTAATCTAAGATTGCTGTATGGATCCTGCTGATTTTGGTCGATTAATTGGCCAATTAAAGGCACTTTATAGATTTCCAAGTATGGCACTTTGTTTGATTGCTGTTGTGTACATCAAATTATATTCCAACAAATGTACAATATAGATACCCCCCATTCTTGCACTAAGAATATGTCTTCCTCTTTTCTTTCTTTCTTTTAGCACAGGACTCTATAGATGGGTTTCCGCGCGACGTCATCACAGAGCAGAGTGCGCAATCTGCGCATGCCTGGGGTAGAACGAACCGGAAGCGCTCTTCACTCTGTTGTTGTGTTCGGGATTTAGATAGGCATAATGCTGCTATTATAGGCATAATAGGCATAATGCTGCTATTATATACAAACGGATCCAACTTCCGACAAATCATTTTTATTGAGTAAAGAAGATATTACAAACTGCATAATTTAATCTACTTTCATTAAACCCGGTGAAGACCATTTCTTTTATGAATGTACATTTGACCAGAGCTGCTGCGGGTAATAGCGCCCTCTATAGGCTCACCCCTCCACTGCGCGCGCATCATCCTCTCATGTTTACAAACAGGAAACCCATCAATAAAGATGGCAGTGTCTGTTGGTTCAATTAACCACTTTAGTCAAGTTGAGTGTCAGAAGTATCATGACCTCTGGCCTGGCATTGTTATTCTATCATAGCCATGGTTTATGTTTTAATCATGTCTGTACAGTGTTGCTCTTCAAGGCAATTAAGTGAGGGAACTCGGAACCCATAACTTAAGATGTAGTCATTACCTCTCATGGGCATGCTTTCTGAGTACAATTTCTCATACTGATGAAGACACATTCCATACTGCTTGATGTGAAAAGAGATTGTAGCACATATAGCCACAGGCATCACTTTTATAAAGGAAAAACATGCATACAAATTATTTTCTGTTCTCCCTCTTCCATCAACCAGTCTTTTTCAAAGTGAAGTTCAAAGTTTATTGCACACAGTATATACCCTTTGATCTGCCGCATGAAAATGGAGGTGAAGGAATAAATGTAATTTTCACTTCACTTGCATTGAATGTGTAACTTTCAAATACCAGCAAGTTGACTGAAGAAAAAGACGTGTTTTGCATTCCCATTACAAGGAAATGGCTACTGTACATTGCAGTGTGTGGACTTTATTTCTCTTTTTTGATCATATTTTTTCTTTATTTTTTCTGTCCTGTGCCTGCCCTACATTTTGGATGTGTGTGTTCTATTTGTTTTGTTTACTGTTTTATCGGTTAAATGTTTGCTGTGCATAGGGAGTTAGTCAAGCATTACTAAAGGATAATTGCTTTGCTCTCATTTGTTCCTATGTGCGCAGCCGCGCGCGCGCACACACACACACACACACACACACACACACACACACACACACACACACACACACACACACACACACACACACACACACACACACACACACACACACACACACGTGTGTGTACAGTATGTGTGTGCGTGCACACAAAGTTCAAAACAATGTACTGCAAAATGGGTGTGGGGGACGCAATGCAGAAAACCGCTTTACCTTGTTCAAATTTGGTAGAAAACTCCATGCTTTCTCAGGTAGCGAAGCATTCTCCAAGCAGGTAACAAATGAAATATCATACCTTTTGAGTTCTTAACTGTTGTTTTTGTCGTCTGTCTGTCTGTCTGTCTGTCTGTCTGTCTGTCTGTCTGTCTGTCTATCTACAGTAGCATGCATGTCTTTTAGTTTGGTTTAATAGTCTCTCTTCTGTTCATTGACTTTTTAGCCTGGAGAAGGGAATCAACATGAAAGATATTGAAACTGATTAGTAATAACAAAAGCCATGTGCAGTCACTTTCTATGCAATTCTGCATATCATTGCCTGTTTATGTGGTGTGTGTGTGTGTTCGTCCTTAATAGTTACCTCTTTGCTAATTAGCAAGTTGCCTGATTATTGCATAATGGGTTTCGGCATTCACACGCTGTATTCCAACTCAGAAGCTGTTCTTTGCCCATAGCCCAGTAGCTTAAACGCTGTTTTGATCTCAGTGGAGATTGAATGAGGCCACTCCATGTGAGTCTTTTCTCCAAGTATTTCATTTATGCTTCAGGCTTTTTTTTTTTTTTTTTTTACAGTATACCAACTATTCCTTCTTTGACGTTCATGTACAGCATTTTTGAGTGCAGCTTCATGCTGTGGCTACTTCACATCTTAAAGTCCTTATTCCCTTAAAACAGCAGTGTGCCACGCACCACTTTGGTGGAATAAAACATTAGACATACAACGCTGGTTTTCCTTTTTCTCTGAAATGCTTGGTGGATGAGCAACGGTTGTATGCATGTTAAGGGCGAGGCATCACACCAGCAAGGTATTCAAAAGTACAAATTACAAAGTACATTTTCTTTTTAATATCAATACATTTAAAGGTAGGGTAAGTGATTTTCTTTGGTTGAAATAAGTGTGACATAGCTCTCTATTCTGATAGTACTCATTGCTATAGAGTGTTTGTTCAGTAAAAGGAGTCTCCTTGTCTCTCCAGCTCTTTATAAAACAGAAAATGCATTTTCGTTTCAGTTTCAGTTTCATTTCCAATTTTATCAGGATAGAGAACTCAATCAGGATATAGATTAAACAAGTGAAATTGGAAGTGATGACACTAATAAATGAGCAGGCAAAATTGGAACTGGAACACTATAAAAATTAAGCTTAAAAATTGGTACTTTCTCCTGATCGGCTGAGATTTTGACACCTACCGGAAAATGTATTTTCTGTTTATTAAAGAGCTGGAGAGACATGGAGACTCCTGTGTAGCGGACATGGCGTAATAATTATGGGAAACAATAATGATAATTATGAAAATATTGAAAATATTTTCTGAAAAATCAAAATATGAATTTTCACCAAAAATTAAGGAATTGTGCAAATTAAGGGATTAATTTGCACCTCAACACAACCATGAAAAAGGCTACGCAAGAATCTTTGACACAGTATGATGCATGGGTTCTGGTTAGGGACTGATTGGAAATATTTGCTTTGAAATCATTTGGAAAAGGACTTCCTTTTAGGTCAAAATAAAGTGTTTATTAAGATAAATCCTAGGATAATAAAACAACCAATGAAATGGGGAAAAGAACAATAGATCAATACTTCATAAGCTGATGAAACCGGTTAAAATCTCAACAATATACAACATAACAGATCTACAATCTAATCAGATCGAATGGCCACATTTTAATATACTAAAGGAGAAGAAGGGATTAAAGTCAAAGAAAAGAGAAAGATCAATGGTTAAAAATAGCTAATCTGCCCTCAAAACTACACTCAGCTGCCACACCACATGTGAATGCATCATGCTCGCCTGTCCATTGGAATGGAGGAGACTCCATTGTCTCTGGGGAAGAGACCACGAGGTAGTTGGCTAGCAGGCTTGGCTAGCGTCCAGGCAGTGGCGTCGGTGCTGCTACTTCACTACGTCATGCAGTCCTCCTCAGTCTCCACTCAACTCGGATTGAGGAGACAGTATTGTGTGGCTTTTGGCCCACGTGTTAGAGGGAGCGGAGCAGCTTTTCAGCAGGAGCAGGAGCATCTGGCTTTGGCTGGACGTAGGCCCGTGGTTCTTCTCGTGAGGAGGACCTGAGGCGTTGGCTAGCATGGATAGCTAGTGTCCGCGCAGTAGCGTAGAACAGGGTGTCACCCGTGTAGAAAGGGGGAAGGGACTTCTCGTCGGACCTTCTGTTGTCATCAGGAGAGAGGCGTGGGGGATTTGGCACCCCGGAGAGAGCAGAAAGAGGGGACTAAGGGATGAGTCGACCCTATGGTCATCGAGAGCGTGGTGGAAGAGAGAGAGATGAGAGGGGTGGTCCCTCTTATTTATAGGTAGAAGGGGGAGCTTAGCTCTTTGGTCACACCAGGAGGCGGGTTGCCGCTGTGTGAGTGGCAACCTACTTTCCTATTATGAAAACTAAACTTATCTGCTAAGTACCTTGGGGACTTCCTATTAATCCATTTGACGGGATATTTGGAATCACAATGAATTAAGAATTGCCTAGATATTAAACATGACGGCATTATGTAAAACAGCAAGCAGTTAAACATTGAAGTCGATTTTACCAGAAAAGCATCACATTTAGAAACACCAAAGTTCATATTTTTGTTGTAGTCCTAGTACAGGACAATAATTATATATTTTAAAGTCATAAAACATAACACGTAAACAGTTTATTCACATTTTGCTTGTGGCTCATTGCTTAGTGAGTCTGGGTGTGGGACACTGAGCTTGGTGACGACATTCCAACATGTCGTAAAAGTCTCCAATTCTCTTATCTAGCAAGACAGAGAGAGAGAGAGAGAGAGCCTGTGTGTGTCTTCTGGCTGAAGGCATGCCATTGAGTAATAAAGGCTTCCCCCTTATCTCAAAGCAGGATCCTTTAGAGATCGGTGTCCAAAGGGGGAGGGGGGGGTCTTTTGCGATGGGCCCATGGCCAACCAGTTATGGCTTTATCAAAACCGAAAACCATAGTAATTCGCTTTCTGTGTCCATACCTGGTCCGATATCACTACACCTGTTACTGAACAAACCAACATTGAACAAACACTCTATAGCAATGATTACTATCAGAATATAGTGCTTTAACCTTTTAACAAAATACTTTTTGTTTTAACCCAAAAATATCACTTACCCTACCTTTAATATCAATATCAGTACAATGCTGTACTGAAATTTAGACAATTTCCCCCCAAAATTCAATGATTTTCCAGAAACTTTCAACAAATAACACTAATAGGGAAAATAGCAGATCTACAAACTTAACATCTGATATTTCCACTATATTTGAAACAGAGCTTATAAGTGGTTAATTCATAATATACTTTTTCCCTTCCTAGAAATATAGTGGCGTAAAAAGTACAATATTTGTTTATGAAATGTAATATACTCAGGTACTGTCCACCACTCTAGCCTAATTTTTTCATGTCTTGATATATAATTTTTTCATGTCTTGATACATACAGTATTAAGCCACAGGCTTGAAAATATTTGAAAATATTTGGTGACAGGGGCCCACATGGGAGAAGCTGTTAGATTAGATTAAGTACAGGATTCTGGAACTGTCTATAACTGTAGGTAGGTGTACTAAGTTAAACTTAAGTTAATACACCTAACAGTATAGACAGTTCTAGAATTCTGGAATCAAGACATTTTCTCTGCGTAATCCTGGGGGGACTCTTAATTTAAGAGAAACCTTTGATCTGAATAGTCTTCTAGCTGGTGATTGTGAAATTAACCACTTTCAACCTGGCGTCCCTGTTTTGTGCATGTCATAGGCAAATATTTAAAATGAATAGTGAACATAGCAGAAGCTCATTAACCATTTATAAGCTCTGTTTCAAATATAGTGAAAATATCAGATGGAGATCGAGAGATCTGCTATTTTCCCTATTATTGTTATTTGTTGAAAGTTTCTGGAAAATCATTGATGGGGATTCCAAGTTAATAAAAACTACAGCCTTTCTCTTCCTGGAAATACTGAAAATAGAAGCCATTCTTCTTGCATTAACACATTGGGTGCCAGAGGTTTATTAAAATATTATACGTTGAGTGCCAGCATTTCTTCCATCCACTTGCGTTATACATTTCGTGCTGTGAGAAGCCCCGACGAGGAAGTGCATGTAAACAAAGCGTGCGTGCGAGACGGCGGAGGGTCCCGACTAACGCCTGGAACAATAATATTTCCAACGCGACCCTCCATTGCAGCGTGATCGCCGATCGAAAACGGCTCGTTTCCACCACATTAAAAAGAAATGGAGATATTAAGCTTTTAATCAAGGAGATAACATTGAAAACGCCGACCGGAAGGATTTTTTACATGGAGCCAGATCCAGCCTCTTCTTCTCAGAAACTCCTTGGGTGATGTCAAAGTTTCGTTTTAGCGCCCCACGTGGCCCACATGTATAAAAATAGAATTGGGTCAAAAACGGTCCGGACCGTTTTCGGCACTTCTCGTTTGGACCCTCAAAAACGGTCCGGACCGTTTTTGGCATTCAATGTGTTAATAAAACAAAACTAAAAATACAACATAAAAAAAACGGGATTATTTTGTTGATATTTTTGGGGCTTTTTCTGCCTATATTGATAGTATACAGTAGACTGACAGGAAATGGGGGAGAGCGAGATGGGGAGTGACACGCAGCAAAGGTCGTCGGGATCGAGATTTGAATTAGCAGACTAGGTTTTCCCGGACCGCTACGCCAGCCGTCCGGGCCACAACAATTGAAATCTTGTTTGAAAATGACCAAACCTTCTTACCGCTGATGTCGCTGGTAGGCAGGTTTCTGAACTGTCCACAGCCCTTATCTGAGATACAGGCCGAGTAGACGATGCCATCTTATAATGAGCCTTATAGAGGACCAATTCTATAAAGATAGGTTGAAAAACTTTAAACTGTTTTTCATTTTACTGGGGACCCCCCGGAACCCCCCTTAGTGTGCCAATGAAATAAAAAAAATATGTTCATACTGTGCCAGCATTTTTTTTTTTCAAAGTAAAAAAAAAGTGCTTAGGAAGCAAGATTTTTTGTTCTTGGCACTGAGGGCATTCAGAAAAAACTCTGGATATCTCGTTGTGTGGCACTGAGAGAGTTAAGGACCCCTGGGAGTTTCTAGACCCAACTTTGAGAACCACTGTAATAAAACATGGAGAAAAGTCTGTCTGAATGTATTATCCAGTGGGGATATAAGTGGGGAAACAATTATGACAGTTCCAAAATTAGACAAACCTTCCATAGCACACATAGATCACCACAACAGACAACTGAATCCAAAAATTGTCAATGATGAGTTTTGTAGCTTACCAACGCTACAGTTGGTGGATAGCTGGTGGGTGTTTTGTTGGAGGAATTCTAAAAAGGGTAGTTTATGACAAATTCTGTCATCTGTGCTGGGATTTTTATCCTGATGATAAATATCCGGTGTGTCAGACTACTGATGACGAGCATGTCTCTGACCCTCTAATGTAGTAACCAGCTCATATGCCTGTGCTGCATAACTGTGGAAACACACCAGAGAATTTTCGCACACACGTGCATATACGCACACGCGCACTTTTAGATCCAGTCCTATTTTAAAAGTCTGCGTATGGGGGACTCGCGTATCCGCGCGCCTGGTGTAGCCGCTATCATTGATAATCACTTGGATCTAAACAAACGCGCTGTACGCACCACGCATACGCTCGCTTTGAAAAGTTTGGTGTAGATCGGCCGTAAAACGATCAGGCGCTGTCTCCCAACAGACAGAGGCTCTGGGTAGCCGACTACAATTGTCACAGATATTTTCTTTATTTCTGTTTCTCTCTTTCTCCTTCGATGCGTTCATTATCTGACTATACTGATATTCTGCTTCTCTGTATTGCTCTGTTTATCTCTCTATCGTCTCCTTTAATGCATTACTTAAAGTCAACTTTTCAGTATGTCTCATATCACACATGATCAGAGGAGCCATTTGGAGTTGTGGGTCGTACCATGACCACATCACACTGGATATTATATGATAATTATTCAAAATGAAGTCTGTAAACCAATGGAGGCACTTGTCAGCTCAGGGCACTTGGAATCTTTCAGACCTTTCAACTACCTGTAATCAACACCAGTGTGCCCAGGCATCACATTTACATTTTATATATGTAAATTCAAATTATTTCCCCTTTTTCCTCCTAATTTAATCCATGCAAATTCCTGAATTCCCTTACTGGTTCACCTGCCAGTGAGGAGCCTCACCTGGAGCACACAGAGCGTGTTGCGGCACACCCTGCTCTTCACAGTTCAACCCCCTGCTGACGGGAGCCCTGTGAGGATTCAAACTCTTAGTTTCCACGGTGATGGACAGGAACCTTAGCCCTGCACCACCTGAGTTCCATCCATTCGTCACATTGCTGACAGAAAAAAAGTTCTCTCTCTCTCTCTCTCTCTCTCTCTCTCTCTCTCTCGGTCTCTCTCTCTCACACTCTTCTTTGGCAGTATATTGTTGATGATGATGACATACTGTAGCTTCCTTGTGCTGTGATGAGTGGATTTGTCAGTGTCTGTCGTTACTGGCAAAGCTGTACATGACTGTGAAGCCTGATATTAGAACCACATACTGTACATCTTGCCCCCAGGTGGGACACGTGAGGCCTGGAACAGGAGCCTGCGATAGTGCTGCATCAGCAGGAATAGGATGGTGTCTTCGCTGGTGCTGCACCATCCATTGTTGCACGCGTTTCTCCTCAAGGTGTGTGACCTCGTTATGGCATAAGGACCGCCAACATGGCCGATTTGCTGCAGCTAACTCCAGGTCGTTGGGGGTTGACTTTGTACCTCTTTAGCGTCCCTTTCAGCTGATCTTTCTACCGCAGCTTTTGACCACTGGGCTGTATACGCAAAGCACCTGAGGGTGCAACAGGCATCAGGACGTGGCTGACCCCCCAGAGATGCCTCTGTGCTAGGGTTGCCTCGATGCTAATGGACTGAGTGGATTTAATTTGAGGGATGGGGGCCACAGTTTATTCCCCCACAAGCTTGGCCATGCCCGCCATATTCCAGTGGCCAGAGAAAAGGAAAGAGAGGAGTTGCCTCTTATGCCTAAACTTATAAGCCATATTTTACTATTTTGAAAAACATTTTAAAATGGTTCAACTAGCCGACACATCAGCACATTGTGAGCTTGTATCGGCTCTTTGAACTATTTTAAAATGTTTTTCAAAATAGTAAAAAATGGCAAAAAAGTTTAGGGATAAATGGTAAGGCGCGCAAGATAGGGACCTTGTGAGTTGTATATTTTGTTACTTTGTTATTGATTCATTGAATACTTTATTAGCAGTTTGAAGCAGTACAGCAGTAAAGTAACAACCTATGCTGAAAGGATAACGCAAAAAGCCCGGGGGTGCTTGTTTCCATTGTGGTCCATTGTACTCAACTCATCATCATGACATACACTACGTTACATATCAGCAACAACACTAAAAGCAATAATTGATATATTCACAGAAAAAGTGTGTGTGTGTGTGTGTGTGTGTGTGTGTGTGTGTGTGTGTGTGTGTGTGTGTGTGTGTGTGTGTGAATCCTTCTGTGGAGGTGAGAAGGTTAGTCCAATTATACATTATTTAAGTCCAATTAGAACTATAATTCTAATAGTTATCTCTGCCAGGCCGGAAGGCCAGGAGGCAAAGACCCCCCCCCCCCTCCCTCTCTGTCTGTTGCTCTGTGAAACTAATCTCGCAAACCGTTAGACCGACCTGTGTACACACCCAGTAGGCCAATGAAGACACTCCACCATTGTGTGTGTCCAATTTTTCAGATCCGCCTTATATTTTGGCCTATAACCGTGGGTCCAAAAAAAAAAATATATACATTTACCAAATTCTTACTCACTAAAACTCACACAAATTATCTCTGGAGTTTGATGAACATGTATCATTCAGGTTTTTCATATTCCATTCTGATTGGTTATGATTGTGTAACCCAGGCTTGAAATGACCCTGCCTGAATTTAAAATAGTTCATGGGATAAATAAATAAGTCAATTTCAGTTGATTTATAAGGTGCTAAAAACTATAAAAAAGTGAAAAACATCGCGGACCTCTTCGGACCCTTCGGCTGGCTTTTGTTTTTTCATGAACCTGGTTGCTTGTTTTTGGCGCACAATCTGGCAACACTAACCTGGTTGCTTGTTTCTCCAACCTGGCAATCATTGGTACGTTTATGGCGTTCTACTTCCGTGTCACATAGCAGTGACATCACTGTCGAATCCTTGGGATCTTGATCCTAGCCTTTCAGCGCGTTGACCAGCAGCGTCACTACACGCTGTATTTTGATTTTTCCATGCTTGCTCTAAAGAAACACTACGCGGGATTATTATTTCATGTCAACACTCAAGTACAACGATCAGAAGATGTAACTGAGGTAAAGTAATGCGTGACTCTGCAAGTGTAACTAAAGTTTCTGTCCATCCCTCTCTCTTTCCACCCCCTCCCCACACACACAGACACAGACACAGACACACACACACACACACACACACACACACACACACACACACACACACACACACACACACACACACACACACACACACAGCTCCTTCGTGTCATGTCAGAGGTGTCGCACACATAGGTTTCTGCAAAAGGTTAAAACTACCTGGCTCTGTTGATTGCCTCATCAGTGGCCAATGAGTGAGTCTGTGAGCCTTTTATGCCCAGCCCACTAGTATTCTACTTCACCGTATAGTACTCTACGTCACTATACAGTATAAACAGATTTTCTGTTCCTGTTCAGAAACTCATGCTGGTTCTCATGTACAGTACTGTTGTAAACACACACAGAGAAATAATCTTTTGCAATCCGCTTGAGCAGTGTGAGACCGAGGTGTTGCAAATCACGGACCAACCAGGTGATATTGCAGTCTGAGCCATTCATTCATTGACCAGCGGTCAGGTTTTATTATTGGGTGATTCAGATTCCAACCATGTACTCCTGGAGTGCTTCACGTGGAGAAGAGGACAGCGCTTCCCTTCCATTCGCTGAGGAGCCCAGGTGCATGTGAGGCTCCACAGTCTCCATACCCAACGATCCTAGCCTCGCGTAGCCAGACTATATCACTGCGTGTTTATGAGTCTGGTGCTTCTATGAGGACGTTTTTTTCCCCAAGGGGCGGGATCAAAAGAATGACTCTGGAAGCAATTGGTTAGACCTACAAACAACTACCAATTACAGTCTCCCATATTTGAATACTGGGCCCTGATTGGTCACCCCAGACTTCGGGAGCAGGAAATGGATTCCCAATGGAGCGGTGCCAGACCCAAATCGCAGAGTGCAAATTTTTTTTTTGCACTGGCAGATTGGTCTGGTCCCAGGCTACAACGATTCAACATCAACGATCCCCCAGATCTATAGATTTCCAGTTCATACTGGGTGGCGAGCTAACTCAGAGTCTGGACACTGATGGTGCAACGTTGATCTCCCCTTCCTCACGGATTATGTGGTAGGACCAAACACTGTCGATTCAGATAAAAGGGCCCCAACGAGAACCTAAACCTAAAACTTTGCGAACTAAGGGTTTTCATATTTTGCCGGCTTTTCTTTATTTTCCGTTTATTACTTTTCATATACTGCAGTTGTTGTACTTTTCTATCTACATTAGTTGTAATAATAAGTGGCCACATAACAAATTCTATTCACTGTTGTCTGTGTCATTATTGATATGCAACACTGGGGTCTTAAGAACACTAGAGTGCTTCTGATACTAGTCCAGGTATCGATTTTCACACTATCGACTACTACTTACCTGTATGCTCCAGAGCACGTGAGCGGAGCGGGTGGAAATGCCGCTCGGCGCTCCAGGGGGCTGGTTTCACGCTCGCTATTCGCTCACGTTGACTCTCCCCGCGCTCCGCGCTCCGTCGCTCACGTTGATTTGCGCACCCCTCGCTCCATGCTCCGCTTAAACCGGGTCGCTCAATAGTAAAAAAATAAAAATAAAAATAAAGTAGAAATTCTAATGAAATCTCGGTGCGCTGTCACCGCTATGCACTGCTGGAAGTCTGTGTGTCTCTGAGTCCATGCGACCGGGCATGCTCAAACATTCGGTGCGCGGCCCTCGCCGGGGCGGCTTGGAGCGGCAGGCGGTCCTCGCTCTGAGCAGCACTCCAACCTTTTTATAAACCAGCTCCGCGCTCACGTCAAAATCACGTCGCTCCGCTCCGCTCACATGCTCTGGTATGCTCTATGACTAGTTCGTAACTAGGGTTACAATTGCCTTCCAAAGTTTGCAGGAGGGTCCTATTTTACAACAAATGCAAAAAATCATGAACACAGTGTCCAATCGACCCCAAAATTGAATCACACATCGAGGGGCCTAAAAACAACATGGAGGCAAATACAATTCTACTTAGACCAATATGGGGCACCACAAATGCTACAAATGTCACTGTTTGTTGCAGAAACATGCTTTTTTCACCGATCACTAATGATCTTGTGAGTCATGTGACAATGACCGTCAAACACGGTTCTGACATTGCATACTGTAACTGTAATTAGCTGCAAGGATTTGTGGGAAGGGCACATCCCACACCAGGGATTTATATTGAGGGGCCTCTATAGAGGGCAGCTCCAAAGGGACTTTCATGTCTGCCCATCGGGGACACCACAAATATCAAAAGTTGCACCGTATTGCATAGAAATACTATTCCCCTCAGCTTCCCCTGACTTAGCAACCTAGCCTGGTAGAGATACAGTATACACTCTTTGGATTGCCCTTTTGTAGTTGTCTGTTTATTTTTGTATTGTTTGTTTGAGTGCTTTATAAGAGGTTATGGGTGAGATATGTGTGGACTCACTCTATTTCAGGAGAGATGGAGAGCAAGGACTGCTCTAATGTGGCCCATACTGTACCTCTATGGTGGACTGCAGAAGTGCCCATTATAATTGAGAACAGTGGCCTAAAAATGTCCCCTCCAGATGGGACTCATGTACATGAATGAGAGAATAATCCCCTGGAATTAACTGTGTCTGGAGAAGTTTTGTCTGGTAATGAGTTAAGTCTAAAGCCAGAGGAAGGGGGTTGTTGGCTGCAATTGTAATTCACACTCACTCACACACGCGCGCGCACACGCACACACACACACACACACACACACACACACACACACACACACACACACACACACACACACACGCAGGCACGCTCACACACAAACCTTGTGGCATGTTTTCCTTTGGCTACAGCTTTATTGATATTGTTGTGTCCATACACAGTGCGAGGTCGGTTGTGGGTCGATGTGCCCCGGGCCTTTTATGGATCAGCAGAGTCTGGCTGGAGGAGCAGACCTCTCCTTCACCATCATCCACTCTGAGAAGGACTTGCTGGGCAGGCCTCCTGGCACACAAACGCACAAAAATGTAGAGCAATTAAGTTGTATGCATAAACAGGGTTAGGGTTGGGTTAGGTTGATGAGTAGCCTGAGATTCAGCCTGCTTCACGGCGGGTTTTTTTCTCACTTTGACTTGTTTGACACAATTTGACTTGTTTTGCAGAACTACACTGGAACTACATATGTTCCTTGGCAACGTCGTCGCTGATTGGATGTTGTTCAAACGAATCACGAATCACAACGATCACACACTGGTGTTTTTGTCCCGCCCCGCACCACAGACCAACCAGAAGCCACGGCTCGTTTTCAGCCGTATGGCATGTCCCGCCTCCCTTGGAGATAGGAGGCTTTCCAGACTGAGAAGCGAAGGTTGGTTGGTGTCGGGCTGTCTTGTCTGTGGAAGACCAAATACTTATAAAATGAAGCTGCTCACCCAGCACATACTCTGTTTGGGCGAGGGCCCCATCGCATGCGCAGTTGTGTCCATGGGTCCCCTTCGCATTCGTAGTTGCGTCCTTTGTGTCAACATCACAAACTGCCTCCGTACGCAAGCCCGTGGGTCGAGCCCATTGGTCGAAACCGTTTTAATTTGTTCATGTAATGGGCCCCAGCTGTGGTGATGCTGCACTACCAGAGTCGGCCACCAGGGGATATTAAATTCGCAAACACATTCTGTTGTATCTGACGTCACATGCCAATACAGTATATAGAGGTACCTGATTTTAGCGGAAATTGATTATACCTAAATACGGACATGGCCAGATAGAGAGAGAGTGGGGGAGGGATGGAGTGAGGGGGAGAGGGACTAGACAGAGAGGGAGACGGGATGGGACCGGAACCTGAACGCGCTAATTAACACGACGCAAGCGAACCGATGCGTTGTCAGCGCAATAACCCCGGCAACCCGACATCAGCCTGCAAGTCGGTTGTCCATGTTGTCGATGTCCAGTCCATATAGCCTACTGTATAGGCGTATCTGCGTGGCCGCAGATGAACTTTTTATTGTATATACATATTGTATACTGTATACACACACACACACACACACACACACACACACACACACACACACACACACACACACACACACACACACACACACACACACACACACACACACACATCATAGCCAAGTGGGATGTCTGGCTGTCAGTGTCTAGTGCAGGGTGGGTGGCTCTGCAGGTCTGTCAACTCAGCTAGTGCCTAGGGTGAAGGGCTGCACAGCAGAGATAGCAGCAGTCAAACACAAACAAACAAACACACACACACACACGCATGCACACACGCTTGTGTGTGCGCACACACACACACACACACAAGCACGCACAGACTTTGATCTGCACAACACAGCTGACCTCGTGCTGAGTCACTGGCCAAGCTTCAGTGGAGGTTTAACACTGTCTAGAAAGATTATGGCTAGTATATGCATACAGTATATTGTAATGAGTATGTTCTCTGGCCACGCTGTAAATTTGAATAATCTTCAGTGCTGTTATTCATATTTATGCTCTTACATAGCCTCTATATTATTTCTATAGTTCATATGTGTTGCTGTTCACTACAATGCACCACATTTATGAAGTGCAAACATAATTATAAAATAAATAAGAAATTATGATTATGGGGATCATGGTAGAAGCGTTCACGTCGCGATCCCCATCAAGTAATACTTGCTATTACCTGCGAATTCTACCAAACACTGTTATAAATATTGTATCCTCTATTGCTTACTTAAGAGAGTATACAGTATGATTGATTGGTTTTATTAGTGTCAAGGTACTATACACAGTGATCTAAACATGCATTTAATGTATTATCATATTTGACTATTGCACAATTTGCTGTGCACTGTACTGTGCAGCTGGACAGTATTGCTGTTCTGTACAGCACGAAATCATAGAAGTCACTTTAGAAAACTGGTCACTCAGCATTTTTGAATTCGCAGGTGATGAGATGACATAACTACAAAAAAAAAAAATTGGATGCAGAGCAGATCCGCAGAGCAGGTGGTTTTTGTATCTGAAGGAGTACCCACATCAACAACTTTCTGTAGCAGCACTCTTTAATTCGTAACACCAAGCACAAACTCTACCCGATACTCCTTGCAGCCACCCCTATCACATGCGGTTTCCCCCAAGCTTAACACTCATAAAATAAATAATATAACACAAAATGACATAACACATTAATCCTACAAACACATTCCCCATGTCAATTATCAACACTAAGACAATAATATTAACAATATCAACAATAAGACGAGAAGAATTTGTCCTGAAGCACACTACAGTATTTGAATGCTCTGTAATTGACTTGACACATTTAAAGCTCAGTCTAATAGAGGGAAAACACAGGATTCATTCAGGATTCAGATATGCTTTCCTACACTCATTCTTGCTTGCCATCCTGTCTCCTCTGATAAAAAGTAGCACTTGTACCTCATCATCCGTATATGATTTGCAGCTGCTATGCTTTTCTCTCACACCTAAACACTATCATAAACACTGTGCTACCAATAAAGAAGAAGGAAAAAATAAACCGTTATCCTAAGACAATAACTTTTGCCATAACTAGAAAAACATTTGCGTGACCTTGTTGATCAGCTATTTTCAGCCAAGAGATTTGGAGTAGAGGGTAAAATAGGAGGGTGTCAAGTACAGATCCCCTGGGGGACACCAGTCAACAATGTGTATACTGTAGGATGGTTAAAATGTCCCTTTCAATCTTCTGTGTAACCATTTAACCATGGTTGGTGTTGTGTGTAAGATTTCTCGCCAAGTGAGACCTTATGCTTGAACAACCAACACAGTGCTGATGGTATAGTGTACTGTATGTAAACACGAATCACTGCTGAGTTGTCCATTACGGTCAATGTTATAAAGACAGCAGGACATTGCTTACAACAGCATGTGAGTAAGAATACAGATTAATTAAGTTGAACCACTTTGTTGACCTCTTTTTCGAAAACAACTCTAGAGTTCATGTGGTCAAGTTTTAAGACAGATGTGTTTTGTTATTCTCTCAGTTCCTCAGTACTGGGGAGAGTTCCTACAACAAAAGCAAGTTGAAGGGAAAAAGTAAACCCTTTGAAGCATGGTTTTCAAAAGTCTCTTTACTTTGCAGTATATACTTGTTTTTTCTCCCTTCTTTTGTTCTGTGAGATAGATGATCTCCAGAGCAAACTAAATTGAACATCACAGTAGTTCAGGCAGGCAAGTTGAAACAGTCACACATTCATACACCCTCCAATCACGTACAGTCACGACAGTGGCGGCACCAGGAGTGGGCGACGTAGGCAAAGGCCCGTCCACTTTGAGCAAAACTGATCGAAGTGGCCCACCCACACCCGATCAGTATCTTTTGTGTAACCAAGCCTACACAATTTATGTGTGTTTCTTATACTTCTGCAGTCTACCAGTGCCAAGATAATAATGGTGAGAGATTTAATTCAAGGTCTCAAGCAATCCCTTTCAGATATTAGGTCAAGTGACAGCTGCCACAACGTATACAGTATATACTGTAAGCATCTGGGCAAAATCAAATGAGATATCGAGGGATAATAACATTGAAAATTGGGACCTTTGCCAGTCCAATCGTTAAAGCTCGACTCTTGATTTGAGAACAGCATTAATCTGCTTTGCTGGGAAAGTCAACTAGAGACAGGTGCATCAATGAGACTGTCACTGACTTAATGAGTTGAATACCATCAGGTTCCAAAATTACACATATGGTTTCATTTGACGTATTTGCAAAACATCTTGCTATTAAATAAAGCAATTTATTTTGGAGCCTAATTGAGGGTAGACTATTACAGATTAATTATTCATTAAAAAGTCATCACACTTGTAGGTGTTACAGACAGATAAATGCAAACGTGTCCTACACAAATTATTGAGTCATTTCAAAATTGGTAAAACCAAGTTACCAAAGTTACCAAATACGTTCTTGGTCATAACCTTTGTTATCAAAATTGTGTAATGAAAACAAACATTATTGTTGCATATTATATCGACAGAATGTATTATTATAATTTTTTGGTTCATCCTCAATAGACATACAGGATCAGTCACCCGTGGTGTGTTTTAATTACAATGAGCCAAAATAACTTTTTTTGCAGGGGCGGTGCGCCCACCCATCACGTTTGCGTACATGCTTGAAATGTTAATGTCAATCCTAGCACGTGACCACTTGGTCTGTAAGCAGACCATCACTCAATCTTACATGCTCAAGATCTGTCGCTGCTACCACAAATGACAGCTCGTCAGTGAACTGTCGTAGCAATTAGGTCTTCACTATATCAGCTTGTCTTTCAATAAAATAGTATAAACTGGAAATCTGTGAGAACAGCTAGTATTGTTGTTCTTCTTCAGATAATATGCAATAATTGAAACATAATACAGTACATGATCTCCTTGGTCGATTAATTCTTGCTATAAGAAGCCAGTATATTGTGTTGCTGTATTATATTGTATACCTGTAGTTCACTTTACATTTGTTTACATAATCAAGCCCCTTGCAAGAATAATTATCAGGAAACTGATAATGATGATTTATGCTTCAGTGACAAAGTAAACAATGTATTTTCAACAGGAAAAAAGCGTCAACACTTCTTTCAATTGAAGATCTGTCTCTATTAAAAAAAAAAAATATTTGTATAATAATGTGTTAAGCAGGCTACACACTAAATCTTGTTGTCCGGACAGGGCCGGCCCTAGGATTTCCGTGGCCCTAAGCAAGATTTTTTTGGGGTGCCCCCCCCCCCCCCAAACACCCTCATTATAAAATAATTATGTCATTTTTTATTGCATACTAAAATAATAACGCTAGTTGTTGGATAGGAGATACATGACATAATTACAATATGAAAGTTAAAAAAAAAAAAACAAAAAAAAAAGTGGTAGTGGCCCTAAGCGACCGCTTATTGCTTATGGCAGCGGCCGGCCCTGTGTCCGGACCACTACAGACTGTGAGTCAACTGATGTTGGGAGATCAGTCGGTTGAAAGGTGTGGACATTTGGCTACTAGTATTTATCTAAAAAACATGGCTTTTAAGGTTCGCTTTTCAACATCAGACACGTGAACATGCTGCACAATGCGCACATGCTTAAATCATTTGAGAAATCAATACAGATGACAGGACATAGGCACAAGGTTATACTTTTAACTTTTTGGTGACACTATACTGCTTCTTGGTTTTTGCTTTTTGTTTATATTTGAGTTCATGGCTGATAAGGGCACAGGCTCTTATGATGGAGATGGCGTGTTAAGGGACCACTTCACAGTGGTCCCTATCTTGAGAGAGAGAGAGAGAGAGAGAGAGAGAGAGAGAGAGAGAGAGAGAGAGAGAGAGAGAGAGAGAGAGAGAGAGAGAGAGAGAGAGAGAGAGAGAGAGAGAGAGAGAGAGAGAGAGAGAGAGAGAGACCATATTATCTAGTCTCTTTATTGCTTTAAAGGGTTAGTTCAGATTTTTTGAGTATTTTCTGTAGGAAATACTTGCCATTAATTTAGTGGTTGCAAAGGTATTAATTGATTGCCCGAGTCCCATGGTCAGAGTTATGGTCCGGTTCTGATGAATATGAAGTAGTTCCGGTAGATTTGGTGGGGGCCGCTCATTAAAAATAAATTAATTAAAATTGTATTGTTGACCTATTTCTACCATATAGTGCAGGTTTCGTTCAATTTCAACCCCTCTGTCACATGGTACTAATGTTTGTGTCCAGAATCACTACGCCGCGGCAGCCTACTCACGCAATACACAAAATATATGACACAAAAAATAGTACCATGTGACAGAGGGGTTGAAGAACCGGACCATAAAGGTCCTTACACACCGGCGAATGTGGCGAATATACGCAAAATTCGGACTCGTTCCGAATAATTAAAAGACGCTTTTTCGCTTTGCTTTTCCGCTTTTTCGCGCCATGTACGCTTGCATTGACTTTATAAGGTTTTAAAAAAAAGCTTATTATTCGCACGAAAAAATCGCCCCGGTGTGTAAGGACCTTATCTCTTTTCCTACAGAAAATACTCAAAAAATCTGAACTAACCCTTTAACATAAAAGTAAAAATCAGTTAATTCTAAAGCGAGGAGAGAAACAAAAAACGAATTTCTGGTGTTTTGTTTCTTTGTACTATGAAAAACCTGATATTTGTACTTTTACTTTAGATTATTGTACTTTTTCCTTTGATACTTAACTACATTTTAACCCCAGATACTTTTCTTAAAGGTATAGTTGACCCAAAAAAATACTTATTTTCTTTCAATTAAACACCCCTTGAAGCCTTGAATTCATGGAGATTTTTCTCCATGAAATTTTCATCAGAGACTCTGCCGTTCATCAAATTATTGGCTTAGGAATGCGACAAACAAAAAAACAATCTCCATGAGTTCAAGGCTTCATGGGGTGTGCAATTGATAGAATACAAGTATTTTTTTGGGTGAACTATCCCTTTAAGTACATTTAGTTTGAGCTAATTTAACACTTTAACACTGACCCAAGTGATTTTCTTATGGGTGAATTTAACTTTTACTAAAGTAAAAATGTATTTAATGTACGATATCTGTGCTCTTACTCAAGTATGGCTTTCAAGTACTTTATAAACCACAGTTTATTTATCTATGTATAACTTGCAAGGCAGCAGTCAGCAGTTGCAGCTTTGTTACATGGTGGCTGGACCGCTACCTCCAGGGCTCACTTTAGGAGGGAAGTACCTTTGCACCACAAAAATAAAAAATAAAATAAAATCCGGTTAAACCATGAACTTTTTTGTTTGTCTTGTCCCCCGACTTCAAGTAATTTTACAATAGTGCCTAATCTAGTTGAATACCCCTGCTATTACAGCATAACACGTATTATATTTGCCTTCAGAGAAAATCTTACAGCTGCCACATTACGCATTACGCTTGCACATTAATTTCTTTCCATCTTGGTGTTTGAATGAGACGAGCCACACAGTCACACACTTTACTGTGTATGCATTTTGAGCAAACAAACACGTGCTGAAGAGATTTGCATATAGATACAATTTATATATGCTACATTCAAACAAAATACTTTACTGCAAGCTACCTCCGTATTGCATTTTTCAAAGCAAGCTCAGTCGGTTTCGATGGTCCGACTGAGCTTGCTGGGTCAGCAAGCAATCTGCAGCGGCTGGACAGCTGCAGCGGTTGAAAGTGGTTTTCCTACTCTTCCATTGCAAAATGTAAACTCTGGTCTCGGGACTGTCACCTACTGGTTCACGTGTAGCCCTGCCTGAAGCTCATAAGCCCAATATCTCCCCTGCCCAAGGGAGGATTCCTTCTAGCATGAGTGGTAATCCCAGTTGCAACTAACCTCTATCCGTCGAGAGAGGGTATAAAACTTACAGATTGTAGCTTTAATAAGGCATACAGTACAGCACATTTTCATATTGTGAGACAGCTACTGGTACTCCGAGTCCACAACGTCAGTCTGTTCCAGCTACAGATGTTATCAGTTCATGGTATCACAGACTAGAGCATTCACTCCCTTGGGTTACTTTAGAGGGGAATTTGTGAGCCTGTGAATATTAATATTTTATATCTGTACAAGATCATAGGAATAACACTTGTATGGGTTGTCCAGATTCAGTGGTAAATGTCCTGCCCATCAGCATGGTGACTGAGGTCTGATTCCTCCACGGTGCCTCCGGCTTGGTCAGGCATTCCAGCAAACACAATTGGCCGTGTTCGTGGGTGGGAAGCTGGCCGGGGAGGTTGATCTCTGTCTGGCTCCGACAGGTTGGTTGGGCACTTGTTCAGCAAGGAGCGGAACTGGGAGGGGTAGTTTGTTCCTCCACATGCGTTGTCCTCCCGGTCTGTCTGGTGAAAAGAAGTGGCTAGTGGCTTCATAGGTATCGGAGGAATTGGCAATGACTGGGGAGAAAACAAAAAACAAAAACAGTAACACTTTATGTTAAGGTCAGGTCTATAATGCGTTATAACCACATTTATAATGCACTTATAACAGGCATTATAACATTTGCTATTGTTTATAATTATGCATAACAACTTATAACAAGGTTTAATAAGTATAGCTTATGATAATATAATTTATAAGTGCTGGTCATAATGTATTATAAACTCAGTAGAACAGCACATTAACCACAGTACCAGGTAACACTTTACTTAAAGGTCAGGTCTATAATGCATTATAATCACATTATAATGTATTATAATGCACTTATAATGTTTCATAACACTTGTTAGAAATGTTTATAATTATGCATAACAACTTACAACAAACACACTTTATAACCAAATATAAAGGTATAATAATAAAGGTAGTTATAATGTGCTGTTCCACTGAGCTTATAATGCATTATGACCTGCAATTATAATTCGTTAAGTTGTCATACATGATTATAAGCGTTTATAGCGAGTGTTATAATGCCATATACTGTAAGCACATTATAATGCATTATAAATGTGATTATTATGCATTATAGACCCGACCATTAAGTAAAGTGTTACCACAATGACAAACAAAAACTGTTGATAAAAAGGAAGGAACACTTGTGGGTTTTCTCTTCATCTGGATTTCCACTGTCATATCACTAAACAACACCCCTGCTGAGGTGACCCAAGTGTAAAGTGATTTATCACAAATCTCACATGGCAATGGTTGGTATTGCTACCACAATTCAGTGCTGTGCAGTGCCACTGTTAAGACAGCTTGCTAAAAACCCATCATCCAGCCATGGCACAATAAATCTTTTGACATTTTATTGCCTTGTTATATCAAGATTACAATTTCTTTATATATTTACAAAGGCCCCTGAGGGAGAAAGGGGTTGACAGCTCAGGCAGCGCCAGACAACACAACCCCCCCTCCCCAAGAGGAATGACTCGTGAGACTTCAGAAATCTCATTGCTCTCGGGTGATCCTAACTGTGACAGGCTCCTCGAGTCGACGTAGTTTTGGTCCAAAGCCTCTCAATCCCTAACTGCACATCACAGCCACAGATGGCAAGGAAGTGGCTTGAAAACCACCAGGGTGATTTGAAACAAATCTGTTATTTATGCAAGGTATGTCATGAGCGGGAATCTCAGGGCCACGCTTACGGCGGAAGCCCCGTAATCTCTGGAGACTTGTCGGGGCTTTTTAGTCGGCCCACGCTATCCGTTTCATGTCCATGCATGATTGAATCCCTTCAGTTTCCATGTCAAACCACCACGTTTCCACCACATTGGACTAAGAAGGGATGTTTGGCACTTCTTTAGTCAGAAAAGCTTGATGGGATGGACACTTCAGGGCTTCAGTCGATAATGTTTTGAAACTTCCATCGTCCCTAGGCTAATTGCAAAGGGAAACACACTTCCTCGACACTTCACAGAAGCGAGTCTCTTCATTAAGTTTTGATGTGTTTTGAGTGTTGTGTTTTACACATTATTTTCTTTTCAGGCTGTCTCTCACCCTCCACTGACGACGACAACACACACACACACACACGCACGCACACACACACACACACACACACACACACACACACACACACACACACACACACACACACACACACACTGTGTTGGAATATTTGTTTGGAGTATGCATTTCTCTTTACCATCTCCCCTTTTTGCTCTTTAATGTCTTCTCTTACTTTTTATACTCCTCAAGAGCATATCATATTATACTGTATGATGGCCTCAGGGCAGAGACGTAGCTATGTTTCAACCGTTTCAAATGAAACAGGACCCAAGTCACCAGACAGGGGGCCCCCGTTGGGGGAGCAATGTTACTCGAACAGGGATCTGTTTAAGTAAAGCAGATTCTGTGCATCAACTATTATCATGATTTCCTTTAGGACCTATAACAAGATTTGATTGTAAAGATCGACTGATCTGCGCAACAGATGTACCATAGACTACTTGAACACAACCATCATTTTTCACTCACCATGGTGGAACGGTACTGTGGTGGAACAACTTACTGGCTTAGCGCCATTGGATGTATTTTATTTCATTTATTTATTATTATCTCTGCTAGGCAGAGATTATGTTTTTGCCTCTGTCCGTCTTTCCGTTTGTGACTGTGACCAAGTAATCTCAGCAACCGCTGGACTGAAACACACACACTCCCAGTAAGCCAAGGAAGAACTTTCGCCCCAAAGTTTTTAAATCGGCCTCATGCTTCATATTTTTGCTAATAACTCTTGAACCATTTGTTGTACAATAAAATGTGTTCCCTCGGATTCCTTGGATCATGATGCAATGCCCAATTTAGGCCCCACCCATCCCATTTAGGCCCTGCCCATTTCCCTCAGACAAGATTTCCCATCATTTTGCGTCTTCAAAACACACTTTTTGCTACTACTCCTACAGATTTTTTCCAAAACTCACAAATCGGTACACATTACCTCTGGAGTCATGTAATCAAGATGTGTGCTGCCCTCGTTATGTAGAGTGGATAACTTGGCAGTAAGTATATAAACGCCTTCCCTTCATCAAAACTCTGGAGTCGTTCTCTTTCATTGTCCAAAGGTTTATTAACGAAAATAAGGGTAAAACTGAAAGCAGACAAAAAGTCATAATCAAAACTGTGCTTATTGTAAACATCTTAAATTACTCCTGTAACTCTCACATTTACATATGTTGCACAGTAAATGAACAATCCAACAATTGGAATCACTTACATATTTACATATTACATATTAGGTTACATATTTCTTCAACTTTATGTGAGAATTAAACAACAAACAACTGTACTGTGCTCACACAATCACACACCTCAAATTACACATTGAAGGGCCTCTACACAATGCAGAGCCAAAAACTATTTCACTTCCACCCATAGGGGAATACAAAAAGTTTTTCACCAAATAAGGCACAAATGCTTTCGTGCGTCACACGAAAATGACAGTCAAACAAGGTTTTCATACTCAAATGTTTGCCTGTAATTAGATTCACAAAATTGTGGGCAACATCCAATCATTCCCAAATTGGAATCGCATGTTGGGGTCCCCTAGAACACACCTCCAAAAGCGCTTTCACTACTGTCTGCCCATAGGGGCTGCCACAAACGTGAATTCACTAGTAAGAGACCACACCTCTACTTACGTTAAACGATTTATTGAAACGTAATGAGATGAATGTGGAACGGGATGAGGAACCCAAGGTACGGAGAGACTTTGGGTAGGGGCGTAGTCTCAGGAGCTGACAGTCGTCTCTGCTCACTGCCCCCCTGGATTATTCGCATGGCTTCATGGCTTCACCCCTCCTCCCCATAGAGTTAAGCTCCTCCCCTGCGACATAGGGAATGAATAGGCTCTATGCACAGCAGCCATTTTGGAGAGAAATCGGCCTCTTCTCACTTTCTTCACAGGTGTTACCAATGATACTAATGAAGGCTCTGTTCCATTCTGATATTGTGCATTTTGGCTCACTGTAAACAAAGTCTCAAAGTGTGGTCCAGGGACCCTCATGGTTCCTTGAGGGGGTTCCAAATGGCACCTTAAAAGGTGTGTAACTCCGAGAGTGGACAAATGGAACCAAATGGACCCGTAAGGGTCCATTTGGTTCCATTTGTACACTCTCAGAGTTATGGGGGTCCTTGAAATTAAAAGGTTTGAGAACCACTGTGCTACACGAAATGGAACAGAGCCTTCATTAGTATCATTGGTCAAACCTGTGAAGGAAGTAAGGAAGAGGCCCAATTTCTTTCCAATATGGCTGCTGTGCATAGAGCCTATTGACACCCCCCCCCCCCCCATGAAGCATGCGTAAAGCATGCGTCGAGTGTTTTAACTGTGTGTACGAGGCCCTAGAGAAATAGAGACGGAAGGAAGAAGAGCGAGAATCGAGGAGGTTGGGGTGGAGGAGGACATGAAGCAGAACAAACAAGTCGGCCGTGTGATCGCAGGCGTTACATTTGTTATTGTGCCATATTGGAACAATAAATATCAAGATTCAAGAGATTTATTGTTACAATGATGTATGATGACTACATGCACTGTGAAAAACTTTTGAGGTTGAGGTGCTCCATAATACACTATAAAAACATACATAAACTAGAAAAAGTCTCCGCCAGGTCAGGTAGGTTTTTGTGGGCCAGCAATGTTTGGAATTCGCCAATCAGGATGGAATATAAAAAATCGTACGGAACCATCTTGATCACTTGACTATAGAGATAATGTGTACTGATTTGCATGATGTTTGGACAACATTTGTATGAGTAATATAAAAAAGAAAAATCGGCCTCCTGGTGGCACTATAATAGGGCAATGTTAAAAGGGTGGCGTTTGTTCTTCAACGTAGTGCGACTGTACGTGCAAAGTTCCACCGCAATCGGACGCTGCGTTCATGATTTGCGGCATTTTGTTGAAAACGAGCCACTCCTGCAAACTTTAGATGTCAATGTTAGCCAATCAGGATGGAATATGAAAAATCAAACAGATCCATCTTGATCACATGACTATAGAGATCATGTGTACCGATTTGCGTGAAATTTGGGTAAAATCTGAAGGCTTAATCTCCAATAATGTGTTTTACATAAGTCGGCCTCCTGGTGGTGCTATAAAAGGCTAATGTGAAAAATGCAGGGCATTTTCCTTGGCCTCTAGGTAGTATGCGTGCAAAGTTTCACACAGATCGGTGCAGTTATAGTTAAAAACACAGCGCCACCATGAGGCTGATTTCATTTGAACATTTTCAAGTGGCATTTCTTCCTCGGCCTAGTGGAAATGTGTGTGTGAAATTTCACGGAAATCGCATGCTGCATTCATGATTTGAGGCATGAAAAAAAAGGGGCAATTCTCGTGGACTGTACAGCGCATAGTTTTTTAGTTCAAAACGGACCAATCCTGCAAACTTTGGAAGCCAACCTTAGCCAATCAGGATGGAATATGGAAAATCAGACAGATCCGTGTTGATCACATGACTATAGAGATACTGTGTACTGATTTGCGTGAGGTTTGGATGAAATCTGTAGGACTAATATAAAAAAATGGGTTTTGCGCAAATCGGCCTCCTGGTGGCACTATAACAGGGCCATGTAAAAAGGCAGAGGTTCTGAATTGGCATCCAGGGAGTGTGTGTGCACAGTTTCGCAGTGACCGGGCCAACGGTGCCGGAGATTAGCTGTTCACAGACAGGACAGGGGGTAAAACATACTCTCTCGCCATGCCTTTCGGCCTGGCGGAGACAATAACAATACTAAACTAATTACAGCCCTAAAGTCATTTCTAAAATAAGGTTAAAAACATCCCTGTCCTTATACAGGAGGAGTAAAAAATCTAGCAGAACTAAACATATTGAACTATATATATATATATATATATACACAGTATATATTCAAACATATTCAAGACGTCGCAGACGCAGCGCGTTTGAGCTTGCAGATCGACTATTTTTGGTGTGAGACCCCGTCGTACGATGAAGTATAAATTAAGTTTTAGACGTCAGTTCAATACTTGATAGAGCGTGGTTGAAAGCGATTAGCCTATGCTGTCCGCACAAAGTTTACAATGGACAACAATTTTTGTGTCTTTGACTGACACAAACTAACATAAAATAATGACAATACTTCCAAGTGTTGAAAGTATGCATGTGTACATGGCTACGTTTTTGAGCCCCACATGGAGGAACACAGACCTTCATTAGACCCCAGACCTGCATGTACATCATAACTTATTGTAAGGTAGAGTTCTGGTTTAAAGGTTATGTAACATCGCCACGGCACATCGGCAAGAATGTTGGACAAGTGATTTCCGTTTAAGCCATTTATTTCCGTTGCACACACATGATTGATTGAGCAAGGAGGTGATGCGGCTTCACGGTTATGGGTTTTTATTCATTGACGCATAACCAAGGCCTGCTGGCCCCACGACAGAGGGGTTGTTGCTGCTGACAAACAATGAAGGAGGGACAGGCACTCAAGCAGTATTTATAGCAGGCCTCTAATGAGTTGGAAGTGAAGACAGGTGAGGTGACAGGTGAGGTGGGTGGAGCCAATCAATGGGAATAGGCCAGGGGGAGGGTTGCTGTTTCTGACTAGGTTGACTCTTTTCTACAGCCGCCCCCAAATACTGTAAGGATTTGAAACTTCCAAGAGTCATACTAGGAAGAGTGAGTTGGGGGTCGTTAGGGATTTCAGGCAGGGAAACTGGGTGCACATGGAAGTAGTGCCAGCGGCTGAGGAGTTCAGAGCACAGATGACACCAAAGCAGAGAGGGTTCCCGCCGCCCCATGAAGAACAAATTTTGGCTCACAGGGTCAGGGTCTGTGATGCTGGGGACAACTACTTGGTTAGGGTTGAGTAAGTGACTGGTCGATGGTAGGGGTCTCTGAGCCTTGAGATGGATGAGGTCTTCTCCAATGCCATCCCTCCGTGCCCGTCTCAGGATTCCCATATCGGCCGGAAGATGATCAGCTGCAGTGGGGGTTATGTCAGCATCAGGAGAATGTTTCAGCTGGACTGAATCATCACGGAGGGCCAGGTTAGGTCGGCAATGGCTGGAATATGGAACAGACCTGATGGTCGCAACTTCTTCACAGAAGGGCTTGATCTCGAACTGATGGCCACTCACGTCTGGGTTAGGGCCATCCAGGGCTTGGGGCCAGGTGTCAGCATGGTAAAGGGATTGAGGGTCTTTGCTTGGCTGCTGGGTCTCCATTTGATGTGGAACCGCCTGGATAGATGGAGGGGCATTGCTGATATGAAAGCACTTGGCAGCAGAGGGGTGAGGTTCAGTGTACCTGGTTGGACCTTGCAGTGTCCAGCCAAGACGAGTCTTAACTGCTGCTGGTGCTCCTGATGGGCCAAAACGCACTGGGGCAATAGGTGAGATCAGGTTGATATTATCTGAACCAATCAGAAGTAGTGGGGTGACCTTGTGCATTGGTGACAGTGGCAGTCTACGTAGGTATTTATGTTTCCTTTGGAGGGAACTGACAGGGTGCGTGTGCTCAGACAGAGCAAGTCGATCGGCAGTGAAGGCATGATTGATTTGAAACTCCCTGGAACTGCAGGTCGAGCTCACCTTAAAGGAGACGCAAGCACCCTTCAGCCTCTCCACTCCTTGCCTTACTGTTTGGAGGGCCAAGTCCTCTGGTTCACCATGAAGCGGAAGTCTCTGGGCTGCGGACGGCAGAAGGATTGTTCGCTCTGACCCGTCGTCCAGCAGTGCAAAGGTCTCCAGGGTGTGGCTGCCATTTCGTAAGAGGACTTTGACTAATTTCAAGAGGACATGACCTGTGCGAGTTGGGCGATCAAGGTATAGGGTCTGGGCAGTGGAATTTACATGATAAGAACTTACATCAGAGGTATTGTTGATCTCACAAAGGACCTGTAGGTGTCTCCTCTGGCAGGTATTACAGTCTCTCTTGAGTGTGCACATAGCTGCCAGATGTGGTCGGGCACAGCGCCAACACCTCCTGTTTCTCTTGATCCATTCTATGATTTGCTCTTTGTTCAGGACTTGGAAATCAGCACACTGGCTTATGTGATGATTTGTTGAGCCACAGTAGGCACAGGGGGACACAGGGGAGTGTTGAGGTTCGAAATGCTCACCAATGCCGTCAGCTCCATGGAATATGGTCGTGGAATGGGTAGTTGCTTGTGGTCTGTGGGATCGAGGGGGGTTTGGGCCTGGGCAGTCACTTCTCGGTTGGCAACGGGACTCCATCTGCAGCCACTCAGAAAGGTGGGTAAGGTTGTATGAGGCATCTACCTTGAGTCTGTGCATGTTACGCTTGAAGCGGCTAATCTGTTCGTTGGGGAGTTTCTCCAGTAGCCGATCCACATGGGAGCCACAGAGGAGTTCGGCATCGCCTTCGTCATCCATAGTTTTCAACAGCCCAACCAGAGCTTGGACGCGTAGGGCAAAGTCATCAAGGGCATGACCATCTCCAGAACGTACAGGGGGGAGAGCCATTATGGTTTTTAGCTCTTTGAGTGCCAACTGACGGGGCCGGCCATAACGATCATCGAGGGCTCTCAAGGCTTCAGTGAATGGCTGGCGGGCATAAGAGTGTGCCAAAGCCAGGCGTCTGGCCTGGTCCACCTTAAGGTGGTCAAGAAGGACATGGAACTTGAATTCCTCTGTTTCTTCCGGGTCAAGCAAGTTGTTCAGTGCCATTCGCAACATCCGGTATTGCACCTCATCCTCTTTAGTCAAGTCGGGGAATGTGGGTGCCTCAACTGACCTGAAGTGCCTGGATCGACCAGTGGGGGGTGCTGTAGACGCAGGCTGATGGACTGGAGAATGGGATTGCGTTAGAGGATGGGAAGACGAAGGATTGGGCGACACTGACTGACGGTGAAGAACTGGACGATGTGGAGGCATGGCGGAAGGAAGGGCTGAAGGATGAGGGGACACAGGGTGGTAAGGCGCTGGATCGTGTGAGGGGACTAGTTGGTTATGGGCTGAAGGAAGAAGGGGGGGAGGGGGTGGAGGTAACCTGGTTAAACGGCGGGAGCTGCCCTCTGGTCTGGAGCCTTCCTGTTGCTCCATGAGGCGCTGCAGGATTATTCCTTGCTGCTTCACTGTCTCGAGGAGATGTTTGATGATGTCCGCTTGACTTGGCTCTGGATTGCCTTCTGATGGTACTATGACATCAGCTGCGGGGGGTGACTGGGCTCTGCTTTGACTTGTGTTTGAATTGTGTTCACCATCTTCCTCTTCACAGTCCTCAGGAATCTCTTCCTCCTCCTCCTCCTCATCATCTCCTTCATGCTCTTCCTCTTGCTCATGTGTGCGTGATGTATTTGTAGCTCGGTTCTCATAGCCAACTTCGAAGCCCTCCAGGTGCTGAGGTAGGCGGACCGGGCGACGAGAGGGTAGAGCTCCTTCGGTTGGCTCCTCTTCAGCCATGGCAATTTAAAGGTTATGTAACATCGCCACGGCACATCGGCAAGAATGTTGGACAAGTGATTTCCGTTTAAGCCATTTATTTCCGTTGCACACACATGATTGATTGAGCAAGGAGGTGATGCGGCTTCACGGTTATGGGTTTTTATTCATTGACGCATAACCAAGGCCTGCTGGCCCCACGACAGAGGGGTTGTTGCTGCTGACAAACAATGAAGGAGGGACAGGCACTCAAGCAGTATTTATAGCAGGCCTCTAATGAGTTGGAAGTGAAGACAGGTGAGGTGACAGGTGAGGTGGGTGGAGCCAATCAATGGGAATAGGCCAGGGGGAGGGTTGCTGTTTCTGACTAGGTTGACTCTTTTCTACACTTATGTTTATGCTTAAAAAGAACACATCTTCAAGCTAACATCCTGTACCATTGTGTTGATGGCTTGTAAATCAGTTATCTTTGCACGTGACAACCTTGTACTCGCTGTTTAAATGCACTGCTCCAAGGATCTGCAGCTGTCTGTTGGACACAGACACGCCGCGACACAGGTGTTATGCCAACATCTGTCCACTGCTGAGAAATGTCCGGGCCGCTGCGGGAGCGAGCAAGGAGGCGGATCTGGCATAATACCGGCTCATAGACCGATACAACGAAGAGAGAGCGCTTTTATCTCGGTCAGAAACTAAAACAAATCACGTTCATTATAACGAGTAACGCAGCGTTACTTGGATGAGTAGTATGTAATAATATTACTGTTTTGGCAAAGTAATAAGTTATGCTACTCGCTACTGGGTAAAGTAGTAATATTACAGTAATATATTACTAAGTAACGAGTTACTGCCAACACTGCAATGAGTGAAGGTAGGTGTGGTAGATGGTATCAATGCTATCAATGCATTGAATGGGACATTATCACGTTTTATCAGACCATTTAATGGGTGAGTATGGGTGATAATGTCCCTTAGATAGGGAAGCGAGAACGGGGAGTGCCAGTGATAAGCAGAAGGTGGTCTGTCCTCCTGAACTTGCGATAAACACAACTTCATAAGTTGCATTGTCTATCGTACAAACTATATTTCCCCCCGCAGCTTCCTCATGTCCTGACGGCTACAGCCCACAACTAACACTACCCTCGGTAGACAACCCGGCCTGGCCGAAATCTGCGCTCAGAGGAATGGATTTTGCTAGTTTAGTACTGCACATTATGTGATCTGAGCTGATCCCGGTGAAATCGAGAGCCATTAAATATGTCTCAAAAGATTGCTTCCAGCAAGTCCACGGCACTGTCTGTTCACCTGGCAAAGCAAAGCAAAACTTAATCTACAAAATGTACTGTTTTGCAAGCCTTTGTGTTGGTTTCATTTGTTTATCTCTAACTGTGCACACTATAACTGTTCAAACCAGAGTAGAAATTGCTTAGTTGCAGTCAGCAGATAACAGCACTGATACTACACTATACATAACTCAAGTGCATAACACACAAGCTCAATGGGAAGATGCATGACACATGAACACAGTTATTATTTAATACGTTTAAAATATATATATTTGTGGAGTTGGGGCACAATGGCAGTTTGAAATGGGTCTAAAAATGTCTAAATGTGCCCGTGCCTCAGGCCCCACGCTGGCCTGGACTGGGGATCCCCAGTCAGAGCTACTGTAGCTAATGTGGCCACTGGTAAACGGAAGTCTGGGGTTCTCTGCTGGAAGTGCTACCTCCGCAACCCGACTTTAGATAAGCGGTTGAAGATGGATGGATGGATGAATAACCATGTGTGCTTTAATGGCAATAAACCAAAATCACTTGAAGCATTAAGCCTGTTTCGAAGCTGGTAATTTCCCCCTGATAAATAGACTGATGACACATTGCAGATGAAACGAGGCACTGCTCATGGAAATTTCATTGCCTGAAACCAATATAGGCTACACTTAAAATTGCCTGCCGATGTTAGATTTCTCGTTCCCTCGGAATAACAAGGGCATTAATCAAATTGGTCTACTGATCTACTCCTTACTCAACTGTGTGTTGTATGTGTACGGTCGGGCGAACATGAATAGTTTTTGCAGTGATAAAAATCTGCGATCGGCTCCCCTGCTGTCTGCTGTCACGGAGATAGCGCACCAAAGTGAAGGACGATTTGACATTCCCCAGGTGGTCAACCAGTGGTCATGCATAATGACACTTTCTAACCAATCATCTTCTGCTGTGCTCTCATTAACAGTTTCAGTACTAAATCTTTAAACTTTAGATTAAACATTTATCGGCAAAAATCGAATCCCAAGCACAGTTACTGAAATGTGATGAAATTATGCAGAAGATGCAAAATGACAAATAATCAAACAAATCAAATGTATTATATCCACTCAGGTTCAGGTGTCAAATACACTATTCAAAGAATGTGATCACATTTCTCACAAGCCCAGGGCCAATGTGCAATATTTGCGCTAGAGCAGGTTGAATGCCCGAGGACATTTAGTGGTGAGTTGCATTGATATAAAATATTGATCCCTTTGGTTCCACTCATGCCTACAGTGATCACTCAAGAACTATTGCAGGCATGTAAAGCAGACAGCAGCTTGCCCCATTAGACACGTCAAGAGGTTGCAGTTACTGACACGACATCGAGCAACTTGCTTATTTAAGCTGTTCTGACTCACTTAAGATGAAAAGGTTAATTGCACAAATATCGAAACCCTGCATAAAGCTCATAATTTATAGACGGTGGAAGTTGTGGGGGCAGTGCTCTGAGCACATTCCTGTACAGTACGTGGGTGTGCGCCTACACGTGTATGTGCACATGCATGTACACTATGTGCATACGTGTGTGTGTGTGTGTGTGTGTGTGTGTGTGTGTGTGTGTGTGTGTGTGTGTGTGTGTGTGTGTGTGTGTGTGTGTGTGTGTGTGTGTGTGTGTGTGTGTGTGTGTGTGTGTGTGTGTGTGTGTGTGTGTGTGTGCAAACAATTGGGTGATGGGGTACAACTACTTTTTTATTTCATTACTACCACTCTCTGTCAACCCCCACAGCTATAAAATCCTATTTCATGACCACATCCCTCCCAGCATGTGATGGAAGGAGGAAATTGCATGCCTGGGGACTTCTTTACAGGGAGTCGGTGTAACTGTCTCCTTATTGGATGGCAGGAGCAGTGACTTGTGGAGAATATGCATGAGTTCCTTCATAATCTGCCGTGTCCTTTGGCAGGAGGGCAAGACTGCGCTTATCTCCACCGTGTTCTGACACACAAACACACACATACATAGACAGACACACACACGCGCACACACACATCACTGGCTGGTACCCGCGAGACACCTGCTGCCCAATTTGTTACTGTCAGGGAGCCTTGTCAAGTGAAACATTTCTTAATAGATGTATTTGTTAGTCATATGGTTTAAAATGGGTGTATGTTCTGGTTTCATTCCTATTTCCCATTCAGTAGTTTCTCTTTTTTCCCCTTCTAATTAGTTGAGCAGGGCAAATTCTCTCCTGAGGAAATTACAACTGGAATATGCATCAATTTGTGTTAGAATAAGCTTAAGTTAAGTTCATTTAAGTTTTTCATCTGGTGTATCCTTGTTAAAAAAGCACACTTTGTATTCTTGTAGCAATGAAGTTCATGCAATTTGCTTAATAAGGAGCCCTCCCTGACCCCACTTAAAACTGCACATCAGAGTCATCTTGGTTTTGATATCTCAAGCACTGGATTTACCTCCTCTATAATGCATTTTCTTAGGATTTATGAAGTGCGGAAAATTGCATGTTGTGAATTAATGTATCCAAATAAATAGTGATCGTAAAGTTCCAAACTGTCTCGTAATAGTTATTGCCAAGCAATGAGCACGTTGTAAAGATAGCATCTGTAACGGGTGGTGCAACTTGTGGAGTATAAAAACTAGTGGTTCATGGTATGAGAGAGTGGCTGATGTGTTACAGAGCTGACACGTACGGTATACCTGTCAAAGAAGGGTTGAAAATATACCCTCACTGATAATGTTCGGAGTTAAATTAACACTACAGACTTTATCGTGTATACCTCTCCTACACGTTCTCTCTTTCAGCCACAGTGCCACTACCACCTGCCTCAATAAGGAAACCTAGTATATGGCTGGAGTGTGGAGGTATAAATATTCAACCTATACGGATTTATTGGCCATTGGCTGCCAAATAGATTTTAATAATTGACTAATTACCTAATGCAATGGCCATCTTTTTGTTTTTGATCCACTGCTGTAACTGAACCCCCTCTAAATAGTAGACACGTGCTTGACTGGACCGAATGATGACCTCTAGAGAAAAAAATCAATGAGCTTCATATCCATTGTCACCTCTCCATCTCCTTTTCTCTCCCTCATAACCTTCTTGCTCCGTCTGCTCTCTCCTTCCCACTCTCTCTCTCTCTCTCTCTCTCTCTCTCTCTCGGTCTCACGAAACTAATGGAGTGATGATTTGGAGAGTATTACGGGGCTCAAACCCAACTCAGTGAGCTGCACATGGCTGCATGGCCAGTCCCATGATGGATATCCTTGGTCTGATTGCCTGAGTCCTTCTGTGCCTGCCGCTGTATAGAGAATATTTGCAGCAGGCCTCCAAAGAGTGTGATGCAGAGGGCAGGCTATCTGGCTACAGTGTACTGTATGTGTGTGTGTGTGTGTGGGGGGGGGGGGATTAATGACTGGATAATGAAACTCTGCTGCAGGCGAGTGCACAGGCGTACACAGTACACAAATGCAGAGGAAGCACAGAAAGACAGACAGAAGGAGTGGCACACATACACACAAGTATACATGGGCACGGCACATACAGTGTACACTCCCACTTGCCCATGCTTTACACACACACACACGCGCACGCACACACGCGCACACACACACACACACACACACACACACACACACACACACACACACACACACACACACACACACACACACACACTCTCATTCGTGCATAAACAAACACACATACAACTACCTTTATGCACACACACACACACGCACACACACACACACACACACACACACACACACACACACACACACACACACACACACACACACACACACACACACACACACACACACACACACCAGCCTGGAGTGGAGAGTGCAGAGAGTGGAGTTGGTTAGGAGTGAGTAAGAGTCATCTTGCAGCTGGTTCACCAAACACCTCCACAGTCAATACCTGGGCCTGAACAATATCACTGCATTCAGGGATTCCTTTGGAGTGCTGTGAGTGTGACTTTGGTGGCAGTAACAGTCAGTTACTAACCTGACGTCTGCCAAACTGAACAATCACACACATTATTGGGAAACTGTTTAATCATTACAAAACAAGAGAGTGTATGACTCCATCATCAGCTAAACACCGGAAATTGTTTTAATTTCAAACCTTTATTTATTCTCAAATGGAAGGCTGAGGTTTCGCTCATTTCCAGTATTGTCAAGATACATGCATTTAAAACAAGCAAAAGAACAAACATCAATTCCGGAACAACAAAATTTAATTAAACAGCCAAAATGAAAACAAACATCAGTCGGAACAATAAAATTCAATTAAAACAGTTGCAACTTGAAACGCAGTGGCTAGAAATCAAAGTCCTAAACTCCAGCCACAGAGTGAAGAACCCAGGGAGTGTTGGAGGGCATTCTAGGAGCTTGGGGCATCAAAGGAGAACGCTGTTTTACCAAGTTCATTCAGCTTGTGGGGACTTTAACCCATTAAGACCTGAGGCTGATTCTGATTCTACAAATGCCTTCTAAATCAGTAGTTCTAAAACCTTTTCATGCCAAGAACCCCCCAAATTGATATGGATTTGGCCGTGGACCCCCATCTGAAAATATTTTGTTACAGGGAGGGACCCCCTAGAAAAATTTCAGCAGATGTACAAGCTCACAGCACTGCACGAAGTGACGCGCTGTGAGCTCGTATAACTGCTATTTTTGAGAACCAGTGTTCTAAACCACTGTTGTAAAATAAGAGTGTTCTGAAAAACCTCTGTTGCTATATATATATATATAGCTAAAATCAGATGCTTTCCCGGTTTTAATATCATTAGAACGGGTGCTATACAATTGGTGCCATTCCATCAACGTTGTGATGTAAGGACGTAGCTTTCCAGTCTCCATTGCCGACTGCATTGACATGCTCAATGCTTTTAGCCACCACTTACAGGATATTTTTGACGAGCCAATGCACAAACCATCCAGCTAATGAATTGGAGGGAACTGTGATGTGCTACCGTACATTATGGGTTTTCCCATAATTGAACTTCAAATGTTTCACGTTTGTATGTTGTAGGCCTTATAAGCCTTAATTATCCCCCAAAAGCCTGCCACTCCTGATGAACTACATTCGTTCTTGCATATCATTTACATTGGAATCTCTCGATGGCAATAAATATGGTACCATGTTGCATGGAAGAAAGCTTTATGTCACACCACTGCCAAACGCTGGTGATGTATCTGATATGAATAACTACAGAGTACAGACCAATCTCAAATGTTGCAGCCTTAAGCAAAATCATGCGGTCTTTAATTGCATCTCAATTGAAACATAATTTGGCCACACACAACATGCTATCTGATATGCCATCTGGTTGTAGAGCTAAGGTACTGTACAGTAACTGCAATTCTCAAGGTTATATACAGTACATGTATACTACAGTACATACATACAGTATATCTTTGCTGTCGGGCAGAAACCTTGTATCTCCTTTCAACTTTTTTATATTTTGTTGTAAATTAATGCCCTGCTTCATCATACAAGAGTGTCGCACAAAAGTACTGAAAATAGCATATTTACAAGCTCACAACACCTCGTAGCGTTGTGCACTTGTAGACCGGCTATTTTCACTATTTTAAATCGTTTAAAGAAACGGTTTTGGACATGGACAAGGTTTCCACCCGACATTAACGATATACAGTACAATACATACACATACAGTACATAACATAACATACATGACTGGCCCCTCAGGGGAATCTCTTGAATTGTATTGCATCCGAGTCAGGATGCCCAACCCAATACCAATTGAATATATTGACAGCTACAAATATCTAGTTATCTGGTTGGACAAGACACTAAATTCTAAATACCACATGTCTTGCAAAGTGTCTAGGTTTATGGGACATTTTTAGTTGCCAGGTTATTTTTTGCCTCAGCTTGACTATGGCAATACAGAATTGCCTGTCCCTTTACCTTGGCTAAGCTCAACACCCTGTATCATTCAGCATGAAAATCCATTAAAAAGAATTCCATATATAGGATCCATCACTGGAATTGTTTTAAACCAGCTGTAGTTGACTGGCCAGCCCTTGCAATGCATACAGTAGGATGCAGCACACGTACATGAACTCCCAAGTTTTTATTCTTGCAAGGTAGTCACAACCTACGATCACAACAGTGGCTGCACTCTATGGTACCTGCTGTCTGAACTGAGGCAGGCAATATATGAGCTTGTTCTATCAAGGCTCATTGTCAATGAAGTGCAGGCTAAACTCAAACTTGAGTATTACGTCTTTACCAGATTTTAAAAGGCAGATTGACTATGACCTGTTCTTGTTTTTAACCCTGTATTGGCCTACTTAAAGGAGTAGTTCAACTAAAAAAGTACTTATTTTCTATCAATTACACACCCTATGAAGCCTTGAATTCATGGTTATTTTTTTTTGTTTTTTTCCCCGCATTCCTAAGCCAATAATTCGATGACCGGTGGAGGCTCCAGTAGGAGACTCAATGGAGACTCCTACCGGACTCTTAACTTAACACATTTGATCATTTTAGTTGTTTTGTTGTTCTGTACTTCTGACTAACCCTAATGTTGTGTTGCTGTTTTATAATGATTTTTCTCTGTCTTCGGTAGTCATAGCTACGCATTCCCTCACTCTCTCATTAACTCAATTGTGTTAATAGTGTACATTAACATTATAGCACAGTAAATGAGTTACTTGCCTGAGAGTCAGATATAAAGTGCATTGTCAATTGATAGGACTAGAACTTCGGCCGCGCTGCGCGCGGCCTCAGCTCTATCGCCCGCGCCCACATAGCACCTGCGCCCACACAGCGATCTGTGCGCCCGCCCTGCACCCCTCCTCCTCCCCCAATGTGCAGTATTGAGAGCCCTGACGTCACAACATTTGGAGTGATGGCCACTGCACTCTGGTTGATTGGAATACACCTAGGGCCCAGGTACAGCTGAGATGAGAGAGGAGATGTGTATGTTAGACACAATATGACTCTGAGCAGGCATCACAGTGTTTAAATTGCATCTGGTGAAGAAGAGACTTTATTTTCCTACTGTACTGTACTGTACGGTCTGTACTGTACTGTACCTGTACCTGTACTGTACTGTACTGTACTGTACTGTACTGTACTGTACTGTACTGTACTGTACTGTACTGTACGGTCTGTACTGTACTGTACTGTACTGTACTGTACGTCTGTACTGTACTGTACTGTACGGTCTGTACTGTACTGTACTGTACTGTACTGTGCGGTCTGTACTGTACTGTGCGGTCTGTACTGTACCTGTACTGTACTGTACGGTCTGTACTGTACGGTCTGTACTGTACTGTACCTGTACTGTACCTGTACTGTACCTGTACGGTCTGTACTGTACTGTACCTGTACGGTCTGTACTGTACTGTACTTACCTGTACTGTACCTGTACCTGTACCTGTACTGTACTGTACGGTCTGTACTGTACTGTACTGTACTGTACTGTACTGTACTATACGGTCTGTACTGTACTGTACCTGTACTGTACCTGTACTGTACTGTACGGTCTGTACTGTACTGTACCTGTACTGTACCTGTACTGTACCGTATGGTCTGTACTGTACTGTACGGTCTGTACTGTACCTGTACCTGTACTGTACGTGTACTGTAGCGTGTCAGCTTGTAGATCTGAGGGGGGGGAGGGGGTGAGCTGCATAGACCAAGGCAGCGCTTGTTTCTGTGTGCTCTGCAGGGGAACGAAGGTGCTGAGGTTTTGGGGCAGATGATGATGATTGGCTGTTAAAAGAACCCTCCGGAAGTAAATTGCGAGCTGGCGTGATTTGCATAAGTATTGGGCATAATGCGTTTCATATAATTGTACATCCTGCAAGTACAGTAACGGTATGGGAAGCAGGTATGCTGGGAGGCAGAATATTGAGGAATTTTTTTGAAAAGTTTGGAGTTAGTTGGGCCATGGGTCTGCTTGGATACCCTCCACATGCAATCATTTGGTCTCCATGAGTTTGCTTGTCAATTATAGTGGGAGAATTTAGTACATTTAGAAAATGTGTATGACAATTCCTGATTACTGTGTCAAAGCCAGTGAAAGCTAACACTGTAAATGAGTTAGCTAATGACATGCTTGCTCAGTTTGTATATATGTTACAGTATGATTGGAGAACCAGTACGATTGAAGAAGGCTCGCTCGTTTTTACCACCCACCCAGCAATTCTGTAGAAGCAACACTAGAGGGAGCCACAAGCCAGGCTTGTGCACAAGCATATATTGCCGCGACCACACACACACGTGCGCGCGTGTGTGACCGGCTTCGAGTGCTATCAATGCATTGAATGGGGAAATAGGCGAGTTTATTAGACCTTTCAATGGGCGAAATAGGCTACTACCTACCCGCGATTTATCAGACCATTCATTCAGGAGCTACTGACCTACTTGGAGGCGGAGCAGTCCGCACAACAATATTTACGATTCTGTGCCTATCGGTACATAACTCAAACGGCGCTGAGTAGGCACAGGCGAACGTCACACCGTTCAGGACGGCAACTCGGTCGCCTTAGCTCCCTCTGTGGTCCTTCACGGGGTTCCAGTTCGCCTGTGACTGCGCGCCTCCGTCAGGGTCCAAAACCAAAAGCGAAACCTAAACTGAACTATTAAGTCATGTCAGTTGGTAGGTTAGTATGTCTTGATAACACCCAATGAATGGTCTGATAAAACGTGGGTAGGTAAGTAGGTCGCCTATTTCGCCCATTCAAAGGTCTAATAAACTCGCCTATTTCCCCATTCAATGCAGATAGCGTTCGAATCAGGTGGACTGTTAAGATACTTTTATTGTGTTCTGCTGGCTTTTGTTTTAGTTTCTCCCTGACACACACACACACACACACACACACACACACACACACACACACACACACACACACACACACACACACACACACACACACACACACACACACGGAGAAGGAGGAGGAGCTCCTCCTCGCGAGCCTCGCTAATAAACCCTGTCTCGAAAAGCCCCGCATCGCCCCGAAGCCCCGTGCCTAAAAACGAGCGCTCTGTCTTCAATCGTACTGGTTCTCCAAACGTACTGTGACATATACACAATCTCAACCTGCTTATCACTCCTGTGCCACGGGCACTACGGCTGGCAATCAGTGGTTTTAAATTATGTGATTTGGTTATTACATTAGCTTTCCAAATGCAAATCAACAGCCTTTGTTTCTTTTTCTTCTCTTTTAGAAACTCAGCTTTGCATCAGTAAATTCGCCTCAACAGTAAAAATCTATCAAATGTTGATTTTCAGACAGTCCATGTTTCCCTGTTTTCCTTTCCCCCAGAGACTTCATACTATATCATATCATACTTATTTCATCACTGAATCCTATTTAACCAACAATAGCTAAAATAGCAGATCTACAAGATTACAATGCATCGTGGTGCAAAGCGTCTTTAACCTTGTAGATCTGCAACTTTTGCCATTTCTGAAACAGAGCTAAAGAGTACGAGTAGTAATTTCAAAGTAATATGGTCCAACTTTTTTGTTCACTATTTTGCAAACAGAGGTCTGCCTGAGCATACCACTACCAGTAGCATCTAATCAAATGGAATCTATCACTGCATTGCATTTCTTAAGATTGCAACACTTTTTGTTTCCCCGCTTTGTCTTCGGAGGCGGGTAGGGCAGTGAGCCTGGTTTCTCTGTGAGCTGTAAGCTCAGGTTACCTATCCAGTTCACTTTAACGTTGACAGACACGGTTCTGTCTTTAAATTATCACCAGATGCACACCAGTACTGATGCGCGTTGCACCATGCTGATGAGCCCACGTTTTCTGACCCAGGGAATTTTATATGATTCAATTTATGTTTTTGGAATATCTTTTGGAAACTCTTCTAACTCCTCCTGACACTTTTAGCCCTGCTAACGGCGGGGCTCTAAGGATGACTGTGTCGTTCCATCTGTGCTGTCACACTTGACCCCCTACTGATTTTGGTGACCCCATGTCCTTTACTCTATCCCCACCTTTAGGCCAATATTTGAACTTATTTTCTATAAAGGCATTTTATTGGTTTTGAATTATGGTAATTTATACGATTTATTTTTAAATTGTTTGCTGTTGTTTGCAAAATGTTCAATATATCTGAAATATGTCTGAAATATAGTAGGACTTTAGAATTGTAAATGATGTATGCATTATGCATCTCCGTGTGCACTGGGACATCACCCTTAACTACACATATCACATATTTTGGGTCAGGGTGTAATATACAGTACATTCATTTGTAAATCCATTCACAAAGCTGCTGATAGAGGCTTAGACTGCAGAAATTGCAAAAGAAGTTCGACAACGTAGCTTGACTGTTTAATAGCTAGTTTAATAGCTTAATAGCTAGCTTCAGGCTTTGGATGGGATTATTTTATTTTGAACATCTGCAACATTTAAGTTGATGCTGCTAACCAATTTTAAAGGTGTGTTTATTTGTGTACACGTGTGTACACTGTTATCGTTCAAAAGGATAGACCTAAACATAAACAGAGGCAGTACAACATTTTCCCTCCACATATCAATTAAATCGAAATATGTGTGAACTGTATGAGTGTTTGTATTCTCTGCCCTGACTGAGTGTGGCTGGGATGCAACAGCTGGGAGAGTTTCAGTGCGTGAAGAGACTTCCTGCATACAAAGCAGTCGACACTCAGTCTGCATATCAGTGTATGTACTTAAATATACCCGCCCGCACGCACGCATGCACCCACCCACCCACGCACGCACGCACGCACGCACGCACGCACGCACGCACGCACGCACGCACGCACGCACGCACGCACGCACGCACGCGGACCTACACACGTGCCCTCAAGCCCTGCATGTGTGTGAAATGTCAAACAGTCCAGGACTCCTATAGCCTCTGAGGTGCAAGTGTGTGCGAAAAATACCATGTATCCTACAGGTGCTGCAGGTGTAAGACACACCTTGTCTTATGCACTCACACCACATCATCTAACAACTGAATGCTCTCAACATAATACACTTCATTAGGGATAGTATCTGACTAATAATTATGCTAAAATAAAACCCCAAATCTCCCCAAAGGTTTCTTATTCAGTAAAATCCCCAGTGTCTATTTTTAGCCCCACTAGTGGCGGGATTCTATGGATGGCTGTGTCGGTCACGGTCAGTGGGTCCATCAGTCCATCCAGAACTTTGGTCTTAAACAACATATCTAGAAAAGTACTGGCTGCGACTGCCATAAAATTGTCTGTGCAGCTTCATGAACTCCAGAGAGTGGCCCCTAGTGATTCGTGACCTCTAGGACCTTCCTTTAGTGCCACCGTTATGTCTACATTTTCATGTGCACAAAATGTACTTCCAAACACAATTTATAAAAAAAAAAACCTGCTGGATTGCCATGGTATTTACTCTCCTCGGAGGAGCCCTCCACAGATTTTAGTGACCCAAAGGCCTTTCCTCTAGAACAGGGTTTTTCAAAGTGCATATAGCGACATATGAGGTAAAAGGCACAGCCGGTTGGGATGATCAACCTCAAGTTACTAGTTTCAAGCAAATTCATGCAATATGTGACTTTTAGTATGATTAGATTTGAGTTTACCATAATCCAGCATTCAATTAGTGAAACGGGGAGCGATTCATATTCATACTTTTGGTTTCTATTTACTACTATTCTTTGGCAGTCATTCATCTGAACTGTGTGCATGCCTAAACTTAAACTTGGCAGGGGTACAGCCCATTGGTGCGTACCAAACTAATACTTGAATTATGAACTGAAAGTACTGCATCGTCTGTTCATGAGGAAGAGACCTTGGACCTGACTCCCCCCCTTCTCTCTCATGGAGTGCCTTTAATTGTTACCTGCATTTGTATGATAACAAATGATATGTTTTTTTTACCGGTGTTCTCTCTTTATGTAAATCAATACATTTAGACTCATTACTAGCTAAGATAATTGCCTAAATAAAGTAATTAGATTTGATTTTATTGTCCTAAAGGGATAATTGGTTTCACAGCCTGTTCAACATGGAACACATAAGGAACAGTAGCTTACAACACAACATACAGTAAAGACAATACAATACATAGAATCTCCAAGTATATCCATACTTCCTCCAACACAATATATGTCAGTGAGGCAGTTTGTTTAATGCTGCAATGCGTAGACTCAGAGTGGACAAAACTCTTACTAAAGTTAGTTTTCCCCATCTCAAAGTTATATTCCTGTCATATGAATGGGGGGGGGGCTGTTGTCTGACCCTTGGTTCAAGGGAGGCCCGCTGACAAAACTTTCCATTGCAAAGAATATCTCAAAATCAAATCTGGTGGATTGCCATGAAACTTGCCGAGCGTATTGCTACCCAGACGATGGCCCCTACTGACTTTGACATTTTGGCCTTTCCTCTCTAGGCCATACATTCCACTAATCCACTTGCTCACAAGGTTTCTAAAATTCTAAGGGGCGGATTGTCATGATGACAACAGGGTGGCAGCACTGCCTCTAGGGGCTGCTAGTGGGGCTTACACACTTTTAGTCTTGCTATTCTCAGTTACTTGAAGTTTCATGCCAATCTGCCTCTTACTATAACTAAGCTAGCAATGAAACAAACAGGTATATATTGTAACAGCAATCATGAATACATTTCACACACATTTTGAGCAAGCAAGATGTGTGAAGAATGACCAGTTCACAGATGTGAGGCACTGAGTACTAGAGTGGAAAGATAACGGTTTCTGAGTTAAACTGTTATTTTCACATCTGTTTTCATGAGTCCTTAACTTGGTCATTTCAAAGTAAAATGAGTCCATTTATTTCAAGCTATTGATTATGTCCCAGGTGACTTTAATGCTCAAATTGTATCTGCGCCTTAATTCATGATGGAATGTCAAATGTGATGAGACACCCCTCAAGAGAACTAGAATCAGATATTAACTCAGGACGTAGTGTAAATGTAAATAAAATAACACACACACACACACACACACACACACACACACACACACACACACACACACACACACACACACACACACACACACACACACACACACGCACTCATATGAGCATGTGCAAAGATTTCCCTGTCACGTCCAAAAACCCATTGTGAGTAATGCTGTCATCATCTTCATGCGAGAGGCAAGCTGCCTGCAGCCAAGGTAGATAGAGTGAGAATCAAATATTTTCTTCCTCCCATAGAGCGTGCAGCCAGCCAAAAACAAGAGAGCCATGTTACAAAGATAAATCCCCAGCACTCTTTTCATTTCTCTTATATAAATGGCAGTACATTCTAAATTGTGTCTATATTTGCATCGTCTCACACCCAAAGGCTGTGGCCGTGCTTTGAAGATGAGCAGTAGTGGGTCTACTACCATGCATTATTATGTTTTAGGTAATAACATACATAGTGCACATGCAAGTCGGTCCGCTATATTAGATTTAATTCAGATGTGATTGGTATCATTTTATTGATTTTGTTTTTTGAATTAGCTTTGATAAGTTATTTCAAATTGCAGGTTTTATTAACTTGTCTTATCTACTTGGCCCTTCCCTTTCATCTGTCTGTCATGTATTATTCATCACATGTCAGTATAATGATCAAAGAAAGGAAAACGGAGGTATGGTTCAAGGGAGACCAGCTTTGAATATTTCATGATCAATCCTTTTTCTTCATTTTTTTAACAAACCTTTCTTTTTCTTGAATGGGTTATTGTATATTTTGTATTCCAATTTATTTATTTATTTATTTAGTGTGGTTCTTAACCTTTATGTGTTATCCTGCATTTAAAATCTGAAATCTAAAACTCACCTTTATCGCATATAGCAACTTGAACATCCACCTTCCAAACATTCCTTTCCTGGACTTGCCTTCTGGCCTAACCTCGTCTGGTGACGGCTGCTCAGATTCATGGAAAACGCAAAGAGGATTCTGAGGAAAGAAAGAAGCATGGGAGTGGTAGCCCTTTAAGCCTGATTTATTCCATGCTGTACAACGGTGTGGTGCGCTGAACATAGCTGATCTACAAGCTCACAATGTGTCACTGTCACTGACACAACACGTTGTGAGCTTGTAGATCTGCTATTTTCAACGCACAACATTGTCGTACAACGGAGCATAAATTAGCCAATAGCCTCTGGGAAGTCCATTTCATGAGCTGCTGAAATGACACGGCACAGCAGCATCATCAAGTATTGTGCTGTGGGAGTATTCATGACTTGAAATGGGGAAGAATACCACGCAGTCATTGTAGCTCCATTTAGATTATTTTATTTACCAACGTTTCCACAAGCCATCTTCATCAGGGTATAGACAGCTTGTTGAATTGTTGTAATTAAAATAATATAAATGGAGCTACATTGAGTGGGTGGTTCTCATCCCTAGGCTAGTACTACACTCTAAAAACAAATGATGCTAAAAAACACAAAAATAGATTATTTGGCTCATGATCAAGGGTAACCTCTTTTGGTGCTATATAGCTCCTATTTACTATTTAATAATAAATTATGCCTTTCTGCGGGCTAATATATTTCAATCATTTTTGTGTCTATGAATGGATCACCCACCATCTTGACACCAAGTGCAGTGTGATGATTAATGTAATGGGTTTGCAACACAAGGCCATATCATCTGCCAATTAATAAAATAGAGCCTGGCTAGGACCATTAAATTATAATTAATCAGATGCCAACACAATGCTATGTCACATACCCCAAATTTTAAGGATAATTACGCAAATGAAGGTTGCTGTTTTAACTGAAGGGATTTCTTTTAAATAAGAAAATGGGCCATATTCTTTCCTTACTTTTGGTCCAAAATGGGCAGACTTACTGGGACGTTAATTAATCTTGGCTATGAGTGGTAACAGACGGAGGGGAGAAACAATTCTGAAAAGGATAAATTGAACACGGTGGCTGGTAAATTAAATTTGGTTTCATAACAGCGCTGCTTATTGTGGTGAATTTTGTCACTAGGCCCCCAGGCTTTACCTTCTTGAAAGTAAGCCTGGAGGGAGGGAGGGTGAGGTGTGGGGAGCCATCCTGTAGAGTTAAGAGAAGAGAGGGGAATGAGCTGAATACCAACACTCTCATCAACTCTACCCCACACACACACACACACACACACACGCACGCGCACGCGCACGCGCACGCGCGCGCGCGTAGGTACGTGACAAGGCTTTTTTTTTTGCAAGCATATCTATGATGGTGGCCGTGAGATAGAAGAAAAAGCCAAGACAGAGGGTGAGATTGGGCGAGGGATAAAACCTAAAATGAAAGGGAGAGAGAGGGAGTCAAGAGAGAGAGAGACAAGAGTGAGTTAGACAGGTGGCTTAAGTTTGATAATTCAGTGGACAGGGCCAACTTTTCAGGAGGCTCTCTCCAGCCAGGACCTCATCATAAATAGATTACAAGCTGCAAACTTGTTAGAAGTCACACTGGCTTTTCCCTCTCCCCACACTGTAATGTTATTGAATTCTTTATGGTGTGTACTGTGTACACGCACACTCACACAAACACTGATAGCTTCCACAACCGCAGACTATCGCTTACAGTCCTTAGCTGTTGTTATGGCAGTGTGCTCCACATAGCGCAGATGCTACCAAAGCAGAAATGTCATCGCTACCATATGTCCCAATTAGTCGGGGACGGATGTGTGATCTTTGAGTGTAACGCATGGTGATTGGGCCCGCACACAATGTCTTGTGGCTGGTAGACAACTTAAGGGCATTGGCATTATTAGGAAACTAACATGTTACTGTACAAGGTAACTGTCTCATAAGGCCTCTTATGACGATTTGTGCCAGCAGTCGTTTGTGGTGCATAATGGCCACATAAGCAGAGGCTGTGGTTTGTGCTGATGTCATAACTATAGGCTTAACGTGCTACTCTTTTCATGTTCTGCATCAGGCAGGAGGATTGTATAGAGTGTATATATGTCTGTATACTTTATTCATATATGTTTGATCCTCGACTACGCAGATGACATTGCCCTAATCTCGGATACAGCAGAGAAAGGAAGGGAACTACTACTGGCAGTACAACTGGAGCGCAGGAAGATCGGCCTCAAGCTCAATGCCAAGAAAACAAAAGTACTGACAGACAAAACCATTGCCACTGCGGACGGGACGGTGCTTGAGGCAGTCGAGGACTTCAAATATCTCGGGGACTGCTTCAACGGAACAGGACCTGAAGGTCCGGAGGGCACTTGCCTGGAATGCCTTGCATGGGATGAGGAGAGTGTGGAAATCAGACCTGGGAGAAGACCTCAAGAGGCGGCTGTTCGTAGCTACAGTGGAGTCTGTATTCGGCTGAGACATGGACCCTCACAGCACAACAGGAAAGGGCCCTGGACGGAGTCTACACAAGAATGCTATACGAATGGCACTATAGGTGTCACATGGATGGACCACATCAGAAATGTGGACCTCACTCTCGCATCGCGTCGCATATGTTTGAGGGGTTCTTTATTGTGATGTTATTCTTCTGTACCTATTGTATTTCTCTGCCCTGTATCTGTAACTTTTACTGCTGTGCTGTCTCTGCCGCCTGAATTTCCCCCATGGGATCAATAGAAGTCAGCAATGCTTTAAGAGCAATATTTTCTCTAGTTGATTTTAAGTGAATAAAAGTTTCTTACAGGAGCAGAAGCTCTTTTCAATTTCAGAAAATAACCCCTTGTCTTACTGCATGCTTAACCACTTAAGCCCCAGCAACCATATTGTGGAGAAAGCTTTTGCAGAAAATAGCAGATCTACAAACTCACAATGCCTCAGCGAATATATTTAATGTAGAGTGAAAGCATACAAGTCACTATTATAGAGCCCTGAGGGACTCCGGTCAAACCAAGAATAGGGTTTAAGTGGTTAATTTAAAGGTTAGAATTAAACCTGGTTGACCCATTCTTAGAAGGTTTTTGGTGTTTGTGTTTTCCCTGACACACCTCCTGTGAGCGTGTGGATTTTCAGTGTGTTCCACTTAACTGGCATCCCCCTAAACAACCTCATCCTCTAACGACTGTCTTGCAGGCACAGCTGGAGTGAAATGTAGCTGACACACAGCCGAGGCTCAATAACACTGCTCTGGGCACCCTAAACAAACAGATGAAAAATCGCTGTTAGGTCCATACACAGTAAACATCACTGCAGGCAAACGCTGATTCGGCTCTCGCTAGATAATTTGCAAGGACACGTTTGCGTTAAAAGCAACAGTCTCGTCAATTATGATTTCCTAGGCAATTTTCCACATGAATACTTAGCTTAACGGATAAAGGGGTTTCCATTAACTGTCCTAGTTTTGGGGATGGGATAAGACTTGGGTGTTTTGTTTCTGGTGGGGGTATCCTTGGTTCTTTCTTGTTTGCCAGTGGGGCTTTTTCCATTTGTCTTCAATGAACAATGAGAGCACAATCCATGTTCATTTAAGCCTTAATTGTTTTATTGCTCGCCCCTCTCACCATCTCTCACTCCAAGTCTCTCGTCATGGCCAGCTGATTCACCCTAAACAAAATGGTAAGTGGTCTGCATTTCTATAGCGCCTTTATCCAAAGCGCTTTACAATGTGCTTTACATTCACTCATGTGGTGGCAGCTGCAAGAGTGCAGTGACGGTGCGACACCACCATGCGGCAGCAGCACAAATCGCTCTTTACTGTCTCCAGAGAGGTTAGGGGTTCAGTGACTTGCTCAAGGACAAACAGACTTGACTGTGCCTAATTACAGAGCAGTGGAAAAAGACAGAGATCTGCTCACATATTCACACTCATCCATAGAGAAGCAGAACTACAGGATAGTAGTATACATGCAGGGAGACAGACATACAGTATCTCTTCTTATCTTATTTGATATTATTTTGATAAATGGTATAGGTTCGGGGACACCACCATTACATCCTCAGTTCACACCTAAAATAAGACATTGCGGACAGCAAAAGGGCCATATTTTAAGAATGTTTTAACAAGGCTCCTTGGGTGCCACAGAACTTCAGAGTGAGACTACTGTATGTCTGCAAAAAAGTTTTAAGAACACCCTCACGCATGTGCGTGCACGCATCCACGCACGCACCCACAAGCATATGCATGCACATGCGCACTAGTCAACTACCATGATCCTGGTGTTCCAGGGATGACATGGTGTGAGGGCCTACGTTTCCTTCCTTCACTATCACGGCGATATATTCATTACCCTATGCATATTTCACTGAGGTGACAGTTTGGTACAATGTCGAAATATGTAATGATGCATGATGATGGCAGCCAATGATCCCTCCACTCTTATTGAGATGCAGGAACTGTGATGGAGGCTGTGTTTATTCCTCCATAACATGATTAATCTATAATGTTACCCCGGGCTATGTATTGGAAAGGAGAGTCTTGCTTATTCACCCACAGTGCCTGAGACAGATATTGCTATTCCTCGCACATTCTGCCTGACATGAATGGATTTTCAACCTGTCTGCGCAAACCCCCTCCCCCCACACACACCTGCCCCACCCTACCCTCTCCAAATTGGTGCAAGGGGCTGATCCAATTATATCCAGGCTCACAATGCGACAGACAGACCACTACTCGGTTCCGGACTCTTCCCAATCCACTCTCGGTAATAAAGTGTCATCTGCCTTTGTAGAGGTTGCGCTTTTCCACTGAGTACAGCAGACAAGTTAGTGTATAAATACGCTAATGCGCTTCTATCTATCGATGTGCTGCAATTACGCTTTGTTCTGCGTGATTCCTTACTGGTAATATCTGGCAACATAAACGCATGCCAGGGACCTACTGCAGTAGCATGGTCAAGGCCTGTGATATTTATATCTAGCCGTGTTAACTTGGAACACACCTGCCGTCAATTCAATTTATTCCTCTCTTTAGCACATTGATAAAAGTTAATGTACAGTATAGCCAGGATACAGCCAGAATGTGGATTATACTGTAGCACTTGACATATCAAATGACATGGCATGCTAGGAGCAGAGCTTTTCTGTCAAAACAGATAAGAGGATGTCTCCAACCAATTAATTTGTCCTCTATTTTGTATGACAAGTATCTTCCAATTAACAAAACATCAATGGATGTAATGATACATTCATGGTGCTACAACTAGCACCCTTGACTTGGGTTACCTTGGCATGAATGGAACAGCGGGATTTGAATAGTTTTCACCTCTTGATTTTCAAGTGCAGATACACAACAGGCCATTAAGGCAGATCAGTGGCATGTGTAATAGATTGTAAACAATGATCATTTCATATGCAGCCATCTGCTATGCTTCAAGCAGTGCACCTGAAAAAACAGACAACTAAGGATTGAATTGAGAAAAGGAAAGCATTAAGAGAGGTATGAGGGCCAAGAAACCAAGGGCCCAGGAAGCAAGAACAATTAATTATGCCTAGACTTTCTTTCAGTTTTGTTGCCTAAAGCTGTTAGCATAATGAGCATTATGTTTGTTTGGGATGAAATGGGAGGCAATTTAATGAAGGACAATAGGCTATTAGAAAGGGTCTACTGTGTAATGGTGGTATCTACTCATGTGTGGCTAATGACAGGATTTATTTGTGCCAGCCGTCATGCCTGATGCTTCTGTGACAACTTCTTCATCTAAAATCAACTTTTTGGCCTTCCCCTAAAGGATAAGGGAAAACATTGTATCTCTCCTCTCCACATCAGTGCTTCAGCCATAAACATTAATGACTTTTACTTTGTCGCACAACTGCATCATAAGACCAAAAAAAAATCATAATTTCAACCAAAAAGTGTCACTTTGTGCTGTCGTAGTGACATTATTCTTGTCATACATTTGTGAGACAAAATAAAATATTAGTTAAGCCTTAAGCTTATGTAATTTATAACCTGCTGTTAGCTTTATAATCAGTTCTTATGTGTTCTAGGTTTGCCTGCCAATGAATCTCCACCTTCAGCACTCCAACCAGGCATGACCCCTCTCCAACAGTCTGTGTGACTGTTCGCGGCACTTTTGAGACTAACTTGTTTTGACAACCGCGGAGACATGCTCCAAGCAGAGCTGAACGGACCACAATGCTTTCAGAGACCCCTACGACGTTAGACATTTTGGCAAAAACAAATGAAGGAATTTCAAGGAAGTGAATTTGCTGCATAAACAAAGCAGGTGTTGACCGCATAATGTCAATATAAATAAATACATTGGTGAGATTATCCACTGGATGGCCTAGCTACTTTCCCTGAAAGGTATCTATCTGCTCTGTCATGGTAAATATACTTATAAATGCATAGACTTAGACAGAGCAGGACATAAAGGGCCTGCTCATTTAGATACAGTACCTCGTAAATTCTGAACTAGAGTACATATAGAATACATACTGTAGGCAGTGCGTACTACTAAGGGCCATTCTGTTCTGATACATAGTGTAAGTGTAGGCCTACTTACACTAACACATCCCTGTTATCAAAATACTTTTTCTTAATTTTCTTATCACAATTCACAAGGAACATCAAAACAATATCATCTCAGATGATATGAGAATGTATGTCATGTCACGCACATGCAGATCGGTGTTAGCCCCATGAGGATTCTTCATCTTTTTTTCAACTACGTACCTGTTATCTGCTTGAAAATTCATAGAGGTTTAGGAAAATGACCAACAGAAAAGCTATACATGATTTATCTTCAAAGATCACAGAAGCGTGAAATATGTTAATGATGGAGTGCCTTTTTTACGTGGGTATTTTAATGAATCAGGTAGAACTACCATTGTTATGCCTGATAGCACACTATACTTGTGACTTGTGATGTGATAAATAATCCAGCTTTGCATTTATGTATTTTCTTATATAGACCTATGGTTTGCAATTTGCAAATGATACTGTTTAAAAGCCATGTTTGCTACTACACACAGAAATAGACAAGGATTTGAAATATGTATTCAAGACATTTGTTAGTAAGAGTTGTTGCTGTGCAATAATATTTTAGTGACTAAGAATCCCTTCCTTTAATTTTAGATCATTTTTTTAATTCAGCACATTTACTGAAATGAAATGAGATACCAATTCATATGGTTAAGACAATTGATCAAGTTTGACATTTTCTATCATGTTAAAGCAGCACTATGTCACTTTTTTAAAATGAATGAAATGTCATTTTGTCCAATCTGTATGGTAGAGTATATTAATACAATATAACTTATGCAATTGGGGTGGTTGTATTTTGTCTCCCTGCTCTTCCGTTGAGACATTTAGATTGTGTCAAAGGTCATGTCTCACCTAGACACAGCATCTGACACAAATTTTGACCTGATGGTCATTTTAAGGCTCTATTAAAATGTAGTAAAAATGTCAGCTTGCGCAGGAAACCGGGTTCAAATCCAGGGTAGAAGAGGAAAGTTACATAGTGCTGCTTTAAAACAATGCTGCTTTCCATAACCTTACAGTATTCCTACAGGCTATTCAATTCAAGGCTCAGCTGCTTATAGCCTACTATTTAAAAGGGGCTTGTGGTTGAAAAGGCAAAGTGTTGGTTTGTAATTGGCCTATTGACCATATAAAGAAATAAGTTGACCCACATAGTAAATTGGCTTTATTATAAAATGTAACTTTGTTGTCAACAACAATATGTACATATTGTAGCAAACTGAAGCCATTAAGAATATATTGTTTAAAACAAGTTTTACCTTATATTTGACTTTTTATGTGGTTAAACCCAAGTCAACTGCATAAAGGTTGACATTTCCCCAACATAGTGTTTCCAACAGGACTGGTCAATCGGCAAAACTTTATTAACTTAAGTACAGTTTATCAGTGTATCGTTTTCATTATTATGGACTTACATATATCTTAGTCAAAAGCATATTTTCTATAAAATAATGTGTGTTTTACATTTAACAAGTTTAGGCAAGACATCAAAACCAAGTTATTTTGAGTGATGTTTGATTTACTGCATTGTAAATGAAAGATGTAGGCTTACTGATGCTATGAGCAAAACAGTCGCAATATCTACAGGTGTCCAGTAGGGGTGGTATGTGAACTATGAATTGACTTTAACACATGGGGCATGGATGTTTATTTCAGCTCTAATTAAAGCCTCATGATTTATCATATGGTCGGAACTTTTAAATTAAATTAGGTGTGATGGGATGCCAGTTTTAGAGAGATGGGTTATTCCATTTAGTTGAGAAAATAAATAAATACACATAATTTCACTGACGAACGGTAAAAGCAAATATATGTGATTGGCCCTTTCTCTTCATGCAGTCATGGATTATAACAGTTCCTTCATGCGAAGAAATCACACTGTTGCACACTTCCATGTCCGTTGTCGCCTGTCCATGTCGTCAAATACAGTTTATGTTGAAATTGTCAGTCGTTGTAGACTATAGCCCGGTGGTTCTCAACCTGTGGGTCGGGATCCCCAGGGGGGTCTCCACATGATTTTGCGGGGGTCCCCAGGTGACAGTAAAGTGACAATGTAAGGAATTTTAAGACTTTTTTTAATATCTCAAAAAAGAAAAAAAGAAAGACTATACTATAAAAACTGGTCAAACATTGGCCAAATTGTCAAATGATATAAGAAAGAGGCAAACATTGTGAAAATAGCCAATCTACAAGCTAACAACGCCTTGCTGTTAGCTTGTAGATCTGCTATTTTCACAATATTGATCTGTGGAACAAAGTCAAACTAAATGTAATGCCTGCAATTCCAAGTGCTTGTCCTGTGTGTAGCCTGTGATACAGCTGTGTTCGGATCAGGTGTCTCGCCTTGGACTTCTTGGTATAGTTCTGAGACGCTGTCCACTGTTGCCATGGTGCTGAAAGTTTGCGCCCCTGACAGACTTAACCAAACAATTAAGAGATATCTCCGCTTACTGGCAGTCACGAGAAATATCCTTTAATTGTAAGATTATGCCTATCCTGTGTGTCTTCCTCTTTCCCCGGAAAAGTAACCTATGTCTCTATAGGTTAGTTAGACGTTGGCAGGCGTAGGCTACAACTGGATTCAGCAGCATTGGGAGCAGTCTATCATATTGCGCTAATTCAGCACAACGTACCGACAAGCGACAACAATTGCCCGACAATTAGAAACACATGAATGGTTTACATCACTGTTTCTCAACGTCCGGTCCGAGGCCCACCAGGGGTCCAAATGGACCCTTACGGGGTCTGTGAGAGAGCACACATGGAACCAAAATAATGGACCCCAATCTACTCTGTAAAACCCTCAGTGCTTCACGGGTCCATTTGGTTCCATTTGTAGCCTACTCTCTCGGAGTTACAGACCCATATAAGGGTCCATTTAGACCCCCAGGTGGTCCTCGGAACCAACGTTGAGAAACAGTTTACAACATCAATTCATTTGTACAGCTTTCTGCAAAGGGATCAATCAATCAATTAAGCGAGTCAAAAATACGGACATCATCCATGCATGGATCAATATTAGGCTACATGCTTTTGCCTTATTCCACTCAAATCTCTCGTTTCAGTTCCATGATCCAATGCTATGTTCAATCGGGCGTTCAGGCTTACTGTCCGTCATCCATCATCACCCCTCACCAACCAACAGGTCAGGGAAGGAAAGCCGTTCCTCCGGCTCGTCGGTCGGTTGCACTTCGCTGCCGTTGCAGTGGAGAAAATGTGACTCGACCTCTCACACATGTTGCGCAAAAATGCAAAACTTCTCAAAAAGTAGCCGACTTCTTTCGATTTTTTTTCAAACCAGGCAGGTGTAGGGAGGGTTGCATGCCTGTCTGTGTAGCTGTCGATGGTCAGTCAGTGGTCTGTCCTTTCTGGATACAGGCAAGGCTATCAAGGGTTTTTTGCCTTGTCTTGTTGCTGTAACCTCCAAGCACATTTTAGTTTATCAGCTCTCCTCGCGTCTTTCTCCAGCCAGAACACATTCCATTTCTCCACGGCTTGCCGGGACAGCAGCCGGAGTCAAGTCTCTGCAGTCACGTGGTGGAGACGGGACTGAAGCAGTGTGTATGTGGACGTCTCTCTCTCTTTCTCTCTCGCTCTCCCTCTCTCCCTCTCTCTCTCTCTCTGTAGTTAGGGGGTGTCCCTCCTCCCCGTTTCTGCTGCTCGCCGTGGCTTTAGACTCTGAGCGCAGGAAAGAGGAGACGTTCACTGGTCTTTCTGAACCGAACCCCGGGTCCCTTAACGTTTTTCTGCCTCTATTTCGATTCCGCCTTACTGTCCAATACGATCCTCTTTTTTTTTTGCTTCTCAAATCACAGTTGGTACTTTTTACGTAGGCTATCTTGCGGTTTTCCAAGGCTTTCTGAAAGACAGTGATTTTAGATTCGCCGGGGTTTGATCATTTGCTCCATTTGGATTGTAGGACAGCCGAGCGAGAGCTTGGATGAGCTGTTTCGCCGAAATCCTGAGATGGAGTTGCTGTTGATCTGCGTTTCCCTGTGGATACTGCAATGCCATTCTGCCAGAGCGGACTCCATCATACATATTGGTAAGGGTCCTACATTATCTGCGTCTTTTAGCACAAGACAAGTGCAAAGGCAAAGCATGCGGGGATGTGCGCTATAAGGCGCATTCTGCGGCGCTCAGTGGATTTTGGGAGGGCGGGTTAAATTGCCTATTCCGTTTGCACCCTATTTTGTATATTTTTAACTCGTAAATGAATTATAAAGTTCGTGCCCAGTAAACATATTTTTGATATTTTTGTTTATTCAGTGAAGACACTTTGAACAGTGGCAATTTTAGCCACCGATGCCCTCCCTGTAACCAATTTTGCACTAACGTATAACTAATTATGTTGAAACAACGACGAAATGAATGTCCAACAGAGACATTGCTGAGGCTCTGCTAAAGCAACCTTCCTCATTTCCTTACCCCGCAAGCCTCAACTTTCACCAGAACGTGACCGCAATGTCAATAACCGCATAGAGGGAATGTCAATGGGGTTTCGTTGGAGATGCAAACGCATATAAGTGCTCTTTTGTGTCCAAACTTCTGACCAGCAGCACTGACATTTTCAGAGGTGTATATTGATTCGTTTAGACCCGTCATTATTACAACAGGACCTTTGAAATCAGGGTATTTTCATTACAATTGAAAATAGGGGAAGCAGTTTAGCCCCTTTCCCATTGAAATAGGACTAGACTATGGCCATTTAAATATTGCATGGGTTATGAAATTGATGACCGATCCACCGACACGCATGCACGCGCACATACTGTAGGACGCATTCACACACACACACACACACACACACACAGAGACACAGACACAGACACAGACACAGACACACACACACACACACACACACACACACACACACACACACACAGAGATGTGTGTGTGTGTGTGTGTGTGTGTGTGTGTGTGTGTGAGTGAGAGAGAGATGCAGACAGACAGACAGACAGACAGACAGACAGACAGTCATAAAGAAAAAGAGAGGCCAGTTTATAATCATCACCAACACACACACACACACACACACACACACACACACACACACACACTGAATAATTGCATACAAGTCACTATAGCGGCAGGAGTTGTCTTTTTCGCCGTTGACGCACACGACACGAGCTATATAATTCGTGGCGTTTCATTCAGTCACACATCAGCAGATGTCAATGCGATTCTTATCAAATGTGTCACGGCCTTTCCAACCACATTGTTGCTGTGCTCACAGTTTACCGCAACAGCCTGGCACGCAGCAGCAGCAGGGGCTCAATCACCAGCTAATACAGCAGCGGGACTTCATCCAGATAATACTGGCTGATGCTTCCTATAATGAGAGCGACCTCCATTATGGTTCAGCAAACTTTTTTCAATAAAGGGCTTTCCGCCCGGCCCCGAAGGAAAATCTTTTGTCATCTCGAGGGAGACTGCAGTGTGTGTGTGTGTGTGTGTGTGTGTGTGTGTGTGTGTGTGTGTGTGTGTGTGTGTGTGTGTGTGTGTGTGTGTGTGTGTGTGTGTGTGTGTGTGTGAGAAAGAGAAAGAGAGGCTAGTTTATAATCACCAAACAGGGCCTTCAGTGTGAATACTTTGACGATCTCACAGTATTTTTGTTTAAACATTAGGCCAGGGGTCTTCAACGTTTTTCAGGCCAAGGACCCCTTAGCTGAGAGAGAGATGAAGGAGGGACCCCCACTACATTTTCAAACCTCTTTGCAGAAAATTTACGAAAATAGCTCACAACGCCTTGCAGCACAGTGAGCTTGTAGATCTGCTATTTTTGGCTAATGTTCCCCTCAGTGATTAAGTGATTAATGTGAAAAACTAAACAAACAAAAAAGTTCCTGTCACACAAAGATTTGGCGGCTTCCCTGTAGTAACTGCGAGGTCCCCATAGGGGTCCCGGACCCCTATGGAGACCCCTGCATTAGGATATTTTAAAGTAGTCTACTTAACACTCCATGTGCCAAATGTGTAGCTTAAAAATGAGTCCCGATAAGCCCCACAATAGCTGCTGTTGGCTTGTCGCTGACCATGGTGCTGAAACTTCAGAAAAGGGCACCGCTTACCGCGTGAATGCACACATGTTGCACAACTTTAGTCGTGAAACTAAGCGGAGAATAATAGAAAGAATTGCTGCCTAATTAAGGCAGTCTTTCCTTCACTTTGACGTTGGCTATTATAGGCCTAATAGTAATATCATAGGATATCCCAGCTGGTAGGCCAAGGTTAACCAAACAGCTTCAACAGGGGGTCCGTGAGCCCTAGGTGGTCCTGAGAGTTACTACAGGGGGTCCGCCAAATCTTTGTGTGATAGGGAACATTATAGCGAGGCGTTGTGAGCTTGTAGATTTTGGAGAGTTGGTGTAGAGGGAAAGAGAGCATTGCTTGAAAAAGAGCACTGCTTTACCTCACTCTCAGCTAAGGGGTCCTTGGGCCTAAAAACGTTGAAGACGTTTATTCAACACGCTTCCCTTGTTGTTTCTTTGCCAGTATTAAAGTTTGAATCTGTGTGTGTTCGACAGGTGCCATATTCGAGGACAACGGCGCCAGGGATGACGAAATATTCCAGCTCGCCATATCAGACCTGAGTCTGAACGATGACATTCTGCAGAGCGAGAAAATCACCCACTCGGTAAAACTGATCGAGCCTAATAACCCCTTCCAGGCTGTGCAGGAAGGTAAGTGCTGTTCGATGGGATCATTTTTGCAATCGATTGGCCTTTTGTTTCATTACTCGGCGCCGCCGGGCGCACAATAGGGACATTATTTTTACTCAGTCGCTAAAGGGCGTCGTGGCTACGATCCGGCAAAGGGCCTTAATTACTGTATGTTCATTGGGCGAAAGACTTCAATTGTATCAGGGGTCTTCAACAGGGAGTCCGGGACCCCTAGGGGGTCCTCAGAGTTACTACAGGGGGTCCGCCAAATCTGTGTGTGGTGGGGAACATGAGCCGAAAATAGCAGTTCTACAAGCTCACAACAATGCCTCGTGCTGCGAGCTTGTAGATCGGCTTTTTTCGGAGAGTCAGCGTAGAGGGAAAAAGAGCAGACCAATACAGAGCCAACGGTCAAGTTGACTAAATAGGGTTTAAAGGTTAACTATTTGAAAAATACACATTAGCATGAATCCAACTATCTATGAAATCTATAAAAAAGTTTAATCTGCAACACCATTTTATGTAGTGGGGGTCCCTGCTTCATCTGTCTCCCAGCTAAGGGGTCCTTGGACTGAAAAACGTTGAAGACACCTGAATTATATTGTATACCTTGATGAGCTTTGGTCATTTCCCGTTGTGTGTTTTGTCAACGTGACGTTAGGAACGTACAACGAGCGCTAATTATCATCATTCTTTCTCTTGAGAGATAAGGGACTACTGTGTGTGTGCGTGCGTGCGCGCGCGCGCGTGTGCGCCACCTGTAGACAGACAGCATGCAAGCCTATACTTGGTGGAGACACAAGGTGTCTTCTGTGGTTGAAAAGCTAGGTGGAAGCATTGAGTTAGCACACAGCGTGACTGATAATGATCTCTCTTATGTCAGGAAATGATTTTAGAATGAAGCAAAGTTTCTCCAGAAGTGCCTGCACACCAAATCTCACAATCTCAAACCTCTATTTTTCTTTTAATGAAATTTCTTCAAATAGTAACAGGAACAAATGAGATTTTGTCTTTGGTTCACTGAGTAACCAACAGCCACTCAGCTCTCTGAAAATGTATTGTCTGCCATATTTCACTTTTCTTTGCTCTCAAATATCAAAGCCCTGCAAAGCATAAAAAAGGAGATTCAAGATGAGATATAAATATAGGCTGGGAAAAGTTTTTTTTTTTACATTTTAAAGGTGTTAGTATGCACTGGTGCAACACCAACGCATGTACAATTACGTTTGTTGAAATTAACTTGGATGTTCAAAGTATGTTCCTGTCCTTTATGCTCAGCACCAGAGCGAGACTGCTTTTCATAGAACATGCTCATCAGAGAAGCGAGTTCTAAAATGCTTTTTGATACTCTAGTTTGGCCCATTTCATTCAGTTATCGTCATTTTCACAGTCCCCAATACATATTTTATTTCACATCACACCCGTAACCTTCAGGGTTGTTGAGGGTTGTATGGTGCAGAGCATAGCACTGTTCAGGAATTAAATTATCTCTTTTACTGTACGTGTCAAAGAACTTTAAATATCTTGGCTACTTTAGGGTTTGTATCTATGTATGCATGTAGGCATGCATGCATGCAGAACCACCTCCAGCCGTAATGAATGCAGCATGGAAATTGCCTTCTTTATTCATCCCCGGGGCGGAATTCAGGTGTGATAGGAGCGACAGCAGTAAGAGTGAAACACAGGAGAGTTACAGGTACGAGTGTGTGCTTTGTCTGTAAAACATGTAACATAGGTTACTGTGTCATTAGTCCACCTGGGTCTTATTTTGATATTTGATACTGTATTATGCTAATGAGAACAAAACGGGAGAGTTTTTTTAATAAAAAGCAAGATTTATATTTTTTTCTTTATTTTTTCCCCCTAAAATGTTGAGTAGCCAATAATTATTTACCCCCTTTTCACACCAATTCCTCCCCACACACATTTCTGTGTTGACACTGCTGTTGTATCCTTCTGACTCACCTGCCAGTGAGGAGCCCCCACCGGGAGGATGTAGGGCCTTCGTCCTACTGCTCCCGCCCAACACTCCCTGCTGACAGGCTCCGTAGGAGTACATGCAATGACCAATATAACACCCTCCCCGCCCGAATTCCCTCCCCCGAAACACGGGCCAATTGTATCCGCATGTACGGCCGACAAAGCCGAATGCACCACGGTGGATTTGAACCCCCCCCCACCCCAAAAGAAACTATATTTTGACAAAATTGTTATTTCTTTACTATGAGAAAATCTTGCGGTTGTGGCCTACACATTTAAATGGAAATGGCTTTATTTCTGACCTTCGTTGCAGTATTGGTGAGCTTTGAATTATTTTATCTTGGAAAAGCATATGCTGGCTACAATATTGGCCGGAACTACTGATGACCTCTAGTCTTCATAATGGGGCAAAGAGAACAACAAAAAGTGAAAACTTAAGCACTTTTTTCTGGTCTGACTCAAACAGCTGTTGTGCAAAGTCAAAGCAACAAGGTATTTCAACTACAATTTACTTTGTAGTTCTTCACATTATTAGCTGTTGACAGGTGGTTAGCTTTCCTGTTCCATTTTGGTTCTCTATTTTATAATGCCCTGCAGGCTTGCAAAGCAGACTTGACACACATCATCTGTATTCATTTTCTTATGTTTCTACTTTAACTTAAGAAATTCATAGCAGAGGAGATATGTAGCAGATATTGAAAATGAATAAATGCTGGACAATAAAAAAAAGAGGTGCAATAGTTTTGTAATAGTTGAATGAGGTCAAAGGCAAGCTTGCTTAAGCACTTTCAACTTGGCTAATTTGGGTATGCCATTATAGGCAAAATTCCAAACATTTCACAAATACTGTATAGTATGGTTTCACCCCTCAACTGCATACATAATAACTTGCATTTCTGTCTTGACTTTCCTCAATATATAGGTCAAACAATTCCTGTCAAATGCAGCTATTTTGCACACCCACACAGTTATAGCTAACCATAACTGTGCGACTGCACATCGGTTGTGGAGCACCAGTGATTGACCTGGTGCCCTGTGATTATTTCCACCTTCTAATTTGATCACACTAGGACAAGAACATAGTATATATATATCATTGGTGTCAGGCACCTCTTATCTCTATATTCTAACTTTTGGTGGTTTTTCGTAAATTAACGCCCTACTTGATCATACTACAGCGTCACACAGAAGCATCAAAAGTAGCAGATCCACAAGCTCTGAATTTGAATCCTGAAAAGTAACAGTTTTGGACAAAAAAAAACTTTTAGTCTCAGGTATTTATATACAACTCGGGCATATTTGCATACTTGCATTGAACTTATGGCAAGCTGACCCAGCTAATATGGCGGCAATGTTGACATACGGCCCTAGTGGCCACAGCGGCATCTGCGTATTTATGTCTATGCACTGGAGCGCCAGGCACTTGGGGTGACATTTGGAATTGGCGTACAGTATGCTGTGATCTATGAAGGCCGTCCTGAAAAGACAATAGACCACAAAAGCAACATAAATCAATTATAATGAGTAGGGGAGCCCATCTAGCTAATTTAGTATAGTAATTTTTGGCTTTGGAATAATAGTTTATTTATACCTTCCCTAACGAGTAAACATACCTGTGCAAAAGGCCTCCACCATAAGACTCATATTAAGGGCAAGACCACTTTGGTAGAGGTTTGGGTTGTGTAGTTACCTTGCCATGATGTAACTCCAAAGGTGGGCAAGAAATAAAAAATAATTGCTCCATTGATTAGAAATTGATAATTCAAAATATGCTCCTCATTGACTTACATTGTATGGTAAAACAGCTCTCAATGTCACTCTTTTAACACATAAACGTACGCAAACAAAGTTGATTCAGACAATATAGAACATCACCAAACCCAGTACTGTTTTTTTTTTAAATAAAAATGTCAACTTCCTGTTGATTTTGCCATTTTTTATAAGTAGAAAACCTGGACTGGATCCGCGGATCCGGATCCAGATCTTCAAATAGTAAAATCAACAGGTAGTAAAATCAACAGGAAGTTGACATTTTTATTAAAAAAAAAACAGTACTGGGTTTGGTGATGCTCTATATTGCCTGAATCAGCTATGTTTGGGTTCATTTATGTGCTAAAAGAGTGACTTTGAGAGCTGTTTTACCGTACAATGTAAGTCAATGAGGAGCATTTTTTTAATTATCAATTTCTAATCAATGGAGCAATTATTTTTGATTTCTTGCCCACCTTTGGGGTTACATCATGGCAAGGTAACTACACAACCCAAACCTCTACCAAAGTGGTCTTACCCTTTAACACATTGACCGCCAGAGGTTAATCTCATAATGTACTCACCAGTGCCAACGTTTTATTGTTGTTTTTTGTTTTTTTCACGTCGCCACAGATCTTGTTAAAATCCTTAAGATTGAGCTGTGCACTGTTTGTAAACATCGCGGAGATCTCACTGCTTCTACCAGTGAAGACCACGTGTCAAACGGAGCCGCCATGTTTGAGTTCTGACCGTTTAAGTTAACATGGGAAATGCGAGGATGAAAAACTACATGTTTACAGGGGCTTTTACAGGGGTTATTGTGTACGACTTAGAATGGAGGCAGACGGGAAACAAAAAACGTGATCGCACTTCCGGTCGAGATCGGGTGGTGTTACACTGAAAATGGTCCCCCTAGAAAATTAAAAAAAAAAAAAAATTAAAAAAAAAGGAAAAAGCACCACAGCCCGTAGGCTACGGGATTGGCGCTTAACCGTTGGATTTAACGGCCCGTAGAACTACGGGCCCGGCGGTAAATGTGTTAAGTTAATTTACAGTTTGCTGTGTTTTGACTCTATCAGTCTCTTGCAGGAATTCTTGGACAATCTATTGGAACAAATCCATGACATACAGTTCTAACAATAACCATCTTCAGGGTAATTGGCATGGATTGGTGGCGGGGACTTGCTGATTCCTCATTCCTTGACGCAACTTGTTCCATAACGCTGTCCCCCCATTGAACTTGTTAGCCTTAATTGGGTCTTCTTTAATTTGCTTATAATCACCGCTAGCGGCTAGGTCCCCTCCTAATCTAACATTCTCTGGAGCGGATGATTAAGGGCCATATACACTCTGGGGTGGTAGGGACCTAATACGAGGTCGATAACACCCGGATCGATGGGCGTCTCCGGACTCTTGGTGCGTGAGGCACAGGGGAGGCTGGAGAGCGTTGAGTGACAATGGGGATGAGTTGACCTTTCGCTTTGCTCTTTAGTTCACTGCCACCCCACTGTGACTGGCAGTCAGGGCCCTGCCAATGCCTGGCGAGGAGAGGGAAAGAAGGGAGGAGCAGATGGTAAGAGTGAGAAGAATGGGGACGATACAATAGAGGAGGGGTACTGCTGGTCGACAAAGGAAGGGGGAGCGTGGGGGTGAACAACATGTCAGGGGTAGCACAACCTGGGTAACCCATTCGGTAAAATGTCTCTGGGGGCACCACCTCCTTTTTTGTGTAGAAACAGGAATTCGGTTTGGCTCCTCCCCTTTCTTAGTCCACTTCTTCCCGGGTGCTTCTGTGTTTATTATTCCTATTAACAACAACCCTACATGTTTAGGGCAGTGGTGCTGACACATTCTGCTGTTGGCAGAATGTGTCTTGAGAGATTAGGGGTAGCATGACTGGAGCCTGACCGATACTCGATTTTTGGGTCTGATCCAGATATTGGAGAATCCTAGCCCACTAACAATTTTTGACTGATATTTCCTGATAGCTGAGTGGTTAAGGCATGTACCACATACAGTAGGCTCTGATGTCTGACACAGAGTCTCAGGTTCGATTCGCAAACCCAGTGGACCTTTGCTGCATGTCTCGCACGACTCTCTCTGTCTCTCTTCACAGAAAAAGCCCCAAAAATATAAAAAAAAGAAGATGGGGAAAAAAAAAAAGGTTGAATAAATATGAGTGTATACAACAAGAGGTGTTTATACAGGAGGTATAAGGTGATGAGTAGAGGTTGTCTCATGAGAGGAGAAGTTGCTGTGTCATGACTGTCCTTACTTGGCTCCGGGTGTCCTCGAACTGGAAATGCACATTAAAATGGATGTCAAACAAGCAGCCATTCACAACACGACACAGTGCAATGTTGTCCTCTCATCCTTTGATCGCTCCATGGTTGCTGCTCAAGGTTGTCTAGATGCTCTTCCTGTTCACACAAGTGGACAGGCAGAACGCTGTCCTGTTTATTAAGTTCCTTTTTAGACCCTGGCACTTGTAATGTGCTATGTTGTTTCCAATCCTAAATGATGTTGGTGGTAGTAGATGGGTGAGCCAAAGAAAAGGTAGAATGAATGACTCTATTAACTGGTGGTGAATGTAATTCTAATTTAGCCTAACAACGTGACACAACGCATTGCGTTAGATTGAGAGTCAGCTATTTTTTGACAAGCAACACTATCATGTGACGGTTAGCATGCGTTAGGCTTTAGCCAGCTGGCCAGGGTGTTTTCTAGCCCCCTGTAGTCAAAACGTGCGGTAATTTGTTGAGTGCATTTGTGCCCCTTCCCACATCACACCCACCAGTTGACCCTCCATTTTCATCGCAACTCATGCCAAGGTAAGGTCAAGGAGAATTTAATTGTCAGCACATTGTGCTCTAAGCCCAGAGACCGAGAAAACCTCACCATGTCATTCTTTCTCATTTTTCTTTTCCCACTTTTTCTTTTTCACCTTTCTCAATCTGCATGGTAAACACTGCAATTATTGCTCCTCTTAAAGTGTTGGCCTGGGTGATGCAATATCCTCCACCTGATTCCATGCTTATGACAACTCATTACTCGACGCGCTCTAAACGTGATGGAATGCTGGCCTTTGACTATTATTGTCCCGCTGGTTTTAATAATGCCGCGTAAATCATGGTAATGGATTTGTTTGTGTTTTCATGTCTATTTACCGGCGCTACACAGAAGGCGGATGATCAGGCCATTTTGCCAGGCCCTGTTAATTACCCAATGGCTATTTTTAATCCGTCATAAGCTCCTCGATGGGCTGTATAGCGGGCCTCGCTGGCACCTTAATCAGCTAAGTGAGGTTGCGGCAGACGTATACCTTTCACATTTTAATCCCTTTCGTTAGCATGAACCCCATTGCTCAGCATCCTCCCCGGAGTCAGCTTCAGTGGAAAGGTTTCTGCAGGTTTATGGTGCAGTGTGAGGTTTGAAACATATACTGTACGGTATGTGGTCCAATCTAGTGAATGCTCCACATTGTTTATATAGTATTTTACATTTCACAGGATATTGGCAGATATTTAATGGCACAGTGTCGGGTCTCTGCTGTAAATGTAAAGTGTCTTGAGACAACTTGTTGTGCACTGTAATAAAATGCAATTGAATGATTATGAATGAACCACTTTCAACCTGGCATCCGTATTTTGGTCATGTCATTACAGGCGAAAGATTTCAAAAACTTCCCTAAAGATCAAAAATGGCTCATCTACAAACTCACAAGGTGTCGCAATGTGACACGTGAGCTTGTCAGCTTGTTACACTATCGTACAACACGTTTGAAATGGGGCTTAAAGTGGTTGATAATCACATTCTAAAATGTGACCATTAAAGAAATGTGGTGCTTTCTCAAATGAAAGAGGCCATAACGCGCGACAGTAACACTTACTCCCCCAGGCCGTCCAGAAACGCTGTCTGAGCCTGACAGACAACTAGTTCCAGCCTCACCAGTGAAGTGAGTGAATGTTAACATGGGCATTTCTGTATACTCAAAATATTTCTCCTGACTTAGAACAACCTGACAAGCTTGGTACTTACAGTATGCCTTCCAGCTACATGGGAGGTTACTCGATAACAGCAACCAAACAAGATATACTGTATCTGCATTAGTGCTGAGGCTGTGTAGATTTGGCATGACTGGGGGACAGTTTATGTGGCTGGCAATGCTGCAGTGCAATGGAGCATGCATGATTCTGAATACTACAGTTTGTGAATGTGTAGATATCTACTCAATTTATGCTGTGTGCACACAGTGTCCTGTCCTGTGCGTGTGTGTGTGTGTGTGAGAGGAAGATAATACAGAATACATCTCAGTGATTTACCCCCCTGGTGACTGCTTACATTAAATACACTCAGGAGCCATAATAATTTCTTACCTTACATATTTGGTTCCTCCTGGCAGAGCTCTTATAGTTTTTCATGCAGGTTGGGCACCGTTCACATTTGAAACCGATACAGGTACTGGTACATGTACCTGGATTCCTGTATTTTAGTTCGGAGAAATAGGTCCAAACTTTTTCAATTTAAATAAATATGTATATTTTAGTTGTAACAAGCCTTATATGTCAGCTACGCCCAAAATAGAGATGTCAGGTTGAACTGAGTTCCGTACCCGAGTGACATTGTCAAAGACAGTGTCACCATCCTGCAGATGTCTGAAAGACAGTAGAAGTATGGGTTCTCTGTGACTGGCTGCATACGTCATTGGTCCTCAAAGTGGGGTCCGGGGACCCGCAGGGGTCCTTGGGGGGGTACCAGGGGTCCCCAGCGAAATTAGTTAACTCATTTAGTGCCACTGGACGTAAAATACGTCCTATGTAATAAGCCCTGTGCCACAGGACGTTGACATTTTTTTTTTTTTTTTTTTTTGAAAAAAATGTTCAGAACACAAGATATGATGATTTGAAAATGTTCTGCTCCATTCACTTCTTGTTTAACTTCTTACTGAAAAAGGCTGTATCTCGGCTCCTAAGCACTTTTTTTTTACAATGAATTTTGGCTGTGGCACTGAATGGCACTTTTTTACAATGAATTTTGGCCAGTGGCACTGAATATAGCGTCATAATCAATTTTACTTTGGCTATTCAAAAATAGCAGATATACAAGCTCATAGCGCGGCACCGAGTGCCACGCTATGAGCTTGTAGATCTGCTATTTTGGAAAAATCCCTGGCACAAAATATTTTTGAGATAGGGGTCCGCAGCCAAATACATATCATTTTTGGGGTCCTTGACATGAAAAAGTTTGAAAAGGTTTTTCATGCTCATCAGGACCTATCACTGGGGTGGAAGCGGGTGGAAGGGGTCAGACAGAGTAGAATGGAATACACAACAAACACAGATGCTTTATTACCGCATTAACCCTGGTGTCCCTATTTTGGGCATGTCATTATAGGTGGCGTTTCCTCAAAAGTGCATGTTCTATGCATTGTGACGCAATGAGTTGTGAGCTTGTAGATCGGCTTTTTGCACTATTCACCGTACAATAGGGGTGTGCCGATACACTAATTTCACCAAACGATACGATACGATATCTGGCTCACAACTTCGATACGATTTCGATACGATACGATACGCACTTTTTTATGATGAAAATATATGGGGGAGAAAAAATGCAAACAAATAATTCTGTTTTTGCATTATTCAGACGCAAACTTGTAGCTTTTCAGCTACAATAGCCGTTTTGAATCCAAATAGGGCAATAGTGTGACACCTGACCCGAAAAAAAAAACATGTTGTCACCCTTTTCACCTCGGGGCTGTTTGCATGCCTGATTATTATTATTGTAACAAAAAAAAAAGGAAAAAAAAGGGTTTTTATTCTTTTCAAAACGATATTTTTCCCCCCCAAAACGATACATATCGTCACGAAAACGTATCGCGATATATCGCGGGACGATATATCGGCACACCCCTACCGTACAATGAAATATAGGGTTTATCTTACACAAGTTTATCTTACTATCTCAAAACCAATCTTTCATTGGAAAAGCCTTTTTTAATTAACCTGCTGGTCCAACCTAACTTCAACCCCAACTCTAACCACAAACTAACCCTGAGCTCAAATCCCTTACCATAAAATAAACCATAACCTTAATCCCTAATCATAACCTGACTTTTTTCATAATTATAAACCTAACTCTTTAAAATATATTTGTATAGTCCCTGACACTACTAACTCTTTACAGTTGCTGATGTGTGAGGGTATAAACAAGCATGAGTCTCCAGCCGCATCTTTTCACTGGGAGGGTGTAATGTGTGCGGAGGAACAAACTATCCTACCTAGTCCTTTTCCTAGTCCTTCTCCCCAACCAGTAGGAGTCACTAGTGCAGTGACAGAGATTACCCTCTCCGCCTGGCTTCTCACCCTCAAACACGGCCAGTTGTTCTCGTTGGAGCGCCCAGACAAGCTGGAGGCACCGCTGGAGGCACCGCCTGAATTTGAACCCATGGTGGTTGGGAATAACCTTTGTAAAAAAAAAAAAATTAATCATAAAAATTACCCTTTTCCAGAACAATATCCCCACGAGGTCAATTGTCAATGGGTAGTAAAATGAAGGTAATAAAACATGGTCACGCACGCACATACGCACGCACGCACGCACGCACGCACGCACGCACGCACGCACGCACGCACGCACGCACGCAGACACAGGCACAGGCACAGGCACAGGCACAGGCACAGGCACAGGCACAGGCACACGCACACGCACACGCACACGCACACACACACACACACACACACACACACATACACACACACACACACCAGTTCTACTGGTGTTTATTGTCATTCCCAATTCATTATTTTGTCCTTCTGTTATTTTTAGATAATTAAATGCCTTAGCAATACTGTCCACCTAATATTCATGGCAATAAGGAACTGAATTGAAAAAAAGGAAGTGGAGTAGAACAGAGAGAGAACAGGGACACCCAAAGAGACACGCAGGCAAAGATTTATTGCTTGGGTCAGTGATCCAAAAAGCTATTTTGCTCTTCATCTCTTCTCTCACAAAGAAGAATGTTTCAATGAAGCCTCGTGAGCTGGGCTTTGTCCCCTGTTCCTGAACCTCCGGGCACTGCCTGCGGTCCGTCCGTTTACTTGCTTTGGAACACCTCTGTGTCACCTAAGCCTCGTGCTGGCACCAGATGTCTCTTTTTGGCACTTTTGAGATTTATTTCCCTTAAAAACAAGCATATATCACAACGAAGAACAAACTAACAAACTTTTAAACACTTTGAATGTGATTTTTGAAGTATGGTTGTCTCGGATGTTGATTAACTTCAAGACCAGCGACGACACACTTAAATGCCAAACATAATCTGCATTCAAAACACAGTCAAATCCTGTTAATTTAGCTCTGAGAGCTCATTCGTACACTCTCTGCATTACAAATGGATACACTGAGGATTTTTACTGTGAAGGGTTAGTCATGGCATCGTTGTGTCATGCAAATGTCACCACTACCTGAAATTCGTTTTGATTTGGATAAACACAGCCTTTTTTGTTACTTTAAATACAAGTTTTACGATGTGGCTTCTAGGGGCCCAGCCATCTAGTGAGTGAGTCTGTCTGTCCGTGAGTGCGTGTTTCTGCGGCTACAACCTGCATTTCTTTCCACATATGTTTTATATATTTTTTGAAATATTTATCTTTAATTATATACCGTAATGGAAGTCAAGGGTGGTCAGATCGGGCTGAAACCTTGCCCAAACATGGAGTCATATATCATAGATACATCACAGATGTCTGACATCACAGACTGGCCACATGAAGCCAAAGATCCATAGGTAAGCCATGCCGTTATTAGACCTTGTCTTGTTCAAGAAATAGTCGGATGGCTTATTGTGTATTGGGCCGACTAATAGGTACTTAATGGCAGGTTAGGGGAAGTCTGTGCCCTCAGGGATATGTGCAGAAAAACGCAGATCCAGTAATTGGATCAGTTATGTTAAATGGGGCAAAGGGCATAAAGATGGCAACCGTCTAGACGGATATTTCTCAGCACTCCCGCTATTCATTAAACTCATGGGATAGGAGTCACAAGACTCTGTGAAAGGAACATTGGTGGATGGGGACATCACGCTAGGTGCACGGGGAATATACACACCGTAGTCTGTGACTATTCTGATGTGAAAGACAGTGGGCTCCCGCATATTGATTTTCCAATATGGCAGCGGCGGTGTGGTGTATGGCTAATGGCTAAATGAGCACAGGGATTTACGGTCATCAGACTACGACAGGCGTGACTGGAACAGCCACCTTTTATGCATACACATGAATACAAAACATGTCTTTCTCTGGCGGGTCACGCAGCCCCATGTCTTATTCATGTCCCCGGCCCTCGTTGGTGTGACATATTTACAATGAGCCGGTGGAGCACACCGTGACAGATGTTAGGGCTTTACCTCGACCCCAAACAGCCCACAACCACTGGGGATTCAGCATCAATACCACTCTACCTGTGAGAGAGAGAGAGAGAGAGAGAGAGAGAGAGAGAGAGAGAGAGAGAGAGAGAGAGAGAGAGAGAGAGAGAGAGAGAGAGAGAGAGAGAGAGAGAGAGAGAGAGAGAGAGAGAGAGAGAGAGAGAGAGAGAGAGAGAGAGAGAGAGCCCAAAGGAGACGTCCTGTCTGATCGGATTGATGCTGATGAGGCCCTCGGCCTCCGCTGCAATCCATCGTGATCCCACACGTCTGCGCTGTCATCTCTCTTTGTACACACTGTTATGCTTCAACGTTATTGAACCACCCAGTGTCCCTGAGAAATGACAGGCAGAAGGAGGGGGGTCGAGTTGCAGGGGTGGGTGGAGGACTTATGGCGTTGTGTGTGTGTGAGGCTGTGTGCATGTGTGGTTGTATGCCCAAGTAGAAGTATATGCATATCATACTTGTGATTGTAATCATATTATTGGGTGCAAGTGTCTATATTGTCTGCTTGGCTGTCGGTATGTGTATGCATTGTTTTTCCTCTATGTTATTTCCTGGCTTTCCTGCATTTCAATTTGGAAGGTGAAGTTCTGGTCTTCAAGATACCACATTATATTGAGAACACCTGTGACAAAAGTTTTGTAAACTGTAATGGCTTTAAAGTTATACAGTGCAGGTCCACAAATAAAGATTTTTAGTAGCCTCTGCTGGTCATTACCGTCACTGCAGGTCGTTCGTTTATATCCTCTGTTACCCAGAATTACATTAGTTTTCACCGGAAGACGGAAGCGTTTCAAAAAGCGTTCTTTTAATTGTTTTATACGATCTGTGGATCGTTTCTCTTAGCCAGTGGAGCTTAAGTTACCGTAAGCTGTGTTTTCTTTTTCTGTTTTTCGATCTTCAAATCATACAATCTCTTAAAATCAGCGTGAGTTTCCTTTTTGTTATTAGCGCGGTAGTTCCTGGCCAAACAGGAAACCGGTGCGGTAGTTCCTGGCCAAACATGAAACCGGTGCATTTCCGCTTCCGTTTTCCGGCCAGATGACGTCATTTTCGCGGGAAAGACACCTATCACCGTTCAATAGAAAATATATGTATAAAAGGCTTTCGGGGGTGAAATTCATGGAGTGGGTGTTGTGAAACTTTTGCCACTCACAAAAGATATACAATTTAATTTTAGTTTTGTTGAAAAAGTTACCTAGTATTACTTTAAAGTTCAACTGAAATTATGTCTAAGCTTGTGTTCGTAAAACTTTTTGCAGGGCCCAGCGGCCGGCAGTCCATATCCCTTACTGACTCATCATTGTTGAAACACAGTTGTGTGACTGAGTTATCTGTCTAATAAAGAAGTAGCCAATCGAAGCACAATTGTCCCTCCAGGCTATGGGATAAAAAAAGCTTGCAAGAACAATGGCGGTCTGTCAGTAAATGATCTCTATTTCACCTACACCTATTGTTCTGCCCTTACAATACGTATAGTATAGAGTCTGTATGGCTTGGCAGACAGCTTACAAAGTGGTCCCAAAAAAGCTCCTTAGACACTGGCATCGTTTGGGGTTCTTTACTGAGGGTCACTTAAATTGTAAAACTGAAAATACAGAAACATAGAAAACACAAACATTTGTGTCATAATCCAAAAACATATTCTTATTCATCACAAGTTTGCAAAATGAGCACATGTTGTAGTAGAGCTGTACTAGTTACATTCAAAGATTGATATACACAAACATGTTAGGACAGATCTTTAGCAAACATAAAACATAAGCTTTAAGAGCATATATAACAGACACAAACTTACAGACTTATCTTGTCCAAGGCCTGATAGAAAGGATTCACTCAACATGCAGAGTGCTCTTGACAGTGTGCTGGTTTGCACTGAACTGATTTAGAAACTGACTAATCCCCTAATTAACTCACCTGGTGAGCCTGACCAGGTGTAGAGGATTACTAATTTGGCACAAGGTACATACCACACACAATATACATACAAGGCCTCAAGGTGGCAGTATATCACACATAAGGTAGACAGCACACTCCCCCCTATGGTATAATTGTGGTTATGCCATTAATCCTTTCGTACTCTGTTGTCCTTGCGTGGTATTGTCTCAGAAACCATTCCAAGTGGCCATTCATTCCTCTCCGTCAGGGAGTCTTTGAGCAGGACTACATCTCCCACTTGAAGATTGGGTTTGTGGCTCTGCCACTTCTTTCTGCGCTTCCAAAGGGCATTTGCAAGACGTGGCACTTTCTTCCACTGTTTTGAATATAGGTCTGTAGTGCTAAAGTCTCCTGAAGGTGCAGGTACATTTCCCGTCTTTTGATTCAGGATCATCGCAGGTGTCAGCACTGCTGGCATATCTGGATCTGTTGAGACATGTACTAATGGCCAGCGGTTCATTACAGGCTTTACTTCCGTCATTAAGGTGACCGAGACTTTGCGGGTCAAATGGCCCCCAACTCTGAGCAAAGAGTCCTTATCAAGGATAGGGTTGAGTTTCCTTAGTGGACTGGACTTCATGATCTCTTTGCCTTCCTTTAAACACTTTATCTCTTCTTTGAAACACTCCTGCTGTACACACTTGAGGACAGTGTTTTGTGCTTGCAGGGCAAGGTCGGTGTCATCTTTGTTTGCTGACTTGGAGAAAGCTCTGGCTCTGGCCAATCTGTGTGAACTCAGATGTGTTGCAGAGATTTTGGTTGTGAACATCTTCACATCTTGTCTGATTTCTGGAGTTTGTTTGAACACCTCACTCCCGAGGTTGCTAATTTCATTGAATGCGTCAGGGTCCTTGTAGTTCTCTTTAATGAGAAGGTGTCTGGGACAAGGATCAAGATAAGATGGACAGCTACTGAGTATGTTTGTTTTGTGGACATTGACAGTAGCAGACCTGTGAGCTCCTTGTAAACAAACTTCTCCTACAACAACCCAACCTAAGTCAAGACGTTGTGCGAATGGCAAGTTGTGAGGTCCATTGTACTGCTCTCTCGCCTTGTGGACTTCAAGGACATCTCTTCCAAGCAATAACAGGATGTTAGCGTCAGGATCTACAGGTGGAATCTGGTTTGCGAGAGGTTTGAGGTAAGTATAGTGACTTGTGATTTCTGGGGACGGGATTTCTGACCTGTCACCAGGTATACTGTCACATTCAATCAGGGTTGGCAGTTGAACGTGAGTATTGCCATCAAGCGATTCCACTGTGTAATTGTGTGCCCTTCTACCTGCTGTCTCAATGCTGCCTGAACAGGTCTTTAGGGTGTATGGAAGAGACTCGACTCCAATGTTGAAGATGTCGAAGAACTCCTTCCTTGCCAAAGATCTGTTACTTTGGTCATCCAATACTATGTATACTTTGATGGCCTTTTCTCTGTGCCCAGCCGGGTACACTTTTGCCAAACATATCTTCGAGCATGATCTCGCTGTAATTACTGCACCACACACCTCTGTACGTTTAGTTGTGACGACTGACTCTCCATCCTCTGTATTATCACTTTGCTCCCCGCCTTCATCTTCCTGTGGCGATACGTTTGTCACCTGTACTGGGGCCGGTCCCGGATGTAATGCAGACATGTGTCTTTCACTGTTGCATTCACGACAGTATATCGGCCGATCACAGTCCTTTGCGCGATGTTGTGTCGATGAGCAACATCTGAAGCATATGTTTCTGTCTTTAAGATACGCCTTGCGTTCATCCAACGGTTTGTTTCTAAAGGTTCGACAATTTCTGAGAGGATGTGGCATGTGATGAAGAGGGCACTCTTTACCTGGATCGTCGGTTGCAATCTTTGGTTGACTCTCTTGAGACTCTGATTGAAGAGCAGGATTCGTCTCCGACTCTGATTTCACTTCTGTCTTCCGTACCGCCACGGCGGGTCTGTAACCTTGGTTTGCAGGTTTCTCTGTTTTGCAGCTGCTGGCACTGCCTGAAGCTAAAGTAGCAAAACTGGGGTCATTTCGTACTTTCGCTTGTTCATAGACAAATCTGACAAACTCGGAGAAAGGTGGGTAGGTAACTAGGTAATCTCTCTTATATCTAGAGCCATGCATTATCCACCTTTCCTGCAAGTTATACGGTAGTTTTTCAGCTATCGGGCTGACCCCTCTTGAGTTGTCTAGATAGGCGAGGCCTTGAAGGTAGCCACCATCTTTTGCTGCTTCAATTTCAAGAAGTAAGTCTCCCAGTTCCCTTAATCTCAAATTGTCTCTATTTGCAATTTTTGGAAAGTTTTCCAATTTGTCAATGAGTGCACTTTCTACAATCTCAGGTGCTCCATAGGATTCGTCAAGCCTCTGCCACAGGAGGAGGAGTCCGGTTTCGGCATTGTGGACATGCAATGACCTCATTCTTTTGGCATGCACCGATGATTGTGGGCCTAGCCACTTGGTCATTAGATCAAGCTGTTCTCTGGCTGTTAAGTTTAGGTCTTTGGTAGCACTTAGGTATGACTCTTTCCAAGACCAGAAATTCTCTGGTTGGTCATCGAAAAGCAGAAGGCCAGAGCTTACCATCTCACGGCGCAGCAAGTATTTCGCTAGGTCAGATGCGTCTGATTTTGCCGGGTTATGATCTGGTGTACTGTTAGACTGTTTCTGTTGTGGCGTACTGTAAGAATGTGGCTGTTGTGGCTTAAAGGAGTAACCTTGTTGGTTGTATGCAACGTGTGCATCATGGTCCGTACTTTGAAAGCTGACACCTCTCCTGGGTTCTGCTCTCGTGGCTGGATGAAAGGAGGGTACACTGCGGGTTTGTGGTTGAAGAGGACGTAACTCCATTGATGCATTGCTAAAGGAATGATAACTCAATTCACCATCATCACAATTACCTTCCATATTGTAATGTGTAGTGGAGTGTGGCACCTGAGTTGAGGTAGGTTCTGTCTGCTTAGGGTTGGTTTGTGAAGGGTTAACTCCTTGTGACTGTTGCTGCACATGGACAGTGTGTGGAGGGTTACCTTCTAGTGACAGTTGCTGCACATATTCTTTAGTGCGTTCAACAGGGTCAAGCGGCGGTGTGTTAGTGTTTAGTTCATGGAATGAACCTTCTCTTTCATCCTCTACAGCTCCTTCCAAGAATTCAGCTTCTGCCAATGCTGCTGTAGCTTCCTTTTCTGCCCCGAGAACATGCAAATCTGCCTGCAATACAGCTTGTTGCTTGAGTAGGTCGGCTTCTCTTTTAGCAAAAGTAAGCTTGGCTTGGGCAGCATGAACCTTGGCGCGTGCCTTTGTAGCAGCTGCACTTATATTAGATGTGTTGGATCCACTGGAGTGAGTAGAAACCTTAGATCGTGTTTCAAATGTCTCTTCTCCTGGCTTTGCATTATCTTGTGACTCCATGTTGGTGCTGGTTACTTTACAGGATTTGGTGTCTGTGCTGCAGTGTTGAACTTCTCCAATCCTCTTGAAATGACCACATTGAAGGAAGTCTTTTTACTGTTCTGCCCTTACAATACGTATAGTATAGAGTCTGTATGGCTTGGCAGACAGCTTACAAAGTGGTCCCAAAAAAGCTCCTTAGACACTGGCATCGTTTGGGGTTCTTTACTGAGGGTCACTTAAATTGTAAAACTGAAAATACAGAAACATAGAAAACACAAACATTTGTGTCATAATCCAAAAACATATTCTTATTCATCACAAGTTTGCAAAATGAGCACATGTTGTAGTAGAGCTGTACTAGTTACATTCAAAGATTGATATACACAAACATGTTAGGACAGATCTTTAGCAAACATAAAACATAAGCTTTAAGAGCATATATAACAGACACAAACTTACAGACTTATCTTGTCCAAGGCCTGATAGAAAGGATTCACTCAACATGCAGAGTGCTCTTGACAGTGTGCTGGTTTGCACTGAACTGATTTAGAAACTGACTAATCCCCTAATTAACTCACCTGGTGAGCCTGACCAGGTGTAGAGGATTACTAATTTGGCACAAGGTACATACCACACACAATATACATACAAGGCCTCAAGGTGGCAGTATATCACACATAAGGTAGACAGCACACCTATACATGATTACATTTTAAAGGTTTCATGACATTCAGTTTTACAACACATTAAAAGTCTTTATCATGGACCTTCAAACGTGTATTAAAATGTTTTAACTGAAAAATCCACTTTAGTGATCCATCGTAGGTTTTTTTCTCTCTGTTTTCTAAAGCCTTTTCAACTTCAATGAAAAAATAAGTCTTTGCCTGCGGGTGTCGCTGTTGAGGGATTTTGCCTGTCAATCATCGCCTCTGCTCCGCCCCCCCCCCTCCCAGCACTTTAGCCTAATTATTCAGAAAACCCCATGCAGACCACAGAAAATCCACTGAATGTTCAAAGTTCAGGTTTTGGGGGTGTAATTGAGGTCATAAAACAAAACAAAAAAGTGAAATATATATATATATTTTAAAAGAATGTCATGAAACCTTTAAGCAACAAATAAGCCAAGCAGTTGCTCAGTCTTGTTTCATTTCACAATGGCTAGTTTGCATTTCCATAGAGGAAACGGTTGCTATGTGGTTGCTACCCTGTCACATTCAACAATCTGATTGTCACTGCCCACACGACACTGGCCGAGTGTTGTGCCTTTTCCTGTATCATCATTTAGAATTTCTAGCATTTCATACCAAAGCATATCTCGACTAGCATGTATACTGTATTTGGTGCCAGCTTTACAAGGCTTGAGTCGTGTTTAAAATATAACAGTGAACTGTCAATACTAGTTCTTCTAGTTCTTCTACGAGGAAAATCTAGCACCAATAGTAAAGTTTTTTTTTTTATGTCTACACTTTCAGTGTTCATAGTTATCGGCAGTGGCTTCAAATGTATAAATAAACACTGTGTCGTCAGTACTTGAATGCAGCAAATGAAGACATGGACAAAGCCTACAAAGTGAACAGCTTCAAAACAGTCATCTGTCTTTCTGGAAAATGTTTTCAGTGCCTAGTGGTGTGCTAGTTGTTTCTGTATCAGCTACAATTTCAAAGTAAACATTTGGTTTATTTCTCTATGTGCAATGTTTGGTGCAGATCGGAGCAACTTTGCACCTGTGGCTCCTGCTGTGACTATAATATAGTCACAGCAGGAGCCACAGGTGCAAAGTTGCTAACACTAACACTGTTCAGGGGATGGCCAGGAGATAATATCTCCTGGCCATCCCCTGAACAGTGTTAGTGTCAAGTTTGGTACGGATTGGAGAAACGGTGCGCTTCGTATGTCCCGATGTTACGTTTGTGACGTCCACGATCCACAGTCCATGGTCGACTGACCCACCCTCCATAATTTTTTTAAAATATAGGATATGTTGGATAAATTCAACAGGATAAGGTTAACAATATCACCCTGCAGCTCTGGACAGATTATGGTGGTTCAGCCATCACCACGCTAGTGGTGCATTTCAGCACTACGTTGTGGTAGAAAAAGCAATGTGTCCCATATTAGAACCAAGCACTTCTAGAACTAATGATGAATCCAGTCTGAGAACTGCCAGCAATCGCTTCTGAAAAACAGAACAAGCATGTAGCACTGCTAGAGCTGCACAGTATTGTATGATTCCATTCCAATTGGTATTGGAATGGAATCCAATTACATTAATAATAAGGGTATTATACTTTCTTTTGTGTCAGTCCTAAACGGATAAATGTGTACCCACCCCATCCCTAATCATACACTGTTTATACTCTTAACTTTGCTAATAGCAGCAAATGGTGATGTGCACCATTAGTGAAAAGGGCCACCTACAGTAATGGAATCTAGAAATTCAACATAATGACATTCAATCTCATTGAATTACGTGAATGAACAGCATTTTATGCCCCAACAAATCCAACGTTTTTGCTTTGGCCTGACATTTCACTTTCCCAATGCAGGAAAAAAAACATTGTGTACGTTGATGCGTGCATATGCGGGCACATGCATGTGTGTGACTGAGAATGTTGTGGTTTAACATCCACTTGTGAAGCTGAGGAGCGAGGAGGGCAGCATGTATAATTTACTGCCTGCCACCCGCGCCGTTGCCGGCCAGAGGACTCCATTCCAGGGCGGAAGACAAGGAGCAGAAAATCAGCCCCCAAGTAAATCCTATTAGAGGACTAAACAGGACCCAGCCAAAGAAATGCTGCTTGACTGCCTCTCCTCAGACTGAGGGGTGAGAGAGAGAGAGAGAGAGAGAGAGAGAGAGAGAGAGAGAGAGAGAGAGAGAGAGAGAGAGAGAGAGAGAGAGAGAGAGAGAGAGAGAGAGAGAGAGAGAGAGAGAGAGAGAGAGAGAGAGAGAGAGAGAGAGAGAGAGAGAGAGAGAGAGAGAGAGATATTTGTGGCAAGTGATACAGTAAAAGAGAGGCAGGGAGTGAAACAGAGTGGGTGGGGTGAGCGAGTGCAAGAGAGAAGAGAGGGAGCAGGGTGATGGAGATGGCAAAATAATGACGGAAAAGAGAATTAAAAAGAGTAGAGACTGTGAAATATCAACCTCCACCCCTTGACAAGAGAGATGAGGTCATTTGAGACAGTGGACTCAGCTCGCTGGCCACATTGACTAACGGATGGAGCAAGAGATGCCATCGTGTATTTGGAAGCCATTGTTTGCATTATTGCCCAAGGACACAAATACAGAGTGGTATACCATCTGTCACCAGAATTGCAACCGCACAAGCTCTCTCAATATCTTCCTCCCTGCCACGGGTCTTCTACCATGCCCTAGCAACATGGATTTTATCTGGAGATGAGGCTAATCTAGTGTGTAAGCCTTCTCTGAGTGAAACCAAAGCCCTGCTTAAACCTGTGAGTGAAGGCTTGAATGGATATAAAGAGGCAACCGTGAAGTCATCACTAAATGTGTCTCACTTGACGGATTCTCACTTTTCCCATGAGGACTACACGTGTGATGATCACCACATCTATAAGACGTTTGCTTTTACTAAAGCAACAATCATCAAAACCCATTTCATGATTACGCTTCTTTTATTCACTTAGAGTCTGACTGTTGAAGACATTTTTTACTGCAAAAGCATGCAACAATTTTTTTTTACGAGGATTGAGGATCAATCAGCCTTACTCACAGATTGTCTCAGCTGGAGGGGATCTCAGATAAATAATTAATCTGCCATTACATGTTGTGTCATAATGTGCCTTGTGTTTCACAAAGCAGAGATTATGCATTGCGGAATTAGGCCAGAATCCATTCGCAAGCCCCATTTTGCCATGGCATAAGACACTGGCAAGATGGTCAGGGTTAATTTCTATTGTGCACAGCCACAGTGCACATTCAGGTCACGACTATGCATCGTTATTAGGCTTTATAATTATTAAGAGAATTAAAGAGTTTTGAAATCTTTTGCTGGAAGATTGATTTGACCTTCTTTCCCTTTTAATTAACCCCAGTCTAAAGTGCAGCTTGAGGACAGCCTCCCTCACTACAGGTACTCAATACTGGCTTCCATACTGCGGGGGTGATCCGTGGATTGACAAGACCAAGCCAGCAGTCATTCAGTCAATCACACATTGACATTTACAAAAACTAATTCCAATATAATGTGGATATCAAACAGATAGAATTATGAAAAAGCCTCGTGAAAAAAGAAACACATTTCATCAAATAAAAGTAAGGACTAAGATCTATTTTAAATAAATAATAATCCAAATAAAATCCTCATCTTTGGATAAATTAGGAGGAATGGACATTTTTGCAGCCCAGAAGCCGATGCTTTGTTTCTGTATAGATTACCATGTCATTATATTGTTAGCAATATTTTGTTAAGTCAAAAGAATATAAAGGCAGTTATCTGTGGGTCGTCTGTCTTTAAAATCCATAAATTCTCTTTCTGGGGATGATCTGTCTCCTCTCTTTTGACTGCATATGAGATACCGTACAAATTACTTCTTCTAAGAAGCTGACGTAAGGGAACCTTTCCGCTTAATGTACTTTAATGAATTATGTTCCTTTTACAGGTGACACAAGCTCTTCAGAAGGTAGAGAAACGGGGGGAAAAGGAAAAAAGTTCAACATTTATACAATTACGCATCCTCCAGCCTTTTTAAGCCCAAGTCAGTGTGAAGGATTCATTATTACACTTGAACAAAGCCAAGTACCTTCATGAACCTCCATTATTGTGTCATTCAGTCACATGCTGGCTTTTTCGCCTCAGACAAATTACGTTTCTATGTCATTGGGCAACGCCTTCGCTGTCATTTTAATCCCTGCATATTTGCTCCCCTCTCAAAAGAATCAGAATGGTGCAGTGGTTGTATAGAACTTATCGGGGCCTGCTTGTCGTGTGTATGTGAACGCGGGTGTGCGTGTCGGTATGCTAACTCCTTGCATTATGTTAGGCAACAGACCTGTCATGTTTGTGAGGATCCATGCAAAAACAGTAGAGGACGTTAATTAGCTGTGTATAGGGTTTATGTGTACACATGTATTAGTGTGTGTGTAGGCAGCATATCCTGGCTCACAAACTGAGCAATATCTGGGCCAAATGATGGCCCATACCCACTGCATAACATGCAGTGTGTAATACCAGTATGTATACAGTACATAGTTACATTACTATGCTATTCATACAGCCACACCAGGGACTTAGGGACATACTGGAAAATGCTAAAGGCCTTATTGAACATTATGAGCCTATGGCCAGATTAACACATAGATATCTTACATAATGCATGTGTACATGCATCCATTATGTATAAATGTCAGGTAAATAATTCAAGCTTGACAGTGTCCTAATCCTCATGTGGTTCATGGAAGAAAAATATGCAATCTTTTATGTATTATGTATCTTTTCAGCCATAGGATGAAAGAAAATTAAACTAGAAAAGTGCATTCCTTGGAGCGCAGATCTCCACTTGGTCGGGTTGCTTATCCAGGGCTGTGTCAGTCGTGAGGTGCAGCCATGAGCTGTGGGGGGGACAGATGGTGCAACTTTGCATGTTTGTGGCGCCTCTATGGGCAGAAGTGCAAGTGTTTTTGGATGGGTACTCTACTAGAAGTATCCCTCGTTCTACTAGAAGTACCCCTCGTTCGGGCCACGTAGTTCGACACCTACGTGCCACCGCCGATGTGTCTGATATGCCCATATATGGAGATCTGTGTGACTGTCAGTCCTTGTCCCGTTTATTCCCATATATGGAGATCCCTGATGTCATCAGTATATGCCCATATTAGTCGCTTCGTTTGACTTGTTTTCATAGACCTGGTTGCTTATTTCTCTCGCACAATCTGGCAACACTGCCGGCTGCGCCCGGACGTTTTTGACCAACACACGCACTGACAAAAGTCAGTTTGCATTTTTTGGGTTCCTACCCACCTGCTGCTAACATGGGGCGGAACAAATCTTTGGTGCACTGTGTTTTCTCCCGGACGTATTGTACCGACTTTAAAGTTGCTTGTAAATATTGGTAGTTGATGTCAGGACTTCGGTACTCTATAGAGGCCCCTCAACATGTGATTGCAATTTGTGGATGATTGGATGTTGCGTTGAACATAATTTGCTATTTTCGTAAGAAATAGGCCCTGCCCACGAGTTGTGATTCAATACCTGTATCTAATTACAGGCAAACGATATGGAGAATGAAAACCTTGTTTTACGCTCATTGCCACATGATGCACGAGAGTGTTTGTGCATTATTTGATGGTGGAAAGAAATCATGTGCCTGCAACAAATAGTGATTTGTAGCATTTGTGGTGTCCCCTATGGGTGGAAGTAAAATTGTTTAGAGGCCCCTCTGTGTGATTACAATTTGGGGAAGATCGGATCATGTTTTGCAAAACAGGCCCCTCCCACAAGCTTTGAAAGCCAATAACAGCCAATTGGAATGGAATCAGATTCATCTTCATCACATGACTCCAGAGATAATGTGTATTGATTTGCGTGCGTTTTGGACAAAATCTGGTGGAGCAATTGCAAAAGTGTGTTTTGAAAAATCTGGGATGGATGTTCTTTCTTAGCCTACTGAGAGTGTGCCTACAAACTTTCGCAAAGATCGGTCCAGCGGTGCCACCGTGCCGGAGATAAGCTGTTCATAGACTCACAGACAGACACACAAATAGATTTCAAACCGTGCTGGAGATAATTTAATACAATAGGCCCACACTACAAGAAAACAGGGCTAATCTACAGAGTATTTATAATAATAATATATGAATATAATTGGGTTTACACTGGGTTTACACACAAACACAAAGCTGATCCAGAGCCTTTGATCTGAGGTTGTTCTTCTTAAGATCAGCTTAAATCAGAACATTGGTTTAACAAAAACAACAGCAAAATCAATTCCCCTGTAAATACAGCCGAATTCACATTCAGTGTCTGCAGGGACAGGAGAAAGAGGAGCAAATCAGCCTTCACCTTGGCAACAGCTACTACTGGCAACCAACTTCTCGGCCCTCAGGTAAAGCGCACTTAGCAACAGGGTTTCTGGCAGACCCCATTCATCTAGAAATTGGGCTGCAGATTTGCCCATCGAGACAGGCACACAGGTGCACAGGTACATAGACACAGACGTGTGCACACACGCACGCACGCACGCACACACACACACACACACACACACACACACACACCCTTACACGTACAAACGCAAACATACGCAGACAAACTTGGATATGCACACACAACACACAAGTCCACAAGCTTCACATGGACTTGCACATACTACTCAAACGTAGACCGCAAAATGCATACACATAGCACACACACAAGCAACACACGCAATCTCTTGCAGAATAGAAGATTGGCTAATTTCCAGTTATCTGCAGCCAGTGCCTTCCATACCTTTACTATCAGTACTGCCGCAGCACTGCAGAAAGCTACCAGGCTATAAAAGACTCCGGCAACACCAGAATAGAATTTACTGGGATGTGAAGTAGAGCCATGCTATTAACAAAGACACAAAAAAGAGAGTTTGCTGAAGCCAAACTGCCTGAAATGAACCATGGTATCACTATCAGAAGGCATTGCCTGAATGAAAGAGTGTGTGTGAAAAAAATAGAGGTGAGTTACAGAGGAAGGGTTGATGGATGGATGGAGAGGAGAAGGGGACGAAGAGCAGGAGGTGGTGGTGTTGGCGTTTCAAATCAACTGTCCGTCTTGTTTTGTCTCATGCTCCACGGGAGGACGCCTCTCGTGGCCAGTGTCATTGTTGGATGCGATGTCGGCTTCCCCTTAGCAACATGTCGGCAGGCGGTAAAAGCAGGAAGAAAGAGGGAGGGCCAGAGAAAATGACACATCTCCACATAATGAATAGTTTTCCCCTGGCATGCCCACTCCCCACCCTTACAAAGCCTCCATTTACTAACACAACATATAATGGAAACTCTCGTCTTCAAGTGTGTGTGTGTGTGTGTGTGTGTGTGTGTGTGTGTGTGTGTGTGTGTGTGTGTGTGTGTGTGTGTGTGTGTGTGTGTGTGTGTGTGTGTGTGTGTGTGTGTGTGTGTGTGTGTGTGTGTGTGTGTGTGTGTGTGTGTGTGGGGGGGGGGGGGGGTGTGGGTGTGTGTTTGTGTGTGTATGGATCCACATGCGCCTCTTTAGTCCCTCCCTAGTGGCTCCCTGTAGTTTTACAAAAGATTATATGGATTTTACACTTTTTTCACACTTTAATTTAAATGTATTGTTGCTGTTGTTGGACAAATATGAAACACATTCTTACGTGCTCCAATATTGTGAAAATGTGTAGATTATATAAGACATTCGACATTCCTGTCAACCAAAATTTGCTTCAAAGTCTGCGACACATTTAATAACAAACCGGTGTGATTCACCGCTACAATATGGATTCCAAATGCCAAAAAAAATAATTCTCCATTACATTCTCAGAGGAAAACAGAATGTAATAGTTTGTGGACCGAGTCATTTGCTTTCACTGCCAATGCTGCTGGATTACCTGTATGTTTGATCTGCGAAGAGAAGTTATCAAACAACAAAAGAGAAATGTTGATAATATTGTAATAATAATGTAATGGAAATCAAACTTAATGCACCAAATAGCACACTGCAGAGTCATGTGGTGTGCCATGCTCTCCAAAGTGATCCTGCTGCAGGGAATATTTTGACAAAAACATATTTAACTAGAAAAAGTCTCCAGGTCTCCGCCAGGTCAGGTTAGTGTGGGCCAGCATGTTCGGAATTCGGATTCGTCTTGATCACTTGACTAAAGAGATAATATGTACCGATATGCGTGATGTTTGGACAACATTTGTAGAAGTAATATACAAAAAACCTTGTTTTGCAAAAATCGGCCTCCTGGTGGTGTTATAATAGAAATAGGGCAATGTTGAAAGGGTGGCATTTGGTCCTCAACATACTGTGAATGTGCGTGCAAAGTTCCACTGCAATCATTTTGTTCAAAACGGGCCACTCCTGCAAACTTTAGATGTCATTCTTAGCCAATCAGGATGGAATATGAAAAATTCAGATCCCTCTTGATCACATGACTATAGAGATCATGTGTACCGATGTGCGTGAAATTTAGATACAATCTGAAAGAGTAATATCAAAACATTTGTTTTACATAAGTCGGCCTCCTGGTGGCGCTATAAAAGGCAAATGTAAAAAATGCAGGGAAAAGGTTTTTCCTTACCCTCTAGGGAGTGTGCATGCAAAGTTTTACACTGATCGGTGCAGTTATAGGAAAGAACATGAATTGGTCTGTTATAGCGCCACCAAGGCTGATTTGAAAATTTTCAAGTGGCATTTTTTCCTCGGCCAAGTGAGAATGTGCGTGGAAGATTTCACGGAAATTGCATGCTGTGTTTGTGATTTGAGGCATTTTGTTCAAAACGGAGAACTCCTGAAAACTTTGGAAGCCATTTTTAGCCAATCAAGATAGAATATAAAAAATCTGAAGGACCCGTTTTTGCGAACGCGGAAGGAGGCCTCCGCCCAAGTGCAGCTTACTATGAAACCGTGCTCGGGGTGTGTGTGTGTGTGTGTCTGTGTCTCTGTGTCTCTGTGTGCGTGCACTGCCTGTGTGCAGCCGCCAGAGTGCGCCAGAGTGCAGGAATGTAGACAATGCTCTGATTAAAATGCACAACAGCCTGCAAAACACACACACACACACACACACACACACACACACAATGTCAATGTTCTCTCCCCATCACGGTGAAATAACAGGGATTACAAGTCCGTAAATACACAATATTTTCGAGCTGCGTTCGCTTCCAGCGTTCGCGCGTCTTACTTGTGTTTAATGACTGTAGAGACATTGTGTACCGATTTGCGTGATATTTGGACAAAATCTATAGGTACTGTCAAAAATGGGTTTTGTAAAAAGCTGCTTCCTGGTGGCGCTATTACAGGCCCATGTGAAAGATTTGGGGCAGAGGTTCTGAATGGCATCCAGGGAGTGTGTGTGCACAGTTTCGCTGCGATCAAGGCAGCGGTGCCGGAGATTAGCTGTCCACAGACGGACGGACGGACACACACACATACACACACGGACGTACGGACACGGTGCAAAACATACTCTCTACGCCTTTCAGCCTGGCGGAGACAATGAATGCTTGTTTACATCTATTTTTATTAAATTTGATAGGCTAATATATATACACATAATAGTCCATGTTAACACATTGGGTGCCAGAGGTTTATTAAAATATTATACGTTGAGTGCCTGCATTTCTTCCATCCACTTGCGTTATACGTTTCGTGCTGTGAGAAGCCCCGACGCGGAAGTGCATGTAAACAAAGCGTGCGTGCGAGACGGCGGAGGGTCCCGACTAACGCCTGGAACAATAATATTTCCAACGCGACCCTCCATTGCAGCGTGATCGCCGATCGAAAACGGCTCGTTTCCACCACGTTAAAAAGAAATGGAGATATTAAGCTTTTAGTCAAGGAGATAACATTGAAAACGCCGACCGGAAGGATTTTTGACATGGAGCCACATCCAGCCTCTTCTTCTCAGAAACTCCTTGGGTGATGTCAAAGTTTCGTTTTAGCGCCCCACGTGGCCCACATGTATAAAAATAGAATTGGGTCAAAAACGGTCCGGACCGTTTTTGGCATTCAATGTGTTAATAGCCCATGTTGCCTTCATTATGAGGCATTATGTTTTGCAGCTCCAGACAAATTTTGTATTTATGTTTTGGTCCAAAATGTCTCTTTTGACATTTAAGGTTGCCGTCCCCTGAACAATAACCGATTTGCTCTCAGGGCCTGTACTTGGTCAGACTAATGAAGCACTGTTCTTAAAACTTCCGCCCAGCAAGATAATAGCGTGTATCCTGTAATTGGATAATACCGTGCCGTAAGAGCATGATGTACTTTCATTATCTTGTTATACCATGAACCTTATTTTAGATTGCACTTGGGTTGGGTAGTGTGACCTATCAGTCGACAGATCGGTTGATGTGGCAACAGCTGTGTACAGAGAATGCACCGTGCCTGTCCACCTGTTGTGTCTTTGTGTCACGAAAGTTACAAACTGCCATGAGTGAGCCTGTCAATGTACGAGCAAGATATCGAGTACGTCCAACATTAGTGTTATTATAAGTATAATTATGAATAACGTTAGTTGTAGGTAATTTTCTACTCTTAAGGACCACTTCACCCATTTTTGACCTATCTTCATTTTAATTGGTCCTCACCAATGCTCATTATAATATGGAACCATTTTGTCTATTCACTCTGTGTCTCAGAGGAGGGCTGTGGACAGTGCAGAAACCCGTCTACCAGTGACATCATCGGTAGGCAGGTTTGGACATTTTAACCCATTCAAGTTTACCAAGTAGTGAGTGATTGATTGATTGATTGATTGATTGATTGATTGATTGTGATTGAATACATTATTAAAACGTTTGTTAACAGTACAGGTAGTACAGTCAAAGATTATGCTAAAAGAATAACACAAAAAGCCACCAGGGGCTTGTTTCCATTGTGGTCCATAAAGTATAGAGGGTAATATGTTCTGTTTTGATAAACACTGACTTTTACACCCTTTTCTGTTTGTTAACACTGACTTTTACGCACCTTTTTTTACACACATAAACAACCGTATGTAATGTGAATAGTGAACTGTTCATGAGGCAGAGCTCAGAATGCTTGTACTGTGCTCGTGCACTTGAGGGTCACATGGCGAGACCACGTCACCAATGAAGAGGTAATCTCTCAAGAACAGATCCATCACTGCGCTTGTATCTGTCGGTAGCCGTGTTGACAACCTGTGCACATTGGCGTGGCGTGGGCGTGCCTTCAGATCAGGAAGCAGGCCGCGCTTTACCCAATAAATGTAGTGGGCGGGATTTACATGTGTGCTGCTCAATTCCCACTGGAAGCAAACCGAAACTCATTTAACAATAGCGTCCTCGGAGCAGACAAAACCACGGAAAGTTAGTAACATTTTAACTTGCTCTTTCATCACAAGTGGGCTTATAACCAAAACGATCCATGCTCTTTGGGAGAAATTGTGTTAGTGTTCCGTGGAGAAATATTGTTAGTGGGAATGAAAACATAGTCGCACCACCGGAAGTGGAAGGCTGAAGGCAGACCAAAAGCCCGGTTTCCCTGAGCACGGGTCCTCCGTTCAGCTCCGCCCAGAGCCAAATGAATAAGTAAAAAACAGCAGAGGGCGCTGTTTTTCCTTTTTATTTGACGATGGGTTCCCACATTGATGAAGAGGTGACGAGAAGGGCAGGGGTGGCACTACTGTCTGACATGGTCTCCGACAGGAGGAGAATAATGGCTGGACACGTGCTGTGACTACACCAAGAGAGCGACCAGTGAGTGTGGCAATGGCAGTCACGTAACGAGGCAACAGTATGCCCCGACGCGAGGCGGTCACAGCGGGCCCTCATGAACGCGCGCGCGCGTGCATGTGTGCCCGGACTGCGCGCACACACGAAAATGTTTGCGGTTATTAGTGGTTTCTTTTCGCGGGTTTGTGATGGATTTCGGGTACATAAACAACGGTTTTGTAGCAATGGGGGGGCACACCCAGGTTTATTTTTTAATTCATATTTTTTTTTAAATATATATATATATATTTTTTGGTGGTGGGGAGGTGCCCCTAACGTCATGGGCCTCAACGCAACCGCGTTGTCTGCGTGACGGTAGTGACGCCCCTGGGCAATGGACTGGGTGCCAGATGGCGGGAAAAGGAAGAGAAGGGAGGCCAAAGAAGACCTGGAGACATCCGTTCAAGGAAGACCTAAACGAGATGGGTGTCATCAGCTGGCATGGTGCAAGGAGCAGATGGAGGGGACCCGTCGCTCAATGTTCCAATATAGGAACGGGAGGAACTAAGTCTAAGTAAGTAATTAAGTTCATGAGACAGAGCTCAGAATGCTTGTACTGTGCTTGTGCACTGGTATGACGTCACACACAAAAAGAAATAAATCCAAACTGTAGTACCAGAATTGGCCACCATATACCTACGCCACACAGACTGCCCTCCTCATAGCCCAGGAGGCTTAGCCTGGGACCAGACGAATCTGCCAGTGCGAGGAAAAAAAATGTGCCCTCGGCAAGTCTGGGGTGCCAATCAGGGCCCAGTATTCAAATATGGGAGACTGTAATTGGTAGTTGGTTGTAGGTCTAGAGCCATTGCGTTCTTTTGATCCCGCCCCTTGGAAAAAAAACGTCCTCATTGAAGCACCAGACTCATATCCACGCAGTGATATAGTCTGGCCACGCAAGGCTACAGGAGGCTTGGGTGACACTCAGGCGACCGTCAAAAACATGGTGTCCTGCTTTTTGCACACGTCAATTTACAGAATGTTCCCTCCACCTTCAGGTAAATTAACCAATCTCATCTCCTGAAAGCTTGAAGTAATTCAGGCCTCTGTATACCACAGAGACCGTGGCTTAGAGAGTCAGCACTATTACTCTTCATTCTGTGTCGCGAAAATGAAACAGCGTGAGCCATAATGAGCAGGCTGGCTTCATTTCTCCATGGGGCCCAGAGGAGGGAAAACACATCAGGCTGAAAGTCTGAAAGAGTTACATCTTCATGGCCATCGGGATTTCCTTTTCACTCCTGCTGGTGGGTCTCCTGAGGATGATGGTGATAGGATCTGAGTTGACTGTGTGTGTGTGTGTGTGTGTGTGTGTGTGTGTGTGTGTGTGTGTGTGTGTGTGTGTGTGTGTGTGTGTGTGTGTGTGTGTGTGTGTGTGTGTGTGTGTGTGTGTGTGTGTGTGTGTGTGTGCGCGTGCGTGGGGGGGGGGGGTGTGTGTGTGCGCGCGCACTCATATGCAGGGTTTGATTTCCTATGGCGATGGAGGGAAAGTCATGCCTCTGCTTTTGATATCTCCTCTCAGGTCATTAATTTTTTAGCACCGATGGGGGTATGTTGTATCCTTCCTTCTTTTCAGATGTTTCAGATTCCATTCCGATTGGCTACGACTGGCTTCCCAAAATTTGCGGAAGGTTCCCGTTTTGCAGAAAACACGCCACAAATCCTGAACTGGTCTGACCCAAATTTGAATTGTATATCGAGGGGCCTCTAAATACCATAGCCAAAAGTGAAAACTCTAATTCCCCCCGCAGCTTCCTCATGTCCTGAAGCCTGCACCCCATGACTGACAGCCCTTGGTAGGCGAGCAAGCTTGGTGGAGATCTGCGCTTTTCTAGTTTTTCTTGTTTGAGCCTGTGTGCAGAATCTGCAGATAGACCAAGGGTTTGCATTCACTCTTGCATAAACATACACATTGCAGCCATTTTCTTCTTACTTCATAATCGAGGGTTGGAAACCCCACCCCGATTGGGTACCCTGATATAATGAGAACAAAATGGCCATCCCTTATGAATATGGACAATTCTCTGTATCACTCACCATTTATTTGCTTTGTTTAGATTGTAAGATCACTATATACAATGTCTGTTTTACTTTTCCAGCGTGTCTTGTTTGTCTTTGGACGGAGCATGCAAAATGAAAAAAGTCTGATTTAACCATGATCAGAATTTCCTTTCAAGTCAACCTTAACCCCTGTTGCAACAGCTTTTGTTGCTCTAAAGCAGGGCTACTCAACTTAAGATGGCTCAGGGGCCACTCAGCAAAATACCAAAAGTCCAAGGGGCCGCCATAACAATGACGGTCCTATTTTGGATTTTTCGATTTTGTAACACACAAGAAAATGTACATTTTGACATCATATTCTTTTCACTGTACCAGTTTATTTTGTGTGTATGTCCAGTGGCATCAGTTCAGCAAAAGCTAAGGTATGGCAAGGTTAGGGTTGCCAACTCTCAGAGATTGAAATAAGGGACACCTATCCTGGGCGCGCGGCAAAGCCGCGCGGCCGGAAAAATGTGGGGGTCAAACCCCCCCAAAAACCCGAAATGCATAGAAAACTATGCATTATACCTGTAACAATTGACGCACCTGTATGTATGTCTGTCTGTTTGTTTTTGAAAAATGTTTTAGCAACCCATATATTTGAACGGAAATGTATATTTTTATCCTGTGCTTAAAAATTTATTTATTTTTTATTATTTTTTTAGACCATGAGGGGGCTGCCAAGACACTGCGTGCGGGCCGGGTTGAGTAGCGCTGCTCTAAAGCCACTGAAACCCAAGTGTAATGGTACCAAGCTCTTTCAAATGGCACAACAGCCCATTACTGGGGCTAATGGCAGCTTTGGTGTTGAGCTAAATCAGAATAGTGCATCTGCCTATGTGTTAGTATGCTGCCTACGGTACTATATGCATATCCAAGTTTGTTATGTGTGCTCCAAATCTCCTGCATGTTGTGCCCCGGGCGGGATTGTTTGCGTGTGTGTTAATTCCATTGCAGCAGAAGGCCTTGAGAGAACTAGGTGGGTGATATATCATCAATGATGTTGCCAGTCCTATAATGCATTCCAATCCTCCAGCACTGTTATGACCTTGTAGGGTTTTTGCTAACACACTGATCTAGCCCATACAGTACCTGTGCCAAAACAAATCTAATCCAGCATGCCCACTCTTGCTTCCCTTTTTATTTAGGAACTGGGGGGTGGTACAGCCTTTTCATTCTGCTGTGATCAAATAACGTATTTCTCGCTGCATGGGCGGAGCAACGTACTCTGCAACTGTGCAGTGGAGCAAAAAAAGGCTAACTTCAAAACTCTACGATGCTGCTGTCAGCATAAATGGATGACACTTGCCCCTTGGCTTTGCTGGAGATCAATGGTGGCTTCCAGAGGGGGAGTGCGAAAACTCTTATACTAACAACACTGCTAGGTTTGCGCTTTTTGCTTAAGCCTTTCTGAGGATAGTAGAAAATGCAGTGGGCTTGTTGTGAGTCATTGGCACAGGAGCCACACAAATATGAGGCCTTAATGACAAGGAAACCTCAGTTAACTTCATGGACCATGGAAATAAAGTAGAATGCACAGTGTAGGATCTCAATGTAAGTCAAAGTCACAGTGTGTGCAGTGTTTTACATCATGACACTACACACACAGTAGTGGAGTACATTAGTTTCCAGGGAGGGTTTGCTGAGTATGCATGCTTTTTTCCTGCAATGCTTTGTTACACGCTCACTTACACACATCACATCAAGACCGCCCACAACCAAAGTCACAACCACCTTCTACGACTGTTCCCACTGAGCAATTACCTGTTGAGTGCCTTGCTAAAAGGCATCTCAGTATTAGAGTAGTTCATGTGTGCTGGCTGGCTGAAGGGTTGGTATATTCACTGGCCAAATATTCACCAGCCAATCTGAGGATTTCAACATACAACCTGACCACATTTCTAAGCTTTCGGAGTTACGGTCTCCATAAAGGGAGGGGCCCCATACAGTACAGTAGTACCTGTAGGCCTTTGCACCTAATGCCAGATTCTCCGTCGCCCTCCCTAAATCTGTTGGGTGCCAACTTTAGGCTTTTTCCTTGACTCACTGAAGGCGTGTGATGATCTTGTAATCATGCTGTCTGATACCCTGGTTTAGTCCCCCGTGCTGAAGTACAGTAGCTTTTAAATGACCCACAGGCCCATCTCTAACCAAAAATAATCTGTATTGATAAAAGGAAGGGATGGGCTCCTTGTTGATTCAGCAGAAAAGCAGGGGTCTAGAGTTCACAACATAGTTGTAAAAGTTGTTTTGAAGTGTTTTTTGTGTGATTATATATAGGCACACATGTTCTAATGGGAAGATATATATATAAAAAAGATCATCTCAATGCTCAGTAGGATGGGAGCTGGATCAAGAGAATAACCTTGAGAAGTTGAACAGATTTCTTCGCACCAAATAGCTCCCACTTTTATTTCATGTCGTTTGATGTTTTGAACACACAGCTCTTCCTCAGACTGTGTGTCATCATGTTAAATGTAACCATAGTCCATACTACAAAATCTGCCTTGCCATAAGTAAAATTGTAGCAAACAATGCATTTCATATTTTACATATTCACAGATTTACTGTGTGTGTGTGTGTGTGTGTGTGTGTGTGTGTGTGTGTGTGTGTGTGTGTGTGTGTGTGTGTGTGTGTGTGTGTGTGTGTGTGTGTGTGTGTGTGTGTGTGTGTGTGTGTGTGTGTGTGTGTGTGTGTGTACACTGACTGTATATACTGTATATGAAGAGAGAGACGGACGGACAGACAGACAGACACTACATACAGTATAAAACATAAAGAACACAGTATAACAGTGCAATATATACAACTCATGTATGCCAGCTTTATTGTCTGCGCTGTATGGAAGCATTGGAAAAATGTGTGAGTCAACAATCTGTCTCAACTCGAGAGACTAGGATTGCAGTGTTGAGCCTGTGTATGACATTAGCAGTAGAATTTACACCTTTGATGTTGTTTTCTTCCCATCTGGGGGTGGTTGAATGATTATGTGTCGTGTGTGAAATGACTTATTTGGCATGAGGCAATGACCACATGAGTAAATTCCAATAACTCTGGAACCATAGGTTGTACAGTCAAAATGTTTTAATGGATTTGTTGGATCATGACGCAATTCTCCATTTAGTCCACGCCCATTTCCGCCTGACAATTGTTTACGCCATTTTGCGTTTTCTTCAAAATACACTTTTTGCTACTTTTTGCTACTACACTTTTTGCTACTACACTTTTTGCTACTACTACTTTTGTAGAATACTCACACACATCTGTACATATTATCTCTGTGGTCACGTGATCAAGATGTATCAGTCAAATCTTTTAGATTCCGTTCCAATTGGCTATGACTGCCTTCCAAATTTCACAAGCACACTTTTCTAGTGTCCTTCCTTGGATACAGGTGAATAATGAATGACACAAACCACTCTGTTCTTTTTTCTTTTTTTCCCCCCTTTCATTACAGATAGGTTGGAGAAACTGACCCTTTAATCCATGTCTCTTTATATCCTCTTTGTCTAATATGAAATGATTTCCATTTTCTTTAGTTTGGGTGTTGAAGTCTTCATTAGAGCTGCAGATCTGTCCGATTTGGTTGAACTGGGAGACAGAATAATATTCTTGACAGCAATAGATGATATGATTCATCAGTCAACATGGATAAATGAGTTAATTACCAGTATAAAGTCTAACAAGTTCATTTTATTTGAATCAGATGACATACTGTAGTGAACTGAACATTGTTTTATATTTTTTTAAGTTGTGGAATTGCAACAGAGTCTATGATCCTGTCCGTATAAAGAAAACGTCCTCTGGAGACCTTCCAGTTCAAGGTGTGCTGGATGAATGGATTCGCCTGGTTGATGATCCGTTTTTGTTCAAAGAATCTCACATATAAGGAGGCAAAGCTTGGAGACATTTTTGACCCTGTGGCCACTGAGTCCTGACACGAAATGAATGAAAAAAGTATTTGCCATAAAGAAGAAGTTTGGGGTGAGAAGTTCTGAGAACTTCCTTAATAAGATCCGATTTACATTTGGTACATCTAGGATTACAGCCAGGCCTTGAACCAAGAATAATTTGGCAGCTAGTGGGCCCCTGTCAAAGGGGAGATTAGTATATAGGGATTCAATATCCATTGTTATTAATAGCTGTGTTTCCCCAACTTGTTGTATTGACTTGATGGCTTTAATGAAATCCATGTAATCTCTTGTATATGAAGTTAGTGCTGTAGTCAAAGGTTGCAGAAATGAATCCACAAAAGCTGAGATATTTTCTGATCCAATAGCTGGGACACTAGGTCTGCCTGGGTGCATGCAGTATCTCTAAATGCTTTGTGAGTATCCACAAGTTTCCTAGGCTGCGTGGGCATCACTTCCTGTCGATTTGATCCAATGAAATCCAATGAAATCCAATGATATCCAATGAAATCGACAGGAAGTGATGCCCACACAGCCTAGGAAACTTGTGGATAGGGTATAGTAGTGTTGGCCATTTTGTGGTGCCACAGATAGAAACCCCATTATTCTTTTCCCATAGAGATTTTTGAAAATATTTATATAAATTATGTTAAGCCTGGAACCAAGCCATCCAGGCTCCTGGTGAATCGTGACCATAAAACATTTGATTCTGTGTCAAAACATATTTGAATATTTAATTATATTATGTACAAATACTATATTTAATAAATACCTTTTTTTTTGCGGTTTTCAAATATGTTTTGTCACAGAATCAAATGTTTTATGGTCATGTTTCACATTCACATGATGATAGAACACTTGAGTAATGGGGAACTCAACCGTCATACTTATATGCATGTTAAGTGATCATTTTTGTGATAATACTTTTTGTGGGATGGCACTGGTATAATGTGAACAGTGCTCTCTGAATAACCAACGAATAATCTTCATTCAAAGCTTCAGATTCACACATTATACTTTTGTCAGATAATTAGCCACTTTATATTCCCTCCTTCAGTTAAGGATAGTTTCCACCAATCAACCATATGTTTCTAGAGATGACGCATAGCGTACCGGTCCGGACAAGCAAGAGGGAAATGAACTGAACGGCATTAATCTATCCAATAAGCATATAATTGAAATGCCCATTGGCCCTTAGTAAAGGCCTCTCCTTTGTGGCTACTAGTCTAGACAATGTAATGAATTCAATACAGTAATAGACGTGCACAAATTATTTTGCCGTCGTTTACGGCCCAATCCTGTCTCTATGTCCAGTGACCCTCAGGAGAATGTGAACACTTATCTTAAGTGTGCAAGGAACTGGTCACATTCATATTATTTTTAGCCCCTTCTAGCGGCAGGGCTGTAAGAATATTGGTCGATCGGTTCGTCCTCCGATTTTCTCAATCGAAATCGAATTGCAGTGGAATTTGCTGTGCAGTGCACCTCCATTTCCCTGGCTTAGAGGATGACCCCTACTGATATTGCTCAGGCTGGAACTTGTCATCACAAAGCCATAGCTTCCGTAAACACTTTCAAACCAGCCTATATGTGTACACGTGTTAATTCCTGTGTAATTTATGCCGCGTGATCCTGGTTGTCTAATACTAATACTGACCTTTCGCTAAATGTGGAAAACAGAGAAGAACAAATCAGACGAAGCAGAAGCACAATCAGTCTGGTGCCTGCCCGGGTGCGAAAAGCACCTGTCACCAGTCTACCTGCTGCGTTGAAGAGGCTCTCACACCTCTCCACAACTAGTCCAATCACCACAGCAGTCAGTCAGTGAACTAATGGGAGATGGTCCCTTTGGCAATTACTGCAAATGCTTCATTACGTAAGAAAACATATGAGGATGGTGACCTTTCCAGCACCCAAGGCAATTACGCCAAAACAAGGAGAATGACTTCTCTTCTCATTTAGCGCTGAAGTGGTATTATTAGCTTGGCTTGGCTTTATGCCTCCCCCGGTGACTAATAGGCATACATTGAGCTGCCTTCCACAATATGGAATGCAGAAAGTTAGCGAAAACAGTAAACAATAAAAATGCAATTTGGCTGTAATATTTGCTCTCCTTTGTTGAATACTCGTATCGACCCTCCTGAAAATGAAGAGAAATGAGCACATATACTGTATTAATCTGTTGCTGTTTATGTGCTGTGTTTTTGTTTTTACTTTTTGTTTTGCCGGCAACCTTTTTTTGCATGGGCTCGAGGGACAATGCCATTACAGATTGCACCCATAAACGATAAATGTAGTGTCTTCCCATTACTCCTCTCTTTCTCTTTTGTCCCCTCTGTTAATGTGCTCTCCTCCTGGATTTCCCCCCCCCCCTCCCCCGCCCCCCCGTTTTCCTCTACTGGCGTATGGATTAGTCCTGGGTCGATTTCCCTGAGGATTATGGGTAATGCTAAAGCCGTCAGAGGTTTCACCTGGGCGCTCACTAACTCAGCCTGCCCCACATTGATCAGACACACACACCATATTGTTGCTAATTTATTTAACTGTTGTTTTAATTTGCATACGGACTGCCTCAGATTCATGGGACGCTGCCAGTGCATGCTCCATTGGCTGGAATATACTGCCTGTGCAAACACCCAATATCCTATCTGATTACAAGCGAGGACAAAGTGGTTGTTTTGAACCAAAGGCTTCATTGACATTATTAGTCCTTTGCTGTTGTGATAGTTGCACAGAGAAATGTACAGTTCAACATTAAAACCAATCTGTTGACTTCTGTTGCTAATCGCTCTATGCTCCTCTACAAAATTACAATATATTATACCGTTGTTCATCGAGGAATATGTTAGACATCAATTCTGAAGGCCTAAAAATACTGCCGCATCACCAATAATGCTATATTGAACTGAATGTGCATAACTCTAATGAGCGGTCCATAAACCTGTCTCTATGCATGGGCAATTTCTTATTCAATATCCATGTGTCTTCCACGCATGTCTACTGGCATGCATATTTATATCAGCAGAACATTTTGGTTTATGAAGGGACGGCACAGCCTTTATGGGGGCCATTAAAATGCAAAGTGCTAATGTCCATGTTATTAATGTCTTCTTTCTCCATCTGTAGTATTGCTCACAGTGCCGTTGACTTCCTCAGTCTGCTTGACTCAATCAAGGCATTTTACTGCAATCGTGCAACGAAGTTTACATATGTCCGTCATGTATTCATAGCTTTAGATTACATGTTTACACACTGTACACAGTCACACGAGCACGCACGCACGCACGCACGCACGCACGCACGCACGCACGCACGCACGCACGCACGCACGCACGCACGCACGCACACGCACACGCGCACACGCACACGCGCACACAAAGAAAGAAAGAAAGAAAGAAAGAAAGAAAGAAAGACACACACACACACACACACACACACACACACACACACACACACACACACACACACACACACACACACACACACACACACACACACACACACACACACACTCTCTCTCTCTCTCGCGCTCGCTCGCTCGCTCGCTCGCTCGCTCGCTCGCTCGCTCTCTCTCTCTCTCAGAAATATCTACAAAGCAACATTCTCCCTACCTACCCTTCTCACCTTTCATGTAAACATGAATTGACATTGTTTGGAGTGGGTCTATTTACCCTGTGGGCATTGACCTCATCAAGGGCACAACTTTGCTGTGTTTGTCCTGCCGTTCAAAGTCAGCCCTAAGCTGACAGTCATAGATTCTAATCAAACACATTAGAATAACAGAGGATTTGCACTGTTATCAAAAATCTGACATTAACCACTTAAGCCCTAAATACTTTGTCATATGCCAGATAGTGAAAATAACCGATTTTAAAGCTCTCAACTTCTGAGCCTATAGGAAAAAAAAAAACATTAGAAAATTTGCCCAAAATAGGGTGCCAAGGTTAATGTGGTTAAAATGTGCGACTGAGATTGCTGTTGGCACCAGGCAAGGGGTAAACCCATGTCCTTTTGGGTGGAGGGGGAGAATTTATGTATGATTTATGTATGATCATGTAGCCATTTGGTATGGGCTATTATCTTGCATATGATTATCATTATTCTCTTTTTGCCTGTTAATCATGGCCTTCTCCCATGCATGGCGTGTTGGCAAGGTGATCACATTTAATCTGTCTGTGAAAAGACCAGTCAGGAGAGGTTGTTTTATCACTTAGGAGTGGAGGCCTTGCATTACCCAAATGAAAAACAAGCGAGGAGAGGGGTGGGGGTGGGGGGTAGGGGGGTGATTTGTCACGGGCTGATTAGAGTCCTCCCTCGCGCTCCTCGTTGCTCCTGTCGGAGCCCTTCAAGGGCACAACTCAGCCCAGGAGAACACAAATCCGTTGGCCCGTGGTCGGAAAAAGTACTCGCATTTTTTACTTGAGTAAAAGTATCAATACGGCAATGTAGAAATACTCTGTTACAAGTAAAAGTCAGGATTTAAACATTTACTTGAGTAAAAGTACCAAAGTATTGGTATCAAAATGTACTTGAAGTACCAAAAGTAGAAAGTACTCATTATGTAGAATGTCCAAAAGGTTTTCAAATTTATAAAATGTATAAAAATATTTTGAAATTAGCAGATCTTCTATTTTCAAATGGCCGAAATGTTTTTAGGGCTGAAGTGGTTAATGTATGTTTTGTATTAATAATCAAAATCTACAAAGTAACTAGTAACTAAAGTTTTCAAGTAATTGTAGTGGATTAAAAGTACAATATCTGCCAGAGATGTAGTGGAGTAGAAGTAAAACTACTGCAGTAAAGTAAAAATATAAAAAAAAAAAAGTGTACAGTACTTGAGTAAATTACACCATTGCCGTTGGCTATGCTTTTACAAGGGAAGGCACAAAAAAAGAGAAACCCTTAAAAGATTTGCCAACACTGTAAACTGAGGGTGTAATTTAATGCCCATTTCATTTGGGTTCATCTCTGCACTAGTTAAATGAACAATGAGGATTTTACTAGAGTACTACCGACGGCTTAATTTCCTCCTTCTCTGCTCACTCTCTGGAGACAGCGAACGCTCCTGACCCTCTCTGCTGCTTTTTTAATGTTTTCCTTTTAGAGGTTCAGTTTTTGTTGCCAGTACACAATAAGAGTCATTTGTCTTACTAACTGCTGTGTGCGCCTTGCTCAAATTATATTTAACCTCTATTTGGGTGAGGCTTTCACAGTGCGCTGAACAATATTTAAGGAAGTTCTCACGGAACAAGCTGGAAGGGAGCATGCTGAAAGTTATCTCCATTAAAGTCACTTTCAGTCATTTTCTTTTTCACTTGTTTATGAATTGTTCAGGGATCCCTGTATAGTTAGACTGTTTGATTTGTATTTTCTTTGTTGTCTTTTCGGCACAATGTCATTTTAATGACTTGTAAGTAGTAAGTAAGTAGGTTGAAGAGGCTTATTGTCGGTATCAGCCAGAGTGCGGGGGTCTATCCCCGTTTCAGGGCTCGGTGCTTGGCCCCTTCGTCTTCATGCCCTATGTGCTCCTTCTCCACTATACGGTCTCCGGTTCCACTGCTATGCTGACAACACGCAGCTCTACCTCCCCTCCAAAACATCACTGCTACAGTACCAACCCACTCCACCCTCACCACCTGCTTGATATTATATACGGTTGCAAACAAACTTTACTTCAATACTTTGGAGGCACCCTTGGTCCCACCCTCTCCTTCCTGCCACATGTCAACCAGTTCACCAAAACAGCCTTTTTTCCACCACCGAAACATTACCCGCCTTTGACTAAAACGGTCATACTGCAGAAACACTCATCCATGCCTTCATCACATCCAGACTTGATTACTGCAACAGCCTCCATTATTGCACCACCAAAGTCCTCAACAAACTACAGTATGTACAGTACTAAACGCTTCCCGCCTACTTACCAGTACCCACTCCAGGGACCACATCACCCCAGTCTTCCATGACCTTCGCTGGCCTCCAGTCAAACAGAATACAGAAAATTACTAGGGTTAGAGTTACATCCTAGGTCCCCCGACCTCTCCGAACTCCTCCAGCATCATGTCTTCTCCCACTCCCCCTGGCCTGGCGATGCCAGCCTCCTGGAAATCCCCAGGACCAAGTGCCAAACCTGGGGGGATAGGGCCTTTTCAGTTGTCCCTATCTATTAAATGTACTCCCAACCTACTGTATATCAAAGTTATTATTATTATAGATAGACATATATACACATAATAATACAGTACTATATTAGTGTACTGTTTCCTAATGCTAAGAATGTTATTTAGATACCATGTTGTTTAGACAATGCATAATATGCTATAGGTTTGATGTTTACCTGGTATAGTTACTTTGTAGCACTCAATTGTTTTCTTTACATTCAATGTATTTGTCCACTTACCCTGCTGTTTGTTTACTACAGTTCATGTTGCTTACTCTGACCTTGCATTTTGTAAGTTGCTCTAGATAAGAGCTGTTAAATACCTACATTGTGTGTGTGTGTGTGTGTGTGTGTGTGTGTGTGTGTGTGTGTGTGTGTGTGTGTGTGTGTGTGTGTGTGTGTGTGTGTGTGTGTGTGTGTGTGTGTGTGTGTGTGTGTGTGTGTGTGTGTGTGTGCGCTCAGTCGTACCAGTGTTTCTATCAAATGTTCAGAATGTTCACACTTGGAAGCTCCCCGACATGATTTTACAGTGGTATATAGCAAATGATCCAGTTGCACACTGGCAAATACAAGCGCCTCTTTCTCCCCAGGACAACAGCCTCCTGGTACATGACATTAAAGTCATAGTGACTGTGAGTGCACGTGTCTAGGTCTGGTCTGTCCGGGTGGGGGGTGGGAGGATGTGGGCCAATTAAAATTTCCTCGGAGGCAATCAGACGATCAGCCTCAGCAATTACTGCCCTTCATCCCCTTCTCGCTGCGTAACAGGTGGTGGTGTGCAATTGGTGATCTGGCATCATTTGTCCCCTGGTCCTCAGCGATAAATGCCCCATCGTCCGTCCTGCTTTTCCCATTGAAAGCTCCTTGTGCACATGTGGCTGTTCGTCGATGAAGGAGGAGCAGTGTATCTTATCGACGCATTTGCAGGCCCTTGGGGCAACAGCTGGGCGGTGGCGGGGGCCAAAGCCATTACCCGGCCCGTTACCTTTGCACCTCCGCTGTGGTAAAACCCTTCAACCGAGTCTCTGCCATCCCATTCTGCAGAGTCTAGAGACTTCCAAGCTCCACTTCTGTTTCTCTTTTTGTCCCCTCTCAATCCCACCTCTTCTGTTGTTTTCAAATAAGGTACGGTGAAGTCCAAAAGCCAAGAGCCACACAAGATTGTGGTTGGTCAGTATATGTGTTGCTAGGCTCTGCTTAACGGAACTAAGTAACTGGCCCTCAGTTATTGACTGTGGGCTTTTAGTTATTGATGCTGGCTGGAGATTGATCTTCTAAGCTGTGTCCCTGTCTCTGTCTCTCAAGACTGCTTGAATGGGCTCCTGTCTGACTCGATGAGTTCAGAGAGAATGTCATTGCTCCTGTTGAGGCAGTCTTTGCTGTGTATAGCAAGTCAAAGAAGCCGCAGAGTTGTTAGGTGCATGCGCGGATTGCGTGCACGCGCACGCGCGCACACGCACGCGCGCACACACACACACACACACACACACACACACACACACACACACACACACACACACACACACACACACACACACACACACACACACACACACACACACACACACACACACACACACACACACATTTTACACTACAATATTACCTGTTTGTACATTATCTACTGTACGTACACATAATCACTTCCAAATATGTCAGTCTTGGACACAAATACTTTGGCATCTTATTAGCCGACAGGGACGCACACATATGCCTATTTTCTATTCAGTAGACAGAGAAAGCTAACGCAGATAATAGACACTAATACAGTAATAAGCAGCAGTCACTGCTGCCTCTATAGCTGCAGCTAATTGTCAGGCTCTGGGCGTAGCTTCTCTTATCTAGCCATGACATGGTAGACATCAGATTTCATTAGCTTGTGTGCGGGGGGTTGTGTGTGCATTGATGCCGCTCAGTGTGTTTGGGTACATTGTGTCTTTTTTGAGTGTATATAGGGTAGATCGTGTGTGTGTGTGTGTGTGTGTGTGTGTGTGTGTGTGTGTGTGTGTGTGTGTGTGTGTGTGTGTGTGTGTGTGTGTGTGTGTGTGTGTGTGTGTGTGTGTGTGTGTGTGTGTGTGTGTGTGTGTGTGTGTGTGTAATGTATGTTGTGTGTGTGTGTGTGTGTGTGCAATAGTAAGTAAGGGGGAGGCTGTACTGTGTGCCTATGTGTACAGTATATGCATATGTTTGCATGTTTGTGTATTTGCGTGCCTGCATGCTAATACCGTAGAGCACCTGCTAATGAAGCGTAAAGATAAGAAAACACCTGAGGAAACTAATGTCCCGAGGCGAGACAGGCGAAAAGAAATACAGCGCAATTAAGATGGGACGTATACACATGTTTTGCATGTGCATATGTCTGTGTTGTTGTTGAACAGCTACTCCTAACTAGTTATTGATCAGTGTGCCTTTTGTGTAAGGACCATGCCAGTGGTAATGCATGTTTACCCCAATACCCCATGCCCCATTCACTATGACTCACAATATACTTGACGTTACTGCTGGCCATTTTCCAAAGCTTACAACCTCTTTTCAATTAAACCCTTCCGGTGATGGTCTGCTTCTCCAGCTGTAGGAAGTCAAGGACATTGGAATTACATAAATGCATGTTTTCTCCGGCATTACATAACAAAAAAAATATGTTGGGTTAACGGCAACACTTAATTTAGGCTGTCCAATGTTCATACTAAGTATTAAGAGTGACTCAATTGTTGTGCAGAACTGCTTTTCCAGTTCAGGACAACCGCCGGTTCGACCAAATTCCCACACGGCCCCGCACCCTCCTGGGTCATCGGCGACACACACACCAAGATTGAAGTTAATCGGTCGGACGGTGCCCGAGTTATGCAGACAGACGGACAGACAGACACGCACACAAACAGGTTTTGTGAATTTATAGATCAATTGACTGTACATTATCTCTATGCCTATTGCCTAGGCATAGTGCGATATTTACTGACTCCAGAATGACTATTAACAGAATATTGAACTGAATGTATCAGAGAATGTTATAAACATACAGTATACAGAATGATATACTGTATGCGGTACTTATACTCCAAACACGTAACGGAGGGAAGAGATGCTGTGTAAAGAGTCATGGTGTGTATGTAATGTATCTCTCTAACTGGATAAATTGGTCTCTATAGACATTCAGGGAACTACTTGAGGATGTATTATATAAGGACTCCACCTGCTTAGTGTATAGCCATATGTACGTATCTGCATTACAAGTTATTTTTTTACACATTGTTCATTATATTGCACTTTATCTAAAATGTTATTGCTTTTTGTATATGTTGTTAGGGCATCCTTGAAAAAGAGAGCTTGCTCTCAATGGTCTTCCCTGATTAAATAAAAGTCAATAACCACTAATTGTGTCATATGTTTTATACTTTTTGAAATATTTAGCTCTTATTGGGCTGAAACCTTAAATATGCAGTCATACGTCATATTCTGTAGATATGTCACAGACGTCAGAGATTCACGCAAAATCTATCATCCTTTATAGTTTAACTTAAAGTACTACCCCATGTAACATAACTGTGAAGCACAAGAAAATAGCTAAAATATTTAACCTCAACCTGGCATCCTCATTTTGAGCTTGTCATCATTATTGTCAAAACTATATGTAAAAAAAAAAGTTGCCAATCAAGAGCTTGTAGATCGGCTATTTTCACTATTGCTCGTACATGAACTGTACAGGTCTTAATTTGTTAACATGTCTGGATAACAAGTGTGAGTGTGCGCCCCGCGAGTGAGGAGGGGGGCTCCAAGGAAAAAATAGTTGGGAACCACTGGTCTACGTCTCCACGTGTGAGAATGTGAGTCGCGTCATCGTTTGACACAGGGCCATGATGGCGGGCTGTACGATTTTCAGAGCCGTGCAGTGATCTGCCGCAACCGTTTCCAACACATCTATCCCTATTCACTGGAGCCATATTTTATAGCCACTACTGGCAGCCAAGAGCTGAGAAGCTACCAATGGCTCATCCCTTTCCCTCTCTCTGTATTGATTCCACTGCTGGATGGGAACCCCTAATCGTCGGGATGGCTGGATTTACTGGGATTAACCTGTTGCCAGCCAATCACGCTGGCACGTGCACTTTTGCTCGCGCGTAAATTAATGTACAGTACACACACACACACACACACACACACACACACACACACACACACACACACACACACACACACACACACACACACACACACACACACAGAAGTGGACATGTGCCCAGGCATGCACGTGGCCAGTGTCCACAGGTTTAGTTTGCATGCACACACACATAGTTACACAAACGAACACACACACACACACACACACACACACACACTCAAAATCCCATAATCTCCATCTTTTCTCTCACATATTATCTGTCACATATTATCACAGCACAATGACACAAAACATGCACATGCACCGATGCATTCAGCCATACACACACACGCACACACACACACACACACACACACACACACACACACACACACACACACACACACACACACACACACACACACACACACACACACACACACACACACACACAGTGTCACACACACACACCTACACACGTGCACACACCATGCACTTGTGAGCCAGCCCAGGAGATACATTATTGCCAACTGTAGCAGAATGCTTACTCTCTGTTCTCTCTCTGTCTTAATGTGACTCAAACCACTGTAAAATATTGCTACTAAGTGCATAAAGTGTGACAGGTGCGAACAGCTTCCAAAACACCTGTTCAAAACTAATTAGTGAGTAATTTTGCAGCATCACAGACAGCCAGCTCAAATCAAAGACAACCCTAAAAACATGACAACAACTCCATAATTGTATCATGGTAATCCAGTCAGAGCATACTTTTACTCTAAGGTGCCACGTTAACCACTTAAACACTTAAACCCTCTATTCTTAGTCACACGGATCTGAGCGGCCCAACTGTACTTGGGCCGCTTTTTCCGTCTTCACCAATTCTTTCTTCTCTCTCTCGTTCTCTCTCTCTCCCTCTCTCTCTCTCTCTCCCCCAATCACTTTCTCCTCATCTCTATAACTGTGCTGTCCACTCCTCGCTCTTAATCTCTCTCTCTCTCTCTCTCTCTACCTCTCTCTCTAACCCCCCACCATTCCTCTCTCTATCATTCCCTCATTCCGGGCTTTACCGAGCTATACTCTGCCACTTGGCACAGAGTCAAGCCTTAAGGTGCTGCATCATCGTGTGTGTGCGTGTGTGCGCACACACGTGTGCATGTGTGTGTGTGTGTGTGTGTGTGTGTGTGTGTGTGCATGAGTGGGGGCGGGCCAGGATCAATCGGCATGTTTCTAATGTGGCGCTTTAGCATACAAATAATTCTTTGTGGTTGTTAATGTCCATGGGGAATGCATCTAATACACTCTGTATAAGCATCAGTACAGTAGATCTCACACTCAGCAATCGCTTTACATAGGCGCCCTCTATATCCATGTGCTATTAATAAGCATGCCAGCCGCCACGCATAGAAGAAATGCACAAGTACTGTTTTGAAGGTCTGAGCTTTTATCATGCGTTATTACACAATACACTGTGAAATCACCAGTGTTCATTTAACCCTGAAGAAATACACCCAAAATGTATACGGACCGTTACGGGTGAGTGAGAAAGTCAGTCTTTTCACGTGAATATCTCCATCGTGCTATGTCGATAACCGACTTGTTCTTTTGAAAGCCAAATTCATCTACAAGCCGATATACCCATCTTGGGATTTATTTCTGAAGTCCTGGCAACCGGTGTCTCTATTCGCCAGAGATGACATTTATTTCCATTCTGACCTTTTCCCCAAAAGATGGCCGAAGAACCAGATCATTACACCTTAAATCTCTGGGCTCCGCTCCTCGATGCTGATAAATTACCTGCCTCAAATGAAACCGCCTCCTGTGTTTGTCGTGCGCGGGGACCATCTGAGATGAGCAAGATGCATCACACATTACACTGTACAATCCTAGGTGTTGATTTAACTCTGAGAGTGTACAATTGTAACTAAATGGGTCCATTTGGTGGAGTTACGAATAGAAAAACTACACTGAGGATTTCACAGTGTATTCTTCAGGGCTTTTAGTCCTCAACTATATTAAAATATGTGGGCATTGTAACCCAGAGGATTGAATGGGGGTACTTTAAGATCCTTTCTACTGTGCCCTGGCTGGCCAAAGCCTTGTCTTTTACAGTGCAGTCAATGATTTAATGGCCAGATCTGGAGCGCTGGTCGTTGATGTCTTTGTACTCAGGGGTCGTATCAGCCATGCATGGGCCTTCCCGCCAGGTTAAACTTTTCAAGCTGCCAATTATGGTTCTGGCTAGATGCGGGCCAGTTCGTTCTTGAATCTTTATAGATTTCCTGTTGGTGTGTTGGTCCTTAATTGATCACATCCAGCAGAGATGCTTAGAGATGGCAGCGGGCGTTTAGACACGTGTGGGGCACAGATGCACACATGCACATCGGTACTTGCATATGCTGTTGCCTACGCACGCACGCACGCACGCACACACACACACACACACACACACACACACACACACACACACACACACACGTGACACACACTTTAGTTTTAAACAATATCTACAAAGCATAATCATGCATTCCACCTGCTGTATATCTGAAAGGTTATTTGGGTCTCTGCAGAGAGATTGACAGTCAGTGCATTGGGCAAACTAATCAGTGCCCTGCAGGTGTATGTGCCCCTCCACACTCCATCTAGCAACCCACTAGGCCATGCCGCGAAGCCATAAATGGCAGTCCCAACCTTGTCATACCCTACAGGTAATTTTGCGCAAGCCACCGAATGGCTTGCATGTTTACACAAGATATGGCTTTGTGTGTTTAACATATGTGTAGCGCTCGATTGGTTTCAGGCTTGTATGCGCTGCATGGGTGCAGATAATGCTAATTGCACATTAAGACAATATTGTGTGTGTGTATGTGTGTATAGCCTGTGCGTGTGTGTGTGTGTGTGTGTTGTGGGTGTGTGGGTGTGTGTGTGTGTATATGTATGAATTTTCCCCATCAGATCATTCACAGGGTGAACGACAGGGCATCCAGTACATTTTGAGCCCTGTTTGTCATGAATCCCATCAAGCCATTGAGCTCTCGGTTTCATTTTGTTATTTATAGGAAAACAGCTGAGAGACACCTCTAATCAACAGTGACTCCTGGAACTGCAGCTTGATCTCCACCATTGGGGTGCATCTAAATGCAGATAAATATTCTTCATGAGAGCTCAATTTAGCGTTAGTGGCATTTAGTAAAGGTTGAGTATTTATCACAGCTTGATCGTCCGCACGTGTTTGCACACACACATGTTTGTGCGTGCTACTGTGCTTTCATATGTTACTATCCCCACCCCGTGTGCATGCCATTTTGAACGTAATACGTTTGCCCAGGCGGTTATTCGGTTCACCTGCATGCACATCCTGTGTGGAGGAGGCTCTGCATACAAAATGTCCCCTGTCTTAGCTTACACGCTCAGCCTTGCCTCCCCTGTTTGAAGTCAGTTGGCTCTCTAGTTATCCCCATTTAGCCCAACATGGCTTCTCCCCGCGTCAGGCTGCATCAGATGAAAAGGCTCCATTGTAGCAGTCATCAGCGTCGCTAGACCCAGCTGGCCTCACTCAGACAACGAGGGGGAAGAGTGACAGAGGAAGAGAGTGAAAACAGATAGATTCAGAGAGATATGAGAGAGAGAGCGAGAGAGAGAGACAGAGACAGAATTATGTTTTATCACCTGCTTCCACCACTTTGTCCAGTTTGGCTCGGTAGAGAGGAGGGGCTGATTGAACCGACACGATGACTCATCCACCACTAAAAGGGATGTGTATCTGTGCATCAGTTTTTTAAAGCAGTGGTTCTCAAAGTGTGGTCCGGGGACACCCAGCGGTCCTTGAGGGGGTTCCAGAGGGTCCCTAGAATTAGATAATATAGCATCAAAATCTGTTAACCACTTTAATCACTTTGCAGATGATTCTGTTATTGTTAGTCTTTTGAGTGATAGTGAAGCCAGTCATGGCCCAGTTGTAGATGATTCTTGGTGTGAAGATGCATTCCTACAACTGAATGTCACAAAGACTAAAGACATGTGTATTGATTTTAGACGATCTCCACCAGCTCCTCAGAGTAGTGTCAGAAATTGGTAACCACTTATAAATATCTCGGCTCCATTATTGACTATCGTCTGAAATTTGACTTCAATACTGAAATGGTGTGTAAGAAAGGTCAACAGCGCCTCTTCTGTTTAAGGAAGCTAGCCAAATTTCAGGTGGACAAGTCATTGATGATTTTATTCTACAGAGCTTTCATAGAGTCTGTTATTTCATTTGCTGCCATTTGTCGGTATGGAAACCTTGGCATTAAACAGAAAAATGCCCTTAACAGGGTTGTGAGGGGGGCTAGCAAGATTGTGGGGGTACAATTTAGTTGTCTGAGTCATATATATGACCAGCAGGTGCTTAAGAAAGCATCTTCTATTATGGCAGACAGCTCTCACCCCCTAAATCCTGAATATGAATTCTTGCCTTCCGGCCAAAGGTTAAAGACCCCTGCATTTGTACCTACTTCCATTTGTGCCATCAATAATAGCAGCAGGAGGAGGTAGCTATGAGTAGCTATTATTATCTGGATCTTGTGATTATGTCTATGTGTGTCTTGTGTATGTATGTTTACTGTGTGTTGGAGTTTCTTACTTTCTTACTATCTGCTGTAACATAAATTGCCCAATTTGGGACATAATAAACTTGAACTTGAACTTGAACTTAACCTTACTTACTACATCGGCTATTTGAAAATAGGTGATTTACAAGCTCACATCGCGATACGTTGGTAGCTTATAGATCAGCTATTTAAAAAAATATATAATTGGAATACTTTTGAAACAACAACACAAATCTTGTATGGCACAACAATATTTTCAGATGGGGGTCTGCCAAATACATATTAATTTGGTTGTCGATGACATGAAAACGTTTGAGAACCACTGTTTTCCATCTGCATCTCTTGTACCCATTTTAAAAAAAAAACATTTGTAGACAAAGAGTTAGATCAAGGTCTGTTGAAAGCGGAGAGAGGTAGAAGGTTAATGGAGTGATGAATCAATCAAAAATAGTTACAGTACCTTAAAGTAACCATTGGTCTGATGATAATATTATCCATAATGTTATCTTACCAGACAACATTTTACAACGCAATCATAGATAGTAATGTCTTTTATATTTATATTATGCTATTTGTGTGGTTCTCATTTCTATTAGTTGTCTCAAAGCAACCTTTGACAATGTACAATTTCATAGAGTTATTGTGTCACTGTGGTTTTCACTCCAGAGACACAGTAGTGACCCATGGTTTTCCATGAGTTGATTTGACTTCTTAAATGTCAAACACATTTGCATGTCAGAGCAACCTGTGACAACACACGGTACACTTTCATTCATTTGAGGTCTGTATGTATGTGTATGTATAGTATGTGTACATTAAACAGTTCTACCCTCCTGATGGATACATGAGATAGTGCCCCAGGGTTGTCCTCAACACTCAACACTGATTTGATGCTTGCTGGGAGACAAGCATGCAGCAGAGCAGCTCTGTGTTTCATTGACCTCTGCCTGTAATTACAGTGAGAAAATATCAGCTGTGCTCTCGCATAAATATCTTACCAAGATGAGCAAAGTTTAATCAAAAACTGAGCCCGTCGACCATTCCGATGCGTGGCATGTTGCGAATGTTGATGGCGATGGCTGCGTTGGCCCAGGGTAACATATTTCCTGCTCTAATCGAGATGTCAAAAGGGGGAAATACAGATAAATATAGCGTAAAGGGGAGCTGACAACCGGCCTATGAAATGTACATGTGGGTGGTTGGGATGGGCGGTGTGGCTGACATAGTTGAACAGGGGAGGGAATGTTGGGGTGATAATTCGAGCGAAAGCATTCCGGATCAGTCAAGGATATTGTGTCATACTGAATACAATGCTGCTGAGACTGAGAATATGACAGCATAGCCATGTCAGAAATTTAGAAGCTTGTGCATACAGTAGGCTACATTGCATGGTATCTGATATTAAATGAAATGACAGTTAGCCATCGGAACGATATCCTGGCCAAAATAGTAGTAATTCACGATTATCAAAATATGCTTAAAACTCTTAAAATACCATTAAAGATAATAGACCTATCAGCCTGAGCATTCACAGGGTATCCTCACATCCTCATATGAGGATATTCACAATTAGACCAATAATGGAAATTCACCGCAATGAAATTATCTCCACCCCTACTGACAGGTAATAAGATTATCCTTATTATTCACTCTAACCTGGTCTTTGAAGAAGGCTGTAGAATACATATTGCATGCCAAAATCACATTCCACTGCAAAGGTACACACAAAACCTCCAAACACCATGTCAACAAAAACTATTTACATTGAGGCAGGAGCAGGAGGTATACCTGCATCTTTCAGCTGTCATATCAAATTGTCAAGCATGATCAGTTCAGTCAGATAACTCACAAATAGATTGAAAAAAACATTTTATTCATGTAATGTAAATGCAAGTGTGAATGTTATATTTCATCTTGACATTCACTTCCTGCTCAGCACTAGGGCTGGGAAATAAATAATCGAGCCTTGAATAATCCTCGACTTTGGGGGGGAAATGCACAATCGATTGTAAAAATATATATATTTGAGTATTGAGCATGGCTACCGCACAACGTTTTATAATGTCAATTCAACTAAAACTGTGCGCTGACGATCTTCAACGCCGGAAAAAAAGGCCAGGGTTTAAGTGGTTTAAGGGCTCCACAAGTCTGAAGCAGTTCCACATGACATGGAAGTTGCTTGACACGTCAGAAATGCATCATGGGTATTTACATATTCAGTGGCGGCCTTTGCTATGTTTCACCCGTTTCAATTGAAACGGGCCCCGAACCTCAGGGTTTTTTGACTCGCATCCCAGTCCGGGGCCCACCTCCGGCTGGTCGACGTCCAAGAATTTCATGCAAGAAGAGGATGTAGATCTGATTAAATCAGGGCTCAGCTCAAGTGAATCATGTGAGTGAGTTGTTTTAGCTGTCTGTCCATGGTGGAAGTGCAAAATAGTCTAATTCATTTAGTTCGAAAATGCATCATTATGGATTATGGAAGCAAATCAACTTCAGTCCACAAATTAAAAGCGGGGGGGTGCATATGGGGGCCCCATATAAGCTCTTGAAACGGGCCCCAGATCATTAAGGCCGCCCCTGTACATATTCCACACATAGTGGTGAGTGTGCATGTATAGTAAACCTCTCCAGTTTGTTTGCCTGTATTACGCATCATATTTTCTACCACAATGCTGCTGTAAAAATAAGTAATTGAGTGTGTGTTTGTGTGTTGTATAAGTAGAGGCCTTTGCAACCTCACATTTGACATCTATGTAGCACATAAACCACAACTTTAGTTCAAAACAAACAAACAAACCCTTGAGTATCAATGGCAATTTCTTAGCATCTCTCTCTCTCTCTCTCTCTCTCTCTCTCTCTCTCTCACAAGCACGCACGCACGCACACACACACACACACACACACACACACACACACACACACACACACACACACACACACACACACACACACACACACACACACACACACACACACACACACACACACACACACACACACACAGTAGACGTTTTCTTTTGAAATGCGTATACAGTAGGTCCACACGTTTCACCTTATGACTGTGACTGATGCACAGAAATGTATACCACCCACAATCTCTTTGTGAGTTTGAGTGCACTTATGTGTCATCACCTAATGACATTCTTGCTGCTGAAATAGATCGCTACTAGCTGTCGAGTGTGGACGCACAGAAACACCCACATTCTCTAACCTACTACTCGTTCTTTTCCATTTCAGTAAAATCCAGTAAATCAGAGAGGAGATCTTTACCAATCCTATGAAATGTCTACCTGCAAAGCTATAATCATCTGATGCTAAAAAAGAGCAAGTGAGACGGAACTCGCACATTAAAACCCTCAGTGTTAATTTAACTCACAAGTGTAAAAACGGACCAAAATGTACCCTCTCAGAGTTAAATTAAAATTGAGGATTTTACTGTGAAGTGAAAAGAAGTGCCAGGGGTACTCTGGGGGGTTCGTACACGTCTTACTAGCTTCAATCACTTTTCTTTCACTTCAAGAACTGCCTGTCGAGCACCATGAAACACGAGCCTTTCCTTTATATGAGATTTCGCTTCTGAAAATATTTTCGATCCAGAGTAGCAATTCTCATGCATATCAATGAGATCACCCTTTTGAAATGCCGAAAAGCCATCATTGTTTGAACATGCTTAAACAAATGTCATCTTTCTTAGCACAGCATCCCTGAGCAAAGAGTACAGGGCTTAGTCATGGCACAGATACAGCTTCAAAATCCTGGCTTTGGTCCATAGCTGTATCAGTTTGCACTTGCAGAAACAAGGCACCGGGCACACTTATCTTGGCCCAGGTTGTGAACTAACACAGAGCAGCTCGGGAATCGATGCACAGTAAACCCCTCTGCCATCAGGAATCCCCAACATCCACGGTCTCTGCCACCTTTGTGCTTCACTGCTCCGCTGAGTAGTTTGCAAAGCTACAAGAACTGCAGAACGTTCTGATGTACTCCAGGCCCACGGATGTAATAGGAGGAAATTTAAACGGCTGCACAGAGTGGTAACGGCTGGAAAGAATCCACTCTGAGCGAGACGCATCAGTTGTATTTAGGGTGCACATCCTGCCCATTTGCCCAGCGGAGCGCTTATCGATGATAGACCATGCATCAACACCTCCTACAGAACCAGCTGATGAAGACCTCGCAGCAGTTCTCAGCATGCTCAACATCATGTTGCTCCCACATTGCCTTCCATTCCAATTAGCTCGAACGGAGAGCAGTTGTGTGCATCAGTCTCAGCTGATTAATGATTGCACGCACTATTGAATGTTGGTAATGCGTGCTGATTATTCTGCCTTATTCTTAAGGCCAGGGTTGTCGATTGGATGGCTGAGAGAGGGAAGGAATAAGAAAGCAACGATTTACTTTTGAGGTCAGGCAGAGAAAGCCTCTCCCCTAAGGGAGAAGGCTCAGTTCAAGAGGCTATTTACATGGGTCACATTGAAATGGTTGAAAATCTTGTCGGGTCTTGAAAGTCAGAATCTGAACACTTCTTTTTTTTGTATATGTTCCTCTCTCACTCTTATTTCCCGTTTCTGTCTCTCTTCATCCACTGCAAAATCCTGAGTGATAGTTAACTCATTCTTACATTAGTTAAATTGATACTTCTATAGTGTCTGTCTCCAAATGCTTATCCGTCCTCTCTTTCTCTATCGTTCTCTCCTTCCCTCCGTTTCTTGTTCTTTCCCACACTTTTCTTTTCCTCACCCACTACGCTCATCTCATAGAGCTCTGGTTCTCGACGTGGGGTCCCAGGGGTCCCTGAGGCGGTTCCAGCTAAATGTTGATAGTTAGAAACCAGATGGAGCCCACGTCTCTCCATTTGTACACTCGCAGAGTTCAATTAAACCTGCGTATTTTACAGTGTAGATTGGGGTCCTAGAGATAAACAAAATCACCAAATGAGGGTCCGTGGACTAATGCATCTCCAACCGGGGGTCCTTGCACCTCGGCAAGGGGTTGTGATAACTGCACATGAGTCATGAACAGCCATGATGAGCAGTGATGGGGGCACTGCGTAATGATGGTAAAGTAGTCAGCCCAGAAAAAACATGCGCCCCCCCCTTGTGACTGATTGAGCCTAGCTGCCATGAGGCCAGAAAAGGTCTTATTGGTTGATTTAAGTCATGGCCTTGGCACGGACAGCAGAAGTGTCTGCTCCTGAACATGGTTAGCCCCCCAGTCTCAAAAGGATCAGGTGAAGAGAGGACGACACGCTAGCAGTAAGAGAATCCTCTTGTACTGCAAGAGTTGCCCTTTGCCAGATGTACGACAATTATCGTATGTGTACGATAATTGTACCCTCTGTACAATGTACGATCAATAATTCCCAAAATGCCCAAATGTACGATCATTTCGCCATATCACAAAAAAAGTGTGTGAATTTACTAAATTCCCTGGCTGCTGATTTGGGATCCGGTTTAGCTTTTTCAAAATAAGTCAGTAAATCAGTAAATATGAACCTATATCTGTACTTGGAGCAGTTGGAGGCATTAAAAGCACTGGTCGCGTCTTTCCAGTCCAGTTCTGGGCTTTTATTTGGTCCAGGAAGTTGCCTGTTTCCACGCAGCATACTGTATGTGATGCGTTATTGTCTCGTGCGAGTCTCAATCAAGGTTGTTTCTTACAATAGATGCAATCTTGTTTATTTATTACATATTTACACCTGTGATATATATTTTCTGGCTGTGTACGATAATTTTAAGCCTCTGGTACGATCATTTAAAATTTCCCATCTGGCAACACATGTGCCCGCTGGGCAGGTCAACGTGTGTGTTCACGGGTCTCTGTGTGTTTGTGCGCATGTTGTATGTATCTGTTAACTACTGTGACCAAATGCTGGCACACATGTGTGAGCCTATACACATACAGTACTTTATGTATGCACACATGCATGCTGGTTTGCACTGACACAATGGCAAACATACAGTTGGCACAAATAAATGGTATGTAATGTATTTGCACACACACCCGCATTCACACATACAACATAATACAACATGTGGTATGTACACACTCACTCACACACACACACACACACACACACATACACACACACACACACACACACACACACACACACACACACACACACACACACACACACACACACACACACACACACACACACACACACACACACACACACACACACACACACACTAACCCTAACCCTAACCCACTCCTCTCATCGTTAGTAGTTTTGAAGTCTTAAGTGATAAACTCTCAGATTGTAAAAATGTAACCCGTAAGGGTCATGAAGATATGTCTAAACTATTTAAGTTTAAGTTGCGCATCTGCGTGTCTGTCTGTCTGTGGCGGCCACTCAGATATGCCCATATATGGAATAGACATATCCTGCGACAGTGCAAACCGTCAAATTGGGGGCGAGCCTATTTCCGCCGCACAATAACCCGGCCAATTTCGGAATCTGAACACGCTGAACAACACATCACTTTGCTACGTCAGCGCAATAACCCCATAGCAATGCCGGTCAAGCTGATAAAGCGGCGCTTCTAGACTATATATTGCGAAATAACTGCGAAATAACTTCTCTGGCCGACATTTTGTTATGTGATGTAGAAGAAATGATCAGCCACAGAAGTGGTCAGTCTAGTCATAGAGAGAAAGAGAGACAGACAGCGGAATAGAGAGACAGATGGAGGGAGATAGAAGGAGGTAGGGGGAGAGAGAGAAAATAAATACAGGCAAACCGGTGAGACCTGAAGAAATATGGGATTCAATTCCCATCTCATAACAACAAGAATCCCTACTTAATGCAGTTTACTGAACCACTGCTCCCTGTTCAATTGTCTATGAGGGCCTGTGTGTGCGTGTGCGTGTGCGTGTGTGTGTGTGTGTGTGTGTGTGTGTGTGTGTGTGTGTGTGTGTGTGTGTGTGTGTGTGTGTGTGTGTGTGTGTGTGTGTGTGTGTGTGTGTGTGTGTGTGTGTGTGTGTGTGTGTGTGTGTGTGTTTAGAATGAATATATTTTTAGTGCGTCTGCTGCTTCTGGGTATGTGCGAATGTGCAAGCATGTGCACAATTTCAGTGTTATCTGATGGTGGTGATGCAGTGCTGAACATCCATTGCAGGAAATTTGGAGTGAAGATACAGTGACGTGAAAATCTCCTCTCCTCTCCTCTCCTCTCCTCTCCTCTCCTCTCCTCTCCTCTCCTCTCCTCTCCTCTCCTCTGTCACAGCTTTGGCTGCTGCTGAAGACAGATAAGGGGAGCTGGAGGTTTATATTTGCTTTATTGAGCGTTAGATTCACTAGTATGTATACAGCGTTGATGGATGCTCCTTGTGAGCCATGGCCAGTGTGTGTATCCATATGTCTGTGTGCGTGTGTGTGTGTGTGTGTGTGTGTGTGTGTGTGTGTGTGTGTGTGTGTGTGTGTGTGTGTGTGTGTGTGTGTGTGTGTGTGTGTGTGTGTGTGTGTGTGTGTGTGTGTGTGTGTGTGTGTGTTCGTGCTCGTGCTTTCGCGAGCGTGTGTGTGCGTCAGTGTGCTTATAGCGATGTGGGTGAGTTGTCAACTGTATATAGTAATCTGCTTGTATAATGTAGAGGGTGAAAGAAAACAAAACTAAGAGTGCATCTGATATAGCGTATACAGTATGGACTATAGGCAAATGGCTTCACATGCAGATGGGGAATGAAATGCTGGCCCATTATCTGGAACAGTGAGATAACAATGTTAGAAAATTCAAATGTACTGTTCACTCCTTTTCTGTCATGTTCTGTCTATAGCATTTTTAATTTTCACCTCATATCAACTGAGCTTACTGGGGCTACTGTAGATACTACTTTCATAACATTTCTCCCTATAGGCTGACATTAGACTTTCATCAGATATTGCTTCCTCATCCCTTTCGTGATTTCATTCCCCCTTCTTCTTTGATCCGTGGCTACAGCGAGAAATTATGTTTAAGAACAGAAGCAGGGAAATAACTTTGGTCCGATTTTGTTCGACCGCCCCCCCATGACCTTCTACACTTCGTTTCTCTACGTCAACAGAAGGAGGTTGAAGCCAGAGACGGCCGTCCCGTGTCTCAGCAGCACGGTCTCGCTCTCCTTGACATATCACGTATCACCGCAGCACACAATGTGACATCTGAGGCTGTGTACATTGTGTCATGTGAGAGATAATATCTGCCACCTGACATTCCTGCACATGCAGCATCTCCCTAGAGAAGAGAGACACCCCCGCATAACCGCTCCGATGGACTCGGGCAAAGGATTGCTGATATTTATGGAGTAGGTATAACATGTGAGGGATGTCTATTGAGGGGTGGGTGTCTACTCTATGCAAGGGCCACACATCATCAAAACACGTTTTGTAACGGCAGGGGCCAACTGAGGGTTGCTAGGGCCAACAGCGAGGGATGCGGGCGCTGCCACAAAGGAGCCAGAAGAGCTATTTATTTGAAACTGTGCACTGCTCTGCTGATGACTCATCCCTCTGGGCAACGAGATGTGAAATGGATTTACCAAGGTATTGTTGTGGGATGAATTTCATAGTCTGGATAATGAGAAATCTTGGGCTGGCCCCGTTTGGCCCTTGCAATAGAAACCCTTCATTTCCTACCGCCTTTCCTCAAGCATAGACGTTTGGGAGCTGTTACTGCCAGTGATGTCTGCCAATTAGAAGCCAAGCACAACATACAGAAGACTTCCCTCTCATGTCCCACAAGTCTTTTTTAGATTTTTCACATTTTAATTGAGGGGCGCAGATCAAAATGTAATAACATAGTTTGTGCTTGTCACCGCTGATAAGTAATGGTTAATGGTTTGAAATTGAGATGGCAGAAGGTCTTCATTTTCTTTCCTTTTTTGTTGTTCAGATTTAGCAAAGGAGAGTGAGGAGTTTGACAGAGACTTTGTTAGGGTTGGAAAAGAAGCACAACATTTTTTTATATAATTATCCAAAATGTGATATAATTACACAAAATGACTAGAATAAGTAGCTGACTTCATTCTCCATGGTTCATGTGTATAATAATACATAGTACATTAGTGGTCACAGCTCCTTTAAGTCCCCTCCTTCTGTCCCC
>NC_137619.1:29926104-29941104 GCF_963280865.1 Gymnoscopelus braueri
TCTCCTTCTCATGGTAAAACGAGGTACGGTAGGCTGCTGTAAGAGCGCGACAGATCACACTGTACCACCGCGCTGGTGTCAGAGGTGGCTGGCTTACAGGGTACTTCTTCCTGTGCTGCTATTGCCATTGTGCTGGCCCTGTAGTCGTTAACCCCCGGGACAGTTTTTTATGACTGAAGATGACATTATTGATGAGGCCCCATTACTCAGCAGTCAGCTGATTTATTAAAAGCTTTCGCTTTTGCCAGGGGAGAATTGTGTCAATTCCATTAGGACATAGGCTACTGAGCCCCGACTGAGATGCCATTGTCTAATGTGGACATCAAGAGCTGAGTGCGAAATAGACTCGGGCAGCATCTGCTAATCATTTAGATTTATTACTAATGATTTGATATATTTTTGTGTAAGAAGTGTCCCTTGATTGGGTTACTTAAATGTGAGTGGTTGCACTGAGGGCTACTTTGATGGTAGACTTTTCAGTGCTTACTGTAAAATCATTACCATAGATCTCTCCCTTGCCAAGAGTTTTAAAGTGTTCTACACCTCAAATGTCCTAAAGGTGCTATAATATACTCAATTGCCCCTGTAGGTGATGTAGAAGTCCTAATTTCACACATTTATACTACATCTGCTCGGAATTAATACTGCAATATTGTAGCACTCAACTGTGGTTCATTGCTTTCTCAGCCGTCTATACTTTCAAAGCAATTAGACCTGCTGGTGCAGTAAAGTCGACAGTTTATTCGACGTATCAATTATGCTGGATTCTGGGTTGGTTTTCCTCAAAGCTCTTGTGCAAACGAAACGTTTTGCCCAAACAACACTTCCGCCGCAACATAATCACCGCATTATCAGCGGGAGTGCATGCCAGTTCCAATATTAGTAAAAATGCCCTTATAACAACATCACTGCTTTGATCTATCTCCGTTACCAGCGGCAAAATCCCTCATTTCCCATGTTTATGTAAATTACTCATTCAGAAAGCCAATACTAGTTAGTCAACCGCTGTCACTCCGTCCCTCTGATGTGCATTTGGAGCCTCAGTGTTAGCCGCCCTGACGCTCGGATGGAAAATGAGTTCGCTCTAATCTACTCATTCATATTGCACATTATACATTATAATATCAGGCCTGCTTAAGCATAAATCATCACACCATCTAAAGTGGTTGCAAGGTCGCTCTGGGTAAAGCCTGTGACACGAGTGAGGAAAAACAGCATGAGTGACGTATGGATGGCTCGGTGGAAAAAATATGGCGTGCTACACTTGATTTAGTTTGTTTTCACAAACACCATTACGCTGTATCGAGAGAGGAAGAGAGGGAGGGGGAGCGAGAGAGAGAAGGAGAACGAGAAAAGGAAAAATATCGCAGGCCACGCAGGCCAGGCAAAACTGTCCATGTGGGCATCTCGAGAAGATTCATGTTGTTAGCTTGTAGGTCTGCTACTCTCGACCCCAGAAGTGTTTTAAAGTGAAAGCGGCCGTCTGAGGTCGTGTTGCCATGGCTACGCGGTGGGGGAAGAGCCATCCTGAAGATGCACTCTGAATGTTTGCCGAAGTGCCACCATCCATGTTCCGAAGTGCCCCCCCCCCCCCCCCATCCCATCCTCCCGGTAGCATTTAGGCTGAGTGAAGTGGGCACCTGACCATGCCAGGTTTTCATGCGGCTTGGCGACCACACTTGGCATGTCATTTGGCTGTGGCAGCGCCCGCATCCCTCGCTGTGGGGAAGCGCTCTCCCACGGTTTGCACCGCTTTACGTCCACCCAGGCTACGCTCAAGTGGGTACAGGTGTAGACTAGCATGGGGCACACACACACACACACACACACACACACACACACACACACACACACACACACACACACACACACACACACACACATACACACACACACACACACACACACACACACACACACACACACACACACACACACACACACACACACAGGTGCGCACACGCACGTATGCACACACACACACACACACATACACGGTCTGTCATTGTACCTACAGTATGGGATTAGGCAAGTTGTCTCTCGTCCCCAGACTTGAAGATGAACTTGTGATAAACATGTTTACTAAGTAATCACAGTAATCCTCTTGCCTGATGGTACCAATTGATTTAATTATTCACTGCTCAGCCACATGTAACAATCTATGAATTTACCTCACTCACGTCCAGCCACACTGGAAAATGTAATCCTGGCCACAAATGGGAATAATTAGCATCTAAAAATAGCCTGTTCTTTTAAGGTCAGGAGTCATTACTTGAACCAAAACAGCCATTTCTGAAAGGTTGCCAGTTGCTATAGGAGATATTTTGTGGGTCAACAAAGCATCAAGTGGTCATCAGTCATGGCTCTGTGGTTCATGCATCATCCTTTATACAATACATGACGGGACAAAGAACCACAGCATTTCTGTATCCATGTTTCACAGTAGTTTGTTGGCTTTTGTGTGGACTTAAGAAACGTTGCGTACACTGTGCTGCATCCACAAACCATATACTACAGTTATTCTATTTCAAAGAATGCAAAAATAGCTTTTATATCTGCTATTTTTGAAATGTTTCGATTTTCTTTTCTTCCTATAATGACATGCACAAAATAGAGACGCCAGTTTGAAAGTGGTTCATCTCTGCTGTACGTCAAAGGGGACACTGTGCCAGACTTGCCGCTACAGACGGGTCGAGGCTATGGGTTCGGTGAACCGGGGCCTCCTGCTGTATGCATTTGACAGGAGTTGTTGTTTTTAATTCCTTTAGAGTGATTTTGGCAAGGGAAGGGCCTTTTATTTTAGGGAAAGTGAGAGCTCTGGAAGAAATACAGAGGGCGTCAGACGGGGTGTGTTTGAATCGAGAAAGTGGAACCTCAGCATTTGTGAGTGAGGGGTGTCACTGGCGTGCAAAGGGAGCGGTGTGGTGGGGTGGGGAGGGGGCTTCGACATGTCAAGGGGAGACAAGTATGGCTTTTGGCAGCAAAACAAATGAGCAGCTACTCTGATACACGGCTCTCGCTATAGGTCCCCCGTGTGTGTCGCGGAATAAACCACCACCTTTATACAGTGTATGATGGGACGGAGCGATGGCGAGGAGCTGCCATGAGGTTTTTTATTTATTTTTTATTCCTCCTGAGACATGCCATAGCAAACGATTACTTTCATGCCCAGCGTCAGACAAGAAGACGGATAAGGAATACATGTTGTCGAACAAGCACTACTTCCTCTCTGTTTCTGCTGCCCTCTCATGTAAGCATAAACACTGTAAAATCCCCAGTGTTAATGTATCTCTGAGAGTGTACAAATGGACCCAAATTGACTCGTACAGGTCCATTTGGTTCCACCTGTACAGTCTCAGAGTTAATTGAACACTTGGGATTTCACAGTGTTGGTTTGAGACTCTCTCCCCTCAGAAAGAGAGTACGGTTTATTAGGTTTACGAGAATGACTGTCCTTGGGTCCCCCCTGTACAGCTCCAGTCCTTGCCCTCCTTACTATCTTATCTTCCCCTTATAGAATGCTAATCAAAACAGGCCCTAGCCTTGCTATCTGTTCCCGGGATCAGTAGCATTCTGTAAGCTCTTTACCATGGTGGTCTAAAAAAAAAGAGAGAAAAAAGAACAAAACAAAAAAAAAGAATAAACTAAACAAAAAACACACCACCTTTTTAGAATTAGCACAAAGGTAAAGATCACCCTTGCTGTATCAACATACCACACAAAATCCAACACATATAATTATGATGGCTGCTCTGGCTGTATTTCTGTTGCCTGGCATTACCAGACTGATGATGTGTATTCACTCACATGTTCTTCCACAGTATCGTGGAGGAACATGTGAGTGAATCCATGTCATCAGTCAGGCTGTATTTCTGCACTTTGTTCATTTTTTATTTTTTTTCGCTCACTACTCTGAGTGAGAGTGTGTGCGTGTGCGCATGTGTGTGTGTGTGTGTGTGTGTGTGTGTGTGTGTGTGTGTGTGTGTGTGTGTGTGTGTGTGTGTGTGTGTGTGGCTGATGTGCGTCACAGGCTGGTCACATGAAGTCCGAGATCCACATTGGAGTCAAGCTATTTCTATGTGGATCCCGAGAACCACATAATTTTCTAGTTTGTCTTGTCGAGACATACCTGTCTTGGATAAGTCGAATAACTGTCTTATACTGTATATACTTTGTGCAGACAAAACTCTAAATGCTGGAAATTAATGAGACGCCTCTACCTCAAAATCAACTTGCAGACTTTGCGCACAGGTACTGAATGGAATAATTGCATTTTACAATTTAGCCATTTTGCAGACTCTTTTATCTCGAGTGCAAGGTTGGAGTAAGTGACATGAACCCTACAAACAACAGGGGTAAACGATCAAGTAAATAAAGTGCAAAGAAAACAATGAAGTGCTACAAGGGGAACTAGGATAATAAGTAAACATCAACCTAACGTTCTTGCGGTTGTAGACACAAAGTAATATACAGAACAAATAATCAACATACATCTAAAATCATAGTATAACCAGCATATCGAAATAGGCACAAAGAAATGGAAATCATGAGTGCTGCTAGATGGTGAGGTAAAGTCTGAAGAGGTGGTTTTTACATGTTTCTTCCGAAGTTTCTTCCGAATGAAGAGCATCGTAAACAACTATTTTCTCTCCAAATCATGACCACTTGACATTAAGCTCTTCAGTATACTTTTTAACAAATGTAGTAGTGAGTGACTAGTTCTTTGCGAGGCCACAAGAAGCATGAATAGTATCCTAACAACGCAAACACATCCGTTTGATGCATATTTCATTTTGGCTGGTGTCTGCGTGCCAGCTTCATCTTTTGACATCGCTCCTGGCATGCTACTTGCTGTGTGCAGCGCTTACACATTCCATTTTTGAGAAATCTATAATAGGAAACTTTATAACCCATACAACTTTGAAAAAAAATAAAGCTGTGTGGTGAATCGCTGAGCGTGGATCCGGATGAGAGAAGCATAGCAGACACTTGAGGTTTCACCTCAAGTGTCAAACTAATTCCATTTGTTGTTTTTGTTTTTACAGGCAGCTCCTCTTTTTATTTTCACCATCTCCAGCAGGTCACCACTACACAATAACAGACAGAAATATGTGTTGCTGGTACACAAGATGGTGGCGTGCAGCTGTAGTGACAAAGTGATGTTTGAAGACAGTTGCCGCTGGCAGAACCTGCAGCTGTTTATGCGGGACTGAAGGAAAAAACATGCCCACATCTGCAGTTTTTTCTTCCCCCCCCCCCCCCCTGTCCTTCCACATGATTCAGCTTGTCACAGCGTGCGGCGTTAGCGGATAAAAGGGACGGCTCGGGCTTTATGAGGGCTTTGTAGAGAGATAGAGAGAGGGAGAGAGGGGGGAGAGTGATGGAGGGAAGCGCCGGCCGGCTTTCAGAACATCTGCTCCTGAAGGATGCATTTCATATGAGGCTGCTCTGTCTTCTCCAGATCTGCTTCCATCAGTATCTCCACAATGGGGGTTTTTTCCCGCTGCGTTTCGGGCGCGTTAGCCTTTGTTTTTCTTTCCTTTATCACTCACTCGCCCCTTTTCTGCCAGCCCCTTTCTCAATCTCCCTTTCCTGTGCCACCGTGTTTCTCATCCTTCCATCATCACAAACCCCTAATTTATACCTCGCACTCATTATCCCATCATTCCTCTTTACAGGACCATCTCTATTTTTCCCCACCTCTTTTATTCCCACTCTTTCTGCTTTTACAGCCCCCCGTCCTCCCCCTTATGACCATCAATCTTCATATCTCCGGCAGGCTTTCGTTTTTTACGTCGCCCCCCCTCCACTCACCCTTCAAACCCCCCTCTCCTTCCCTGTTCTCATTTATTCCATCTCGCCTCATACCTCCGTTCATCTATCCCTCAATCCTTCCATCTTTCTGAGGAATTTTATTGCCACAGGATTCCAGAGGATAGGAGGAGAGAGAGAGAGAGAGAAGAGAGATGAGAGAGAGAGAGAGAGATGAGAGAGAGAGAGAGAGAGAGAGAGAGAGAGAGAGAGAGAGGAGAGAGAGAGAGAGAGAAGGAGAGAGAGAGGAGAGAGAGAGAGAGAAGAGAAGAGAGAGAAGAGAGAGAGAGAGAGAGAGAGAGAGACAGACACTACTGGAGGATCTTGAGCCACAGGGACGGCGGGAGGAACGGAAGGAAGGGATAGATGGAGGGAGAAAGAAATGGCAGATCTAGAGAGAGAGAGAGAGCTCCCCAGGCCAGACTAATTGAATTCCGATCTCCCCTTTGAGATTGGTTTGCAGCAGCCAGGCCAGCAGATAGCCTGCCTCCGGCACAGATTCGCTTTATCCAACCAATCACACTAATACAGTCTACAGGTCCAATCCAGTTCAGTCCAGTCTAGTCCAGCCCAGTTGATAGTCCCGCTTCTCCAGAGAAAGTCAGGCCAGGTGCTCATATGGGTCCATTTTGACACTTTAGGACTTACAGTAAATGATCACTCCCAGTTTAACTGTGCAGTTTTACTGTGCTGTGGTTCTGTATTCTAGTAAAATCTTCAGTGTTAATTTAACTCAGAGAGTGTACAAATGTAACCATATGGAGCCTTACGGGTTTGTACACTCTGAGTTACAAAAGGATAAATTAAGATTAAGATTTTACTAGTAGCTGTAGCTGAAGCAAGGCTTCAGGGTGCGAGCCATTTTATCTGATAGTGTGTTGTTTGTTTATCATTCACAGAAACCATGGCAGAAAACCACACACCAACTAATTCAACTCATTACACAGATTAATTGTCTCCTCCAGGCCGAAGGCGTGACTGAGACTGTTTTCGCCCCCTGTCTGTCCGTCCGTCCGTCTGTCCACAACACCACCTTGAGGCCAGAGCAGAGCCTAGCTGTGCCCTAAGTTTTTGACATTGGCCTGTTATAGCACCACCAGAAAGCCGATTTTTGCTAAACAATTTTTTTTATATTACTCCTACAGATTTTGTCTGAATATCACACAAATTGGTACACATTATCTCTATAGTCATGTGATGAAGACGGATCTGTCCAATTTTTCATATCCATCCTGATTGGCTAAGATTGGCTTCCAAAGTTTGCAGGAGTGGCCCGTTTATGAAACAAAATGCCTCAAATCATGAACGCAGCGTCTGATTGCCGTGAAACTTTGCACACACAGTCCCACAAGGCCAAGGAACAAATGCCACCCATTTTTCAAAATCAGCCTCATGGTGGGGTTATAACAGACAGATTCACGTTTTGGCCTGTACTGTAACTCATGAACCGTAGGTCATACAATCAAAATCCTTTTTCCCATGGAACTCCCCAAATAGGCCACAGCCATTTCCACCTGACAAGTTTTCCGCCATGTTGCGTCTTCTTTGCAAAACACAGTTTTTGCTACTACTCCTACCGATTTTGTCCAAACCTCACCCAAATTGGTACGCCTTATCTCTGTAGTCATGTGATCAAGATGTATATGTCAGATCTTTCTGATTCTATTCTGTTTGACTAAGATTGGCTCAAAGTTTGCTGGAGGGGCCTGTTATGCACGTCATGCTGCTATGAAGCACCGCTGGACACGATCGGCGAAACTTTGTATGCACACTCCCATTAGGCCAAGGAAAAATCTCCACCCAATTGTTTTTCAGATTGACCTTTATTATTGAAATTCTTTATTAGGAATAGCCCCTTGAGATGTAGCATCTCGTTTTCGAGGGGATCCTAGGTACGTGATACACTGTATACACATATATACAATGTATATACTATGTATAACAGACCTGTTATAGCGCCACCATGAGATAGATTTTTGATAAACACATTTTTTGTTACTACTCCTCCTACAGATTTTGTCTAAACCTCACGCAATTCGGTATACATTATCTCTGTAGTCTGATCAAGACGTATTTGTCACATTTCTCAGCTATGATTGCACAACATGCCACACATCATGAATGCAGCACCCGAATGCTGGGAAACTTTGCACGCAAATTCCCACTAAACCAAGGAAGAACCACCGAAATTTTAGGGCCCTGGGTAGGCAACCCGGCCTGGCGTAGACCTGGTCTCCGAGGAGCACACTTTTCTAGTTTATATATTTTAGCATTCTCAAACAATAGTTGACTTTTCCTTTTTATATTAGGCATTTGCATGCTCTGTTAGGTAGATTAGCAGAGATTTACTTGCACTGTTTGTGTGTGTGTGTGTGTGTGTGTGTGTGTGTGTGTGTGTGTGTGTGTGTGTGTGTGTGTGTGTGTGTGTGTGTGTGTGTGTGGGTGGGTGGGTGGGTGGGTGGGTGGGTGGGTGGGTGGGTGCGTGTTGGTGCGTGTGTGTGACTGTGTGTGTGTGTGTGTGTGTGTCAATATGTGAGCATATCTGACTGTGTTTGAGTTACGTGTGTGTCTGTGTGTTTGTCTCTGTACATCAATATGTGTGAATTGCTCTGTGTGTGCGTGCACGGGTGTTTGCGTTACGCGTGTGTCTGTCTGTGTGTGTCTCTGTACATCAATATGTGTCAATCGTATGTGCACAGTGCGCGCGTGTTTGCGTTGCATCGTGTTTGCCTCAGTATAATTGTGCGTATTTGTATTTGTGAGGGTGTTTGTGCATAGAATGCCTCTGTGTGCCTGTGGCCATATCGTAAAGCAACGAAGGTTTCTCTCCCTCTCTCCATGCATAGGCTCATTATTCTCTGCTCCTCCGTTGGCTCCTCGCTCTCCCCTTCCTCCTCTTTCTATCTCTCCTCATTTCTCTAACATTTCCAGCCGTCCCTGTGTGCTGTTTATAAATATTTAAGCACTCCTACTCTTCCTCAAGCTCTCCCTTTCGCTTCTGTCCATTCATGGCTGTCTTTCTTGTCTCCCCCATCTCGGCTCATCCCTCATTCATTTGTTTGAGTGTGGCGTCTCGTCTTTATGGCTCCTCTGGTCCCTGTGACTTCTGGCTACCATTCTGCTCTCTGAACATGCCCCTCTCTATCTCTCTCTCTCTCTCTCCCCCTCTCTTATCTCTTTCTCTCTGTACCTCTCTCACTTTCTTCCCTCCAGTGGGGGGTGGGGGGGGGGGGGGGCTTCATGCCCCTCAACGCCCGATGTTTGTTTCTTATTTCATCTGTTCCGCTTTATTGAATTTAATTATTTCTAAATGATTAACTGGGGAGTTCGGAGGGAGGAGGCCCAGAAGGACAATTGTTGTGAGATCCTGTGGGGGGTCAGGGGGGGTGGGGGGCTGTGGGGGCTGTGGGGGCTGTGGGGGGTGACATTGGTTCAAAAGATAGCAGGTGCCTTGGCCTTTCTGTTCTGCAGGCGACGAGAGTAAATAGACGGGTTCACACAGTCATCACTCTTCAATTCCATTACGTTGGCACAGCAAGAAATGTGTGCGTGTGTGCGTGCGTGCGTGCGTGCGTGCGTGCGTGCGTGCGTGCGTGCGTGCGTGCGTGCGTGCGTGCGTGCGTGCATGCGTGCGTGCGTGCGTGCGTGCGTGCGTGTGCGTGCGTGCGTGCGCCCGCGCGGGCACAAGCACAATATCTGTGCTACAATTGTGTGCTTTTGCACATGTTGCATGTGCATGGTTACTGAATTAGACTGACTGACAGAGAGATGAGAGAGGTGTGTGTGTGTGTGGTGTGTGTGTGTGTCTGTGAGAGTGTGAAAGAGAGAAAGAGAGACATTATGCATTTGTGAATGGCTACAGGTGCCAAATCAAGCTATTGTTTCATGTGTGTGTGAATGTGTTGTGTGTGTGACAGGTGTAAAAGACCAGCGGGCAATGTTTGCTCTCCCGCTCAAAGACTAAGTATTCATTATGGAGGCAGGAGGCATCAAAACCTGCCTGTAATGATGTCCAATAGGCAGCTATCTCCTTATGGAAATGTGGCTGGCAGAAAAGGATAGAAGGCAGACTGGTGGCTTTTCACAATGCTGTTTCCCTCCTTATAATCACCATGGAAATATGCATATAGACTGGCATTAGGCATGCAGGGAGGATGGAAATGGAAATGCACTAAATATGCATTACTCATGCAAAGAGGCGGTGCGGTCTCTGTCTCTCTCTCTCACACACACACACACACACACACACACACACACACACACACACACACACACACACACACACACACACACACACACACACACACACACACACACACACACACACACACACACTAATGTGCATATCCAAGCAGTCAAACACGCACAAGGAGATAAACGGGCATGCATAAAAATACTGTATTGGCATGTTATGCTGACAATAACTAATAATATTATTGAAATACTGTGCCAGTGCTTCACTATATTTTGCCAGGCAAGGTAATGTGACACCTATGTATATTTATAAATATATGCAGTATGTACAGTATATTACAAATTTGACATGTTTTTCTGAGGTGAAAACAAAAATGGATTTCAAATACAAAATGCTCTATTATTCCCTGGGGTTCAGCTTTGACATTTCAATAGAAAGGCAACCTTTAGCACCTCAAGGTCTATAGACACAATGGAAGATTTTCTTTAACACTGACAATGAAATACTTGCACAAACAGCATCATCTGGTATTATCTGGCAAGATGCCTTAAGAATCTTGAACTTTGTCCATAATGTTTTTGCTAACTCATTTCAAATAGAAAACGGCATTGTATTGTAACTACAAGGGTGCAGTGGTAATAATAATACTACATCCTTTTATTAAAAGTATGAAAAGACTATTCAGGTAAGTCAGGCACTATGAAAGCAGGCAAGATGAAAACCATTTATTGCAGCGCTATTGCATTGTATTTGACGGTGTGGCTCTGCCCCCGTGATGCTCCAGAGCAGTCCATGCAAGCATGACACCGTCTCTGGGATCACAACCCCCTTGAAGCAGAGCCTAAACATACACATGTTATGATAATAGACACATGAACCCCTCATAGAATGTAGAGATGCACAGATATTAAATGAACCTGATACAATAGTCAGCGCTCGGGTGGCGACACCTCATGTTTTACACTCAGTGTTATAAGTTGGATCAGATGCTCTGGATGCACGCATTAACTACATGCCATTAATTCCATGTTCACACCCTAGCAAACCTGTTCGCACACCCATAAACACACAATTGTCTATTACGCACATTTAAAACTGCAAACACATGTACCAAATGTACACATCCAAGACATATCCCCCTACACGCATGCACACAATGCCTAGGCACAAGAAATCGAAACCTGCTGTCACACACCTAATGCATGATTGTGAACACACACAAATCAAAAAGCGTCTGCTACAATGCTGACCAATGTTAGCCGACTGTGAGCCCCTCGGGGCCAACATGGCCCTGGTTGTTTGTGCATAAAAGCAGCCGAACTAACGACTGAGACGCCCTGCACAGCCCCTCTGGCGAGCCTCTCTCCTGCTGTGTTTCCATCCATACCTTACCTGGGAATTCATTTGGCAGCTGTTTCTGGACTGCATGTCAAGCTAATTAATGTAAAAAAAAAAAGAAAAGAAAAGAAAAAAAACAAGAGTTGGAAACTGTGATTGACAGCGGGGAAAAAAGGAGATTTGTTTATGGGATTTTCAAACATGAACTAATTAGCCACCACCTAATTGCCATGAAAGGCACTCTCTTTGATGATCCTAGCCTCCTGCTTGACAGATTTGTTTGAACTTTTGGTGAACTCATGCACACTTTTTAATAGACTACGCACACAGGGAAATACAGTATTATGGTCAGGGACAACACACGCACAGGTGCACAACCGCGTGTGTGTGCGCGCACACACACACACACACACACAAAATGTTACGCATTTTGTGCCCTTCCACTCAAAAACTGTTTTTTTTTAATGCTTTGGATATCATGTCCAGAGCGCTACACATGCACTGAGCGTGACACCTCTGCTGAATTTGTCCCGTGTGTGGGTGTTTCGCTCCAACCCTCTGCATAGGATAGGCTTATCTCAGTTCAACAAGAACAGTATATTAAACCTATTATTACCTACATTGTAGATAGATAGACCTTTATCAATTCCGTGTGAAAATTCATTAAGAAACACAGGGCAGATACAGGAAAAAAATCATCATGGGAGTTGTATGTTCTTAAAGACAGACTTATTAATATTGCTGTTGATGAGAAAGTCATGGTCCAATGTGAACTCCACTGCTGCAAACGGCTCAAGGTGCTCCTTACGAAACGTTTAAATATTTTCTAACTGAGGCAAAAAAAAACAACCAAAAAGGTGGATGGTGAGAGTGCTGAAACGCGAGATGCACTGGGAGGAGAAATGCTCTATACCATAGAAATGCATGGTGAAAAGGTGCTGGCAGCTGAAAAAAAATAGGTGGGAAGCTTCTCTGTACTCTCTCAAAATCTGAACCCGCTTGTGTGATGTCACCAATCATGCAAACTTATCATGGTCCAATATGAAATTAATGAATAAATAAAATAATAATCTTTTGCTGAAATCTGAAACCACTTTGCTTCGGGCAGCAGTGGTATTAGGCGGGGTGCGATGCCTGTGATATTTGCATGTTTGAATATTCATAGGTCAAGAATTTGAGGGAGTAACTTTTTGCACGCGCGCACACACACACACACACACACACACACACACACACACACACACATACACACACACACACACACACACACACACACACACACACACACACACACACACACACACACACACACACACACACACACACACACACACACACACACTTGGAGTTTTTGAGTGCTAATCTATTTTATTTTAATTTCACATTATCATTCCCCATGTACAGTGTGATTCAGAATTGTTTGTTACGTCTTAAAATCCCAATTTATGTACTTTCATAATTTGAGGCCAGTAAAAAAAACAAAGCTATGCATATTTAATACATCTAGAAACTGTACTTTCAAACACTTATGGTTAATATGCCCAAAAAAGGCACATTTTCACATTGTTTTGTCACATTTTCATATGCTTTGTAAGTTCAATTGGGAAAAAAGTGTAATTGTCACATTTTCACATTGTTTTGTCACATTTTCATATGCTTTGTTAGTTCAATTGGGAAAAAAAGGTGTAATTGTGAGACACTCGTCTAGTTGTTTTTACACATTTTCAAAGTAGGTAGCGCCGCTTCACCCCGAGCCATCCGCAGAGACTGAGCAAAGTGTACCTCTCTAATTCCCTTAATTACCGCACCATTCAGTCAAATCCTAATTGCCATGCCACACCGGGGTGGGTATAATGACTAGCGGAGATAATTATTGTACTCCCGACCTCGCGGAGGCATACTTTTTGGTGGTTCCCTCCACCCCCTCTGTCCCTGGATTGTTTTGTTAATTGAGGGGGATGAGGGGGGGGGACATTACCGGTCAGGTTGAATAGTGCTCATGAAAGGATCCTTACTGGTTCATTTGGTTCCATTTGTACTCTCTTCAGAGTTAAATAAACACTTGGAGTTTTAAGTGCACTCCCTGACTCATCTTTCCACTGATTAGTTGAAATACTCCCTCTTTCTATGTATCGCTAGCACAGCACAAGGAGGTGGTGAAGGTGTGTGTGTGTGTGTGTGTGTGTGTGTGTGTGTGTGTGTGTGTGTGTGTGTGTGTGTGTGTGTGTGTGTGTGTGTGTGTGTGTGTGTGTGTGTGTGTGTGTGTGTGTGTGTGTGTGTGTGTGTGTGTGTGTGTTGCCGGGGTCTTTAATTGTGCACCTGGAGAGAACAGACACTCAAGCACAGGGGACTGCGATGGAGATGAATGCCCATGTGGTAGTTATTTATCTCTGCTATGTCTTAATGACCTAACAGCCATTTTTGCATCATTAAATGCTGACTGTTCAAGGTTTAACTGTGGACCCTGACCCGAGCTATAGGCGCTGTAAATGATAGCGCACGCACGTCGAGATCCTTGCGGGTCCAGCCCTACTCCTCCTCCTCCTCCTCCTCCCCCCCTCCTCCTCCTCCCACCTGAACAATAACCCATCGTTAGTGCCCCCCCGGCCTCCCTGTGGGACCCCATCCATTATAGATGGTCACGGAGCTTCCGCTCGTTACTCGGCGTGGAATGACACAGCGGGGACTTCCACAGAATGTCAACAGCTCAGCGTGATGGCTCAATGTGACACGGCCATCTCATTTCATAAGGTGGAAAATGTTCCGGGCTGTGAGTCAGTGTGTAGCCTACGTACCTGCATATAGAGGTGTGGGATCTAAACGGGCCCTCCTCCCACTCAAACCTGCATGTTTAAGGGGAACGGAGAGGCTTTTACCTCCCAGCCACGCCAGAGGATCTAATGTCTCCTGAGCCTGGTGAGCCCCCCCCCCCCACCACCACACCCCGGTGAAACCAAAAGGCCAATCAGTGTTAAATGTTCCCCTTTAATTCAGCTCCCTCCCCCATATAATCTCCTCTGCTTGATCACAAATAAAACCTGTAGTTAATCACCACAACAGCCCTGATGTTCACTGCTCCCACCTAACCCGCGACATCGACTCAGCAGGCCCCAATGATCAGCCCACTAGGCTTTTAATCTAGAACACAATTACCACCTATGACTTGGCAGTTTCAACGTGGTAGTGATTGCAAGCGCCCTAATTTGCACAGTGAGCGGGGCAGAGGTGGCCTGAAAAGTGTAGAAAAGCACTGCAATTATTTATTGGTAAATGTAAACACATTAAATGACCTCGCACAGATTTGCATTCTTGTTATTAGCACACTGCACAACACGGCGTGATAAATATGACCCTGACAATAAACAAGAAAACACATGCACCACCGGGTCGTTGCTACTAGCCACAGTTCACAGTATAAATAGTATATAAGCAAGAGTGAATAGAGTGATCGCACAATGATCAGTAATTAGATAAAAGGTTGCCTGATGTCGCCTATCGTTAGACACAGCCTAATGCCCTTTCCCGGCTATACTTTCACAACGATTGTTATAGTATAGTTTTCATATACATTTTTTATCTCCAGCAGCCTTTGTGTTCCTGCTCATGTAGAGGTGACAGGCCTGTTTGCAGAGGTCTCTGGTTCCTTGTTATTTGCG
>NC_137619.1:29943604-30096557 GCF_963280865.1 Gymnoscopelus braueri
ATGGGGGGCGAGTGTGTTTTGGGGCGAGTTTTTTTTTATTTGGTCATTTGTTTTCCGAGGCAACAACGGGGGAAATAGCAAAACGCTCGCCCCAAAACACAGTCGCCCCGGGGCAAATCCGGCGGTATTACTGGCAAATCGGCAGTATGTAGAATGGGGGGCGAGTGTGTTTTGGGGCGATTTATTTTTTATTGTTTCATTTGTTTTCCGAGGCGTACTTGTCCGCCCAGCCCAATACTTACATTGCCGTAAGCAAGGAAATACTTTGTTTTGTTGTTACTTTTGGGTAATTTTTTTAATGTATTTATTAAGCAGCCGTGTAATAAGCGGGATAATGGTGGTTAATCGCCCTGAAGGGCTTTAAATGTCAATAATGAGGCCCATGAATTATCCCTTGCATACTGTTGCGAGTGAAGACCGCTGATTTCAATGGCCGCCGCTTCGTGTTGTTTTGGCTGTGGCCGTCGGCGTTCGGTTGTGCTGACGGTAAACGATGCGAAAGTGTTTCCCCGTCCGGTGTGGTCGTAATGTGGTGAGTAGAATTAATTATGTTGCGAGGTGGAAAATGTGTAGTGAGGAATGAGAAGTACCCTACGCCACCCGTAAATTCAGCGTGCACGTTGTGGCTGGTGTTGTGGTGAGATGTCAGATGTAGTTGTTGTGTTTAGTCGAAATCAATGCTGTGGGTATGGCGTCAGCAGGCGAGAGGTCCAAATGAATGGAATGGCTGTGGGCGTCAGTGGCGGAAGTAGCAATTCGCCCTTTATATACGGTAAGTAGATGATCTAAAAATCTAATTTTTAGCATACTGTAGTAAGCAAACCCTAACTAAACAATATTTATATTTAATCACTTTCAACCGTACATCCCTATTTCGGGGCATGTCAAAATAGGTGAGAAGAAAATCAAAATAATTACAATAAATTAAAAACAAATATATTTGAATGAAAAATATAGAAAATAGCAGATCTACAAGCTCACAACGTACTGTATTGCATCCCAACACGGTGTGAGCTTATATATTGGCTCTGTCCAATTCATCATACAACAAAGTATATATGGGGTCATTTTAACATCTACTCTGGCTTTTGTGAGCACCCCAGACAGTTTTTAAGTTGCTTGATACAGTATTTAGATATTTGATATTCATTTTATGAGACACGCCCCCTTCCTTTACAAACCATTGTATCTTCAAACTCCATTTTAACCATGATACTGTAGATTCATCGAAAACACCCGTCCCTGGTTCTGGTGACGGATATTGTCCTTCTAATATGTGAGGGGGCCGTGTTTCTTCAATAACCTTTTTCATTTATTTTATCTTAATTAAATGTATTAACTCAATTCCTGCCATACACGCATAAAGTCGTTCTATTAAATAGCGCACTTGCCCGCCAACACGCATAAAGTCGTTCTATAAAAAAAATTAGGCACCGTAATACAGCTCTGGGATGATCCATCGTCAATCTGTGGATGTGACATCATTCCAAAAAACGATGGGATTTTCAGAAAAACAGCTGTAACTCAGTTGCTGTTTTTTGCATTGAAAACCACTGTTTTCAGCGGGCCCCAGCCCCAAAATGGCGGATCGCGGTTGGAATGTTGTGGTTCGTCTGAATACACAGATCCCTCCGCCTACCCTTTCCCTCCGCCTTTTTTGTTTTTTTGGAACACAATGTTGCCTCCACGGCGTTTCAAATATCATCGGATGAAGGTAATTATGCTGGCAAGGGGATAACAAACGATGTTTAATACCTTGGCGGGTGATGTGTTAATCAAACTTTTTTTAATTCCCCCCAAAAATTATAATAATAATAATGAAAATGAGTTTGAAGTTACAATGGGTTTGTATAGGAAGGGGGTATGTCTGATAAAAGACAAAGGTGATGATTGACAGTCAAAATCCCTAAACAGCGACACTCGCAGGCAAAGATTTATTTTTTCATTGCAGTTGAAAAGGCTAGAAATCAGAGAGAAAAAATCCTGCCATGGATCACTGGAGTGGATTTTTCAGTTAAAACTTTTAATACACGTTTGAAGGACCATGATAAATACTTTTAATGTCATGAAACCTTTAAACTCTGATAACAATTTCAGTTAGGGATTCATTTTAAACTTGCAGCTAAGGTGGTTTAAAATGTCCCAACTGGTAGCATACTGTATATTAGATGACCTGATGAAAAAAGACAAATGTTCCTTTAAGGAAAATAAGGGGCCGTCTCAACCCTGTTGTGTTTTATGATGATGATGCATTTTTTTTAAAGACCTGGTCCCTTGTGCTGCAGTTTAATGCCCTTACGTAATCCTCTAACAAACCCTGCCCCAGCCACACTTCGTCACTGAGGGGACAATAAGGAACACACTCTGTTCTCAATTCAATTCAATTCAATTCAATTCAATTCAATTCAATTCAATTCAATTCAATTCAATTCAATTATCTCTCTCTCTCTCTCTCTCTCTCTCTCTCTCTCTCTCTCTCTCTCTCTCTCTCTCTCTCTCTCTCTCTCTGTATGCATGTACAGTATGCAGTTGTGCATGCAACGTGCATGTCTGTGCGTGAGGTGGGGGGGGAGTAAAACGAGATCAATGAAGGAGGGAGGGAAAAAAGAGAGAAAGAACGAAAGAGAAAGATTTGCGAGAACAATCATGCAAGAGAGCTTAATTTGTACTCCATTAATTGCTTACATTTAAAGAACAGATCTACAAGTTAACAACGCATCACATTGTGACGAGCTTGTAGAACTGTTCTTTTTGGCAAGCAACACTGTCGTACTAAACGGACTTAACGGTAGACGGTTTAAATAATTTATTCTTTGGCTGCACAATTAACAGCATATAGGTCTACAGTATATTCTCTCAAATGGGAATAAAAAAGTAACGCTAATGATTATCCTCAAGAGAGTAAGATTGTTGCTGTTTATTTACACTGGAAATCCATCAAGACAGACAGAGCATCAAAATAACTCCATAAATTAATCACAGGTCAGGTTTAATCACAGGTTAAGGTTTTAATCGCTGATTTGTTAAGCAATATTTTAAATTAAGTGGTACAACTCAAAAATAAATCCTAGACAAACAAATCCTTGATTAGCCCTAAACTACAGTAGCCTGTGGTTAATTTAGTTCCTGTTCATGCAACTCAGCCTTACTGTAATATCTGTCACACTCCTCACTAAAGTTGAATCAAGGTCCACTACTAGGGAGTTTCAGTCAAAGGGTAACTTTTCTCAAAATAGTACAAATAAAGAAACATACTGCTGTGGATATACTTACAGTATATCAGTTTACCGTATGAGTTATTTCAATGCTGATGAACCTGACTAGCCTGACACTCAGCCTGAATTTTCATTTCGTTTCATTATTCAGTCTGAAAGCCCTCTCATTGCAGCCAATTTCTGAGTTGTATAGGGCTCTACCGTGTGAGTATTTCACTGACATTGGCCCCTAAAAATAGATAAGTTAGTGCGAACTGTAAGAAATTATTTACGTGCACAGTGTGATATTACAACCTACTGTAATCTTTTCAATTCAAAGTAAATGAGAATTTGTTTGAGGAAATTCAAACATTTTTGTAACCAGAATCCTCTATTTTAACCCCACACCCCCCCAGCCCCATGCCTCACCTCGATCATTGTCATTGGTTTTGATAGTTGGAATTGCGTATTACTTCAGGACAGCATGTGCCCGAATGAGAGATAGATAGATAGATAGAGACAGAGAGTGAGTGAGTGAGCGTGCACGCGTGCGTGCATGCGTGTGTGTGCGCGCACTTCCGGCACTTAATGAACACCCTTATTTTTTACAGTCTATGGAACACTTATTTCTGGTGACGGAACATTATGATTGATAAGATGACAGGCAATAGGATATAGCTCCTGTAGCGGGTTTTATGCCCATATGAAGTTAGTTACACATCAAAGTTATACCGGCCAAATGTCGCCTCTTCCTGTATCCATCGTTTCAAAGTAAAAGCCCTCCAGCGTTTCATACATGGTCCTGCAATATACTAGGTTTTGACCTATTCTTGTTTCCAGTGATTACCGTGATGGATTGTCATACTTAAATGCAAGCCGCTTGGGCGGAAGCCACTATGCTCACGACGTGTCAGTGAGTTACAGCTTAGCCCTGGAGGCCCATTGTGTTGAACTCTAATGAAGAGCAGTATGTCAGTGGCCATATGGAAGGAGCCATGGTATTAGTATTACCACTGCCAGTACAGACATGTTAAGATGGCAACAATGTGTGTGTGTGTGTGTGTGTGTGTGTGTGTGTGTGTGTGTGTGTGTGTGTGTGTGTGTGTGTGTGTGTGTGTGTGTGTGTGTGTGTGTGTGTGTGTGTGTGTGTGTGTGTGTGTGTGTGTGTCCTTGAGTGTACTAATGATTGTGCACTTGTGCCTGTGTGTTGTTCAGCTTTTTTGTGTATGGCACACTTTCAGTGTGTAAGTGCTGGCAACAGTGTTTGTTCCCCACTACTTGGGCTTGTGTGCCAACAAGGTTGGCTTGGAAAAGGCCAACAGACGGCCTGGTTTTCCGGTGTGGGTCAGTGGTTCAGAGTAAGCCTTGGAGGACATGCTGGGAAGACTGTCGGCTGCATAAAGTAGACAAATGGGGCTTCATAGGGCCTGTGGCATCCAGCAAAATGAAAGGTTATTACCGAAGCACAGATATGTGACACCAGCACATGAAGCAATTTCTGTTTGTAGATTGTTTAATGCAAAAATATTATAACCTAAAGCCTGCGTATTAGAGGTATTAAAATAATAGGTTTCAGCAAACAAGACGTACCAGAGAGTCCCAATAAGTCCCTATATGACTTCAATTTATAAAAATGACACCTGCCTCTTGGATTGTATATATATTATTTGATAAAATAAAGTCCAGAAAAACAGTACCATGCCAAAATGTTCCTAAATCCCTATTAATATATGAGTTCAAAAACTGAGGAGCTCCATAGTCAAAGAAAAAAGAAAGAAATTATATTTAAAAAAAAGAAAGCCATCAGTTTTTTTGTACAGTATATTCAAGTGATGCAAATTTGCACTTTAGCCATTGTGTCATAATCCAGGCATAGCCTGAGTGCATAAAGGACATGACAAATAGGCTGTAATGCCCTGAAGACATTAACGGTAATGACCATATTCATTTCACACGACTATTACCCAGCAAAGAGGCTTGGGAGCCACTGTTCTCGTCTCTCTCTCTTTCTGTCTAGCCCTTCAATCATGTGATTCGGCATCAACAGTTGCTTATCACGTCTACATCACCCCTGCGAGACAAGTCTTCTTCATCAGGCATTCACTGACGGGTGGAAAGGCGCACAAACAAACAACAAATGTGCCGCCACATTCATCTCTGAACACCTTGGGAGATTTGAGGAGGGGCGCGAACGTACTGCAGCAAATTGCCACAAAACTGGATGGAACTAATTAACCACCATGCTGTGGGAGGCAGGGAGGAGGCGAAGGAGTCGTAGATAGAGCAAGGGAGATAGGGATTGAGAGAGTATGAGAGAGAGAGAGAGAGAGAGTGAGATGAGATGTGTTTAACGGATGATGTATTTGCAGGGCGCTCCACGGTGATAACCCCCCATTGAGAGAAATTATGGCCGTAAATATGAGCTCACATCTCATAAATGCATCTGCATTCATTTGAGCTGGGGGTGGGGGGTGGGGGGTAGGAGTGAGAGCCGACTCAGGCCTCGCCATCTGGTGTGAAGGCCTGAGAGAGGTGGCACCCCTACGACCTGGGCGTCCACACCTGGTGTCTCCTCCCCCCCATACAAAATGCTGTGTCACTTTTAGCGTGAAAAAAAACAAAACAAAAAAGAACTGAGCAGGGGGAGGAATGACCCCAACCTTGCTGCAAGGCAACTCATGAATATGCAGCAGCAGCAGCTCAGAGCTGGGACAATAATTCTGCCATAATGGGTCGAGCTGTTCCGACAGTTCCGCATATGCGCACGGAGCCACCACTGCGTGTGCACCGCATGCAGAGGCACTTAACTGCTTCCATTATGAAGGTTTCTCTATTCTCTATCCCAAGCCAGATCCTAATAACTTACATTGAATGTACTCATAATAAGCAATATTCACATGATGAGCAGGACAGGGGAGAGTAGTAGGGAATGGAATTATGGCTCTGTAATTTTCTCGATGAGGGGAATATTCCATTTACAATATAATACCTTCAATCAGAAGTATTTTCCAGGGGTGGGTGGGTGTGTGTGTGTGTGTGTGTGTGTGTGTGTGTGTGTGTGTGTGTGTGTGTGTGTGTGTGTGTGTGTGTGTGTGTGTGTGTGTGTGTGTGTGTGTGTGTGTGTGTGTGTGTGTGTGTGTGTGTGTGTGTGTGTGTGTGTGTGTGTGTGTGTGTGTGTGTAAAAGGGGATTTGCTCTTTCTAAATGTGTACAATGAGTGTCTGTCCACAGCAGGACATAAATGAATGCCAACAGTATGGAACAAATGGGCCCCCACTGTCTAACTTGCGTGGTTGAATTATTTGGAGAGGAATGCTGACATGGTAATCATTATATTAGATATCATTAAATGCATTGGTAAAATAAGTGTACTAAATGACATAAAGATTATATATTGACGGAAGTTCTTTAGCTCAACAGAAATCGATAGGTCACCAATATCAGTGTTAACGTAAATGCCAATAAGGGAAATAGACTATAAATTATGTATGGTATCAGGATTGCTTTCTTTCTTTATATATTGGCAGAATCTGGTGACGTAAAGGTAAAACACTTGTCCACCACAACAGAGGCCAGGGTTTACTTCCTGTCAGCTGTAAGTCCAACAAACACTTGGCAGTGTTCAAGGGTGGAGAACTGGCAGGTGATTGTGTCCTTGTTGCTGTACTAGCGACCCCTACTGGTTGGTCAGGACACCTGCTCAGCGGGGAGAGGAAATGGGGCACATAGCTTGAACCTTTGCAAGTGCGGCTGTGCTGTGCTGTGCTCTCCCAGTGAAACTGTGAGAGCTGCCAAGTTGTCCGGTGAAAAGAAGTGGCTGGTGACTCCATGTGTATTGGGAGGAGGTGCGGTGGTCTCTATCCTCCCCAGGCCAACAGTGGGGGTTTGCAGCGACAGGGACCACGGTACACATGGGGGAAAATGACTAAAATTGTGAGAACATGTAATAGTGTGTAAGGGGATACTTTATGTAAGCTCAGTATAACATTATAACTAAACAGAAAAGGTATTTCCCCCCCCCAAAGTATTAATAGAAATTCATAGATTTTTTTCTAAGAAAGACGTTGGGTTCATCCGCCAATCGCCCATCTTTCCATATTCCATCACTATTGAGAACTGCGACTGCATGGGGGAAGCACCAGGTGGAAGACTTTAGTGGAACTTCCAGACCAGTGACTATCTCCCAACAAAACATGCATGAAGTGTATAGGTGCTATTTTTGTAGTTATACAACACCCAGGGTTTGTGGAATGTATTTATTCATATGTTTCTATTCAGAGGATAACCCCTTGAGATGCATCATCTAATTTCAAGGTGTCCTCAGGCACAATACAGAAATAACTAGAAATACTGCATCGTGGTTGTATGCCGCCGCCAACCAGTTGCAGTTTACATCTATGTCTGTCCAGACTCATACGGAGGGACAATTCAGAAACATAATGCCTCCGGCCTCGGCTGTTGCCAGTGGAGGCATAAGCCTGATCAGAATAAAATAACAAGAACAACAATCAAAAAACATGTCAAAATACAGAGTATTTATAAGTTAAGAATGAAGGTAACTACAGTCAAAGATGAGAACAAATACATTTTACGATAAACAAGAAAATAAGTCTTTCTGGAAGACATGAAAAGAACTAATCTATCTAAATTAGTTTTAGGTAAATTATTCCAGTCTCACGGTGCTTTCCAGTTAACAACATCTCTCCCAATTTCTTTAAAGATTATAGGCACAATAAATAAATCACTCAGGACCAGCTTCTTTCCGCAATAACATAATTTAATTCCAGTTTCGTTAGAAAGTCACTTTCTAAAGACATGAGAGTCAGGTGACTCAGTCTGTTTTGTTCCATGGTCGATCACAACGTACCATGAAGGTGGACAGCCGGGGACCATGGATTGGTCTTCATCCATTCGTTCATCTGTCTGTCCCACTGTAATGATGACTAGGGCACCATAGGGAACCCCAGTTCTCTCTACTGGTGGCCACCAGACCAGCCTAATTCGGAGTAGAGAAGGCAACATTAATCTTTTTGTTCATTGTCCCATACTTCAAGTAGCCTACACTGATCAATCACTGACTGCGGAACAGTCCTGGAGCTCTGGTCCCCTGAGCTGCAGCCCCATGAGCCTGTGCATTCATCTGGGACTGATCATGGTGGAAAGAAGCCAAGTTTTTTTTTAGGGTCCATTTCTTACCATGAAAGAAGGAGTTCCATTCAATAACTCTGTCATTCTTGTTTATGTCTGCTTGTCCCTGACCTTGGGCTTTGGGTCAGAAACAAGCACACGGAAACGCCAACCTACGGTTTACAGTATTAATGCCTCTCCAGAGATATGACTGAATTAATGAGAAATAGTGTGAACCAGTCCCAGCTTGTCATTGAATAAATCTAATGTATTTCCATTTTGGTGATATAATTAAACATAAATTATTCATATAATATAATTAACTCTAAATTATTTGACAACATCAAGAGTGACAGTCAAATACCACAGGCTGTCTCCACAGTCTTCTCCTAAAATACGGTAACAACAAAGAGGCAAAACAGGCCACAATGGGGGCAACCTTTCTGCTCAGCACAGCAACAGAAACATCCGGCAGGAATTGATAAATCAATATCTTGTCCTCCTCCACAGCATTGTGGAGGAAGAACAACTTTAATAGTAAAATACAATACTGCAAAATTTTATACACTGTGTCCTGACATCACAGTCAGTACAAAGAAGTGGCACTCCAAAATAACTAGATACGAGGCAGAGAGAGGAGATTATGTTGGTAAATGTTTCAATGGTCATGTAAAAAATGTAATACTTGAACCTACTGTCTGACTTCAGAGAGAACTAGAAAAAGTGCTCCTCGGAGCACAGGTCTCCGCCAGGTCAGGTACGTTATTGTGGCCTCCTATAATAGGCCAATGTGAAAAGGGTGCCATTTGTACAAGGGCTTTTCACTGCAATCGGACTCTGCATTCATGATTTGAGGCATTTTGTTCCAAAAATGTGTTTTGCAAAATTAGACCTGCTGGTGGCGCTATAACAGGCCAATGTGAAAAGAGTGGCATTTCTTCCTCGGCTTAATAGAAATGTGCGTGTGAAATTTCACGGAAATCGCAAGCTGCGTTCATGATTTGAGGCATTTTGTTCAAAACGGACCAATCTTGCAAACTTTGGAAGCCAATCTTAGGCAATCAAAATGGAATATGGGAAATCGGATAAATCTGTGTTGATCACATGACTATAGAGATACTGTGTACCGATTTGTGTGATGTTTGGACAAAATCTATAGGAGTAGTATCAATAAATGAGTTTTGCACATATCGGCCTCCTGGTGGCGCTATAGCAGGCCAATCTAAAAAGTTTGTGCCAGAGGTTCTGAATTGGCATCCAGGGAGTGTGCGTGCACAGTTTCGCAGCGGCCGGGCCACCGGTGCCAGAGATTAGCTGGTAACGGACGGACAGGACGGACGGACGGACGGACACACGGACGGACGGACAGGGGGTAAAACATACTCTCTCGCCATGCCTTTCGGCCTGGCGGAGACAATGAGTGAAGATTAAGACCATATAAATACTAATATATGGTCTTAAATAAATACTGTATATATTTAGTTGAAAAAGAAAGAAAACTTTACTTAACTTTTGTCATCTAATCAACACGGCCAAACTATTTGTACATACTGTAGATGTGCACCATCCTCCATTCCTGTAGACTTAGTATTTATAGATGGTGCTTGCTTAAGGATGCTTACATAAGAAACATTGGCCGCTGCTGAGATTGAAATTGTGATGTTCTGTTATCTTTATTAATAAGCCACCCGTACCAACATTTGATCTCTACATTTAAACACACAACACAAACTAAATCAGTCTACCAATCCATATTTGACATGCAAATGTGTAGATAATTTTTTGCCTTGTGGTTACTTCATTGTTTATGTGACTATAGTGTTCAAAGTACAGTTACTAAGACTACTTCAACCATGTTTCTCTATCAGGAATTATAGCTACTTCCCATTCGCATGGCAACAGGCTGGCAGAGTTATTAGCTACAATCGTGGAGCTTTGGCACATTTGGTTTAACACATTTAGGAAAGCTACATGTAGCTACTTATTTACTTCGTTGAGCTCAAATCGCTCCTGACTGTTCTCTTTCAGATTGTCTTTGTAGATCTCTCTTTGAGGCCTGCCAATGCCCCCTCTGCTCTCTCTAAACTACTGAAGCTGTCTACTGTGCACAAGTCTCAGTGATCCTCGCCTAGACAGAGTGGCTCCTGGTCTTTAAGCCCTGGGAAACATGTACTGTAGGTTTCAAAGGGATACAGATTACAGACAATGCTGCAGTCGCTGAGCTAGTCAAATAGATTTGTGGAGGGCAAACTTTGAACAATGAATGCACTATTCATATCAATGTCAGTAGGAGGAGGATATTAAACGTCCACCTGGTGGTCTATGTCATCTGTGGACTGTCTTAACTTGGGGCATTTCGACCGTCTTCACCAGGGGACATGGCTGGCAGTGATGTGGAGCGGACGATCTCTCCCTGATGTCTCATTGTCTATTTTAGGAGTCGCTGTCCCAGTTCTGCTATTAAAAGTGCACACAATTTCCACGTGACTAAAGAATAGCCTAGGCAGCGGTTTCCAGTACTGTGCCTGATTAAACAATTCCTGCCATGCACATGAGGTCAGCAGTGCTATTTTGTACAGCTTGCAGCAAATAGAAAGAGACTAATTTGACACAGGTTAAGAAGTATTGAATAAATAGCTCAATATAATACAAAGAAATGTTAAAAGAACACTCTCTGGTTGAGTAATTGGTATGGAGGGTGTTATTTGATTGATCTCTTCCTCTATTTTTCCATTGTATACAACCAACCTCATATCAAAACACCTGCACGTGTATTCTACGCATCTGAAATATGGATTATTATTATTATTTATCCACATATACAATCACATTATTATTATTATTTATCCACATATACAATCATAAAAGTTATGTTTCATATTTCAGATGCGTAGAATACACATGCACCTGGCAGTCCTCCATTTGATGAGCACAAAAACCTCGATTCAGGCTCCGGTGTCCCTGAACATAACATCATGGCATTCTGGGAGTGTGCAGAGGGGAGTGTGAGATGGATGCTATACAAGGTCATCCACCTCAGGCTTATCTCACACAGATGCAACCTTGGCATCTCTTCCTATTACTGCCTGCTGCTGACTGTTCACGCTGCATTGTTCTTCTGTTTTACGGACTGAACAATTTACCATTGCTAAATACAGTAGCTAAACATTTAAGCTGTTGGCTTAATTGCAATAAAAATGTGTTAATGCATTTGCCCCTTTTTTAATCATCTTGATGCCAGCGTTGTGTATAGTGTTATTGTAGCAGCTAGAGGACTAGAGCAACATGTCTAGAGCTGCACTAAGAGCCTAAACTGTGAGTATTTGGAAAGGTATCACTGTTCCAGTAATAATTTTGATGCCCACAAATGTAGAACCCAAACAAAAGTCAAAATTAATTTGACAAAACATAGATTTTCCTAAACGTTTACAAAAAATAAACAAAATAAAGATAAATATTGTCTGTGGTTCAGTCACTTGTTGGAAGAGGAACAAGTGTCAGGTGTGAAACATTTTCAGCAGCTCTGGTGAATTTTGGGGAATATTAGTCAGACGACTTTTAGATTTTCGTTGATCAGACTGAATCAGCCATTTCTTTTTAGCTGTATTCCTGCAAAGGAGCAAATACAGTGTATATAACCTCCTCCTAAAGCGTGATTTATACTTGTGTTACACCGGCACGTACACACTTCAGAGATATACATTACCTAGCAAACTTGCTTTTAACATGTACTGTAACTCTTCCTACTAATAGCATAATCTGATCACTCTGACAGTCACATACTGTATCAGTAACCCAGGGATAACACCCATCACTTATAATTAGAAAAACAAGGGCAATTCTCAACCTGTTCATCTGTTTTTCTTCCAATAATTATGACTCTTTCGAATTGAAAACTTGGCTTGAGACTTTTGAAATTGTGATGCCAAGTAAGTCGTGTGGACACACAACCATTCTCAACCCACACACACGCACGCACGCACGCACGCACGCACGCACGCACGCACGCACGCACGCACGCACGCACGCACGCACGCACGCACGCACGCACGCACGCACGCACGCACGCACGCACGCACGCACGCACGCACGCACGCACGCACGCACGCACACACAAAAGAAAGAAAGAAAATAAACACCATCCAGGCACCTAAACAGCGCATGCTTGGGCCTTTCACGAACCTTAACAGTCATGATTTAGTCTCAACCCATACACTTTTCTCTTGAGCCAGCTTCTTTTCTGTCTGAACACAAACAGATGTGCTGGGAATAAGAAGTCAACTAATCTTCAACTAACTAAGCATTCAGAATCCCTTGTACAAATGGCAACCATATGCACTGGAAAACAAGAAGATTCAACTAAGTTACCTCAACCAAGGTGCAAGGAGGCAGCAGGGGCATTTTAAACCACAAAGTGCAAGAATAAAAGGTGAAGTTAACCATAAAAAACTCTTAACACAGTAGGTGGAACTAAGTCCTATAAACAATGCCAGGTCATGGTGGCGCATTAGAGCGTGAAAACTGCACAGCGAAATAGGCAGGGTCCCAAAAGCACTCTAAGTCCAACTGTGATGCTTAACAAACCCCATGAACTTTTATCTTGTACTAGGTCAAGCCAAGCCAAGTCATAACTCTCCATAGTTAACCTTAAATATGCAGCAATCACTGCTCACAGCACAGAGAAAATACTGTAATGAAATCCTACCACAAACTGATTCGAGGAAAGACACATTCTTGGTTTCATCATTTCATCTCTTTCATCTTTTTTTTCTCCAAGATATTTATCAGGGCTTTTTAGAGTATTGTGAGATGGGAAGATATGTGAAACAGGAGCTGGACTTAAAGGTAGGCTAAAGTGATTTTCTTTGGGTTAAATAGTTCTATATTCTGATAGTACACATTGCTAGTGTTTGTTTGGTAACAGGAGTCTCCGTGTCTTTCCAGCTATTTAAACAGAAAATGCACTTTCGGGTAGGGATACCAATTCTATCCAATCGGTATAGAGAACTCAGACAGGATACAGATCACTATAAAAGTGAAGCTGATAGCTCTGACTGGCTGAAATTTTGCAAGCCACTTAAAAAAAAAAAAATCTTTATTGAAGAGCTGGAGATATTGGGAGAAAATGTTTCTGAACATGCACTCTATAGCAGATTATTATCAGAAAATAATGCTTTAACCTTTTAACAAAATACTTTTTGTTTTAACAATATAATTTACCCTACCTTTAACCCTGCCTATTTTAGGCTTATGTCATTCATTATAGGCAAATATTTTCATGGAAAATGGAACACATGTTACAATATAATGTTATAATAGATTGGAATGCAGTGAATCATTTGGTTAGTATATGCTGTACTGCAGTCGCATAATGCTCATATGACTGAAAATGAAAAATAGATTAAAATACATTACAAATCATGGAGCTTGGGAGCTGGGAAAAACAAAACCTGGAACACCTCACTCAGAGACCAAACTCATTTTGCATTAGCAGTACTGAGTGAATGCAAATGCCTCTTATCTGTATGCCTGTCAATGTGCATAATGTATTTGCATGCGCACATTTGCTCATATGTCCATGGGGGTCAGCAAATGTCCTTTCGTGTTCATGTTGGTGTCTCAGTGTGGTTCTGCTTGAGATTATGGGACTGTGGGAAATTCAGTCAGACCCCACGGAGGTGCAGCGGACATTTATGAAGTGGCCATGCCAGGATGTTTATTTTATGTTTGTTTTTTCCACTACGGAGGGCGGTGGAGGAGCAGCACATGGGCGGACATTCTGGACTCGTTTCAAAAGCTTCGATTTGTGCAAGCGTGGCACTGTGAATGGAGAGACGCCTACCCACATACAGAGAGGGAGACAGAGGAGAAAATGACTAAAGTGTAGAAAAACAGTGAAAGTCAATGCAGATCTGTGTGAAATAATGCATGTCATTTATTCATAGCGTTCCTCAGTGTTTGGCATGCTTTGGTCGTGCTGAATTACAAAGGCCGCTATGACGTTGTCATGTGGCATTTCACCCGTTCTCTCCGCCTCTCTTTTTACTGCGTTTTTTTTTTTTTTTTCTTCTTCTGCGGCAGACAGACTATTGTATTGAAAGCCCTTCCAAATGTCGAGGCAGCAGTGTTGGCTTGTTATGTCATATTTCACAGGGTTTGATGATCTTTTCTATATATGTGATATATGTGTTGAATAAACCCTCATAATGCTTTCACATACCTCTGTGTCATTGATAAAGCTGGCCAGGCATAATAGAATCCAGCAAACCAACAGTGCCCAGGTTCAAAATACAACCATAATGTGCTGAATACATTGTCTCTTATGTCCATGAGTACAATTTGTAAGATAGATTATAATGAATAAATAAGGGAGATAGTACATGCAAAGACAAGACCCTTTCTTATGTTCTTGAATAATTATGACCAGTCCAGGCTTCATGATTTTTGTTTTGTTGTCTTTTTTAAGCTTCCCCATGAAAATGCTGCAGTTACTTGCATTCTGTATATCTCCAAATCAGTAATATAGTGTTTTGCAACTAAATCTGTTCTTTAGACATAGCACATAGCACATAGTCATAGATACTGGAATACTAAATTAGGGCAAAGATAGGACAAAGTAGACTCTGGTAGGGACATTTTGACCTGAAAAATATTGTACTATACACTTATTGAACTGAGATGAACATTGGACTGTAATAATAGATTTTTAAATCCTATGCTTTACAGTAAGTGCATCTAAATTTCAAAAATTTTCATCAGATAGCCTTTCTGTACATCTATTATAAATTTTACACCACTGCTTCACAAGCACGCTCAGTGGCAGGAACATTTCTAGCTACAGTATATATGGGCTCCGGAGTCAATGAGCATGCATGTTGCATGCATACTTATTTTAATGCTCTGTGTGAGAATTATTCATCTTAAAATGTCTCAAACATTGCACACAGGCTTGTGAGTATGAACCAAAATTAAAAGTGCATTCGCTAATACTCTTTCACATCACATGTGTGATAATGAAAGTGCTCCATAACTCCCAAACATGACACCAACGACAAAGGTGATTGTGATGGAGCACAAAGCATTAATGTTTTATAGGCCTACTGTTTTTAATGCACTTGACATTTGGATACAACGCTGTAGGAAGCAACAGCACATGACTGCAAAATGTGTCATTTAGATATGGCCTGTAAATTGCATATTGTTTGACATTTGAACAGTGTATGTATTATTGAAGTGAGGCCAGGTCTACAAATGGTGTAAACAAATACAAGTGTGTGTGTGTGTGTGTGTGTGTGTGTGTGTGTGTGTGGGGGGGGGGGGGGGGGGGGGGACAGACTGTTGCAGCACTGATGTCAATATGATGGTCACACTGGGACTTCCATTGCAACTTACAGCACAGCATTTAATATCAGTTGTGTATATCAATCAATGCTGTTTCTGACCAAAGTGCCAAATACCATTTTACTCATTTAGTTATTATCATCCATCAGTCAGCCTAACAACCCTCTGATGGCACAACAATCTTGAGGGCCCATTTTTAAGTTCGGCCTCGAAGGAAATGTGACATGTATAGCCTACTTTTTTTGCACACCTTTCTCTCTCTGTCTCTTACGTCTAGTCTATGGAGGAGGAAAGGGAGCCAAAACAATGTTGGGTAATCTGGAGATCTTTGGGTGAGTCCCAGCCAATGGTAATTAGCTCGCCTGTCAAGTGGACGCAGCTAGATGAACGAGTGCTCCCCGCCAAATGGAATGGAAGTGTAGCCATGGATGGAGTTCTATGAAATTAACGTCTGAGCCAATCAGTCAGCCACGCCTGTTTGTGACTGCTGGAGTATAGGCCCCACTGCGCCAATGAGAGATGGCCTGCCGGAGGGACCACGCTGGCCTGATACAAGAACCACAATTAAATCCCTGTGTCGCTGGCATGAATGATGCCGCTGTATTCATCTATCCTGGAGATCTTCCGGCCACATCGCAGCGAGGTTCAGAATCACTTCTTGGAGCATGGTGAGCTGTTGAAGCCATTTGCTCATAAATTACTGTAGTTGAAGGCCCGCACTGGGGATGCCGATATTATTCCACACGGATTCTCTCTGCCGTTCCAATTAATTATGGAAATTTGAATGGATTTCTTTCTGTATCTTGGTCACAGTTCAGCATGCCTCGCATTCAGTCATGTTAAGTTCGCTTTACATAATTTTTGTCTTGTCTTCGGCAAAACAATAATTATGATATCGTTGTCAGTAATTATAGTTTCTTCAGAAACTGAGGATAGCAATCTAAAGTCAAAAAATGTCTGTTAGATGGGTACTTGTTTTCCCCGAAAATATGATTTTCTGGCCAATTTTCCGAGAAAATATAAGAATGAAATCCACAGAATGTAGCCACGGCATCCAATGCCTTCAATGGAACACAGCTTGTCTTTTATGTAAATGTGTCCTGTGCTATGAGATTATTCAAATGAGGCTGTTTAAGACCCTGCTACTTTTGTCCATTGTACTGTACAAGGCAATGGGTAGAGTAATTGAATTACAAATGTGGGAAATCATGACGCGATGCACAGGGTTGGGGTGAGGAGGGCGGGGGGGGGGGTCGCTCAGCCATGTAGCGTCAATCAAGCTTTTAGCTTGGCCTATGTCATCCTTTACACTCTGGCTTCCATGTGACCATCTCTTACCCTATGGATCAGTGTCTGAGACGACGACTAAAATACTAAGATTTTGATATTTAGTCGACTAAGACTAGCCCAGTGAGCCATAGTCGTCTATTAGACCTCCGTCTAAAACTGGGTTATAATTGGTCTAAAAGTGAAAGTTTTTTCAACGTCTATTCTTAGCCTAGACGTTGATTAGCTGTTTTTTAAGCGTCTATATTTAGACCGTTTATATTATAGATGTCATTTCAACGGCTATGATATAGACGGTCTATAATATAGACGCTTAAAAAACAGATAATCAACGTCTAGGCTAAGAATAGACGTTGAAAAAACTTTCACTTTTAGACCAATTATTTAGCCTAGCCCTTAGACGTATTTTAGACGTCTAATAGCCCCAAAAATGCTCAGTGGGAGACTAAGACTAAACAATTTCAGATGACTAAAATAGGACTAAAACTAAATGGTGTGTTATTCAAAAGACTAAGACTCAGAATTTGCTGTCAAAATTAACACTGCTATGGATATTGTTTCACTATAATGATTAGTTCAGTCGCTTCTGTGGTTCGTCTGTACAAATGACTAAATCAAGGGTTTGTTTGTGTCTTTACAAACTTTCCTAGCGGTGTAACATTGCATCAACAAAAAGTTGCGTCACTTCTGTGGCCTTTGCTGGCAGTGCGATCAGCGGCTCTTCAGATTATCTCTGGAGAAACACACAGACAGACCCTCTTATAGACGGCAAGCCTCAGAGCCATGCCATAAAAAGTCTCTCACCTTCTCTCCCAGGTGACAAACAAGAGGCTTAAGTAGAAGAGCAGAATTTAATTAAGCAGCCAGTCTGATGAATGAACACCACATAGAGGAGGAGAGAGGGAGGAAATGATACGGGAATGGATGGGGAATTGGAGGCATTGTGGGACAGTAGTCGGAGAGCCAGAGACAGCTGGTGAGGAGGAGAGAGAGGGAAGTGGGGGGAAATCACAGATGCAACGGATGCATTCTCTTGTTGGAATGGTACATCTAGAATGCACTAACCCTTTCCTGTTTGCATGTTTATAAACCTTTTAAGTTAATGGAGTACAGGCAGTTGTACATTTAGATTACCACCCGGGCAATTCATCGTCACAAGAGGTACAGTATACAGAGACATCATTATCCTGTATCTGTATCTGTTCAACCAACAAAATGATCGGTCTCTGTGTCTGTAATCGGATAGAAGACTGGAAGTGGGTGTTGTTTATGTATACTGGAAGTCGTGTTAAATTAGACAAATGTATTTTCTAGCCTATATTCATTGGCAATGTGCTTTTTGTGCCTTCAAAGCATCACATTGATTTAGTATTGGCAAATAATTGATTATGTATCTCCATACATGGACATAACAGGGCTTTATTAAATTAGAATTAAAGTTGGAGCATAATAAATTAGATAATGTCATTGTCACCCCTCATCAACATCTCTTATGCGTACTCTTCAGTGTTTTTACAATATCTGTCAAATTGTCCTGTTCTAGTTGCTGCTTTCTGTTTTCGCTGTTTACAATAGTATACTTGAAAACAAATGCTTTTTGAACCACCACATTTTGTTAGAATCCTAAAATAGATTAAAAAGACTGAAATGTGACAAAAATATTCAAGGGAGGGGAAGGGGTCCCACAGAGCCTGATTTGTACAGAGCCCAGAAATGTGTGCTCTTGAGCAGCTGCTGCCCAGAGGTGTTAATGCCAGGTATAAATGGGGACTATTTTCAAACTCTATTGTGTTGGCTTCACTGGATGCTAGTTTGGTTGGCATCTGCTGCATGCTATGTCGCATTGGCATAGTTTTAAATCAACCTGATTTCACACACGAGCAAGAACATGAAAATACATGGACCTCGCCAAAAGTGTTTGGATAGCAAACCTGTGGAACCCCCTATACGGCATGTTTATTTTCTCACTTAGTTCCAGTTCTGGCATTGTGCTATGCTGCAGGTGTGATAACATGTTCCAGGTCCCGCTACTGTTGGCTGTGTGATGGCTGGACAGGCACTGGAGTCCCCCTAGTCCTTGCTAATGTGCTACAAGCTCCCCTCCAGTCGGTTACCTCAAAGTGTTTATCAGATTGGAAGGCATGCAGCTGCAGCAGAGGGCCTTTACACAGATACAGAATGGAGTGGTGTTACTGTCACTCTTTTTTTTCCCCTTCTAAATGTTATCCCACGATTTTTGTAACCCAGTGCCAGTTGCCGATTGCCTAAGCTGTAATCCTGGGCACTACTCTCCCTCTGCCAGCCTGGGGAGAGCCCCGAACTGAGCTCATGCTTCCTTCAATGCATGATGAGTGAGCAGGCCCCGGTTGGACGTAGCGCGTGGAAGGAACACGTTATTCCAACCAGTTCCTTTCCCCTCCATCAGGCGCCCCGGCTGACCAGGGGGAGGCAGTATAGAGACCAGGATTACTGCATGATTTTTGTGAGAGTACCTACTAGGGGTGTGCCGATATATCGCGATACGTTTTCGTGACGATATGTATCGTTTTGGGGGGGGAAACCCCCCCTTTTTTTTTCTTTTTTTTTTTTACAATAATAATAATCAGGCATGCAAACAGCCCCGAGGTGAAAAGGGTGACAACATGTTTTTTTTTTTGGGGTCAGGTGTCACACTATTGCCCTATTTGGATTCAAAACGGCTATTGTAGCTCAAAAGCTACAAGTTTGCATGTCTGAATAATGCAAAAACAGAATTATTTGTTTGTATTTGCTTCCCCCCCCCCCCTATATATTTTCATAATAAAAAAGTGCGTATCGTATCGAAATCGTATCGAAGTTGTGAGCCCAATATTGTATAGTTTCGTTTCGTCAAATCATCTGCACACCCCTAGTACCTACCCTAGGGGACACGGGGAGAACATGCAAACTCCACACAGAAAGGCCCTTTCGCCAACCCCACCTAGGGTATGGGCACTGATGACGCGCTTATCCTCGGAAAATCTTTTTCTTGAAAACATTTTTTTTTTGATAAACGGGTGATGAAGGTCAAAGCATCCTCATTTGCACGCCCCCCCCCCCCCTCCTCTCCTCTTGTGCTTATATCATCTGCAATACAGAGTTGCACAATAAAATCCTCAGATTTAATTTAACTCTTGAGAGTATACAAATGTAACCAAATGGACCCTTCTGAGCCCATTTGGTTACATTTTTACACTCTCTGAGTAACACATGGATAAATTAACACTGAGGATTTTACTGTGCATGTCAGTTCTGAGCCATGCATCCATGCTCGCTGACTGGAATTAAACATTTATGCGATAGAATCATGCTTCTCGAGCTGTCTGCTTTTATGTGTGGGTGTGTGAGGTTTAGTGTGTGTTTGTACATGCATGTGAGATGTGTGCATGAAGGTCAGTTTACGTCACTTGTGCGGTGTGGGGTGAAGCCAGTTTTAATGCTTGTCTTTAATAACTATCACAGCAGGAAGCTTTCAACCCACTGGGTGAAAAGCCGCGACCTCGTTATGATAGCCTAATTGACCTGCTGATATTTCGACAACTGGCTGTCCTGTCGTTAGTAATTGCCAGTATTCTATTAGTCATAAAATCAATGGGGGAAAATTATGTGGCAATGCATTGCTATTAGGAGAAAGTGTGTCTCTAGTCTAGTAGCCTAGCATGGAATGCAAGCTACACAGCAAAATCTAGAGGGATAATTGAACTCTGAAAGCGTAAAACAATTTCTACACCTTTTCTACGTGTGGTCTTAATAATGTAACTTTGTGGATTCACACTTGTCTGCCCATAATGGTCTGTTTTTAGTGGATGGATCTCTCTTTTAGCTGTCGATTTCTGGGCAGACATCAGGGTACAATGACCATGTATTATTCTCTGTGTGATTAATATACTGTACCGAAGCATCACTTCCCATTCTATTGCTGTATATAGAGGAATGTACTGTAGGTGGTGTAGCCACTCAGCAGGTTGTTATAGACACTATACAGACTGTATATACTCACGCACGCACACACACACACACACACACACACACACACACACACAGACACAGACACAGACACAGACACACACACACACACACACACACACACACACACACACACACACACACACACACACACACACACACACACACACACACACACACACACACAGTATATGGCACTGTATATTATTCCATCATGCATCATTTACAAGATAAAGAACATCGCATATCTTTCACTCATATAGTGGGAAAGACTGTTATTTATTTTCCTTTTGATGATATGCAAATTATATGCTGTGGGCGCGCATGCCTGAACATATAAGATTGCCGTTTTACCACTTGTATCTCAGTTGATTGCTCTCATTAGAGGGAAGTCGGCCAAAGCAATGACGGCAAGAGCTTAGAGCAACCTCAGACCCTTTTTGTGTGTGTTTGAGTGTTGATGATAATGTGAGCGCCTTTTGTGACTGCAAACAAAATTGCTGTGATTTTGACTGTGACAGACTTTGTTCTAATCATGTATACGATGATTGGCTCAATAACAGGATTGTCCTCCCCACTCCAGCTGACTGAGGCAGCCCGCCATCTCCGCTTTATTCCCCCTTTGCTGTATATTTGCATTGGTGGAAATTGAAACACATGGAAGCATAATATCGTCAATGTTATTATTTAGGTACAAGTTCTTGTTAATACTTTTAATTGGTTACATATTTTTCAAACCCGCAGACAACCCACAGACAAACACTTTCCAACTGGCATCCGTATTTTTTTTTTTAATTCGAAAATAGTGGAAATAGCTGATCTATAAGCTCACAACGCTAAATGCAACACATTGTGAGCTTGTAGATCGGCAATCTTTACAACTTTTATGAGGCACTGTCACATGATGAAATATCAAATAGGGCATGCGTTCATTTATGAAAAACGGGGGAAAAAAGAAAGATGAAATTTGGAGATACAAGGTTTCTGCCCAACAGCAACAATATACTTTATTTACACAAAGTTCTCTAGAGCTTCCCTTTCCTGCATCCATTCATTCTGCTGCTATTCTGCTTCAGTCGTACAGAGAAATGAAAAACAAAAGCAGGTAAATATATAGTTGTCCATCTCTGGATTGATAACACTGAAAAATTATAATCCACAATAATCCACTACCGTTTAATACTTTCCGTTCTTAATCTTTGTGACAGCTTAATGCATCTAATAGGGAGAGAAATTCCCTGAAAGTATCACACCTGTGGCTGTCATTCAATTACCCCGGTGCATAGAGATGTGTTTTCACTGTAAACGAGGTGGCCAGTAGCAAGGTGCTACTGTATGCCATGGGTGAGACCTCTGGTCAGACATGCTCTCCCTAGCTCCCATCAAATGCACAAAGGAAAAGTCCTGCATCTTCACACAGTAAAATCCTACATTTGTACACACTCTGATTTAGATGAACACTGATGATTTTACTGTGCATGTTTATACCATGGGATGATGATTATTGGTGGCAGTGACTCTGAGAGACAGTGAGTCACTTGTGCTATACGGTGGTCAAAGCCAGACTGGTAGGAGGGAGCTGGCTGTTTCCTTTCTTAACTTTCCTGGCTGTGAATGCACCGAAGGCGAACCTGAAGAAGGGCAATGACAGCAATGTGACAATGTACCCATAGTCAAAAGAGCTGTCTTTTACGGTAGCTTGTTTTTTGGGAAATGCCTGCAAGCAAAGTTGCCACAGTGGCTGTCTCTCTGTGCCATGGCAAGCAGAACGAGCCACAGAGGAGGAGCGAATCCAGGTACAAGATTGCGAATGAGAATCGTGCCCATCCGATTCTTCCCCCACACGGCCCGGCTTATAGGCGTGCTGCGCTGGATTTCTCCGGCTTCACAGCCGCCAGGGCAGAGGCGGGCTTGTGCAGTGCTACTGTGAAACGTGCTGGAGAAGAGCCAGACTGGAAGGAATCTTCTCCTCCATTCCCCTCTGTTCATGTGCTTGTTCGTGCCCTTTTCCCCTCTGTGCTCGGCTAATCCGGCCTGACAGGGAGTGTAATGTTACACCAACCCTACAGCCATCCCTTCTGCTCCATAATTAACTCTTCTCATTAGCTCCTGCACTATGGAGGAGCACGTTCATAAGGCACAGTTATTAGAGTTCATGGAATCTCTGTAAAGATCAAGGGGATGGGAGGCCTTGAGGAGTATCCATCGCTATCCATCTATATGAGATGTAGACTCACTGCTCCTTAAGAGTTAATCCCTCTGGGTTTGTGAAAGATGTTTTTATATACGAAATTTCATCTTCATGTTTACTTCAGACAGACTTGTCATAACTTATGTACTGTAGCCTAAAACTGTCAGACAGGCGTACTCCACTAACCTGCTATTGTGGATGACGTTGAGGCAAGATGTTTAAATTTTTGTATTCTGAACTCCTAGTCTTTGTGCAGCGTTGTCTCTCTTTTGGTTTTGGCTGTCAAGCTTCAAATAACTGCACGCACGCGCGCGCGGCGCACACACACACACACACACACACACACACACACACACACACACACACACACACACACACACACACACACACACACACACACACACACACACACACACACACACACACACACACACACACACACACCTCCAGAGGGGTTTGAGTTTGAGTAGGTAGATTATGAGAGCAGAAAAACAAACTTCAAAAAACAACCCTTCCTGTCACACATACAGTACCACATAGCCTATGCAGTATGCACGCATTACACACCCACACCCACACCCCCACACCCACACACATACAAACACACACACACACACACACACACACACACACACACACACACACACACACACACACACACACACACACACACACACACACACACTCTCTCTCTCTCTCTCTCTCTCTCTCTCTCTCTCTCTCTCTCTCTCTCTCTCTCTCTCTCTCTCTCTCTCTCTCTCTCTCTCTCTCTCTCTCTCTCTCTCTCTCTCTCTCTCTCTCTCTCTCATGTGTACCTCATGCTGCTTAGAAATCGTTTACAGGAAAAAAATGAAATCAACCTCTCTGGGAGCTATAGAGAAGGGAGAGCTGCACAAATTGCCGATAAACAATACCTATTGTTGTCCTCTGCAACTTTAAAAAGCATAATTATGGCCAGCGTGTTGCTATTGACAAACCTGAATGGGGACTAAGAAATGTGTCGCAATTACTGCGCTGCTATTATGATAATTGGCAGGATGATGGCTTATTGTTCATCCGTTCTTAAAGGTCTGCACGCATTGGATGTAAACCATTCATTCATACAGTATGGAGTATTCACTTCAATCTAACAGTGTCTCCGGTGGGTCGGACAAGGGAAATAATATGGAAAATATGAAACAATTGGAGCGTGTCTGCGAGGCATTGACGTGACGTTTCAAGTGTTCTGAATTGCTAAAAGACTAAAACCCCATTCTCTGAACCAAAATTGCTCAGTGGCCTAACCCATTTGACGAATCAATCACTTGAGTGAACAAGTTCAGGTAGTTAGACACCAAATCTCGTCCACTCTTTTTTGTAAATGACATTCTCACTCACTAAAACACATTTGTGTGTAAACTCAGGTCTCCGCTGTCATGAACACGAAGCCCTGGAGTCATGTAAATCTCTGAACATCGTACATTTCTGTGTGCTCTTCGGGATTTTTTGGTCCGCAGGATGCAATAGACTAGAGTCTAGGATACAGCAGGCAGTGCATCCTGTCTATGTTGTGATTCTTAGCCACATGAACCCTAGCGTCCCTAATACTATTCTGGGGGGAACATTCTGCAAAAACAGCAGATCTAAGCTCACAATGCATTACAACCTGACACTTTTTTGTAGAACGTTATCCCCAAAATAGGGAAGCTGTGGTTAAGTGGTTTCTTTGTTCTTTGTTCTGGCTTACTGTATTTTTAAGCAAGTGCAGAAAATATAGACATTCATTATTGTATTGCTTGCAGTATTTACAGTATATTATACAATAATAATCACTGTACTACAGCATGTGATTACCATACTTTTAATTTCTTACTACAATAGTAAGAAATAAACTGACATTTTGTAACTACATGCCCTGGCTGCTGTGTTCTAAAATGTCCTGGCAAGCATTGTTTGATTTTGAGCGCAGTTTAAAATGGATTTGAGGCGATTGATTTTGCCAGAATAGTCGGGGGTATTTATTTCAAGTTTTGAGGAACGGGAGAGGGTTTTTCAAGCATTGTGTCTAAGCAATTGCGGAAAATCTGTAACCTTTTTGTGTGCGTCGCTATGAATGACCTTCTTACACTGTAAATCATTGCGAAAGGCAATTCATGCTTGAAACTCTGTAGTATAATGCATTGACTTGCAGTATTGACAGACCCGGCATATTGCAGTAAACATGCTGTTGAGCACAAAATCGTTTGTCCTGCATATAAGCCGGTGAACAGTGACTAAAACAACAACACAACGGCTGAGGCGGTGCAGCTGCATCCCCAGTGGCCGGCTGTCAAAACAGCCAGGTGTGGGTCTTGACGCCTTGTAATCGTATGGGGCTGAGGCAGCACCGCAACATTTACTAAGCATTCTGCCTCTTGCTTAATGCCTCGACCAGGGAGGCTCTTCCGGTGCAAAGCTGCGGGTAAAGCCTCCATGCACGTGCCTCAGTCTGCTTGGAAACCCTCAGAGGGAGAGTCTGTCCTTCAACTTAGAATAGAATAGAATAAAATAGAATTGAGCAGGGCTTTCCAAACTTTTCCAGGCCAACTTTTGTTATTTTGTTGTCAATGTTTTAAAGGTTTACGGGCTTGAAACCTTTCAACCTTTTAAAACATGCTGTATACAGTAAATGTTATTATAATATAATAATAATGACTACATATAATGCACTCACACACACACACACACACACACACACGCAAACACACAAAACCTGTGGAATACAGCATTATGGTGCCTCTGCTTACCACTGGTCTCTCACACCCGTCATCACATCTTCAATTTATCAAATATATCAAAAATGGCTTGTTATTGATGTACTGTATAGTGTCCTTGAATGTGAGCGTAGCAAACAAAAACAGAAACATACAGCCCATCTTTAGCACCAGCTGTCTCCCTGGGAGATTATCCACCCGCATTGAAAATGTGAAAACATTTCATTGTGGTAAATGGTCTGCATTTCTATGGCGCCTTTATCCAAAGCGCTTTACAATGTGCGTTACATCCACCCATTCACACACATGACTGAGGCAGAGCCTTGCTAGAGAGTTGCGTCACCTAGGGGGGGCAGAAAACAGCGCCGGTCATGTGGTTCATGTAAACTCGAAATAGTAACAAACGCTCATAGACTCCAGTGCATTCCGTAAACTTCCAGTTCAGGGCTTTGTCACTATTTGCCAATAGAAGGCTCTGTAGAAGATGAAGTGAACGTTGGTGACGCAACTCTCCTTATATGCCTCTGACATGGCTGAGGCAGCCATGCAAGGCATCAACCTGCTCATTGGGAGCAGTTAGGAGTTCAGTGTCTTGCTCCAGGACACTTGAGTGAGCCGGGGATCGAACCAGGTACTTTCCAGTTCCTATAGGCACCGCTCTACCTCCTGAGCCACTGCCACCACTGCAGTGGACAGTGTTGTTGTGTATTAAATGAATACAAGATCTTTCTTTTTTTTATCTGGCTATCCATTGGTTTTCTTCCAACCTTGCTTGAAGCTGGGGGGCATGCAATTTGTTTTGACCATTTCCTCCCCATTGTGAGTGGAAGGTTATCGGATGAGGTTATCGAATGAGAGGCCAGTGAGAGATGATGAGGGGAGGTAAAACAGCAGTACCAGCAGAGAGCCAAAGTGCATTAAGGGCTTTCTCAGTGAAAAGCACTTCAGACAATTGTTCTTTTCGAAAGGCCACATGGGTTAGTATTAATGTGCCTCAATATGTGACAAGGGTAAGAATTAAGATAGCAACCCTAAATGTTGGGTCTTTTATTTTTTTACTGTGCCAGTTTATTCACCATGGAGTTCACCTCAAAATCCAGGTACCAAAGTCTGCTAGTCCGTACAAGATAACTTTTTGTTTTATTTTTTCTGATGGTTGCAAAGGTTCATTGTGTCATTTTCTTGTTTTGTTTTTGCCCTAAGTAGCTTGCTATTAACTGTAATAGCAAGCTGTAATATCCTAGACTCTATTGCATCTTAGTTTCATTTTATTTTATTTGACCTGTTCCACTATTTAATTCTTACTGCTATTCCTGCAATGAGGCCTGAATTTATCCCAGGTTTATCTTATCTTATCTTATCTTATCTTATCTTATCTTATCTTATCTTATCTTATCTTATCTTATCTTATCTTATCTTATCTTATCTTCTATCTTTGACTAAGACCTGTAGGCAGTGATGTGACATGAATGCAGTATGGTTATAGGATGGTGAGAGATCCTTTATAGATGGTAAGTGCCTGTAGCTAGCCTGAGGGGAGAAGACATAACCATGCAGTGCCAAAATTCGGCAGTCGGAATGGCATTTTCCATTTTCCTGGGCTTACCTGACAGAGAGGGGGTAGATGATGATGTAGGGCATTGTAACTGGATTAGAATTTTGAGCATCTTAACTTTAAGTTTTTCCTGAATGCCAAGACCTCTAGTCCTTCTCATGTACACATCTCACCCAGGAGAATTAAAGCTCTTTTTTCCACTGCCAAACGAAGTCAGCTAGCAACTGTGCTTGTGAATAATTATGCGACCAAAGCTGGCTCACAAAGGCACCAGTCTTAGCCTCTAGCCAAACTGCCAAATTCAAACGTGTCTTTCTTTTCAAAGCAGCCTTTAATTAAAAAAATGCTACAATATGGCTCATGCTCATAGAATTCTGAACCTTCCTCCACCAACTCATCTCTTTACCACTTATTAACCATAGGTATATTAACCCTGGAGTCCATATTTTGGGCAAAACTTTGGCAATATATTTGTGTTTCTTTTAAATTATCAAACATTCTCAAACAATTTCAAATATTTTCAAGAAGTATATAGGGCGTTTAACAATGATGTTGAATTTCTACTTCAAACTAAGGGATAGCTTTTGCAGCATCTAAAAGTGCAAAATAATGAGCATCCACCTGCACGAACAGATAGCACCTCAGCCTGACCGCAATCACCACTAATACTGCGCTTACTCATCTGTGTTTGCTGGAGGCGGAGGGGGTCCTATGAATAACTAGCGCTGTTGGCTCACCTCCGCCTTCCACAGCTTCTAAATGTATACTGTGCACATGAACCTAACCACAGTTAACCACTTAAAGTTCTATTATATAATATTTTCTAGTAGATAAAATGTTATTTTTTCCAATCTGTACGGCAGAGTATGTTAATACCATGTAACTTATACACTTGGGGTGGTTGTATTTGAACTCCCTGCTTTTCTATTGAGACATTTAGATCCTATGTCTAGGTTGGAAACAACCTTTACAATCTTGTTTCTGGTTTGACACAAAGTTTGACCTGAAGTCAAAATAAAAAATGTCCCCAGAGCAAGCAGACAGGCTCTATTTATAGCTCGGTGGTAAAAAATGTCAGCGCTTGCACAGGAGACCTATGGGTTCATATCCGGGGTAGAACAGGAAAGTTACATAGTGCAGCTTTAAGCACTTAACCACTACAAAATTATTCTAAATTATGCCTAAATTTTGAAAACAGCAGACCTATAAGCTCACAACATGACGTGTTGTGAGCTTGTAGATCTGCTATTTTCTAAGATTGTTTTGAGATTTTTGAGATTTCTTTCCCCTGTACATTTCAGCCTATAATGACATACCCAAAATTTGGACACAAACCCCAATTCCAAGTTTATGTTAATCAATAGGCATCGCTTGCCATGACACAGAGCTATCTTCCATCAGTTCTTTGAGGCTGTAGGCTTTATTCTAACTCGCTCTGGTGATTGTTGTAAATTTCAGCATTCTCAGAAATGTATGCTAATTTGTGTAAGCTCACTTGTGCTGAATGACAAATGTGAGACAAGGGTGTTCAGTGGAGGCCCTTTTACTGTGTGAGAGAGAAACAAAAACAACAACAAGTTGATATTCAATGCATGATTTGGGCAACTTTTCTTCTTTAAAAAGTTTGTTTGTTTGTTAGTGGTGATCAAGAAACTTGGCAGTAGCATAAGATGAGAGGGCTTTGTTATAGTGCTCTTAACAGATGAGATTCAATGCATGATTTGTGCATCTTTTCTTCTTTAAGAATCTGTTTGTTTGCTTGTGTTTGTTTGTTTGTTAGTGGTGATGAAGAAATAACACTGTCTGAGGCACCTTGGGATGAGGCTTTGCTCTAGTGCTCTGTATATGGTACCATTCGCTTGCAACCCATGTAACAGTGTTGAGAACTAAGGAAGGCGGTTAGGCAGTAGCGTCGGAGGAGACCGCTGTGTGGATATAAGGACACGTGGGAGGACTAAACAATGATGTAACAGGAAAGTCAGATGCAGCAGAGATGAGAATGATGGCCGAGAGGCGTTTTTGCGTTAGATTGCACACAGTAGGTCAATCAAGGAAAAGCGTGTGTTAAGACTGACCGATAGCAGTTGCAGTGCCAAGTGAAGAGGCGGATGCAGAATGGCCCAAGAAAACACAAATTGGGCATTTATGAACTTAAAGTTTCACAATTTTACAATAAGCATTATTAACCACGTTATCGTCTTCATAAACGACAGTGATTTTGCCTCAAACAAATCGTGATATGATATTTTTGCCATATTGCCCACCCCTATGAATAGTTATATCAGCATGCCCATATATGGGCAATGGGGCAGATACTGACGACATCACGGTTTATCTTTATAAACAACAGTTCCGCGTGACAGGGTTTGCAGGGTTGCCAGGTTTCGCTCGTTATTTTTTTCTCTCGAAAGGAGTCTATGAAAACAAGTCCAAAAGATACTTAGCCACCCCAGTCACGTTATTATTTCCACATTTTTGTGCCATGTACATGCCAAAAAAACACATTATCAACCACGTTATCATCTTCATAAACAACAGTTAATTTGTTTGCATTGTTTGCATCATTCCAGATTTACATCGTTCCCGACTTGTGTGGTCCCGAGTAGGCAAGTGCACTGGTCTAGTATTCATAATGTGCAACTATTTCTAAAGTGCAGATGAGCAACATACATACAGTACAGAGCACTACAAATGGTACTTTAGGGCTTTACCACACCAACAATAGCGCAACATCATGTGCAGTACTGTATAGACGAATCCACAGACGCGCTGCCTGTAGGCAGCCATACAGTAGCTGCTGTGTCAGCTATGGCTGCCTACAGGCAGCACGTCTGTGGATTCGTCTATATAGAAGTATATACTTATACCCTTGGATGAAAACTCTCTCCACCGCAACCCATTGCCTGGTAATAGCACCCTCCCACAGACCCCCCCTACCCCAGACCCCCCCCCCCCCCCCCCAACAAAGCTGTCCTGTCTTCTGGCAGTACCAGCTGGCCAAAGTGTCGCACCACACCTTCCAATCATCCCCCACAGCTAGTCACACCCCTTCTGGTGCCTCAGCACTGCATCCCTTGCCACCTGGCTTAGTGGGCGCTACTGTACTCTATGGCTACAGATGACCGTGCTACATGGCCTGAAAGGGGTTTCAATGTATGACCTACTGCTAGCTATAAAAATGGGGGACGGAGATGATATGGAAAATGGGAAGCGTTTGTCATCACACCGTGGTGAAAGCTGCTTGATTATTATCTCAACAGAAGGAGTGTGTCAGGCCGCTGTGGCCCTGCGATGTGACCTCGCTGATTTGATTCCGGGATTTTATGTGCTATTTTTCTTTCTGGATGCCATGAGATTATGCATTGTCTTCAGCCAATTTACTAAAGTGGTTTATCTGTGGCAGGTGACAAAAGGCTCAGGTGTCCCTTTGTTTTGTTTGTCTTTGTGAATGTAAGTCTGTATGTGTTAGAGGGACGGTGTGAAATGGAGTGTGTGCCTGGTGCTTGTGTGAGGTCAGGGCATGTTTGATTTTGTATCTCACTTTGATTTTAATGATGGAGGAGGCACAGTAGGTGATCAAGCAGCACACAATTAACAGCAACTAATAATAGATGTTTTATATCTGTAATGCAACTCGTTATCTTTTGAAACAAGTGCACCGCATGGACTGAATTGAACTGAGATAACTGTCTCTCTGTCAGATCTCCTCTGTAATGCACAATCCTTTAAACACACACACACACACACACACACACACACACACACACACACACACACACACACACACACACACACACACACACACACACACACACACACACACACACACACACACACACTAACCCTGCTTCAGAAAACTTCCACAGCTAAACGAGAATTTAGTTTAAATTTAAAACAAACTGAAAGCCCAAACATTTCTGGCACCATGTTGGTGTTTACGGAGTAGCTAATTTCATTATTACTCATGAGGCACAGCTGTGTGTATTTTGTCATTTCCTGGCAGTATTTTTCAGAGCTCTGCTCAATCAAATTAAAAAGAAAGTACCGGTATACATTTTCTCTATGCTGACTGGAATAAAGGCTTAGCAATATAAAACATTTTAAATTCAACATTCAGATTATTCAGCTGGTACACAGCAGACAGAGCTTGTGTTTTATCTGAATTAACTTGGCTACGGTTTGTGTTTTATTCATTTCTTAATAATGTTTCAGCTTTAGCATGCAGCAAATATTGCTGAAGCAGTTCTGAGACAGGGGGTACAGGACACAAAGAGCTGGGTTTGAGCTCACAGTATTGTGAGTACAAAGTACTATGAACTCCAGCAGAGCACCGCCTGGCACTTGAACCCCAACCCATAGGTTGTGGATTCATTACACAAGACCTTTCTCAACCCGCTATAGGCCTTTTTACGGGTCAAAAGCTGGGCGAGCGATAGGCCGCCATCTCCGCTCTGTCTCTAAAACCGTCTTGAGGGGTCGTGGAGTCAGCGGCAGCCATCTCCACGGGGGCCCATCGGGAGAGATTGAGGTTTGGGAGAGGGGGTCACGGGTTACAGCAATCAAAGAAACACACGCAGACCAGAATGCTGATAGTCAGTCTGACAGTCACACATGTGTGATACACACACACACACACACACACACACACACACACACGCACACACACACACACACACACACACACACACACACACACACACACACACACACACACACACACACACACACACACACACACACACACACACACACACACACACACACACACACACACACACACGCACGCACAAGTCCATGCAATCATGCAGAAGCATACATACACAGTCAGATTAATGCAATCCATTGCAGTCACACAGGGACAGCAATCACAACACAGGCCCTAATTGTGGTTAATGGAGCATGCATTTGCGTGCATTCGTGTGAGTCTCACCTGTGTGTGTGTGTGTGTGTGTGTGTGTGTGTGTGTGTGTGTGTGTGTGTAGGTGTGCGTGTTTGTGCGTGTGTACATGAAGCCTATGAGTCCTGGTATGGCAGCTCGTCAGGCTGTGGGGTAGGTCACAGTCAAGGTGGTCAGACATGCCTGCGGGGAGGGCTAAATGCGTCCTGAATCGTGGGCCTGCAGGGCTTAATGGAGCACTGCAATGACAGGGCAAGTGTGCAGAGAACGGGGTGAGGGGCATTTTGCTTTGAGGCCGCCCATTCTAAAGGACCTGCGATGAGACGTGCCGATAAGAGCACACATAGCACAGCCTGGTCCAAATAAGCTGTGCATCTTATCGCTGCTCTGACTGACGCAGGGTGTAGGACACAAAGCAGAATGGAAGGAAGGTAGAGGAAGTTATGTTCTTTCACATTTCACCGTATTTACTCCACCCTGTGGAGTATCAACCTCGAAAGTTCAGTGTGTGAACTGAGTGCTGAGCACCTACATGGCACATGGAGAAAGTTCAGCACCGTGGAGAGTGCTGAGCACCTACATGCAGTGGTGGAAAGTAACTAAGTACATTTACTTAAGTACTGTACTTAAGTACAATTTTGAGGTATTTGTACTTTACTGGAGTATTTCCAATTTACAGTATACTTTTACTTCTACTCCACTACATCTCGGAGGCAAATATTGTACTTTTACTCCACTACAATTATTTGAAAACTTTAGTTACTAGTTACTTTGCGGATAAATTATTACATTATAAAACATACATTAATCACTTTAGCCCTATTTTATACCTAGGCTATTTTCAAACATTATAGTAGTTTTACTTTTGGTACTTTAAGTACATTTTGATAGCAGTACTTTTGTACTTTTACTTAAATTTTGAATTCCGGACTTCTACTTCTACACTGCAGTATTGATACTTTTACTTAATTAAAAAATATGAGCACTTTTTCCACCACTGCTGAGCACCTACATGGCACATGGAGAAAGTTCAGCACCAGGGACAGTGACCTCTCCCTCACAAGAGACAGCAGTGTGAGCTAATCAGCCAATGAAAATGACCCCAACCCCCCTATAGCGATTGTCCAATGCTAGCTTAGCAACTGTTGCTAACTGGCATATGGCCTGGCACGCTTCTGTCACATATAGCTGTCAATGTGAAATACACTCTCACACACACACACACACACACACACACACACACACACACACACACACACACACACACACACACACACACACACACACACACACACACACACACACACACAATAATTTGCAACATTAATAGCAAGAGTAGGAATACCATGATAACGCCATGGTGACAAGCAACAGTGAGTCCATGTACCCAGAGAGTGGTTGGAGGGTGCATTTTTCATCCCTTTCCCCAAGCTGAAATCTGCACTGAAACGGCAAGGCTATGGCTGTGTTGTTGAACACACACACACACACACACAGCTTAATCTAAGTTAAATTACACGACTCACCCTCCCAGGTGATGGCAATTATACTAGACATTAATCGTAACAAAGATACCAATCATATAAAACAAACAAATTCCTCAATGATGCTGATGTGTCCGCATTTTTGGTTACTTTGACATGGTGTATCCTGAATCACTATAGATTTATGAGCATGTTTAGAAACGTGCAGATTAAGCCGTTAAGGTTTTTGATAGCAAATTAGTATTTGTTATGGAGACAGTCAGTAACTAACTTCAAAAGGAGTCTTGGGTCTAGTTCAAGTTCTGAGTTCAACACACCAGAATCACAACTCGGCAACTCGTACCACACCATACCGCTCGTTAAAGTCTTTATTCATTTGTTTGTCTATTTATTAAATTGCTACTATTTGTAAGTCTTACTTACCATGCGGTACATGAACATTTCTGTCCGGTGCTAAGGATATTAAAGTAGTTGATTGATATTAGTTAGATGTTGTTTCTCCCTATTTCTCAGTGATTACATTTGCCTGTTTTTAGTTTGTTGAAATAGTCATGTCATGCAATGCATAGGCTACTGCAGGCCTTGTTGATGACATTTAAAAGATGAAAATGATAATGATCGATTATTTTATGTGGGAAAATCTGTGATATTCCATTCAAGTCAATGGATGAGCAGCGCTGTTTGCCAGACCTACAGCTGCAGAGTGGTAGGGGCGGAGCTTAGCGAAGGGTCAATTGATGTCACCTGCTTTCAACCTCTCTGTGCCTTCCCTAACATGCTCAAATACACTGAAGCCGACGCCACAGTGAAGTGGCCATTTTGACACGTGCCGTGGTAGTTTGTGCTGTGCATGTGCAATTCATACGTGAGTGTCCTGAATTTGGTGTTATATGCTCACAGCTTGCTAGCCCGCACCATGGGAACTAGCTGACAGTCTCTTCACAGCTTTAGAGAAGGTGGCTCTCCATGCTGGAAGCAAATCTTGGCATTAAGGGGCCAATGGACTCATTACAAAGAATGAATGATCATGCTTGATTCTTGTTAGGTAACTGTTTATGGAGGCAGTCAGTGCATGGCCTAATTTTAATACCCCAGTCCATGAAAACCCTAAGTTTCAGTTCATAGTGTACAAGTTCATAGTGTACACCACAACCATCTAGTCCAGGGGTAGGCAACCTGCTGCTCTAGAGCCGCATGTGGCTCTTAGACCCTCTCCCAGTTGCTTGGGCAAAAAAGTATGTAAAGGAATTAGAGGTTTTCTTTTGTTTTAGTTTTTCACATTTTAATCATAATTTATTATTGTAGTAGGCATAAAGTTCTTACATTCTCCTATTGTAAAAAAAAAAAAAAGTGTCGCCTATACACCAGATAAAAATAATAAACTAATCCCCCCCCACACACACACATGTGATTCCATAGTAGTATACAATAATTTAGTTTGGGAAGTGGGCAGCGCCATGATAGGAGGCAAGGGATGTGTGTGTATGCATATTCTATTGAAAAAGAATAGCTCTGAGTATTTAATGAAAATAATTGACATGAACTAGTTAATCTTTTGGGGACTGTCAACATAGTTAAAAATTCTAAATTGAACGTGAACTATGCATGCAGTACATTTTTTGGGGTTTCCCTATTTAGTTGTTATGCCAGTGAAGTCCCTGTCAACATCGCTAGTGGTGGGAGTTGCTAGTGCAACTCCCACCACTGTACCGGTGACAGAGAACACCCTACCCTGACAGCCTCCCACCCACAAACAAAGACAGTTGTATTTGTTGGAGCACCGGCCCGGCCAAGCCAGAGGCTCCACAGTCTCCTCGGTGGTGGGCAGGAACTTGTGTCACCCAGATGCCCCCTGAACTGCTTCATTTTAATCTGTGTGAACTTAACTTTGAGCTAGCTCTTTTGAAGCGTGTTCTTGCACAACGCACGCTCGCGCGCACACGCACACACACGCACGCACGCACGCACGCACGCACGCACGCACGCACACACGCCCGCACACACTCTCTCTTTGACATTCAGCCAGAGAACATGTTTGAATATTGCATGAGTGTGGACAAGAAGCCAGAATGCTTCTAGGGGTCTATGGTGAAAAGACTACAGGGTTTGCTGCTCTTGAGAAGAGTGGTCTCTTCGGTGGTTGAAATTGGACTGTAGCTTCAAGCAAAGTACTCTACAATCTGTTAAATACCCCTTTAACCCTACCCTGTTCAAGTGTTTTCTTTTTATTGCGTTCTTTTCGACTGATTTATAATTGCTTTGGGATTCTCCTTTCTCAATATCATATACACACTGAGTGCCCTGCTAGTTTTTTTAATGATGAACATTTAGTAACCCAAAGCTGAGGTCCAAGTGACTTGGCCAGTCACAGAACTGACTTTGCAATTTCAACACAGATCCTCCAGTTGGCCATTAGCATATGACAATCTTTAAAATATTCATTTGGGTTCTCAATACGTGCCTAGCATGGAGCCACACATTTCAAATTACTTGATTACAACCATCCACTCTGCAGGCATTATATGGAGACCTTTATCGTCCGTTTTAGCCTTGTATGAAAATCACTTACAAATCAACTAAAATGCTAATCACAGCGGTTGTCATTCAGACCTGCGCTGGCGCCGAGGCTATTGGTTGACTAATGGGTTTCCATGAAAGTTGCCTCTCAGCATGAGATTACCCAGGGGTCTCTTTGAGTTCCAACCAGGCAATGGTGCCAATCTTAATCAAGGCCTGGGACTGGCATGTGTCACCATGGCCGACATCACTGCATGCTATGATTAATGACTTCTCAAATGTGAGAACAGCGACATTGATAGATGTCACTTGCCAATGGAGCTTTTAACCAGCTCCCTAAATTGAACGGTAGTGTAGAGATTGATGCCTGACTAACTGGTGTCCCTTTTTTCTCCCTCTTCCTCCCACTTTTTCTCATCTTCGTCCATCACTCTCTCTTTCCTTCGTTTGTCCATCTGTCTCTCTCTGTATCTGTCTCATTATCTTTTCTCTCTCTTTCATCCTCGCATCCCAACGTATGCCAACACCAGGTAAGACAAACATTCTTTTCTGTGCCTACACACACACACGCACACACACACACACACACACACACACAGACACACACACACACACACACACACACACACACACACACACACACACACACACACACACACACACACACACACACACACACACACACACACACACACACACACACACACACACACACACACACACCTCTCTACCTCTCTACCTCTCTCTCTCTCTCTCTCTCTCTCTCTCTCAATACAACTGCACTGACGCAATAAGAACAATTAGGGATGCGCCGATGTGGAAATTCTTGGCCGATACCGATATTTGTTTATTTAGTTTTTGTTATTCATTCACCCTTTTGTGCCAGGAAAATGTATAAATAATTATTTAAAAAGCACTGTTTTAAATCATTTCAGCCCTTTATCAGGCTTTTAATGACCACAAATTCAATCAGATTTATGAAACAATCTCATTGGTGCATCTCTAAGAAAAATCCTTTGCCATTTAACCTTAACAAAAAGATCCCACAACAAAACAATGTAGGAGCTATTTTCGGCCCCTGCCTTACACCCACTGGGCCTACCAAATCCAAGATTCACACACACTTTTCAAGTGTAGTCCACCATTGGTAAAATGCCTTTGGAAGCTGAATGGAATCACATTGACCCACTTTAACATACTGTAAGTTACAATACTGGGATGCTTGCACACGTAATTAATACATTTGTGAATGGCTACAGACCAACCTTGGATGTTTATCACTTTTTAATGAGACGCCTGATCTCAGGGGTCAGTGAGGATTGGGGAAATCAGTGTTGACTGACACTGGCAAATTCAGAGCCCCTAAAACAACCCGCTGTGTGTATAAAAGCCTTTTTGGCTGTGTACTCATTATGGCTGCGCAGCGGTTTGGTCCATCAATTATCTATGGAGCACAGTGGTTGTTGTTGCCGATAGGCTTTCTTTGGTCGGGTGGTGGGGGTGTTGGGGAACACAAGGCCAGAAGAACTTCTGAAGGATCCGATAGCGCTCCCAGTTTAGGCCCACAGCTGGGCTTTGGAAGCAGCGAGAGAGGGAGAGAGTGACGTGCATGAATCTGGGTTCTTTAGCTGATTTCCATCCTCCGGTGCCATGCAGAAACTTGCTGAGTTTGAGCCTACGTGTCTGTGAATTAAGTACATTTAAATGAGTACTGTACTGAAGTACATTTTTGGAGTATTTCACTTAGCTATAATTTAAAAAAAAATTGTACCTTTGACTGCTCACAAACGTACACAAATATATTATTATTAAGCATTTAAGCCCTATCTCAAATATAGTGAAAATAGCTGATCTACAAGCTCACAACAAATCGCATCGCAATTTTCACTATGTTTGAACATCTCTGAAGATTTCTGAAATTATATAACGTATATATATTTTTTTGTTTTCTAAATTTCAATATAGCAAATGATTAAAAAGGAAAATTTAAGGGAAATGTACTTCGTAATTTGTACTTTTGAATACTTGAGTATTTACTTGAGTAGATATACTTTGTCCATCACTGTGTGTGTGTGTGTGTGTGTGTGTGTGTGTGTGTGTGTGTGTGTGTGTGTGTGTGTGTGTGTGTGTGCGTGCGTGCGTGCGTGCGTGCGTGCGTGCGTGCGTGCGTGCGTGCGTGCGTGCGTGCGTGCGTGCGTGTGTGGTGGTGGTGGTGGTGGTGGTGGTGGTGGTGGTGGTGGTGGTGAGTGGGTGGGTGGCTTGGGGTTGTTACTCCTCGCCAAGGATTACTGGCTCAACGAATGAGCCGGGGATACCTAATTGAGATGGAAAAGCTGGGGCGACTCCAAAGTCTCGCTTTAGCAAACAAGGATTCAGAGACAGCGGGAGATGAGGCGATGGGGAGAGCGAGGGAGCTGGGTATTGAGATATGGGGAGAGAGAGAGAGAGAGAGAGGTTGAGATATGGAGAGAGGGATGTGGCTATTGAGAGAGAGAGAGAGAGAAGTGTGTGGGGGGGGGGGGATTTAGGGAAAATGGTGGATACGGAGAAAGTAAGGGGTGGAAAAGCTTAGGGATTTTTATTTCAGTGTGACGTGAAAATAAAGGATACAGAGTGATAGAGGAGGAAAACCGTGAGGGAGGAAACGGATGGGATGAGTGATGGAAGGAGAGAGCGAGCCTGTGGAGTAGATAGAGAGATAGTGGCTAGTGGAGTGTGAAGACTGGATTTCTCTATCAGTATTCTGTCTCTGTGACTGAGCTCTCGGGGTCTTAAGCATCCATGTTCAACTGCTGCTCCAGCTCACCTCTTGCCTTCTACGCGGCAAAATCCTCAGTGTCCATTTAAAGGGATTCTAGGTAACTTTAAGCCTAAATAAAAAAAAATATATATATATACATACTTTGCATTTTTTCCCCTCTATCAGCCACTATATAATGATGCTGGGGTGTTTTCCTGCATTGAAACACAGTCCTATTTCAGAAATTCTTATTTTCCCTACTATTTATGTTTTGACATCCGGGTATCCGGGACGTAAATGAAACGTGCGCGTGCGCGTCCGTGTCCGTGTGGCGAGTTCGAGTGAAACCGAATGGAACCGAGTGCAGCCGACAAAAGTGGAACGGCAGCCATTGCTTTCTCTGCGGTGTTTTTACTTTCGGTTTTAAACGCTCTCAAGCTTCTTTTTTGAGGCACGGAATTTACTTTTAAGATAGCGTTTGGATAGAATTTAGTTGTTTAACTTCATATATGTGGTCAATTAATCATGACAGAGCCTTTTTTTTTTTAAATCAGAGAACCGGCAGGGGTGGGCAGTGACACGCATTGTATCCGAATAAAGCAACCTATTTTCGGCATAGCCCGTTCAGAAATCCCCCCTGTGTCACCCCCTGGTGGTCGGGGAAACTAACTGCTGATGAGGAGGAGGGGGGGAGTGGAGGGGCGGTGTTTGACAACAGTTTTTTTCTTTTTTTGATCTCTGAAGTTGCCTAGAATCCCTTTAACCCTTGAGAGTGTAAAAAAAGGGTAGACATTAATTGTAACTCTGTTACTCCCTCTCGGTCCCCTTGCTCACTTTCAGAGAACAGAACCACTTTATTGACCAAAAAAACTAAAACATAACAGACGTTTTCTTAGCCACTTAAGCCCTATACACATCTTTGTATGACAAATAGCGATAATAATAATTACAAATGTGCTAAAAATGTGCACCCAAACTTAGTAGGTTGGGGCTTTATTTGATTATTGTCCTCAGTGATGCAAACTGTCAATTAGAATGCAATTATTGGTCCGACTACCGACCTTTCCCAGTGGGTTTCAGACCAGACTTTGATTTATTGTCTTTAGGGTATTGGTTCTCAACCTGTGGGTCGGGACCCCCATGATTTTGGGGGGTCCCCAGATGACAGTAAAGTGACAATGTAAGGACTTTTAAAACCTAAAAAAAGAAATAAAATGAAAAAAGGCAATTACTGCATCAAAAGTAATCAACAAACTATACTATAAAAACTGGTCAAACATTGGCCAAATTGTTAAATAGTATAAGAAAGAGGTAAAATTTGTTAAACTAGCTGATCTACAAGCTCACAACGCCTTGCGTTGCGAGGCGTTGTGAGCAACAGTATTCACTGTTTGACTCAAGAGCACGACTAGTAGCACTCAGAAGATGTATTTTTCTTAAAACTCATGCTAGAAGTCTGAAATTGACTTGCTTCGCCAAGTCCTGAGAGATCTTTTTCATTTCTGACTTCCTAACCTGATTGCAGTTATATTGTGGTTGCTACTGAAGGTGTGGTTTCGAATTAGGCTTTTATGATGTGTGTGCCTTAAAGGGAAATACAATTGGCTGTGGGATAGAATGAGAGGCCGTGAAAATAGACTTTTCCGTCCACTCTCCAAACTTGTGTTTTCATTATCTGTGCTGCCTACGTATTGATCGCCCCTCTGCTCTTTGATTGCCACATGACAAAAATGCCAAAATGAAACAGAGTGGAAAGTATTTTCTGGGCATGTGATATCTAGCGTATCTTTGAGTAAATAATGCTTGGGAAGGTGATCCAAGGCTACAGACATACGTATTCCCTTACACCCCATGGGAGGCTTGTATGCAATTCAGAATGAATGTTTTTGGAGGGAGTGCTCATTTTGTTTCAGGCAATGTCCTGCGTATGAGCAGGGTTTCACAAAAAATGTAGGCGTACAAACTCATGTTGCCATGTGGCCATTAAGACCTGAGGCCGATTCTACTTGATGTCTGATCAAAGATAAGGTGAGATTTCTTCCCGCAATTCTAATGTGTCTTTTCAATTGTATGAACTTTATGAATACGCAGTTCAAACTCATTTCAGTTAATTAAAGTCATTTGGTGACTCAGACAACCTGTGTAGCCTACATTGCTCTCATGATTATGATATCATTTTATTTTATTTTAATGAGTTATCCCCATTATACAGTATAGTCCAAATGTATCCAGGCAGTTGCACTGTGTTCTTAATTATGAAATAATAACACTGGTGTGATTCCAGACAGTGTCTAAAGGACAAAAAAAAAGACACAAATGTGTGCTACTGTACGTGCAAAACCACATTTTATTATGCACTGTTTAAGTGGGGGCCGACAGGATTAGGATGCTCATTTAGAAGGATTTCCTTTGCCTGTGCCATATGTGGTTAGACTTGACACCAAGGACCTTGCAGAGCATTGTAGAGCTGTTTGTGTAGCATTGTGGATTGGCCTCATGCTGAAAAGAACTGCTAATGATGGTCTTAAAAAACAACAACACTAAAACACTGCAAGTTAGCCGCACATTTTCTCTCCCTTTCCTCTCCAGCTATTTCAAGATTTATATTTATATCTGCCAGAACAGTCGCTAACAACCAACTCCAACAACCATCTAGCAGTACAGTATTATGCCAAGACAATGGACCAATAGCTTTGGTCCAGATTTGTTTTAGTGCTAAAATATGGCCAAAAGTCAAAGCCAATTATGTTCATGTTTACAGAGACCTTTGTAAAGAGCTCTACATTAACTCAATTGCCATTGCCTTGGTGTCTACAGATAGTACTGAAAGTTGGCAGTTAGATTAGTAATAATCGCTGACTTAAATTACTTTAATGCACACATCTATTAAGCATTCCATTCGTTATCACCAAATAACAGCAAGGCAATTCAGCTGAAACTTGCTACTGCTTATGTAATTACTATACTCTCATGATCAAACTGAGGACCCAATCCATCACGGACAGATCATTGAGTGTGTTTACATGCACACTAATACCCTCAATTACTTGGAATAATCAGGTTAAGCTATGGCAATAATTTGATTGAAGCTAATGCATAGCATTAGTGCGATTACAGCAATATCCTGGGTTTACGTGTTGAACTCAAAAGTCAGATCCAGTGAAGTTTTTACTCCTTATGTTGTGTATTCAGACATTAAAGCAGCACTAAGTAACTTTTTAACAACTATATAGCATATTATGTTCCATAAATGTATAGACTCAGAGGGGTCCCTGCTAGGGGCTTTACTGTATTACTATGTATAGGGGAGACAATGAGTTTCATCTGGGCATTAGAGCTCTAGTGTCACACAGGTAGGAACATCAAACACGCAAGAGAAGATTCTAGCACTGCCCCTACCTGATTGCGATTGGCTGAATTGAGCATGGACATGCTTGTTTCAGTCCGATGTAAACAGAGTGACGTCGAGTGAAACAACATTTGTCTTTGGGAACTTTTACAAACTATCGAAAACAAAGAGTCAACAGTGGAGTCCATATTATGAAGACTGGCGACTGACACGTTATTATAATGGCAGTGTGGGTGTATAATGGGTAACAATCTACCATGTAAAACGATGCATTTTAATGGTCAATTTCAAGGCCACACAAATGTAATCAGAGAGGGTAAACAGCCGTGCTGAAACATTGTAAGATGTTTGCGTGTCATTGTAACAAAGTGTCTTGCGTCGGGTGCATTGGATGCATCCAGGGTATGACTAGTGTGCTTGTAACCTTGCGTGTGCATGTGGCTTGTGACGATCGGGTCCAATATTTAGTTCAGTGACCATGGAGCTAAAGAATGGTTCAGAAGCTGTGATCACATTCACTCTTCCATTGGAATCAATAGACTCCAACCTGCTTCCGCTCTCCTAAAAAGGCATCCACCTACGTCACGCAAATACGGGAAGTAAACCGGAGATGGCATATCTTGCTATTTCCGTCTTGGCTCAAATCTAGAGTGTCACGTCACTAGCGCGACTGAGCAGGGACACAGAAAATCTTAGGTAATGAAGTCAAAGACGTTGGCTGCCATGTGATTTGTGTCCAAAATGACCACTGATGCCCGAAATTACATTAAGAAACTTTAAGAACCCTAAAACGGTCTGACAAACCATATGCCACAACAGCTCAAAATATTGTGCCAAGAAAAACATCAGGTTTTGCATACCCCAATTTTGGAAATTAGATAACTGTGTTAACATGACAATTTTAACCACTTAAACCCAATAATGGCAAATATTATACTTTGTTGACAGTTGTCCCCCAGGGATCTATACTTGGTCGTGGTCCCCTCCTTTTCCCCCTCTACACCAGATATCTTCACCGAAATTAGCCGATAGACAAGGCATCGCATTGTGATGCGTTGTGAGCTTCAGCTCTGTTATATTCGCAAATGTTTGCCTATTTTCACCAAATGTTTGACTGTTGTTGTGACATACCCAGAATAGGGACTCTTCATGTCGTTAAAGAGATCACCTTGAGCCTGCACACATAGTGTTGAACTTCCATAACTTCCTCTTACCTACTTTAAACCTGGTGTCCATATTTTGAGCATGGCGAAGTATATACTGTAGGGCTTAAGCAATTAGCTGAAGGAGAAAGTGGTCAACATGTGTCAGATGTAGTTAACAGATGGTGTTAACTGCAGAGAAGCAACCATACATATTCCTCATCCATTTCTTTCACATAATGTCTTATTAAAAATAAGTGTATGACCGAACGGGCAAGTATGGCCTTTCTATTAATATCTGCACTCTTTGGCAGAGTCGTTATAGCAGATCTTGGGGGGAATGGTGCAGAAGAAAAGTAGTTTGATGGAACCACTTTGATTTAGCATGCCATGCACATAATTGACCATGTCTCCAACTCTCTCAGTCATGCTTTATCTTGCTTTCTGTTTCTGTCTCAGTTACCATTGAAGGAAAAATCCGGCACCGCCTTTGTCATAGGGGATGCCGAAAACTGTGAAATTCAATCAAAATGTGAACAGTAAAACACCAATTTGTAATTGTAATCCCAAGGCTTTTTAATTCTGAATCTTTTGAAAATTAATCAAAGTTGGTTGCCAAATGTTTAATACAAGTGAAAAGGACATTTATTGCTAAAACTTAATGGAAGATGCTGAATGCTAAAATTGCCAAAGGGGACAACCTGTCAAGTAGCTTCTTCATACGCTGCTGAGGGATTGAAACCTAAGTGTTTTTATTGCACCACCATCCTACAAAAGAAATGTTTTAACGGTCCTCTCTCTACAAGATGATCTCCATTACATGCTTGAATGTCGCGTAGTTTTAATTAAAATCCTGTATCCTTTTTTCATCTCACATGACACCTGCATTCATATGATGACAGCACACTTTACCATTTCTCACCACATGGATCATCCCAGGGATGTATTTTAATGGTGTTCTTTGAAGAGATTGTGATAGCTGAGTCTGCAGGTTGTGGTGGCCTGTCAGTCATAGGTCACTGTAGTTATTCTGCTATGGGTCCAGGCCAGAACCTAACAGGTCCCTTAACAGAGATAGCTATCCATTGTGTAAAGTATATAGTGTCACATACATCCAATCAGAGCCAGGCCCCTCTGTGACCAAGCCAAAGTGTTTCAGAGAGAGAGAGAGGGGGAGAGAGGGGGAGAGGAAGAGAGGGGGAGAGAGGGAGAGAGAGAGAGAGAGAGAGAGAGAGAGAGAGAGAGAGAGAGAGAGAGAGAGAGAGAGAGAGAGAGAGAGAGAGAGAGAGAGAGAGAGAGAGAGAGAGAGAGAGAGAGCGCGAGCATCACATAATGGATTCCTGCTCTATCTTCAAATGGCCTCCCTCTGTTGTGGTGAATTCAAAGTCGGAAAGTGAAATAGGTAAACAAAAAGGCCTTGGCACTGGAGGTTGTTTGGACAAACGGGGTGTGGAGGTTGTTCTCCTATTAGTTGTTGTGTGTGTTGACAACACATGCTCTCCTGTTAGTCCAGTGGCTTAAGGCCAGTTTTTAACATTACCGTTACAAAGCGGATAAAAGCGCCAAATGTTGCACGAGGCTTCTTTTTGACCAAATAAAAAAACAGGCCGATTCACTTTTTGGCCTATAACTTTTGAACCGTAGGTCATACCATCAAAAATATGTTCCCTGGATTCCTTAAAGGTAGGGTAAGTGATATTGTTTGGTTAAAACAAAAAGTATTTTGTTAAAAGGTTAAAGCACTATATTCTGATAGTAATCATTGCTATAGAGTGTTTGTTCAGTAACATGAGTCTCCCCGTCTCTCCAGCTCTTTGATAAACAGAAAATAGATTTTCCGGTAGGTGTCAAAATCTGAAAGTACCCATTTTTAAGCTTTATTTTTATAGTGTTCCAGTTCCAATTTTGCCTGCTCATTTCTTAGTGTCATCACTTCTAATTTCACTTGTTTAATCTATATCCTGATTGAGTTCTCTATCCTGATTGGATAAAATTGGAAATGAAACTGAAACTGAAACAAAAATGCATTTTCTGTTTTATAAAGAGCTGGAGAGACGAGGAGACTCCTTTTACTGAACAAACACTCTATAGCAATGAGTACTATCAGAATATAGAGCTATTTAACACTTATATTAACCAAAGAAAATCACTTACCCTATACCTTTAATCATGAGTCATGACGCAACTTCCCATAAAGGTCACGCCCATTTCTGCTTTCAAGATTTTCCGTTTTCCATTTTGCGTTATCTTCAACAACAAAAATTGCTACTACTCATACAGATGTTGTCACGCAGATACTCCAAAACACAAATCAAAAATAAATTGTATGACTTACGGTTCAAAAGTCATGGGCCAAAAAGTTAATTGGCCTGTTTTTTTATTTGACTTTTTAAATTAGATTTGTTTTAGGGCCCCTAGGCTAGAATCCATCAGTAGGTCCTAAAGAAGCCTCACGAAAAATGTGGTGCTTTTATCCGCTTCGTAACGGTAATGGCCTTCAGCCACTGGACTATATATGTTGTACTGCTGTATGTTGCTTTCACCAAAGCACGTCATATTTCAGCATCGTAAAATAGAGGGAATCTGGTTCCTCTATTTGTGTAGACAAATATTGCTACACAGATCTTGTTTTTTGTTTATACTCCTTTATCTTTTTGATAATTTATCCTTTATCTTTTTGATGATTTGTTTTATACGGTCCAACATAATACAATATATAAACACAATCCAAAATACTGCCAAACACTATCCCAGGGACTGCAGCACTGCAGCTTCACTGCCTTCTCTCTGTCACGATGTGATAATGTAAATATTCATGGTCCTTGTTTTGCTCGTCCTGTCGGGTTAAATGAGCCATGGAGGAGGTGCTGCTGAGCTAGCCATCGTCTCGTGGTCCGGCGCATGACTCGTCTAGAGGAGGCATCGATGGTGAGGCGCGGTGGCTGTTTAATGAGGATTTGGTTGTTGTGACTCCCAGCTGTGTGTGTGTGTATGTGTGTGTGTGTGTGTGTGTGTGTGTGTTTACTTGTTTACCCAAGTGGCTGAATAGTCCAGGGGGGTTGTTTCTGGTTCAGCCGGCCGCCATCCCCTCTCAGAGCGCCTCATTTGCACAGAGTCATGATCTCATTTACAAACCTGGAGGGTCCATTTGCACAGTGTGACGTGGCCCAGTCACCATCAAGCTGGCTGAACTGCCTGACTGACAGCCTGTGTGTGTGTGTGTGTGTGTGTGTGTGTGTGTGTGTGTGTGTGTGTGTGTGTCTGTGTGTGTGTGTGTGTGTGTGTGTGTGTGTGTGTGTGTGTGTGTGTGTGTGTGTGTGTGTGTGTGTGTGTGTGTGTGTGTGTGTGCGTGCGTGTGTGCGTGCGTGCGGGCTGTCACGATTATGACATTTTATTTGACAATACGAAAATAATTGCGATTAACGATGTGTTTCTGTCGTTGAACATTGGAACCTTATGAATAAAAAAGTACATTTCTGTTTGCCTTTTAGGCTTCGTAAACAAAAGGTGCACAGGGCTTAGTCCCCCAATGTCCCCCCCCCCCTGTATGAATGAATGAACCATTGTAAAGCGCTTTGAGCACTTGGAAAAGCGCTATAAAAATGCAATTCATTATAAAAATGCAATTCATTAGGGTTTATGTGACAAATAACAAACATTTAAATACCTTATTCTTTCAAGAGTATAGAATGATGACGATTATGGCTATTATGCAAAACATTCTTACGATGATCTCAAATAATTGCGATTAGGCGATTGTGTAATAATTGTGACAGGCCTACTTTCAGCATGCCACTGCAACGTCACCCTGGTGTTTACCAAACACGCCCTATATCTCATTATTACACATCGTACTGTGATGGAAAGCCGCCATTCGGAAACAGCTTGCCGTCTGTGGTGTTAGCTGTTAGGCTTTTATTGTGATAGAGCTAACAGGATGATGAGACCGGATGTTGATGTACGAATGCTCATTCTACTACCAAATGACATGGAAAGTACAAGTGTTAATAAAGTAACCAACATGCTCTAAACCGTCTGTATTACTTTGCGCTTACCACGACATGGTGTCAGAACGTGGGCAGCGGTAAAGAGCTAGTTTGAAGTTGGAGAGAGAGTTTTTTTGTTTTTTTGAAAAGTTAACGTCTGCTAGCGGCGAGATGGAAGGCGACGCACCGGCAGCACAGCCTGTACAACCTCCCCAGCTACAGGCTAATGCTAACGTTCCTCCGAGCGCTACGTTCAACATCCAACCACCTGAAGCATTCGACTTTGCAAAGCCTCAGGACTGGGAGCGATGGATACGCAGGTTCGAGAGATTCAGACTGGCCAGCAACCTCCATCTTAGCACAGAAGCTAACCAGGTGAACACGCTGATCTACTGCATGGGGGATGAAGCAGACAACATCCTACGCGGTCATGATTTGTCCGACGCACAGAGACAGCAGTACACTTCGGTAAAAGCCACACTTGAAACGTACTTTGTGCCTAGAAAGAACGTGATATATGAGAGGGCAAGATTCAATCAGAGAATGCAGCAACCAAACGAGGCTGTAGACGCTTTCATTACTGCATTGTATGCCCTAGCAGAAAACTGCAAATACGGAGCACTCCGCGACGAGCTAATAAGAGACCGGCTCGTAGTGGGGTTGAGAGACACCAGTCTAGCCGAGAGGATGCAGCTAGACAAGGATTTGACGCTCGAAAAAGCAGTCAATATGGCCAGACAGTCCGAAGTGATTAAAAGGCAGCAAACAGACCTCAGAGGAGGGAGTAGAATGGACATTGATGCAGTAACAAAAGGCAGAAGACAAAAACCATTCACCCCAAAGTCCCCTCATCAACCAATGCACCCATCAACAAAACCACAGCCATCATCTGATCGCCAGTCATGCTACAGATGTGGAAAGTCCCCTGGTCATGCAAATGCACAGTGCCCAGCCAGAGAGGTAACATGTCATGCATGTGGAAAGAGAGGTCATTACAGTAAAGTATGTAGATCTACCAAAGCAGTACATGCGGTAGAAACAGAAAGTTGCTATGATGATGATGATGATGACACTCCCTTGTTCCTAGGCTCAGTAGATGCAGGTTTAGACCCATGGTATGCTGATTTGACTATAAGGGACCATAAGGTCAGGTTTAAGATAGACACAGGAGCTGATGTCTCAGTTATTCCAGCCCAGACCTACTATGCCATTGCTGAGAGCAACACACAGTTAGCTAAGCCTGACAGACCACTATTTGGCCCAGGTCGCATGCTTCTATCTGTTTTAGGCAGGTACAGAGAGTCACTATGCAAAGGAGAGCAGGTGATACAGGAGGATGTTTACGTTGTCAATGACTTAAACGTAGCCTTGTTAAGCAGACCAGCAAGTGTAAAGCTTAAACTAGTCTACAGAGCAGACAGCATAGACAAGTCAGAGATGGAAGAGTCCTACCCAAAGTTGTGTCAGGGTTTAGGTATGATGCAGCAGCCATACACTATTAAACTCAGGCCAGACGCTATTCCCTATTCCCTGGCCACACCTAGACGGGTCCCCATCCCTCTACTCGACAAAGTGAAAGAGGAGCTCAAAAAGATGGAGGACATTGGAGTCATCTCCAGAGTTGAAGAGCCGACCGACTGGTGTTCGGGCATGGTTCCGGTGCCTACAAAGACTGGCTCAGTGCGCATCTGCGTTGACCTCACCCGCCTCAACGAAGCAGTTCGCAGAGAGAAATACATATTGCCTTCAGTTGAGCAGACAATTGGATCTCTGGCAGGAGCCCAGATCTTCAGCAAGTTAGATGCCAACAGAGGATTTTGGCAGATTCCATTATCCCCCGAGTCGTCACTGTACACAACGTTCATAACTCCCTTTGGGCGCTTTTACTTTAACATACTGCCCTTCGGCATAGCGTCAGCCCCAGAACATTTTCAGCGGCGCATGTCAATGATTATCGACGGGCTGCAGGGGGTTGTATGTCACATGGATGACGTCCTCATCTGGGGGAGAGATCAACAGCAGCACGACATCAGACTACACACTGTCCTCAACAAGCTCCAAGAAGCCGGATTCACACTAAACATGGAGAAGTGTGAGTTAAGCAAACGTGAAGTCAAGTTCCTAGGTCATATTCTGTCAGCTGACGGTGTGCAGCCAGACCCAGACAAGGTAAAGGCTGTCATGTCCATGAGAGAGCCGTCCAACACAGGAGAGGTTCGCAGTTTCCTGGGAATGTTAAACCAGCTGGGAAAATACATTCCAGGTCTAGCTGAAAAGGACAAGCCGCTGAGAGACCTTCTCTCAAAGAAGTATCAGTGGGTCTGGGGCTGTGCACAACAGAGAGCGTTTGACCAGTTAAAAAATGATCTCACATCACCTCCAGTGCTGACACTTTACGACCCCAACAAAGAGCTGAAACTGTCTGCGGATGCCTCTTCCTACGGACTGGGGGCGGTCCTCCTACAGAAGGAGGGAGAACAGTGGAAACCAGTCGCGTACGCATCGCGCTCTATGACAGAGACAGAACAGAGGTACGCCCAAGTGGAGAAGGAGGCGCTAGGATTGACATGGGGGTGCGAGCGTTTTAGAGACTTCCTAATTGGGAGACATTTTGCCATGGAAACTGACCACAAGCCACTTATCAGCCTACTAGGTCACCAGGCACTAACTGAGCTTCCTCCCAGGATCCAGCGGTTTCGACTTAGACTCATGAGGTACAGTTACACAATCTCACACACACCTGGCAAAGCCCTGTTTACAGCCGACACTCTCTCACGCTCACCTGTCAGTCAAAACTCAAGTTCAAAACTGACAGACAACGACTTAATGGAAGACACAAACATCTATGTGGATGAGATCATCAATAGCATGCCCGCCAGCTCAACATACATGGCACAACTGAGAGAGCGACTGCAGGAAGACAGTGTTTGCTCAGAGATCATGTCATACTGTCAGAGAGGATGGCCTGACCGCAGCCAGCTCACAGGTCCAGTTAAAGCTTACTGGCCTGATAGAGCTGTACTTACTGTACATAATGGACTCCTGCTCATGGGCTCCAGACTAGTCATTCCCACAGCGATGCGCAACTCTGTCCTCGATGCACTACACGAGGGACATCAGGGGATGACCAGGTGCAGAGAGCGGGCCAGAGAGACGGTATGGTGGCCTGGCTTGAGCGGCCAACTAAACGAGCTGGTGAGAAATTGCAAAACATGCATCAAAGAGCGTGGCAATCCTGTGGAGCCATTAATGTCCAGTGAGCTCCCAGAGAGACCATGGCAAAAAGTAGGTTCTGATTTATTCACACTCAACCATGATAACTACCTACTAGTAGTGGACTATTACTCTAGGTATGTAGAGATTGCCAAACTAACTCCCACACGATCTCAGGATGTTGTTGTGCATCTCAAATCAATGTTCTCTAGACATGGGGTCCCAGAGAATTTTTTTAGTGATAATGGCCCCCAGTACTCCAGTCAACAGTTCAAGGACTTTGCAGTAGCCTACGGGTTCAAACATGTCACTAGTAGCCCTAGGTTCGCTCAGAGTAACGGGGAGGCGGAACGTCACGTGCAGACTGTGAAACAGCTGCTAAAGAAAGCTAAGGATCCGTATCTGGCTCTGTTGGCCTATAGAGCTACACCACTTGCTAATGGCTACAGTCCTGCCCAGCTCCTCATGGGCAGGAGACTGCGCACTCCAGTGCCCCAGCATCCCTCTCTACTCACCCCGGAGCTTCCAGACAGCACTGTTGTGGCAGCTAAAGAAAGGGAGAGGAGGGTGAAGGACACTGCAAATTTCAACAAAAGGCACCGTGTGAGAAATCTAAGTCAGCTCACACCAGGTCAGCCAGTGTGGATTACAGATACAAAGTCTCAAGGCACAGTGGTTTCGCCGCACTCTGCTCCACGTTCCTACATAGTGGACGGGCCTTCAGGCACCATCAGGCGGAACAGACACCATCTTGTCCCTTTTCCAGAGACTGTACCACACACACCTCACACTGCAACACCCGGCACACCACCCCAACCAGGTGAGCCTACACTGGGTTCTCCAGAACGCCCTGAGTCACCAACACAGACTCTCAAGGGTCACACACCTGTCCATACACACACACACGGCCCTACCACTAGGTATGGCAGAGTGGTGGTAAAACCTCACAGACTGGACTTGTGAACTGGGGGGGGAGAAAAAAAAAAAAAAAAAAAAAAAAAAAACACGATGTGAAACGGGATAATGTTGAATAATTCTGTTTGTTTTTCATGAGACGCATTAAGAGTGCTATGTTCTATTTTTGAGTAGATACTAGCTATGTGTTTGTGCAGAAAGAAGTGTTTTCGGTTTATCACCAGATTGTGCATTATCTGAGTCACAGTATATAAATGTGACAGTCTGTTCTGTTTTCTTAAGAAAGGGAGATGTGGTGTTAGCTGTTAGGCTTTTATTGTGATAGAGCTAACAGGATGATGAGACCGGATGTTGATGTACGAATGCTCATTCTACTACCAAATGACATGGAAAGTACAAGTGTTAATAAAGTAACCAACATGCTCTAAACCGTCTGTATTACTTTGCGCTTACCACGACACCGTCTCTGGTGGGTGTGGGCTGGATTAGTCTGTCCCTTGCTGGCTGCCTGTACTTATGTCATGTTTCCGTTGATCTCTATGCATAGCTAATCGTCTTAATATAGAACACAGTATGGATGTACTGGAAATAACTCATTACAGGAGTATATTGCCCTGGGGTTGATGTTTGATACAAATCCGCCTTGTGGCTCGCTTCTGGGGGTGGTGAGTCCACGCTTTAATCATTGCTGCTGGACCAGGGGCCATATGTATGAAAGTTTGCACGTCCACACTAAATGGATCCGTACGCATTGTTCTGCATTTCTCTGTACGGATGTTTTGCATCAAATGTATGAAAAAACGAATGCACCTGTTTTTCATTCTTAAATGGCAGAGAAATCAGTCTTGAATTGCGAAAATTTTGTAAATGACAATGGCTGTGTAAAATATCGTAAAATCTTCACACTTTGCAAAATAGAAACATAGAGAATCATCGCATTGGTTCAGAGCAGCGCATGGTGGAAAAAATGAAAAAGTGGTGGGACTTAAAAATGGAGGCCAAAAAACTGATCAGTGCCCGCAACGCAAGTGTCACAGCCACTGGCGGAGGAGAGGGGTCTCTCCATCCGACCAGGCCATGGCTGGTATCCTGGGCCAAACAGCTGTCAGTCACCTGTCCTCGTCACCAGCATACAGGGCGACAGCGACGCCCAAATGTTTTTTGAGCTATTCTTTATTATTTGCGTCATTGTTTGGGTGGCAAAGTGCGTTGAACAGAATTCTTATCTGATCTTGAGCAGAATACACTATTTTACAATGCACTTCATGTTAATGTTGCCATGAAGCATTTTATGTGTACACACGCCCTTCATACATATGGCCGCGGAACGGCGTGGCAGAGTGGGGGCTGCTCGTTAGTGCCCTCCGAGCCTGAGTCTGCGATTGGCTGGGTATTTTTTCTCAAACAAAATGAACCGTTGATGTCTTATATTGAGCAATAACCTCAGGCATCTGCCAGCTGTCAATGTGATGTCACTAGCATGGAGAAGCCCTCTCCCTACAGTCCCTTACACATTATTACATACAGTACAGCACATAGACTGTATGCATAAACTGACCCTATTTCCACCACTCAACCTTCTGTGTCTGGCTTTGACACATTTTTTTCTTCCTCAGTAATGCATTATTTAGCTTTCAATGTAGCTTTGGCCCAATACCTCCGGAAGTGATCCCAAAACTGAACCAGGTTACTGGGCTAAAGCCATATTCAAAAGTGTGACATGTAATGCATGATCTAGACCAGCATTATACACATACCTGCAGCCTTTATTTGCCCTGGGCGAGGGGGTGGGGTGAATGGACAGAGAGGGTGACATATAACCCCTAGGGCTGTATCATTGGTTCAGTGGTTATAAAGCAGCTGGCCAATCAGTTCAAGCTAAACTGCCTCCACATGCTAATTTGGCACCATGAGCAACCTCACTCCTTAAGGAGCTCAACATATCAAAAATGGACCAAAATGGTAAAGATCGGCCTTTGATACTTCACGTGACTGGCTGTGCTCTTCATAACAAGGTTGAGGTCCATCAGCAGCACCTGCTGAACCAACTCTCTCCCACACTACTGCAAAATGTTTAATCTATTAATTTAAATGTATGAGTATGTGATAAACTGGTTATTTCCCAGCATTCGTCATTTCTTTCGGTTGGATAACCTCAAGCAATGACGAATGTCTGCGTGATTTTATATATATATATATATATATATATATATATATATATATATATGTGTATATATAGCGAGAGAGAGACATTTTTTATTATTATTAAAACATTTACATTCATATATTAATACAACCATTTAGGCCCCAGTTTAAACTTAGAAAATGGCCGATCTACAAGCTCACAACAGTCCTGGTGTGAGCTTGTAGATGTGCTATTTTCAAAAGATTTTAATACATTTTGAAAACTACTATTGAGTACTAGTGAGAAGTGTATGTTGATGCCAATACTTTTGTACTACTGATCATACATACTGTACATAGCCTACATAAACTCATTCACTGCTAGACTTATTTCTGGCTGCGTTTGCCCACTGGCAGAGATAGTAAAAATAAAAGTACACAGGAGCCGAGATACAGAATTTTTAAGTAATCATTTAACAAGGAAGTGGATAGGAGTCTAGATCTTTGAAAAATGATATCTCCTGGGTCTGTGGGTCAAATTCCCCCCCAAAAATGGAAAAATTAAAATTACGTTTTTTACGTTCTTGGCAGTATTGGTAATTGGAAATAATTACGTTTTTGGCAGGGAATGAGTTAATGCATACGTGTGTGTGTGTGTGTGTGTGTGTGTGTGTGTGTGTGTGTGTGTGTGTGTGTGTGTGTGTGTGTGTGTGTGTGCGTGTGCGTGCGTGCGTGCGTGCGTGCGTGCGTGCGTGCGTGCGTGCGTGCGTGCGTGCGTGCGCGCGTGCGTGCATGTCAGGGTCACCTACTGTATGAAGCCTGATGTGACGAGACACATTTTTCATCTATAAAAATAGTCACCACCATTTGCACAGCAAAAGACGAAGAAGCATTGATTGTGATTAAAGGCTCCAGGAATAGACTAGCTGTTGCTATACTGTATTATTCTTGAAGGCAGCGACTGCACTGTGCGGTGCTGGATCAAAGACCAGAGTTATAATTCATCTGCATGATGGACAGATGGAGAATAGCCACACGTCATCATCAACATGCACCCTCTTTTCTGATCCTGCACATGTCAGAGACAAATGCAGGATCCTGCATATGTCAGAGACATTCTTGGCTCACCCCATGAGGTCTAATTTCTGCGGTCAGCTGCATAAACGACTTCATATCCATCGTGATCTCACGCCTTTTCTGGCAATGCTCTGAACAAAGCAGCAGAAGTTAAGAGCAGTATGTGCAGCCCCTGCCTGCCAAGCTAGTCTGATAGCGTGTGATTTTCAATGAATAATTGACCGCTGTGAGGCGGAGCAGCGCACAAAATTCTATTTAAATGCCACAGGTTGACAAGGAGCTCCGCTGTGGGCCAATTAAACTTCACTAGAGAGAGTGTGTGTGTGTGTGTGTGTGTGTGTGTGTGTGTGTGTGTGTGTGTGTGTGTGTGTGTGTGTGTGTGTGTGTGTGTGTGTGTGTGTGTGTGTGTGTGTGTGTGTGTGTGTGTGTGTGTGTGTGTGTGTGTGTGTGTGTGTGAGAGAGAGAGAGAGAGAGCACAGTCGAGTGGAGAACTTAGAGAGTGTCCGACACACTGTTTATTGATTGAATACAGATTAGAAGATGCAGAAGGTAAAGCAAGATAAGGACGCTTTCTGTTATTCTCTCTCGCTCTCTGATGTATTAGAAATAATCACCTGCTGTTTTCTCATTTTGCATGAATTTTGTTTCTATGAATGGATTTGTCTTGAGAAATCACCTGCTGACCCGCTTTGTCAGTTTGCATTGATTTTGTTGCTATGAATGGACTTGTTTCGAGAATCTGAGTTTTTATTTAAAAACACACACACACACACACACACACACACACACACACACACACACACACACACACACACAGCCACTCTGTTCTGACCTTTTTCTTGCAGACTCACTCTGATTAGTAAAATTGTGTTTCCTGTGTCCTCTCAACGGAGCATTAACCTTGTCTGTGCAAAAATTGCCAGAATCCATCATTTGAAACCGTGTCACGGCAAAAATAATCAGCCAATTCTCTCTTTCACTCTGTTATTTATTCTAAAAATCTGCAGAACAACTGGCACATTATCTCTTTATTCTAGCCAATGAGTCCGGCCATCACAAAACCTGCATGGGAGCAGTTAGCCCATAAATATTGATGAGGGAATCATTGGGGACATAAGCGGAATGGACCAAGATTAAAAGCCATTAATGAATTTCCTTTAAAGTTATTAATTATACTGAGTTATCATCCTGACACTTGTTGGGCTGAGACTAATTCATTCATGTCCATATGTTGCAAAGGGGAGCCAGAGTGAATCCATATGGTGAGCTGGCAGTTTCATGACTGAGAGATAAGCAGCGCTACCCTCCCTATAGAACCAGGATCAAACTGAGCTGCTCTCTGCTGTACTGGTGGTCATCTCTGTGGCTGAAATGATAACTGGTTCAGCTGGAAACAGTGGTGGAAAAAGTGCTCAATTTTTTTACTTAGGTAAAAGTATCAATACGACAATGTAGAAGCACTCTGTTACAAGTAAAAGTCTGGAATTCAAAATTGACTTGAGTAAAAGTACAAAAGTATTGGTATCAAAATGTACTTAAAGTACCAAAAGTAAAAGTACTGAAATGTTTGAAAATAGCCGATCTACAAGCTCACAACTCGTCGCGATGCGACGCATTGTGAGCTTGTAGATCTGCTATTTTCAAATAGCCTACTGTAGGTATAAAACAGGGTTGAAGTGGTTAATGTAAATTTTATGATATGATCATTTATATCTGCAAAGTAACTAGTAACTAAAGTTAGAAGTAAAAGTAGAAGTAAAAGTATAGACAATTGGAAATACTCCGGTAAAGTAAAAGTACCTCAAATTGTACTTAAGTACAGTACTTGAGTAAATGTACTTAGTTACTTTACACCACTGGCTGGAAATGCACATAATGAACATGGGATCACCAGAATTGGGAAGATATGTAAGGAAGTCAGCCGAGCACTTTAAAATGTCTTAATCCATGTCTTTAGTATAATCTTTTCTATATTTTTGCTTTATTAGTACACTACACTTGAGATGCATTGTGAGCTTAGATCTGCAATATTTTCTATGTTCATCTATAATGGCATGACCAAAATAGGGACGTGAATGTGAAAGCCAGTGGTCAACATAACTGTCCTATATGAAGTTACACAGTAACTGCCTGAACCACCAGAGAGCTCCATCTTTAATTTCACCTGCTCACATTTAGCCAAGTAATTTATCACCTTTCGAGTTCAAAATTCGATCATGTAAAATCAGTGTCTCCAAAGGGCTTGAGAGCACTTCCTGTTAAGAGAGAGAGAAAGGAAACATCCGTTTTAAAGGTCAAAGTTATGCCCAATGAAGTGATTGATGGTTTCAAGTCTTCCTACCATGTACAGTACTTATCCATGAGGTATATGAGATCACAGTTCTGAACCTTGTTTTACCCTTGCTTAAAGTAACTGATTTATGGTGCCTTAGGGTACCAGGCCTTGTGATAAATCAGACGGTAATCGTAGACCAGAGGTTCTTGCAAGAGCACATGCTTTGTGTGTCAAAACGTAGGAACATGCTGCAAACACAAGGTAGGACGTGGACAGTACACTGTGTGCAGCTGGACATTTTGGCAGAATGGTGGAACTGGGGGAAAAGCCAAAATAAGTGAAATGAATCGTCTAGGAAAATTGCATGAAGGTGTATGGAAAATTCCATTGCTATCAGCCAGTACCTTATTTGATATCTTGTTTGGATCAGAATGTTGGACGGAAAGATGGACGGACCATGCCCACCATCCAAAGTAGGCTTAAAAATCACATTATTTTAATTTAATTTCAACTGTCTTTGTGGATCTGTGAATGACATAAAATACATATAATATCTTATCAGATTCAAAGGGATCCATAATTTTTAACATACCAATTTGTTATGAATAAGTACATTTAAAATAGGTGAAAAAGGTGCACAATTAGGAATGAGGACATTTGTAGCTGGACATGACATTTTGTAGCAAACAAAGGAGGAAATCACCTGTCAGAATGTTTACTTTAGATGTTTCTTCCATCCTTAAAGGGGAAGACCACTCATTTTCAACATTGAACTATGTCTTTAATACACCTTAGAGCTGTTGTGTGGAAAAGGATTTGCCTAAAAAAGGATAATTGATTGAGGTCATGTGATCAGTGACATACGCAGGGTGTACTTTTGGCTCCGCCCCCCTCAGCCGTGAAGTGAAGAGGGCTGCTTAAAGACAGAGTGCCATGATTTTGGTAGTTTTTCTGTTTTTCATTTGTCTATAGGGTTGACATTATACTCAGGGGTGCACATAACTTTTTAGGTCTAGTACTCAGAAGAGCACCTGGAGATGTGACTTGGTGCGCACAAAATAAATGGTCCCGTGCCGTTTTGTCAACGGGGGGGGTAGATTCAGCACGGTGCCCACCGGACAGTTTTGTCAACGGGGGGGGGGGGGGGGGGGGGGGGACTGCACGAGAGAAAAGGACGCTCTGCTTCCAAATTCCGCCGATTTTCGCCGTTTCTTTTTCTCTCACGCCGTTTGGTGAAGCCCCCAAGGTTGGTGCCCTGTGCTGCGCTGTTTTTATCCGTCAGATTGGGGACGTTCACGGTCATTTTTGCACCATTGCGGTGCGTTCATCATCGGTGACGACTGACGAGTGCCTCTAACAGCCGCTGCTGCACGCAGCGAGGCAATGCGAGCCGAGGCGATGCGAGACACTCACACAATCACGTGCAGCATGCGTCCTCTCCCCCTGCGCCTATGGCTATACATGGGGCCGACGCGTGCTTTAACGTGAATGTGTGAGTGTGGCTTCAGGAAGTAAATTCCTAGCCTCGATCTCCAGGCTTTTATTTTTTAGTTTTGCTAAAAAATAAAAGCTTGGAAATTCCTGTCCCAGCTGTTGGTACGCAAAAGCGCCTCGCGTCGTCTGATGTGCCGCGCATTATTTATTTTGGGTGCGCATGCGCACCTGCGCACCAGTTATGTGCACCCCTGATTATACTCCTCTAGACCCTGTCTATGGACGTTTAGCCTGTGTATTTTTGTTTTCTCATTGAAAGCTGCAGTCTTGTCTGACAAGTAAACACATAAAAAAATCACACCCATTGTGAAGTGAGCGGTTCCTTTGATGAGTTAATTTCATTAAGCTATATATGAACTAGTCACTAGTGGAACAATGTTAAATCCCTGTCCATTCATTTCAAGGCTGCTCAACAGCGCCACTTGAAGGTAGGTCACCCAGTGGTATTCAGACGGTACTACTGTATTTTATGTGTGGGTGCTGGTATTCAGGCGGTAGGCTACTACTCTATTTGCGCTGATTAGAGCAATGATCACGAGTTATGGCCATTTGAAATGTTTGAAACTGCTGTACAGTGGCGGAGCGTCCGGGGAGGCCAGGGAGGCGGCCGCCTCCGGGCCTGCGACCCTGGAGGGCCCGGGCCGTCAGATAACAAATCGGTAAAATCTGGCAAAAATAAGAATTAAACAACATAACCCTTAACATAACCCTACCCTAGCCCTAAAACCGAAATAAAGTGACAAAAAGACCCCCAAAAAGTGACCGAATCCACCCAAAACGCGCGTGCGTGCGTGCGCAGGGGGTGCCTGATCACTGTGCTGTGCCTCCCGGCCCGGCTTTGAGTTGTTCCGCCACTGCTGCTGTAACACTGCTGTAGTGCCCCATACAGTATGTGTGCAATTTAGGTTTATTTAGTTGCTTTGAAGTATTTTTTATTATTTATGAACTTTTAAGTAGTTATACTTAAATTAATACCTTTACTACCTTATTTTCATTACTTAGTATTTTTACTCCAAAAAGTTAATTTAAAGTTTTTTTTACTGAAGTTTGTTACTTTTAAATATTTGTACTGAGTTTAGTGACTTTTAAGTACTTTTGCTTAAATTAGTTACTTTTTCTGACTTTTATTACTTTTAAGTATTTTTACTCAATGTATTTACTTTTAAGTATTCTTTACACAATTTAAGTATGCTTAAGTATTTTTACTCATTTTAAGTACTTTTAAGTATTTGTACTCAATTAATTTACTTTTAAATATTTAGTGCACACGCACACAATGTGCGCTTTGCGTGCACGTTTGCTGAGCCAGCCTGTGTGTGTGTGCATGTCTTTAAGTGGCATGTGTTGCACTGTCTCCTGTTTGTGTTTAATTAGTGTAACTGGTTGCATCAGCTGCAGCTGTTGTTGCCGCCCTCATACATACTTACATGGACATCGGTAGCAGCTGGCATTGCTCAAAAATTTGAACACATAATGCACAGTTGTTGGGAAAAAGAAAAGGGTATAGCAATAATACCAATGGATCATTATTTGGAGGAAATAGGCCTGTGGCACTCAATCTGTAAGGTCAGCCATTTCACTTTTCTGCTACTCAGGTGTGAAAAGTGCTTTCCATTTCTTAAAGCAGTAGTCAGCAGCAAGGACTGGCCACTGCCTCCATATTGTGACTTTTATTCACGCTTAAATTTGAGGCTTGGCGCTTGCCCTGTAGGTGAATTTCTGGTTCTTTTCTGTTACCCCCTCCAGCAAGTTCTACAATACAACAAAACGCTCAGAGTAAATCCACTTTGATGGCCGAACCAAAAAGCCAGCAGCAGGAGGACAAGTTCAAACTCTTCCAGTATACAGTGACTATAAAAGAAATATTGTTTTCAAGATGAGGCTTTTGCGGCTACAGAAATGAGAGAGCCAGGCGCACAGACCACACAACAAGGTCAGATAAAGCAATAACCCCCCCACTCCCCGCCCACATCAGTGTCACCAAGTACAAGAAGAACCCATGACCAGGAATATGTCCTCGTCTGTGTCTGCCTATTGCCTATACTCTGTGGACAAAGCAGCTTAACTTTGTGTTGTCTTTCACACTGCTCGGGCCGCGCTAATTTGTGTTGGCAAGGTGCTGCAGATTTATTGTTCACTGCTTGCGGTGGGCTGGCCTCCACGTGCAGGTCCCTTCACAAACAAGGCTGATGCAAAACGCGACACGCCGATATTCATCTTTGCTAATTAAGTCAGACAACGCGTTAGTCACAGTTACGTTGACTATCAATCATATGGCAGGGCTGTAAAACTGGGGGTGGATGGAAAAGGAGCATGATAAATGTTGCGGCTTGAGTGTCATTGCGTTGGTCATGCAGTGTGTGTGTCTGGGTGTCTTGGCTGTGTGTTAAATGTGTGGTGTTGCTATGTACAGTATCTGACTCAAAATGAATTATACCAAGTTACAATGTGAGCAAAACTGCTTTTTTTGCACGCTGTCAGAGTGCATCAGCATACACACACACGCGCAAAAAACTTTTTCATAATGCTTTATTTTTATAGAATAAATTAGCTTTGCTTTGCTTTAGATAAATAATTTACAGCCTAAAGCCACATGCACGCCTATTTAAATTTCTATCCGCTGAATTCCTTACTGTCAAGTCAATTACACGTTGGTTGACTAAAACCTTCTCAATTCTTCAAGTTATATCTACAAGCTGAACAATAGCTACAAGCTATAGTCTTTCAGAAATCTGTTCATGGCTGAAGAGACACTCAAATGATGAGTCTCTAGCAATGGGCCCTGACTCGCCGTTAAATGAGGCCATCACAATGTTGTCTTTTCCTGTTTTATCTCTCAGCATTCACAGAGCCAGGTCCTGTCTGCCAAAATAAAGGACACATTCATCTCATGAGTTCAAAGTATTGGAGTGCCCAAGGTCTGTGCTAAAACGAGGAAATAGCACTTTTAATGCTATTCTCACCTCTACCTGACTGATGAAAGGACTATTAAAAAATTGCTCTTTTATTTAGTCACCTTGCATGGCATGTGCCCGAAGCAACATTCACACCCAATTTCATTTTTATCTGTTTGATTCAGTACAGTAAAGTCAATTATATGATCCCCGACCCCCGCCTTTTCATTACCCGTTTTACATTTCTATGCGGATGTACAGTATTGTATATTATGTGTATTGTGTGTATTTTTATTTTTATCCAGGACTGAGGGTGCAATCGAAGAAACCTTACTCTTTCTGGTTAAATGAATCTCCCTCGGATCAATGTTTGTGTCTGACCAGCATCTGTTCGGTTCAGTTTCTTCCCAGTGGGTAGCTGGGCTTTTCATCCTGAACATTTTTCAACCACCTCAATGAGGAGTCCACAGTGGAAAGGTTGGGAGTACGTTTTTTTCACATGGATTATCAGTTAATGACATCAGGCCCAAGGAAATATTATTTTTTAGATCAAGGCTATTCAACTATAACGTTTTTACCCATACACAAGTAAATACAAAACACTAAATGAACAAATCGTCTCACACTTAATATCCTTTTTGGTGGCCAGACAAGTCTGTTCAATCACTGTCATAAACTATACCAACATAACTCCTCACATTCAATGCTACAGAGTAGACAACATCGTTGCCAATGTGTACGACCACAGCTGTTTACACAACATGAGTGGCCTTGATAGAAAGTATTTGTCTTTCCGTCAGAATGATGGGTACACTGTGCAATGAGAATCTCTTGCATCTTATAGCAAGGCTGTAACATTTAAAAGAGAACAAGGAGGTTGTCGCCACTTGTTACAACAGTGAACATTGCTTGTGTTGTCATTGACCTACAGGAGAAAAAAATGTAAGCTAGCCAAAATACCATGTTTAGACAACGGCATCTGGACTATGGAGAGACGAGATCAACCGGGAATGTACTTGATAGAGAGTTGAAGCAAAGCGCAAACCTCATCTAACCACCTTCAACCTGACGTCTTTCTTTTGGGCATGTCATTATAGGCTAAAATAAAGAACAGTTAAAATTAAAGTTAAAAATCGAACATATTGAAAATCAGGTTTACGAAAAAGTTGTTTTTCTACAATCTTGGTATGACGCACTGTGAGCTAGATCAGCTATTTTCATGGGTCACTGTATGATTCTTAAGTGGTTAGATTCAGAATCAACATCTACACGATTACAGGTGCAAAGGAGAGGCTGGAAGTTAGTTCTTGTGCTCTAAAAATGTGCAGTTACAGGAAGAGACACACAGAACAAAAATAACAGGAAGGCACAGTCAAATAAATGATATAAAGCCCAATATACTGTACATAAGGTGCATGATAAAAAAAGAAATAACAATGGATAAATGGCAATACGAAAGGTGGAAAACATCCAGCATTTAAGAATAGCAGCAGATACAGTATTAAAGTCATACTATGTAACATTCATTTTTAGTTGTCTTTTTGGCGATACGTCTGGTGGTACTGTTGTCATTATAGTGTCTGTCTATGGTCGGTTACAAGTGCGATTATAACAGACCATAGACAGCAAGTTGATTTGAATCACTGCCATTCAAATCAAAACCATGGAAGTACCACTCCAAAATGAATGCTCTAGGGTTGTAGCACCGAGGATATTTTGGAAAGCAACCCCAATGTTGTCAGAAATATTGTATTAACTTAAAGAAAGAATTATATTTATGTATATATTTCTAGTATATGCATCATTTTGCATCATTTTGGGGCAAGTGTCGGGGGCAGACAGTTGCGAAACAAAAAATATATACTTGTGAAAGATTATTAAAAATAAACTTGTTTAACTGAAAAAGTTACACAGTACGACATAAATGACACAAAGTTTTGTGTAAAATCACATGAAAATAGATAAAACGTTTGAGAGGTGATTTATGCATTAGCTGGGAAAGAAATGTGGGTTTGATTCCCGGTCGCGGCGACCTTTGCCCCCCATCTCTCCCCCCATTTCCTGTCAGCCTACTGTAATCTATCAATAAAAAGGCACTGGTCAGAACTCAATCGGGCCCAAAAGTCTTGAGTCTGGGGTGTCTTTATAACATTACAGGCAATCTGGGAACCCATTCAGTGAAAACAAGGAGAAGTATGCTGCCCATTGGAGACATGACCTCCATTTTTGTGTAAAAATGGAGGTTGTAGTGCTGTAGTGCTGACATATTTTACTGTCTTAAATCTGTCTTGAGAGATTACATTACCTCTCAAAATCTGGTCTGACCATTGCGCTGGCCTAATCGTGTATACAGTCAGACCTTTGATTGTTTATCATCATCCAATAATTAAACAAAGCTCTGTGCGTGCGTGCGTGCGTGCGTGCGTGCGTGCGTGCGTGCGTGCGTGCGTGCGTGCGTGCGTGCCCAAAATTTCTTCTGCCCGATTCTCCTCAGTGGCTGGAGCAATTGATCTTCATTTGCACACAGCAATTGACCATTACCATGTCCACAGAACACCGACACCCATTTTTCTCTTTCCCCAAATGTCAGCTGTTTATTAGCGTTTCTATGTAAAATAATGTCGCCATGGTTGCGGCCCCCCGAGCTATGGGATGGCCGCCGAGCTATGGGTCTGTGCACAGCGCATAACTCAAACTGCACATACTTTGGGTGACCATGTTTCCTGACAATCTCCTGGATATTCACCAGGAAATTATATCTACTATGTTAAAAAGTTTCTGGGGGAGGATCCCCAGACCCCCCACTTGGGGTGTACCGTGTGTGGTCAGTGCATGCCATCATACAGAGATATTAACTTTTAAGTAATGAATGGCTATTATTAAAGATGGGTTTTACATTGCTTCAGTCATCAAATCAATTTCTGTAGGTCTACGTTGTACCCATCATTTTCCAATGCTAGTAAAGCAAGCCTGATAAAAAATTCACCAAAACTAGTGGCTAGTGGTCACGCCCCCCCAAACCCCCCCCCCCCCAAAATCTCCTGGATTCTGACAGTCTAATGTTGGCAGCCCTGGTTATATATGTCACACAGTCCAATGGGTCAATCATTTTATATGCCACAGAAGGTCAAATGATCAGCATTCTTATGACATTTGACCTTTTATTTGTACTTACATGTTTCATTATTAACACACGCCCTGCATACAGATAGTGAAAATATCCAATATAGAAGCTCGATCACAACATGCCACGCTGCATTGTGTTCTGAGCTTATACTGTATGGGCTGTTTTTGCTACTAGAGTTCATCTACATCGCACAGCCGATCCGACCGATATGTCTGAGTCATCGTGTCTGGGGCTTTGTCAGGGTATCTGTTGTGCCCGTCTGCCTGTGTCCCTTTTATGGCCATATACGGAGATCTCTGTATCTGTCAGTCCATGCCCCTTTTATGCCTGCGTATGGACATTCCTAATGTAATCAGTATACGTATGCCCATGTATTGGCATGCCCATATGGGCATATTGTTTGGATCGTGGTTCTGGACAACTAGATATCCGAACAACTCAACGGCAGGCACATTGCCGCGATGCGCGCACTGAGTTTGAAGTCGGTCGGTCCCATACGTATATACATGACCATATATGGGCATAGCGGTCGGATCTGTGGCTCTGGACAACAGGATCTCCATATATGCCTTTATATGGGCGTACCAGGTTTGTTTATGGTTATGTCTGAGTCTGCCTTGGCCCTCCCAGTAGCCAATTTTAATATAGGATTTGGAATAAAAAAATAAAAAAATAAAATAAATGTCCCAAAAATAACTTTTAATGTGGTTGAATCAGTCCTGCAAATTGTTCACTGAGGAATTTGCAGGAAGAATCTTATCTTGCCAGGGGTGGTTTACCAGTGTATCAACTGCTCCCCCTTCCCTCCTGACAAGGCTTTCATCCCAAGTGCACACAACTTGAAGCTCATTTAAAAGTGGAAGGCCTGTAAAGAGTAATATATGCACAAGTAATGAATACATATAGTTGAGAGTCAACTTTGCCCTTTGGGACAAGGCTTTGGAGAGTTACCGCAGTGGCCTTGTGGTTAGATTGTCCGTCTTTCCGAGATTGAGAGGTCGGGGTTCAATCCCTGGCGGAGTCATACCAAAGAAAGAAAAGGGTACCCAATGCCACCCTGCTTGGCACTCAGCATCAAGGGTTGGATTAAACGTAAGTACCTGCAACATACTAGTGTCATGTCCACGGGGTGTACTTGTACATCAAGCTATCTGACTCTAAGGAAACAGGATATTAGCTCTATGGTCAACATGGCTTGGGAACTGTTGGTTTTCAAGGCTTACTTTGGAGAGAAAAATGTGTTGTGCCAAAGCTGATCTTTAGGACTGAATGTGGACACTTTTAGTGTTTGAACACTAAGGGTCGTGACAGACGGGAAGCGGTCCACACGGGCGTTACCACTCGGATCAGCGGGGACCGTGCCGCGATCATTGTTGTTTGGTCCTCCTGCGCGGTACGGGGAAAAGAAAAGCTCACCACAATCCAGCTCTCTTGCCGCCCGCGCGTGTGTGCACAAACGAGCACACGCGCGAGAATTTCACGGGACCGCGCCCACCTGCCTCACGCGCACTTCTCCACGCATCCAAAATAATCGCCCGCCTCTCATTGAAAATGAATTACATAGGCGCGTCGGCCGCTTCCCGTCTGAAAAGACCTTAGTGGGTTAGGAAGTGTCCTACAGTATGTTGCTGAAGCAGAGCCATCATCATCAGATAAAGTGTAGTCAAGAGTTTCTCCACTTCTCATCTTGGTACTGTATCTCGGCCTCTCATTTTATGTCTCGCTCTCTCTCTCTCTCTCTCTCTCTCTCTCTCTCTCTCTCTCTCTCTCCCTCTCTCTCTCTCTCACTCTTTCTTTCCTTCTCACTGAGCACACATCAATCTTACACAATTAGCTCAAGGTCAGCCCAACAACTCCAATAGAGAGAGGGAGAGAGAGGCAGAGTAATAGACACAATAGGAGAAAAGAGTGAAAAAAATAAGAAAAAGTAGAGGCAAAGAAACAACAAAGACAGATCCACAAGGGACAGTGGTAAGGAGACATAAAATAACAATAACGCTATAAGGGTGTATAAAGTACACCCAGATACAACAAAACTAGAGAATGAGATAATGTTTTGAAAATGTTGTACTGTACATTTTTTATAATAACTACGTGTCCAAAAGAGGGACTGGCTCAATAATCCTTTTCATTTGAATTGAAATGAAAAAAATATATCTTTATTTTTTATTTATTTTAGATTTTCCTCTCCTTCCAATTGGCCCCGTCACAGTACCCAAAATTGTAAAACCTGTTCACTAGGGGGCAGGTTACCACTGTGACATCACAGTGGGAGGAGAGGCCCACTCCATCCATCACAGCTAAAGTGGCCATGAGAGGCCCTTTAATATTTTACTAATTAAGGTTCTTGAGTGTTTCTGCCATCATTCACTCCCGCTAAAGTGGACCGGGTTCACCAGCAAGTGTTAAGTGACATTGATTGCCTGACTGTAGTGTGCCTTCTATAATGGCCTTCAAGCGCATTGCCCTCCTTGCCTGTCCTGCTATGGTTGATCAAGGAGATGCATTAGTAGTCTGCACAAGCTGTAATGATGTATTACTTTCTGTCCTCTCTCCATTTGTCTCCGATCTTTGGCCTTACAGTAAGTTTGGCCATTGTTCCATTTCTGGGTGGTTTGAACCTGTCCTTTCTCCGTCATTTATGAGCCATTTAGATAATTCATGTCACCTTGAATGTGCTTAGTTTGTACTTAAATGTGTGTGTGCGTGCATGCGTGTGTGCATGAGTGCGTCTGAGGTTGGCAGTTTACCTCAGTTAGGCTCAGTCACTTCTATGTTGACGAGAAGGCACCTATTAACACTTGGGTATTCCCTTGGAAAGAGTAGCAACGCAACCATCTTCACGAAAAGCACTAAGCCAGCTTGGCTCAGTTAAGCCCAAGCTACTTTGGCTTTGTTTCAGAGGATCGACAGTCATGCCTCTTGCCAGGAATTGAATGGGAGTTCACGCACCCTCAGGCTTTCACGCTCAAATCCTCGGCTTAGCATTCACCTCTCATCCCTGATACAAATGACGGGACAAGCAACGATGTGTCTCATTCCGGGGAAGGGCGGACGGTAAGCCAGTGAAATCAGAATGAATACATTATTGGTAGCGACAAGAAATGCCTGACAATTGAGATGGAAAATGTAGCAAAGGATTATTGCAGTGTCTGACCTCTTACTGTTCGATTTCCACTGCTGAGTCCAAACTGCAAGTCAGTGGGGAAAGTAGAAGTATCCCCTGATGGCCCATTGCATGATCAGTAATGTGCGACCTCTAAGATATTTTACCATTCAGCAGCTTAACGTACTCACATCACACAGCAAACTCCTGACTGTGAATTTAAGTTTTTTACACTTTTTATGAGTTAAAGTTTTACAGTTTTAGCCTGGCTCCAGACCATAGACCCCGCCCACTCACTGAGTGGACTGCCTCTCTTGAAGCTTCAGCTTCAGTCTGATAATCAGGCTAATGCTGTTTAACTTTTTAAATTAAGTTATTGATATAATCTTTCACTTGTATATTTTTCACAATAACCATTCCACATAATGTGACAACTTCTCTAAACGTTGTTAAAAATAATTTTTATTTGCGAGTGTCAGCCAAAATGACGTGCAGTAGGCACTGGAAATGTACTTGAAATGTAATTATGTATTTTAGTGTTATATTAATAAATACAATTTTGGACAACTTATTGTTGCATTCCAAAATATACTTGGTAGCTACGACCGTGTAGCATTAATTTCTGAGCGTTCCTTCTCTATAGTACGTAGCAAAAAATCCTGAAGGGGTTGTCAACAAGTGTCATTTGGTAGTGGCGGACATCTTGAGGAGTCATAAACAGCTTGACTTAACATTGACTCTTACCCATATGTCTGCAGCTACTATGCCACGCCCCCCACCCCCCCCGTGATGACGACTCGTTGCCAAGCACTATTAACAAACGCCATAATGACAACGGAGCAATGGCCACAAGAGGTGTTGTCAAAATAGAATAGTAAAATGAATGTTACACTGTATGACTTTAAATTCAAACATTTTACTGTGACTTGGGAGGTTTCATGTTCCATGGTAACTATTGTGTTCTAGAAAGGAGGTACAGTATTAGCCTATTATCCATTATCCTGTCACATAATCAGTAGGGGAAATGATTTCCTCCCCGAGAAGAGGGTGATGTGACATAATCAACGTCTGTTATGTTTGTGGCCAAGGAAAGTTGATCTCATAAGCAAGTTATTTAGTTCAGTGAAAAATCACCAAGGAGCAAGGCAGGCCCCATAATTACATTTCTGAAAATAGTTCAGTCACACAAAATGCCATTTGGAAATCCCAGAGGGGATACTTTTAAGTGAGTCTTTTGACTCAAAACTAGCATATTTTTCTCTGCATCAGTAATTTGATTCTTCTCCTACAGAGAGGCAATACGAAGGGATTTCTTGTTGATAGCAAGGTAAAGGTAAAACATAATTTGTGTTTCAGCTCTTTTTAGTTTGCATTGTCAAAAGTAACATATTTATTTCAGTTCCAGTTTGTTTGATGGACTGTTATCATAGCTTCCCACTTCTGTTGAGGGAACAAAAGTCCCCTGGAATTCATAAGGAGATTTAGGCATCTATTTTCAAGTCATGTTGATAGGAGTCTACATGTATGCTTGTGCAATTCAGTGTTGAAAAAGGATCACTCTCTGGCATGGTCAAATGGTTAATTCTCCAGTAAAAGAATGGTTTGTGATGAACGCATCAGTTGCGACCTGCATGTTCTGCCTTGGGGGCCCAATTGAGGGAGGGCCATTGATGAGAGTCACCTTCTGCCATAATTGTTAGACCTCTGATTCTCTTCTAATTACTACACTTTTGTAATTGGAATTACAGATAACCACCGAGCCCCTGTTTCTTTGACAGCAAAGAGAAAGGGTTTGGGGGGTTCTGAGTGAAAGACACAGGAGAGAGGGAAAAGGAATGGAGAGGGGAGAGTGAGGGGGATTAATTGTTTGTTGTCCTAGGATTGGCTCTCTAGCTTTCAGCTTCCTGTCTCGCATTTTTACGAGGTGGAGATGAAAAGGGGCCCTTGTGTGCCACATTTCCATGCTGATGAAATTAAGGCCTTAGAGACAGAGATGGAATGAGAGAGAGACAGATACAAAAGACAACGTGTGAAAGAGTGCATAAACGATGAATGTATGACTCAAAGACCAGGAGTAGGTAAGGATAGATCTGAAGCAGAGTCAAAAAACGTACAAAAGAAATGAGACTAGGAAGTGAACCAGAGAAAAGGGGAAGGAGGTGGGCTACTTTTTGGCGCCTACATGTATGGCACTCGTATTCCAGCTTGACCCATTCAGCGTGAACGAGACCAATTCAAATAATGCTATTAATTCTGGTTACAGTTGTACAGGTTGCCACTAATCCCATGTACCTTTACATGGTTGTAATTGTTTCGGTAGACATAGTCCTACTGCATGCGAAAAGTGTATCCTTGAATGATAGAATCAAACCAAGGCATAGAGCCGTGTTGGATTCAATATGTACTGTAACCTTCCGAACTATGTGGCACAGTATACCTCCTGAACTCAGAATGGACAGGTTTTGATTAACCATTTATAAATGAATCAAGGTAAAACAAATTATACTAATAGCCTAATAATGTTGTGGCATCTCTGTCCAATCTTTAGCTATCACAGTCATTAAGCTGCATAAATCACAGTGATGTGCTCAGTGGCAATATTCGGTCACATTATTCATTATTAAAGCTGTAATCCTTAAGTTTAATGTCCTACCTGGCATTCAAACCCTGGTATCTCATGTGGGAGACCAAGCTTCTACCGCTCTTTAAAGATTGAATCCCCACTTGTCCAGCGGAGATATTACACTTATGAGCTTCAGACAGTACTAGTTGTCAGCCAGTAGGTGTCCTACCCAGCACCAAGGTAAAAATTTCTTAGTAGGGAGACCAGCCCAACAACTGCAGATGTGCTAGTATATTTTATTAACATACTCTGCCATAGAGTTTGGTTAAAATACATCCTACTTCCTACTACTCTAATTGACAAGACCTCCAATGTATGTCCGGGGTTGGTCAGCACACAAGCACTCCACTTGCCTCCAAACATGCCACAGACTATTGTGCTCTGGCTAATACCTAGACTTCTTCCCCCACCTTGATCAGTGATCAGACTCTCAGGTTGACTGATTCCCTGATAGGCCAATCAGACCCTCAGCTTGACTGATTGATTGGCAGGGCTTCGCATAACGTTTATGCCGGACTTTGCATGACGTGTGTGCAGAGCTATGACTAGGCCGCCAAAGGCTTCCCTGATAGGCCAATCAGACCCCTCAGCTTGACTGATTGACTGGCAGGGCTTCGCATAACGGAGAGGAGAAGAGGAGAGGAGAGGAGAGGAGAGGAGAGGAGAGGACCGCAATCTAGATGCGAGGGCCCCGAAGCGGCCCACACCTCTAGTTTTATTAATTAAAACTATCGGACAGATCCATGTTGATCATATGACTATAGAGATACTGTGTACCAATTTGCGTGATGTTTGGATACAATCTGTTGGAGTAATATAAAGAAATGTGTTTTACACAAATCGGCCTCCTGGTGGCGCTATAACACATGTACACATGTGAAAGATTTGGGGCAGAGCTTCTGAATTGGCATCCAGGGAGTGTGTGTGCACAGTTTCGCAGCGAGCAGGCCAGCGGTGCCAGAGATTAGCTGTTCACAGACAGATGGACACACGGACACACGGACGGACGGACGGACGGACGGACGGACGGACGGACGGACGGACGGACGGACATGGTGCAAAACATACTCTCTCGCAATGCCTTTCGGCCTGGCGGAGACAACAGGGTGCAAAACATACTCTCTCGCCATGCCTTTCGGCCTGGCGGAGACAATAAGTTCTGGATCTCAGCTTTAAATGTATTCTTATTCTGCAACTCTGCCAGAAACACTCATACCCAGTTTGGGTTCCAGATCTAAAACTAGGCAGTCCACCCTTTTTTTTATTCATGACAGTGTGTGTCAGTGAAGGCACTGTTACCTGTACTTGGCTATGTTCCCTGTCTTTTCATTTATTTGTGTTATAGCAGACCTCTTGTTGGTCCAGACACAATGTCCTATTAGGATTGATCCTCTGTCAGACAAAGACATTGATTAAAACGCTGATGACAGCGGTATCCGTCCATCTCACCTATGGGTGGACAAGGCGAAAGGGAGGTCTGTGATGATTCCTGCAGGCCAAATGGAAGCATGCATCAATGCAATGGACGTCCCTTAATGTTCACTGCCATCACACCTCGAGATTCTCATACAAATGAAGTCATCAAGGGTAGAAAAAGGTAGGCAAGGGATGAAAGATTTGTCTGTGTGGATGTGATTTGATTAAACGTGAGTCTGCGCAGGGGTGAGCTTGGTGTGTGTGTGTGTGTGTGTGTGTGTGTGTGTGTGTGTGTGTGTGTGTGTGTGTGTGTGTGTGTGTGTGTGTGTGTGTGTGTGTGTGTGTGTGTGTGTGTGTGTGTGTGTGTGTGTTCGTTCTGCGGGCAATCACATTACATGGCCACATCATGGGAGTTGTTGCCATCATTCAAACCTCAAAGGGCTCTGGCATGCAACAAAACTAGCCACAGGTGGGGGGTTCTCACGATTACTCTTAGAAACAGGGGAAATTCAATTATGGCTGTGCATGCGTGCGTGAAGGGATTTGGTGCTTACACACTTGAAACATTTCAGTGGTAGCCGTAAGCTCCAAACTTCAGAGCTAAGGTGAATAAAACATTAGTGATAAGATAAATTAAATGACATGTATTCACACATGCGTGCAGGTACAGCACGCACACGAAGTTATTTCTTAAATACAAATTTGTTTCTTAAGCCTGTGTTCTTAGTCTCTTTAATAGCCTAATGTGATCCCACTTCAGACACCTTGTAATCATTGCAATTTCCATCCGGTTTAATCCTTTTAAATGGAAAATGTAAGCGACTGTCATGATCCAAGCATTCGTTACCTCCTTTTGTGTCCTCCTTTCCTCCATTTGTGTGAACTCCTTTTCGCCGGAGGAGAAATGTATATGGCATAGGCAGACACAACTGCTGGCCTTTCACTTAACATCCGTTTATTGATTATGGACAGAGGGTGGGATAATTCACTCATCATTATTAGCCTGCTGATCTGCTTAATCGGGCCTGGGTAACCTTTAGAGAAGACCTTTCAATGCCCCAATGTCCCCTCCATCACCACTATCTTCCACCACACACGCACACACTCACACACACACACACACACACACACACACACACACACACACACACACACACACACACACACACACACACACACACACACACACACACACACACACACACACACACACACACACACTATACATTCCCCATCCCTGACATAGATATACTGTATGCATCTTGTGTGTACACTGCTCAGGCACACATGCGTGCACATACACACACACACACACAGACAGACACAAACACAATCTCACTTCCAATTTCTTCTTTCTAGTTTTCAATGTGAGGATCTCTCCAGCCATATTTGGATGGTATTACTGCTGTGAGTCCCCAGCAGGGCTCTGGCTTGGCATGGGGTATATAAACACTTGGGTAACCGGAGGAGACAGACCCCTGGCGTTTGACGTTCTGTACGAGAGCAGAAAATGTCATGAGTGACTGCTACGTCTTGTGGGGTAAATTATTTCTCTCTGCATCTGAGCGACACTAGATGAATAATGAGCACTGATATGCAGCTATTAAAAATAACCATACCCCCACACAGACACGCACATAGCCTACACCCCCCACCCCACCACCACCACCCGCTGATTCCCCACACGCCCACACAACTTCAGAGAGTGAGAGAGAGAGATGAAAATACCACTTAATGCTTCAAACTTTGCAGATAGCCTACACTCAAATGTTACACTGAGAGTGTGCAAATATAACCAAATGGACCCTTATGGGTCCACTCTCTGAGTTGCAAATGGATAAATGAACACTGAAGATTTTACTGTGTAACTTTGTGGACTAAAGAGTTGAGAAATCAATTTTTATCTTTTGTATTACTGTAAATCAGCCGCACAACATGAATGGTCCGCAAGTACGGGTTTCTGAACTTGCACACAAGGGGGGGTTAATTGTGCTATTGGATGAGGCTGTGATTGTGTTGAGATGAAGCCCAACCTCATTCTAAAGTAAGTGTGTCAGAGTTCCCTTACAGCTGGGAGTGTATGGACAAATAATGGCTCCCAGAGTCTAGATTAACATATGAATAGCATCCCTGGCTCTTATGTAGGCAGCAATAGGTGAGTGTCCAGGGTCCAGCTTTAGATGGAAAAGGGCCGTTACCTTGCCTATACCTCCTCGGCCCAGGCACAGGCATTTTCCATCTAAAAAATGTTCCCCCTCTTTTTGCTCCTATTAAGCATTTTCCCTCAGCACTTTAATTAACTCAACTTTGATAACTCCAACATTAGTATTAGAACGTATAGCACCTCAATCTGCCTGGGTTCCGCACTAAGGTCTCATTTCCAAGCACACATCATTGTCAAGACAGCGCCGACAACTTCAGCTTGAGGGTGGGTGGGCAGAGTAATCGTGATGGACTGCTGCATATGCAGTATAACTTTGGGCTCATGCTTTCGAGATCGCTGGTCATGTTCGCCATGAGGGCCGAGATTAAACGGCGAAAACATGAAATGAGTGCCTGTGAGAAGTCTTCTATTTTTAGATACTGGAACGTGTTAACCTCAGCTTGGCCCCTGCCAGCAGATGAATTTCAGTTCTACTTATAGCTTTTTATTTGACAGATATGTTACGACTGATTAGCGTTAAGAAGTAAGTAAATAACCTCCTTTGTATAATGTTTTCATTACGCCAGATGGTTTTGACAGAAGTCATCTTGCTGATTGGCTCTGGTCAATGCTGATGGCTGCTTTTAATGAAATGTCAGTAGGCCTACCAAATGTTTATTGAATTGTTTCCCTTCACTTTCACTGCGGTGCCTGCATACATTGGTAAACCGTGAGTGTTAAAGAATGGAACCAAATGGATTTGACTGTGTATCTCTACTGCTTAAAGGCAACTGCCTCCAAATAGAGAACATCCTCATGTGTTCCACATCCAGCCCACTCTGTGTCTCTGCTTTTGGTAGTCTGAGGAAAACCCATTAGCACAAGCCAGTGCAGGCGGGCGCCCACGCGCGCACGGATGCGCGCGTGTCACACACACGTGACACACACACACACACGCACACGCACACGCACACGCACACGCACATGCACATGCACACGCACACGCACACGCACACGCACACAAACAAACAACAACACGGAGTTAGGCACATCACTCTCACTGCCATAGCTTGCCCGCTTGCCTGGCTGGCTGTGTAATTGAGTTTTGGGGATGCAGCCTGGCGTTTCCTCCTTAGATGCAGCTTCCCCTCATTACTGAGGCCTAATTGGAATTAGTGCAGCGTTTTGTTTTGGCGTTGTTAACGAGGCCTGTGGTCAGTGCCAATATCTGGCTTGCTCTTCCAAAAACAAGGACAATGAGCTGTGTGCGCGCACGCGCGCACGCACGCACGCACGCACGCGCGCACGCACGCACGCACGCGCGCACGCACGCACGCACGCACGCACGCACGCACGCACGCACGCACGCACGCACGCACGCACGCACGCACCGCACGCACGCACGCACGCACGCACGCACGCACGCACGCACGCACGCACGCACGCACGCACGCACGCACGCACGCACGCGCGCACGCGCGCGCGCGCACGCACGCACGCACGCACGCACGCACACTATCATATACTACACATGGGTAGGGGTTGTATGGTACGTACATGTATGGTACGAGTATAAATGTGTTATGTGTGCATGCTTTTATGTGTATGTAAGCTAGCCATATCATTCCCAGTCTTATTTCAAGTTCATACACTGTCTACAGTCTACTGCTATCCCAGTTTTCTTGAAAACTTGTCATTGACATTCTTTGCTGGACAGTTGGTAAAAAAGCCTCCTCTCACATGCCATACAGTACAATATATCCCTTGTGTGCATACAGTAGGTGCCAGATTATGTCTGAATGTGGGAGAACAGATCAGGTAGTCCCTAGAGAGCTAGCTACAGTCTACTACTATCCCAGCTTTCTTGAAAAGCTGTCATTGACATTCTTTGCTGGACAGTTGGTAAAAAGGCCTCCTCTCACATGCTGTACATGCTTTGTGTGCATACAGTAGGTGCCAGATTATGTCTGAATATGGGGAACAGTTCAGGTAGTCCCTAAGGAGCTTCCTATCCAAGCCATTCTCTGTACCGTAGTTGGCCAAAACATTTGCGATGCAGCGCATCAAACACCCATGATGCATGCTGTAAATCAGTTACACCAAGGCAGCTATACCTTTTTAGTTAACGCGATACTGTATAGTTTGATTACCTGTTGCTATGAACGGCAAATAACACGTACAAATTGTTCTGGAAATGCTCTCTTTTTGAAAATATGTGAACCAGCCACAAATTACACATATTGTGTTGGGGAGCCTGTTTATTATCCTTTGCTTATCATCCTTCGGACTGACACTCAATTAAGAAGCTACAAAAGGTGACGGTGACAGTAGAATGTTTCTCATATAAGCCTATTAAAATGTAAGGTGTTTTCATAAAACATATCCGTGTGATATAACTTGTAATTTATTATTATTATATTATTTTTATGATAAAGTTGCCTGCCCAGATCCCGAATTAAATGTAGTTTTTTCCTCGCTCTATGTATACATAGTCATCAGTGTGCTGTTCGTGTTCACTTCATCTACCTCACAAATAATGTAGTCTCACTCAAGTGTCACAGTCATGTGAGAATACTAAATTTCACTAATGAAAGCTGACCTCCATCCCCACACCTTGCCTCCATTCGCAGAGTAAAACACAGAGTCTACACTTACAAAAGGATATCCAATCATGAATATCCATTTGTAGGGCGTCCATTCTTTGACGGGCTTTTAGCATACAGCAGGGAAAATTACACTTACGCTATCATTAGCCAGTAACACGTGACGTGAGGAAAGAGCCCTTTCTCCCATTTTCCATGGTGATACTGCAGTAACCCTTCGCTCCTGTGTCATCATCTATTGTTGTTCACAGAAAATAATATCTATTACGATCCCTTTATGTGAAATGAATGTTTTATTCATCTAACACCTCCAGCCCTCCACAAGTCCTCCCATCCATCTATAGCCATCATCCATCCATCTACTATATCTATCCAAATAACCCTGACCAGTTATTACAATGCTCTAAGTTGATGCATTAGATGTGTAAAGGGATCTTTTTTTTTACGGATGTAGGCCGTGTTATCCGTCAGCCTGTGTCCGTCGAGTTGCTTTCTGACAGTGCTCAGATCCATCACTGGAGATGGCATGTTACTTTCGGTTCAGTTAATGGTGGCTGGTTTCCACCACTAACTACAGCACTTTTTTCCATCACCTATATACAAAGGCCATTTGGACAGAAGTACGAATCATGACCAAGAGGAAAAATGGTGGAGATGGTGTGACATGCGGAGAAGAATTGACCGAAAAATACAGGCGTGGCATGATGAATGTACAAATGGAACTGAATGGGCCCTTACGGATCCATTGTGTACACTCTGATTGATTGAATACTAATAATAATAATAATTTTAGCAAAAAGTACAGAGGTACAATTATACAATAATGCTAAAAGGATAACACAAAAAGCCCTGAGGGCTTGTTTCCATTGTGGTCTTACTGCATGTATTCAATTCAATTCAACTCTCAGAGTTAGGGCGCTTTCACACTCAGGTCCCGGGTGCGCATTCCAGACCGCTTGGCTAGTGTGAATGTAGCGAATCGACCCGCGAAACGGGCAACCGTTCCGTTCCCGAAACCACCTCCGGAGGCAGTTTCGGATCCGGATCATGCGTTTTCGGGTACGGTACGCTGCAATGTGAAAGCAAGCGTACCATTAGACGGAAGTGGCCCGCTATTTGGAATAGGTGACGGTATATAAACTCGACAAAAACAGCCAACAAAAACACAGCTCTTCTAGCCGGTGCTACTGAATGAATGAAAACGCCCCAGAATGCATTGCGCACTTAAAGGGCTGGTGCATATTACTCTTAAGGTGGAACATAACAATTGAAATAATAATCAACTTATATGGGAGCCTTTCTAACAATTTTACTCATTCAATTCTGAACCGATTCTTAAAATTAAAAAATCTCTATTAGCTGTGAAGGGCCTTCTTTCATGTCTATCAGTCATGAAACATTGGCGGGTCTCCATCGCGCATTTCAGGTGCGCGAGCAGCGCATATAGTATATCTTGTGGGTATCTTGTGGAGTTTCAGCTACTATGCATCCCAGAAATATATAGCTTATAAGGCTTTGTAATTTGAAATTTGTAAGTAAATATGGTAACTCATTTAGATGTAGGCCTACGTAGGTTTATAGTTTCCCAAGGACTATAGCCGTTTCACTCATGATGCAATTTCTCCTGAATGCACAGTTTAGTTTATCCCTTCTAAATAGCTTATGTGAGCATAATAAAGAATAGCAGAATAATACATTAAATTACTATCCAAAATACATTATAATGAGCATTATGAGGACCAGTTATATGAAGATAATATATAATATAATATTACAATGAGCATAATGAAGAATAGCAGAATAATTACTATCCAAAATAAATGAGAAGTTTCTTTTTATTAATTCTACAGTTTCACACACAAACGTGGGCTACAAAAACGAAACATCTCTGTGCTTTATTGTCATAAATTGCACTCTTCTACCATATGAATCTGTCATTCATAATTATTGATGTAATTCACATGTATGTCTGTATTTGTTTGTTTGTTGATGTGGGCAACGAGACCAAAGTTATTTTGGTCTCATTTTAGTTTGTTTAAATGTGTTTTCTTTATTGCTTGTCAGAATTAACTTACTTGTTAACTATGGTAGGCTATTCCCTTATGCTTAAAAAAAAACGTGTATCTTTTATTTGACCTTTTCTCCAATTGTAGCATAAAATAAGGTAAAATAGGTTGTTCAGCAGCACTTTCGGAACTCATGTTTTGAAAAGTGCTATATAAATAAAGTTATTGTTTTATTATTATGTAGCCTACTTAAACCCTCTATTCTCAGTAAAAACGGACCTACTTTTCTTGGACGCTTTTATCTGTCAACACCAAATCTCTCTGTCAAAAATAGCAGATCTACAAGCTCACAACGCGTCGCGCGTTGTGAGCTTGTAGATTGGCTATTTTTGGCTTATGTTCCCCCCATGCTGGGGTTCATGTGGTTAATACTATTCATAATAATGTAATGGTGTTTTAATTTTGTCAAGGCACCTTGAAATAAAATATTAATATTATCCAGTGATATAAAAACATTAGCTAATGTTTTCATATCACTGGATAATATTAATATTTTATATTGCACGTGCATGATGTTTTCATGATGAGTAGTGTTATTCAGTTCTCACCGCAACTCCGCCCCCTTGCTTTCAACATATTTAAACGCATATTTGTGCGAGACCAGCACAAACATTGTCGCATAGTTGATGACGTCTGTGTCCACAGGGGAAACACTATGTGCATGCCGCCACCTGTAGGATCGGGGGTGTATATGCATGTGTTCTGTGGTGCGATAGGATCTATGCCCAATGTGAATGCAGGCCAGCATTCGAACTGGGAAACGTTTTCAATGAAAACGGATCCAGTGTGAAACCGCCCTTAGATTAAATTGTCACACCATCTCTAACATTTTTCCTCATGGTCGTGGTTATTTTTTTTAACCACACACTGGTTTCCAACATCTGAGAGGCTTTATCTCTATTCGTAAATGTTTTCCAACTGCCACGAAGGGGAAAAAAAGTTAAGATGATAGACAGCGGGCAATCCATTCGTTTGTCGATAACCCCTTGTCAATAGCAACCGCTCACTGCAGTGCACTGGACATGATGATGATGATGTTCCCCGGCTCCATGATTACCCTGGGGCCCTCTTCTGCTGGACGGAGATCAATGGCTGCTCCCTGCTCTGGCTATCTGATTGGGATCAATCTGTGCAGGCCATTCACGTGAAATCCATGTTTTTCGTCCGAGGGCCCCCTTGGAAACGAGATGTGCATCTCAAAAGATTCAACCACTCATTAAATGTTGAAATAAAAACTTTGATAAAATAAATAAATACACTTAAGTGTACATACGCAGTGGCATCGATTGCCGTTGATCGAGCCAGTATGAAAATGATTGACCGAGGTGACATTTGACGTTCCCGCTTTGCAGCAATGGAGTGATAGTGAGGGTGAGAGCTGGTGGCAGAACAAACGGAAAGAGAAGGGGGGGGGTAATAAGGGAGAGAGACTGATATTGCACATTGCACGGCTTAAAGCAAGACGTGTTTAGCTTTCTAACATTGTCCAGTATAAACAACCTGTAGTGCATCGATTTCAGAGGCTCCATGTACCATTTTTGAAGTGCAGTTGAAGGATTAAGCTAATCACGTTAAGCGCTTGTTGATTGTATTGCATTCAGTATTTTGGCTAAAGGGGACATATAGTACAGTCTCACTGTCTGGACGGACGGTCTCACTGTGACTGCCTAGTTGTTTGTCAAATCTAGTTTGTACTGTTTATTTTATAAGTGAAGGTGGAGGAGAGTAAACTCTGCCCTGAGTTGTCACTGTGCGTTCACTATTGCTTCTCTGTTGCCATAGCAGCGTGAATTTTAAACCACGGCTGTACGCAGTTTGCCGATAAAATTAGGGGGAAAGAGTTGGCTGCGGGGGAGGGGGGGGGGCGTATAGCCTAATGTATACTTTGTTGTACGGCTGTGTCATTTACCAAACTGATTTTCCAAATAATCAGGACGCAAGAAATGTGACATTTTCGGCACGTGACACGGTCATACAACAAATTATAGATTCGACTTTAGATGTACCCTTTATAATAAAAGCGTGACAAGGATGAATGGGGAGATAGCAAGATGAGAGATGAAGAGCGTGCATGGGCTCATTAGCGGCCTTTGATTAGAGTGGGGGGTGTTGTTTTTCATCACGGAGGGCAGTGTGTTTTCATCACGCCTGCATGCTCTCCACATGCAGATGAGGCTGAGGGTTGGAAATGATGAGCCCTCCAAATACAAAGAAGATCCAAAGAGAGCATTCGCCACTATCACATCTGATCACTTGTTATCATTGGACAGTACAACGGCCTTGTGTGCAGACAACAGTGCTTTTCTATGTTTCACTTCAGTGTAGATATGGGTTAGCTGTTAGTTATTAGTGTACTTTCTGTGTCATGTCCTTCTTGGGGTTTTCACAATTAAATGTGAACAGCAACCACCAGCACCAGCCTTTTATCCAATAGCCTGACATCTCAACTCGAAATTGGGCAGACACGTGCGTGCATGTGCACATGTACGCAAAACACAATGCAACCACCTTCTCAAGGTGGCAGTGGTGGTGACAGGCCTGTCAGTTAGTCCATGGTTGATTGCCATCTATAGATAGATATTCTCTGTAGTCTTCATAGTTTATAGATTGTGTGTGTGTGTGTGTGTGTGTGTGTGTGTGTGTGTGTGTGTGTGTGTGTGTGTGTGTGTGTGTGTGTGTGTGTGTGTGTGTGTGTGTGTGTGTGTGTGTGTGTGTGTGTGTGTGTGTGTGTGTGTGTGTGTGTGTGTGTGTGCGTGCGTGCGTGCGTGCGTGCGTGCGTGCGTGCGAATCTATATCTCTAGATCGCTGAATTACCCCCTCCACCATCACCTCTATTTGCTTCAGCCTCTCCAATACCCGCTCTGTATGAATTTCACAAATGTATCTTCTTCCGTCCCTTTGATAAGGCTTTGTGTTTTGCCGCATGTCAATTCCTGCTTTATTATGTTTATAATCCCTTGCAAGGACGTCAAGATAACAGGGATTTTTTCCCTCCCCATCACATTCATTCTCACCTTTCTTTTTACATAGCGGTGAGGTGAACACTCCCCATGACCCGTTAACACCATTGCAAGCAAGGTTTTTTCTTTTTTCTATACAGAATGTGCTGATTAGGGAAGTCTGGGCACTGAACCTTCTCATTACTGAAAACACTGCAGTTCTTGCGACAACAAGGCCACTAGACTGGTGCCTTAACGAACGACAGCCCCTACGGCTGTCACCCTGTCCTGCTTTTAACCCCCCCCCCCCCCCCACATATACAGTATATTGTTGCTGTCGGGCAGATACCTCCATATTCTAACTTTTTGTTTCTTCATAAATTAATGCCCTTCTACTGCTTGATACTATAGTGTCGATCTGCTACTTTTGCTGTTCTGGAATTTGAATCCCGAAAAGTAACAGTTTTGGACATAATGGTTTCTACCCGACAGTGACTATATGCTGTATATTAACACATTGCATGGAATGGAATAATTCTCAGCTCTCTCAGCTTGACAGTTAGAGAGATAAGTGTGAGAGCAGTAAATTAAGACACAAGAACTTGGCGTGTACATATACATACTGTACACAGTAACTGAATTATTACAGGGGTTTGTTTGATTTATTTTTTTGTGCTTCTATCACGAGGTCGGGTCTAGGTTTTTCCTTTATACATATATATCCCCCTGAGTTGCTGTATCAGTATAGCCATGCCTGCATTTACCCTAAAGGCGGTTACACACCGGCGAATATGCGAATATACGCAGAATTCGGACTCGTTCCGAATAATTAAAAGACGCTTTTTTCGCTCCGCGAAACTGATGTGGAAGCTTGCATTGACTTTATAAGGTTTTTTAAAAAAACGTATTATTCGCATGAAAAAAATCGCCCCGGTGTGTAAGGACCTTATGTCTGCTCTTTTAAATTAAGTAATCAAAATCTAAATGTCAAATGTGTCTCCATTACAATTCAAAGCCCAAACCTGAAAGATCCGGCAATAAAGACTAGTGGCCTAATGTCTACAATTAAAGGATACATATTTCAGAATGCTGCAATAGATTGTCCCCTGTTCTGTAAGTACCATTGAGTGAGGGAAAGTAAGAATTTAGGCTGAGCAACACAGCCAAATCTGTGTTAATTAACTTTGACATAACACTCTGGATTGTACTGTGTAGGCAGATTTGTGCCAAGCAAATCCTACTGTTGCCCTGCATGTCTTTCGAAAAGTGCTATGGCATCTTCCTTGTTAAGATTGCACAGTAAAATCCTGAGTGTTGATTAAAAAATTGTCTGTTGATTTAGTGTTAAGGTAACTCTCAGGATTTTGCCGTGTGACTCACTGTTCCTCATTTTCTTGCAAAATGTCCTTATTGCATTTGTCTTTATAGGAGCGGAAGCTCTTCTCGACTCGACTGTGTTCTGCCTCTTCAGTCGGTTCATTGTGCACAGCACATTTGGAGTCTGTTCGAGTTGGCAAATTATGTGGAAGAGACTCATGGGTGACTTGCCCAAAATATGGCACATTGAGCAAAATTCTTTCTTGGCGTAGCGAGTGAGCGCGTCATTTGGAGCGTGTCGTGGCAATCCGCTACTTTCCTGCTGTGCACTGCACTCTGGAAATTTTGTGCACCTACTTGATGTGAAGAGGCGCCAGTTACAGGGAGAAAAGAAAAGTGCAGTCTTCTGAGTGCAGATCTCTGAGGGCTGTGTCAGTCGTGGGGTGCAGCCTTCAGGACACGAGGAAGCTGCCGGTTTAATACTTTGTACGACTGATGGTGCAACTGTTAATATTTGTGGCGCCCCCCCTTTGGAGGTACACTCTAGAGGACCCTTAACATGCGATTCCAATTTGGGTACAATTGGATGTTGCATTCATGAAAAAACACACACTCACAAATCTGTGAAGGCAATTACAGGCAAATGGTATGGAGTATCAAAACCTTGTTTGACGGTCATTGTCACATGACTCGCAAGTACATTTGTGCGAAGAAAGGAAGACAAATCTGCAACAAACAGTGACATACAGTAGAGACCCCTCAATGTGTGATTCGGTTCAAATCTGGGGCGGCAGTGGCTCAGGGGTAGAGCGGCCGGAAGGGAACGTTCGATCCCGGGCTGCCCCAGAGTTAGTGTCGAAGTGTCCTTGAGCAAGATGCTGAACCCCTAATTGCTCCCGATGAGCAGGTTGGTGCCTTGCATGGTTTCCTCCGCCATCGGTGTGCAAATGTGTGTGTGAATGGGTGAATGTAAAGCACAATCTATGGAAAGCACTTTGGATAAAAGCGCTATATAAATGCACCATTTACCATTTACCATTTTCATGATTTGTGGCCTTTCTTGCAAAATGGCCCCTCCAGCAAACTTTGGATGCCAGTCGGAGCCAATCAGAATGGAATCTGAAAAGTCTGATACATCTTTATCACATGATGTGTAACCGATTTGTGGACGTTTTGGACAAGATCTATAGGAGCAGTAGCAAAATGTTTGCTTTGAAGTAAACACTAAATGGTGTAAAATCAGGCGGAAATGCACCTGGGCTACAGTATATGGGGAGTTACATCATGATCCAAGGATTAGGTTGTAACGTACGACCTAAGGTTCAAGAATTATAGGCCAAAATACGAAGCGGCCCGTTAGAACATGAGGTCGACTTTGCTTGGTCTACTGGCAGTGTGCATGTACAGTTTCATACCAATCACGACCAGTCCAGTGGTGCCTGAGATTTGCTGTTCAGACAGACAGACTAACACGGACTCACGGACAGGGGCGAAAATATTCTTTCGAATCTTTCGTAAAATAGGCCCCTCCCACTAGCGTCATGATCCAAGAAATCCAGGGAAAGGGACATTTTGATTCTACGACCTACGGTTCAAGAGTTACAGGCCACAACTTAAAGTGGCCTGTTATAGCGCCACCATGAGGCCAACTGGTGAAGTATTTTTTCCTGCATATGCCTCTGGAACCTCTCTACCAAGTGTGGTAACTGTAGCCCTTACAGCCCTTGCATGTCGTTATAGGCGAAATAGCCTAGGCCTATATGTTTAAAATATACATTAAATGTTGCACAGCGAAAACAGCCGATGTACAGATCGGCTGTTTTCGAGTTATGACAGTGTCAGGCTTAAGTGGTTTTAAGCATAATGTGGGCTACAGAGCTGCTATCGCCCGCGCTAATCACATCAGCGTTTTGGCTAGGCACCGTGGCACGCACAGTTTATGTTCAGTGGTTTAAGATAAAGGGGATGAGGCATTTCAGAGTGCAAGCCACAGAGTTGGAATGTATTCTTGTACAGCCATTTGGGATGACCAGATGGCGACCGTAGAATGTCTGATAACGTCGTCATGGAGATAAGCATTGGAACAGGGAGCGGGAGACTCCAAAAAGCTGACGTGTCACCTCGGGCCAAAGGCAGAGACTGTGGAGAGCAGGAGAGGGCGAGATGGAGAGAGAGAGACAGAACAGACTAGAATGAAGAGAAAAAGAGAGATGTTTCCTCTGGCCCTTGGTGCTGAAAATCCCCACTCTCTGAATTTCTTATTTCTTAACAAAAAACAACTATAATCAGCAGTGGTGTAAAGTATAACTAAGTACATGTACTCAAGTACTGTACAATTTTGAGGTATTTTGTACTTTCTTCAGTATTTACAATTTTCAATACTTTTACTTCTACCCCACTACATCTCAAAGGAAAACATTGTACTTGTAATTGTTTGATTATTACAAAACATACAGTAACCACATCAGCCCTATATATATTTCGGCCATTTGAACATATCCGATCTACAAGCTCACAATGCGACACATTGTGTGCTTGTAGATCTGCTATTTTCAAAATATTTTTTTTTACATTTTGACATTCTGCACAATGAGTACTTTAACTTTTGTTACTTTGAGTATATTTTGATACCAATACTTTTGTACTTTTACTCAAGTACATTTTTAATATGGGACTTCTAACTTGTAACAGAGTAGGCTACATCTACATTGCAGTATACTTTTACTTAAGTAAAACATGTGAGTACTTCTTCCATCACTGAGAATCAGATATTTTTTTTATCGGCAGGCATGTTTGCACATACAGTACTGTATGGGGAATTTCTCTCGCTGAGCTTGGTGCATTACACTGAATCAACAGAATAGAAGCATTTCAATTATGCACAACTAGGTACTCAAAATATAATACAGCCGAAGTTGATCTTTCACTCCTATGATTTGGTTTAAACTCTGGCACCCATTACAAATAGATGACCATGAGAGGTACGGAGTGCGGATGCAACTAGAATGGACGCCCGCTGATAGCCTGGAAACCCTAATGGCACAGCTGATAGCTGTGCCATTAGGGTTTCCAGGGGCTTGCAAGTGGAGTCTCGAGGCATTTGTTTTGACCAGGCAAATTAAAATGTCTGGTCTTATCATTGCCCTTGGGACTGGAGGGAGGGAGGGAGGGGGGGGGGGGGGGGGGCGCGAGAGAGAGAGAGAGAGAGATGAGAGAGAGAGAGAGAGAGAGAGAGAGAGAGAGAGAGAGAAGAGAGAGAGAGAGAGAGAGAGAGAGAGAGATGAGAGAGAGAGAGAGAGAGAGAGAGGAGTGAGTGAGTGAGTGAGTGAGTGAGTGAGTGAGTGAGTGAGTGAGTGAGTGAGTGAGTGAGTGAGTGAGTGAGTGAGTGAGTGAGTGAGTGAGTGAGTGAGTGAGTGAGTGAGTGAGTGAGTGAGTGAGTGAGTGAGTGAGTGAGAGCGAAGCGAGCGAGAGAGAGAGAGAGAGAGAGGCAGTTTCTCTGCCTGTCCTTGTCAGGTCTGCAGTCATTCTACCCCTGCAAACCTGCTATCAGACAGAATAGCACCCCCCCTTCTGAATTTGTGTCTTTATGTGGATGTGCATGAGAGAGTTAGCCGACAAGGAGTGCAGTAAGGTACACTGCGTTGTGAGTGAACAGGCAGCTGTCTCATTGTCATGAAGGCGAGATGTAGGGAGCGTTCTTTGTATAAAAGGGTAAAGGTTCGTTTGGTTGGCAATGAACCACCAACTCTAATGGGAATGACAACCCTGTGACCCAGACATCCCTTATCCCACCCCACCCTCTTCTTTTTGAGAGGTGACTTGTGAACTGTTGTTTTATCGTTGTCTGGCCGACAATGGTTTTCAAGGTCCATTTCTGTAATGTTTGCCAACTCACGTTGACACCTACTGTTCTCCCGGCTTACTGGCTACCTCTGCACATCTGTGTCCTTCCAAGTGTGTGTGTGTGTGTGTGTGCGTGTGCGTGTGCGTGTGCGTGTGCGCGTGCGTGCGTGTGTGCGTGCGTGCGTGCGTGCGTGCGTGCGTGCGTGCGTGCGTGCGTGCGTGCGTGCGTGCGCGCGTGCATGAGCACTCGTTCTGCTGATGTATGTGTGAGGCAGCAGCAGGGTCCCTAATGAGGATGTATGGCCTTAGCGTTGAATGCCATCCCACAGCCCTGCTACTCAGGACATTCCCCATCTCTCTCTCTCTCTCTCTCTCGCCCCACCCCTCTCTATTTCTCTCTCTCTCCCTCTTCGCCACACCCCTCTCTTTTTGAGTGGTGCCAACCACTCCTACATTTGACCGTGTCTGTGTGTCCGTCTGTGTGTCTGTGTGTCCGTCTGTGTGTCCGTATGAGCACGGCCTCTCTGTATGTTTGAGCACAGCCTCAACAGCTGCGGCTGATTGCAACACAAAGATGCAACCATACAGGTACAGGTACAATACAGTACAGACCGTACAGTACAGTACAGTACAGTACAGACCGTACAGTACAGTACGTACAGTACAGTACAGGTAGAGGTACAGTACAGTACAGTACAGACCGCACAGTACAGTACAGTACAGTACAGTACAGTACAGACCGTACAGTACAGTACAGTACAGACCGTACAGTACAGTACAGTACAGTACAGTACAGTACAGTACCGTACAGTACAGTACGTACAGTACAGTACAGTACAGTACAGTACAGTACAGTACAGTACAGGTACAGGTACAGGTAGAGGTACAGTACAGGTACAGTACAGTACAGACCGTACAGTACAGTACAGTACACACACACACTTTTGAGTAAAAATACTTAAAATGAGTAAAAATACTTAAAATGAGTAAAATACTTAAATATTAGTAAAGATACTTTAAAGTTCCTAAACTGAGTAAAAATACTTTAAATGAGTAAAAATACTTAAAATGCGTAAAAATACTTAAAAGATGTTAAAATGAGTAAAAACACGTACACATCTGTACAAACATTTTCAAGTACTTAAAATGAGTAAAAATACATTGAAGTCATCAACGTCTGTAAAAAGTAACTAATGAAATGAACTCATGAAAGGCACCACTCTCTTCACACTGGGTGTGATTTTTTGTTGTTCCCTCCTGTCCAGGGCTGTGCCCTCACTCTCACTTTCTGTAATGCTTTCTCTTTCTGTGTGTCTCCCTGTTTCCCACACATGCACATTCACAGACTCACCGACACGTTGCTAGCATGCATGTTCCATCACAGTGATCTGTTCTGTGTGTGTGTGTGTGTGTGTGTGTGCGTGTGCGTGTGCGTGTGCGTGTGTGTGTGTGTGTTTGTGTGCAGGGAGGGCCCTAGGGGTCGGTCAAAGGGATTCGCTTACACTGCATATGAAGGCATTGACTGCAGCTGTCTACAGCACTCTGCAATGGAAACATCTCTCTTTTTCTCTTCATTCTAGTCTGTTCTGTCTCTCTCTCTCCATCTCGCCCTCTCCTGCTCTCCACATCCCTGCCTTCATCCCTTCATCTTTCCCCGACCGGCCATCTGTTTGTGCAGGGGAGAACTCCCTCTTTGCTTCTGACTCATTTCCATGTTTCCATGTATCCCCTTGTTTTTCATCCCTCTGCCATTTGAAACATCTAGTGGTGGTTATTTAACCCTCAGGTCCGTTCCGAGTTAATTTAATTTTATCACTTTATTAGTCCCACAGGGATATTCCGTTTTCAGCTTCACCAAGCTTCTGACTGCTCAGAAGGTTTTGGGGGGTCGCAGTTGCAGTTAGGGGTTTAAGTGTCTTGCTCGGGTACACTTGGACACGTAGACCGGGGTTTGGAGGCGAACCAGTGATATTCTGATTACCAGACGGCCTCTCTATACCACTAAGTAACGGCCGCCCTAAAGATGGGGTGCCATGATATTTTTCAACCCTAAAACCTGATCATAAGGTATTATTATTATGTAAGGATTTTTTGTACAGTAAGTGTTAAAATGTTGTTTTTATGTGGACACGCCTCCAGTTCATTAAGTATACCTGGTTCTCACCTTAGCACCTCCTCCACCACCTTAGCACCACCCACCTGTCCTAGTCCCTCCTCCTCCTCATGCCCACACCTGTTGTGTTATGATAATGAGGGGGAGGGTATGGCTTTGTGATGTCACTAAAGCGCTGTTTCTCTATTGGCATGTTTGACCCTCAAGGTTTCAGCCTCCAGGAAGAAACTCCAAATAGTCAGAGAAGACATAAAACACCATAAAAACACCACCGGGGGGCTTAATGAAGTTCTATCAACCTCATAGACACATGAAAAACAGAAAAAGTGCAAAACCATGGCACCACCTCTTTAAGTTAAATGAACACTCAGGCCCAGAGCCTGTCCTCTTCCCCTCCCCAACGCCATCCTCTAACTAGCTTATCTTAGCTGGGCTGTTATCCCTCCCCTCGCCTCTCCCATTCTCTCTCCCCCCCCCTTTCTCCCTCCCTCAGTCTCCGTTTATGCGTCTCCAGCGATCGATTTCACAAAATGCCGAGCTCTACTATTACCCTATGGGGACGGCCATTTGACAGATCCCGTTTCTGCAGGCACGAGCAAGCAAACACAATGGGTCACATACGGAGGTAGATAGTCACTGACAGCTAACAAATAGGCCCCGGAGACTTGACAGGATAAGACACCCGAGTCCCACTCGCATTTAAGCACCAGATCCCTTCACTGATAAGAGAGAATGAGTCCCCGTGCTGGTGAATAAAGGCAGATGTGGTGGCTGATAGAGGAACGGCTGATGTGTTGCGCTGCGTCGCACTGAGACCAGATGTGAACAGGGTCTTTTTTGACAGAATGAATCAAAAGATCTTTTCTCTCTCCTCCATAGACATGGTAGTTTTTCACCAGGGTGTTTGACAAAACGATCTTGATTCTGAACCCTCCCATGAGCGAGGCCTTAAGCAGTACAAGTTGTTGGGAACTGTCATGGGTTCAGAGACGTTGTAAAATGAAACCCCAGCAGCTAAAAGACTAGATAGGGATTAAGTCTCGTCTCGTCTTCCTTTCAGCAAGGCAATAGAGACCGCGGTTTGACCCTTGTCAGACACTTCTTTGTGAAAGCTTAAACGAATGTGCCAAAAAGGTCTTAAGTTGTTACACACTGGTAAGCCGAGATGGAGCCATTTAGAAAGAGAGAGAGAGAGAGAGAGAGGGAGTGCACCATTCTAATTATGTACAATGGGAAGATTATATCAAATGTACCCTATGTTGACAAATTTCCCATGCATTCCAAATGGTACACATGATGCCCTTGAATTTGCTTCTAAATTGCTAATACATTAACCTTCTTCATTTACAAAACTTCTGAATTTCCAAAGAAATTCGATGATTCAAAATGAGTGATCCTGTGTATTGTGTAAGAGTATCGCGTTTCAGGATTCTCTGTCACTTCGCTCACTCTTCCCGTGAAAACAGATTGCCTGTAGTTGGGATATGAGAAAGCTGTCCCTCCCCCAAGGGGAACTTAAACTTCCACTTATCAATCACAGCTGAGAGGCGTTTCGCCCGCCCCTCAGCCACAAAGACCCTGGATGAGACTTGAGATCTGGGTTGTTTTGGCGAAAGCACTGACAGCCAGGCGTGGTCAAGTCAATCATTCTCTGTCCGCTAATGCCTCTGCCTCTGTGCCACCCGCCCTCTAAAGCTACCTCAGACATGGCTTCCAGACGCTTAACTGCGCTCACTCTGTTTGTTGTGTGCTAGTGCCTGTCTACCTTGCCTCTTGGAAAACAGCCGATCTACAAGCTCACAACGCGTCCCCACACCCACCTGCACTTTCACAACCAACGCCAAAACACACTACCACCAATATTGCCCCTAAACCGCTTACAATAGGCCAACATGGCAACACCAATGTCAGTGAGCTAGCCTGCTTCCTTGTGTGTGTGTGTGTGTGTGTGTGTGTGTGTGTGTGTGTGTGTGTGTGTGTGTGTGTGTGTGTGTGTGTGTGTGTGTGTGTGTGTGTGTGTGTGTGCGACGGGACCCGGGGGGTTCCGCGATGAGGGGGGGGGGCTGCATGAGGGGACGCGCGGGGGGGAGAAACCGCGCGACAGGACGTGCATAACCCCAAGTTTGCAACTACTTTCGCCTGCGCCCTTCACCGGGTATGGTCTAGTACAATTAATTAAGAAGGCTTTTCACTGCTAAGGGGCATGTCCATGGCAGAAGTCTAGAATGAAGATAAAAGGATCCTGGGGTATATCACACACGTACAGTACACGATTCTTAAGTGTGGTCTGCCATTCGGCTGGATGATAGGAGTGCACTCTTGTACCATCTGTTGTAATTCTCCTGCAGTTCATCTTCATTTTATTGTGCATAGTCATCATACCACGGTTCGATTTGCTGTGTGTGGTGTGGGGTGGGATTTTCTTTTGATATCCCCCTCTGGTCATTCATTTTCATCGCCTGTGGGATATTATGTTTTGTCCCTGCTTTTGGTCAGACTGAATTAAATACAGCTAAAATAGCAGATCACGCATCATATTTTCATTGTGTGCTTGTAGATATTTATTTTCGTTTATTTTGGGTATGAAGAACCATATAGGGCTTAATGATTTTTTTTTTTACAGATCGAAGCCAGGTCATACGGTACCTAAGTCAAGCTTATTTAACACTGCCTCCTGTATATATGCCTTGAAGTTGTTAGAAAAATCATGCATCATGCATGATTGAGTCTACAAAGATATTTGTACAACAGATCATTTTATACATCACCAATTGCATTTAAAGAATATCTTGCATTCACAAACAAAGAAAGAAAAAGTCTTCTGAAACCAGTGACCATGCACTGTTTCCCACTCCAGGGGTTCTTTAAGACAAGTATTGGAAACAAAGGGGCCTTAATCATTTCTGCATCAAAGGGCTAAGGACCAAAGGCAAGATCTATATATGCAGAGGCCTCCACACAACCAGAACAGCTTTATACTGCAGCTGAAGTGTGTGCTATTGGCCAATTAGGCACCCTAAGCCGATATAAAGAGCGCCTTAGAGGCTTGTGAGTCTAATAAAATGAGCTAGAGCTCTAGGATATGGTTTAAGAGGAGGAGGGCATCTCTTTTTATCTGTGTTTTGAAGTAGACTGAGTATGAGTGGAACTTAAGCCACCAGATAAATTGGTGATTAAGTGCTACACTTTTTAGCAAAGGTTCCAGAAGTAGTATTATCTTATCTAAGAAGACTTGTGTATTTGTATTGTGATATTTTTTATTATGATACAGTATTTGTGGATAGCTGCTACTAGATGTATGCAACAACCTGTGGGTGTAGTGAGGCCATGTCGGTGCAAGTTTATGGATGAAATATCCAATTCATATTAGGTTGTAGACTCTTTGGAATTCCACTTTTCTTTTTAGGAAACATTGTTCACTAGCTGTCATGTCTAGAAAACTTACAATGCAATTTTCCTGTGATTTACAAATATGGGTCTAAATGATTATTTAGATTCTCTGTGTGAATCTTTTGTTTCTGAAGGCAGTAGTCTTGTAGTTAGAGGTGCGGCAGTGATTTTAATAATGATAAGATGATGGTACGGTGCTGTACTGAGAAGAACAGTTATATTACATTTCCACCATATCTTAAGGCACTGATTTAATACTCTACATCTTTTCTTTCCACAACACAATAACTAATCGGATTGCTGAACGCTCTATAGACAATACAACGTTTGTGAGCATGCGTGCAAACAAACAAACATGGCTAATAAACTTACATGTCATCGGCTCCAGGGTGATGGTGGAATGCGGCTGACCTAAGGCTGGAAGCATTGCTCTTGACCTCAAGCCAAATAACCACTGGACCAGTGGGAAATGTAACCACTGCCAGCATGCATGTATGGTGTCACAACGCCCACTCAGCTACTGTACTTTACAAGCTACTGTATAAGGAAACAGAGGTTCTCTGAGGTTCATCGAACAGAGAGAGGGAATTAGTGAATGAGGGAGTGGGTGGAAAGGAGATAGAAAGAGCAGGGAATGTAAAGCCTGATTTATACATTCAAGTTGGGTTGTAAGAAAAAGAAAAAATAATAACTGGGAGGTTTCTTATTCACTTAAGCCCTGTATACAGTACTTCTGTGTATTAACATAAATAAATGAATAAATACATACATATGTTATGACTAATGTTGACACATTTGTCCAAAATATGGACACCTGCGTTAATGTGGGAAATTCATGTATTTTATTCAGTCTAACCAGAAGCAAGGATTAAAACTTTCCCCCCATAAAAATAAATGCTGACATGTCACTCATACAGGTACAAGCAGCAATATAATTATACTTTGTCGCAAGATGCTTGCAACATACCGAACATGGCTGAGCTCACGATGCGACGCATTGTATCGCAACGGTTCGTGAGCTTATAGTCGGCTATCTTCGGCACATGACAGCATCATACAACAAAGGTGTAAACTAGAAAAGGTGCTCCTTGGAGCACAGGTCTCCGCCAGGTCAGGTAAGTTATTTTGGCCTCCTGGTGGCACTATAATAGGCCAATGTGAAAAAGGTGCCATTTCTTCTTAGGCCTTTCACGGCAACGGACACTGCATTCATGATTTGAGGCATTTTGTTCAAAGAATGTGTTTTGCTAAATTTGACCTGCTGGTGGTGCTATAACAGGCCAATAATGCTATAATGCTATAACAGGCCAATGTGAAAATGGTGGCATTTCTTCCTCGGACTAGTGGGAACGTTTTTCACGGAAATTTCATGCTGCGATCATGATCTAAGGCATTTTGTTCAAAACTGACCTATCCTGCAAACTTTGGATGCCAATGTTAGCCAATTAGGATGGAATATGGATGGAATATATGAAATATCGCATAACTATAGAGATACTGTGTACCGATTTGCGTGATTTTTGGACACAATCTGAAGGAGTAATAGCAAAAAAAAAGTTTTTCAAAAGTCAGCCTCCTGTGGCGCTCTAAAAGGCAGATGCAGGGCAAAGGTTTTTCCTTGGCCTCTAGGGAGTGTGCGTGCAAAGTTTCACGCAGATCGGTGCAGTTATAGGTTAAAAAGCGAATCGGCCTGTTAAAGCGCCACCATGAGGCTGATATGGAAATCTTCAAGTGGGAATGTGCGTGCAACATTTCACGGAAATCGCACACTGCTTTCATGATTTGAGGCATTTTGTTCAAAACAAACCGATCCTGCAAACTTTGGAAGCCAATCTTAGCCAATCAGGATGGAATATGGATAATCGGACAGATCCGTGTTGATCACATGACTATAGAGATACTGTGTACTGATTTGCGTGATGTTTGGACAAAATCTGTGGGAGTAATATAAAAAAACGTGTTATGCAAAAAACGGCCTCCTGGTGGCGCTATAACAGGCCAATCTGAAAAATTCGGGGCAGAGGTTTGGCTTTGGCATCCAGGGAGTGTGCGTGCACAGTCCGGGCCAACAGCGCTGGAGATTAGCTGCTCGCAGACAGACGGACACACACACAGACAGATACACAGACGGACGGACAGGGTGCAAAACATTGTCTCGGCCATGCCTTTCGGCCTGGCGGAGACAATAAGACACCTCTCTATATGCTCTATAATAAGTCTCTATGCACTTTAAAGCTACAGTTCAGTACTTATTTTGTGAAATGTTATTCTAACCAATCTGTATTATAGAGTAGGCCTACTCTATTTTAAAGTATAGTTTAGTAATACTAACGCACGTGTGTGTGTGTGTGGGGGGGGGGGGGGGGGGAGGGGGGTGTGTGTCATTTTTAGTGCTCAACAACAACGCACAACAATGTAGAGAGAGAGAGAGAGAGAGAGAGAGAGAGAGAGAGAGAGAGAGAGAGAGAGAGAGAGAGAGCGAGCACGCTATGACCTGTTGTAGTGAATGTGTAGGAGGCATGGCTGGACAAGTGTGCTATATACCCTGTGATACGTCTGACTTGATTAAACACCACCTTTTCACATTCTCCGTTTAACTCTGACACATGTAGGACAGATTGCCTCTGCAGGGACAAAATCCAATATATCATGAAATTAAAAATTTCAAAACTATTTTTCGGCTACTTTGTTACTGCACGTCGGTTCAGAATGTCTGCTGGTGCTGTGCACACACATGAAATGATATGCGCACACCAAGTCATGAAGTGAACTGTAGACTTGGTGAATTCCCAAGTGGGCCTTGAGCACTATAACGATACCCTTGAGTTGTCGGCGGATACATCTCCCATAGAAGAAACACATGTAGCGCTGGGGAGCGATTAGCAGTGAAAGGCGTCTATTTTGTCTGACAGGCATACTTGAATAGCTAATGACTTCACTTCAATTTCGCTGAATGCATTGCATTCACAAACGCAATGCAAATACTGTAAACAACGGCAGCAAAAGGAAAATAAAGAATGGGTTTCATTTTGGCACTCAGTCAGGAAGTGATTTCAGTCATTTGGATTCCATAGAAGCCTGCAGCATGTCTTCTATGCCTAAGGAACGATGTTGCACAGTGAAAATTGCCTATCTACAACAAAAAGCCTAGAAGCTCTCAATGCGAATGTTTGAGAGCTTCTAGGCTATTTTCGGTTATTATTTTAAGATTAGAGCATTTGAAGTGGTCAAACTAGCAATATGATCAGAAGCATCTTCCATAAAATCTTAATAGTCTCTGATATTTCATATAAAAGCAAAGGTTAAATCCTCAATCTGTGATTTCTTCACCTGGTTGGCAGTATGTAGAACAGCAGGATCGATGTTACTAAAACATCATAATTTTACTTATTGTGGAAATTGTTTAGGAATCAGCACTAGTGTGGGTGGCACCTTAATGTTTCGCAAATCGCACATTATACTTGATCATACAAACATTCTCAGTTGTGAGATTACATTTTTGCTTTAATCCATGAGTATACGCAGATACAGGCAATAGGTGACAAGGTTGAGGAGAATCAGAACATTTGTATGATCTGAGAGTCTTTTGACATGATAGAATCCTGGAGCAGATGGTACGTAGCTCAAGTCCACTGGGTCACTCAGATCAGCGATCAGGGCCGGCACGGTATAGAATCCACTGATTCAGCAACACAAGCCAGCTGTATCCCTCGTACTGACACTAGAACAAAGGAGTACAAGGCATGCTCTGAGATAACTCATGTAACAGGCAAATTTGTGTGTGGCCACTTTCCTGCATATATCCCATATTATTGATGTACACTCATTATGTACTCGTTCCAGCACACACGCATGCATCAACCACATATGCATGCATCAACACTTTTTTACACACACACACACACACACACACACACACACACACACACACACACACACACACACACACACACACACACACACACACACACACACACACACACACCATTTGATGTTTGATGTAAGTAGTATCTAGTGAAATGTATTTCCTTCATCTTTTTTTTTGTTTGTTTCTTGCCTTTCCCTGCACTATATTTATTAGTATATTTCTACCACAAAATGCCTAGACTCCTATGTTTCTGACATACAGTCTATATGACACACACGGCATATCGTACCTAATAAATATTCACCATTTAAACCCAAGTAATCCTGTATTTGACTCATAGTGCATACAAGCCTTGAGCATAGACTGGACATTGTGTAAAAGTGTGATTAGGATGAAACCTACAGAACATGGAATTTGTTGTGTTCCCCACAAACATGATTTATAAACCATGCAAACAGCAAATTTTCAATGAGTCATATCCGGGAGACATGTGAATTTTCACATTCACCCTATAAAAACATTATTATTTTTTGCTGTTTAACATTCTACCAGTGTCCCATGCCATCTTGTACAATACTATGAACAAACTCCAAACTGCTGCATAAACGCCAAGCAGCCTGGTTCACAGTCAGTTGTGAGACAGGAATATTCATTATAGTACAAATATTGAATTTATGTTTAATTTCCCATTTGTTCAACAAGGACACTTAGAGTACAAGCATTTCACTGGCTGCAATTTTATCTACTCGCTGTATTGTTTGTATGGGACAAATAAAGAACATGAATTTTGCTGCTGCCACACAAATATTGATATATTGTGAATAACGTGTACAATCTTTTTCTGCACTACTTATCTGACTATGTTGTTGTTTGTTGACTAGAGTTCATGCTTACTCCGAGCTTGCATTGTAATTGTACTTACAGTAACATCACATTTTGCAATGGGCAAACAACATTTTGGTGGCATCTCAACAGTCCGTGGTTGGTTAGAATCATTGATAAGTCTGCAAGCTTTGCTGACACAACATCCGTCGTATGCAATGACGGATTAATGTGCGGGCAAAATGTGCTCATGCCCAGGGCCCTGGAGCTAATGGGGGCCCTTGGCCTTGATATTTATTAATTTAAGAAATTGTTGGAGTAAATGTAATACATAATGACTATCGGAGTAAATGCAATTTTGAAAATGTAGTATGATTATGGCATTATTTGAACTTTTTGTAAATTAAATCACGCAATGGTGTATGACATAGCCGACCTGTATATACTGATACTGTTTTGTCCTGGATGGGAGAAGGATGCACTCAGCTGTCCACACGACCCTGTTTGGGTTGTAAACAAGCGCCGGCATGTTGTATAGGGAACCAACTATACTCAGTACAATCCTCAGTGTTTATTTATATTTACACTGAGAGTTAAATTAGTACTCTGGATTTTACAGTGTACAGAAGGTATTTTCAAAGACAGTGTGAAAGTAACAGATCTACAAGCACACAATATGTCACGATGTGACGCATCGTCGCGTTGATGCGACAAGCTCACAAAACGTCGTATTGTAGATCTTCTATTCTTTCTATTTTTGAAATAGGGCTCAAGTGGCTTAACCTACTGTAGCAACTAATGAGCACAGGAGGTCATCAAAATGCGATAGCATCTGCATAATCCACTGACAGCCCATCTTGAGGAGTAACATAAGCCAAGCTGTTTATGTTTTCTGATACATCTGTTTCATACAGTGTAACAAATTAAAGCTAATGTTGTTGCACTAAACCAGACCATGCACCGTCTGTAGCTCTGAATTGTTGAAATATGCAGTATCGCATACATAACACAGATTTTGTTTAAGGACATATTCATGCTTCAGTTGCATACTACTATATTATACTTAATTAGGTGCATGCTGGCAGGTGAACATTCTTTTGATTGCTATAAAAAATAAATTGAAGTTGCTCAGTGCGCACAGTTCATTGAGTATGCCCTTCATTTGCTGTACAAATAAGCCACAGCTCCCTAGAATATTTTGCCGCATCAAATGAAATTGATTTGTTCTTCAATCCACATATAGCTGAGTTTACTTAATATGGTGTAGAAAAGCTCATTGGACTAAAAGCAGAGGAAAGAAACACACGTTTCCCACATTTACACTTTAAAAGGGAACGACGGAATGACTTTGAAAGTCTACTGAATAAATCATTACGTTCCAAGTTATCATATACAGTAGTATAAAGCTTGTTTGTCATTTATCTGTCAGGAAATAGCATGCATACTGTATGGATGCATAAAGTTTACTTTAGATCATCAATTATTAAACAGCTGCACAATATGCAAGGCAGTTTGGAACAGTGTGCAGAGCAAGAATACTTTTGTCACCAGGTTTCTCGCTCAGCCAGAACAGGAGATGTTAGAGGTCTCATTCTTTCTTTTTTTTTTTGTGTTTTTTTTTACCCATTGGCTCCCTTCCAAATGTATTTCTTGCCAAATCCCCCCATTCCCCTACAACGTGCCCCCTTCCGATATAATGTGGTACAGTACCAGTGAGACCTGGAGAGTGCAACATGTTTGCAGGTTTACTGTATTATTTGTATCTTCCCCAAATCCCCTCCGTGCTGAACAGGCTCCCCGACCGACCAGCAGGAGTCACTAGTGCAGCGACAAGGACACGGTCTCCTGCTGGTCTCATTCTGCGATGCCAACCATGGGAGCATTATTTTTACACGACCCTGGAAAACTCAAAGTAAATTTGTTTCAAGGTCACTCTGTTTACATTCTAGTCAATGAAACAACATCTCTGTGCACTGGAAAGCATTCCCCCTTATCTCCATAGCACCAATGACATCTCTAATTTGATCTGCCATGGATTAGGATATATTATTTCCAGCAGAAACACAGTACAATATAATCCACCAAATCGCATGCACATACAGTTCTGTAAGTACTCCTAGTACATTGTATGAATATTCTGGAAATGTCTTGATAAATGGTTTCCTGAGAAGAGCTAGACACCCCATGGGAGCAGCAAAAACTGTTTTTGTTATAAATTAGATTGTTTCCTGCAGAGAAATGTCACTTTTATGCTCAGCAGCTCTCTATGGTTTTCAGTTTTATTTAAAAAAAAAAGAGGCAAAAACAGCAGCATTGCGTTGTTGTTTCTTAAATGTACCAATTATTCAAAGACTGTTGAGGCCCGCAGGACCTCTGAGACCATACTGGTATTTAAAAGTGAGACCATGTTGGTATAACACAGCAAGGTACAAGCTTAGTCTGACAGGAGCTTATTAATACCTTACCATGCATGACCTTTCACCAGCTCCCACCATGGCTGCAATAACCTACTGATCTCAGGACCTGTCCAACTCATTAACATCACAAACGATAAAAGTCCAAATCTATAAAAAACCCTATAGGTGACATTTCTGCCAGAGCACACAGACGCTGACGGTCGCACGTGACAAAAGTGAGACGAGAAAGCGGCTCGGGGGAACGTTAAATAAACGTTATTGCCGTCGGTGGTGCTAGGTGGATGGCGCTGTGGAAGAATGGCTGCTTGGGGATTTTAATCAAAGCAGAAACCCTGCAGCTGAGGAAAGGAGAGGGCAGTCTTGCGGGACGGGTATTAGCTCACCCCCGTGCTGACACTCCAAATTGATGTTATCAACATGGTAATGGACCAGCTTTAGCCTGCTCCCATCATGCATTACGGGGAATGACAGCTTACTTAGGGACTACATAAACTAAATCATATTTCCACTAGAGCCACTGTCTGCTCAAATCTACCTCAGTATCCATGAGCAGATGGTTTGGCCTGCGTGCACCTCCCTCAATGCCCGTCTGTATTTGGCACGCTGTAAGCCATAACGTGACATTCAGTCTGTTGAAGTGATACTTGTAGATAAACATGGTTTGAAAAAGGTCAATCTCTGATGGCAACATGCGTCGATGCCAGGATGCTCCAACCCCCTTAGAGAATATCACTGAAATATCACAGCATTTTACTCACATTGTTGCCGGTTCAAACAAGCAATAAAATTTCACTCTGGCTATAAACATCACATAAAAATATCTCTTAATAGGGTAAAAATGCTTGCTAAAATACAAGTCCTGCAACTGGCACACTTGCCGGGTCAGAAGACCCTATAAAATTTGAAATATCTTAAATAAGCGGTAAACCCGTCTTTAAATCATCGTGATTTCTATAGCCCTTACTGGATTGAGGGCAAAAGGGAGAGGAAGTATTTTATTGCCCCCAGGAGAGGGGAAATTGCTTTTGTAGCGTCACCCAGCTGATGGCTGCTCAGATGGTTCTGATGAGGCCACAGAGGGAGCTATTAGAGGTGAGCCGAGGGTCGAATCAGCGACCTTCCGATTCCCAGACAACCTCTCTACCCCCTAAAAAAGAAAAAAAGCTCATAAACCACCACCAGCTCCTGCCCAAATGCGTGGGTTGTAGAGCTGTGTAACAGCAACATGTACTGTTAGTGTTTGGGCCATCCAAGCTAATTGGACAGGGCTGACCTGTGGGAGAGATGGTGTGATGGAGCTTGGGTGTGGCGGGAATAGGGTAGATTGGTGGTAGGGAGCAGTTAACCACATGTACCCTATACTGTGCTTCGTTAACTGGGGTCCCCCAGGAATCTTTCCTTGGTCCCATCCTTTTATCCGTCAAATTTCGGGAGATCGACTGTTTTGTATGCTGCATGTACACGCACGCACGCACGCACGCACGCACGCACGCACGCACGCACGCACGCACGCACGCACGCACGCACGCACGCACGCACTCTAGCATCTTGAAAGTAGGGATGGCGCGATCCCATTTTCAGGTCGGATATTGGCTTGATATCAGCCAAAAAAATTGGATCGGATTAGATCGGACTGCAGCAAAAAATACAGATCAAACACTCCAATCCAAGCACTAATTTTCAGCAAGTTGGATCCAGCAGGCAGCAGCATGCAGAGGCCACTTGATCACAACAGTGTTTGCTGTAAACACACTATGGTGTAGACATTTAAAGCACTATGTACATAGTAAAAAGTACCCTTTACATTTCTTTATTGGAACGAGGCTTCATGATATCCTCAGAAATAGCCATTTTAACGCAACAAAATTATTTATCATCATTTTAATTAATTCTGATGGTCTCTATAGAAAAAGTGACACTTGTGGTGTTAGGGTCCCAAATGACCCGGCAGAGAAGTGTGGCTCAATTCCCCCCAAATTGTCAATATTCAATGTTTACATGTTTGAGAGTGAGAGAGACGTGTCCTCAATTAGCATTTGAGTAAAATAAAGTTTGAGTTTATGAAAAATAAATGATTTTTTACCTTCTATGGTATACGGGTCAAAAATTACCCTAACACCACTAGTGTCACTATTTATTTTTTTTTAAGTTAAAAAACGAAAACAATTAATTAAACAACAATTAAACAATTTTTATAAAATATTTTTGGAAGTGTGTTCTAATTATTATTCTTAATTATTCTATTATAGCTAGATAACATCATTATCCATTGCCTTCATTATAGGAAATTCAATGAGTGAATGTTAACATTTTTATAATAGAAAACTAGACATATTGAAAGATGAAACCCTAGCCCTAACCCAACATAATATTTTAATTAGCATCTTCATAAGGCTTCCCATGATTCCCCATGAGATGACCAAAGCTTTACAGCTTATTACATCCAGTATTGTTATTATTATTATCTTGTTGTTATATTGTATTTTTGTGTTAACACAGTCTTTGCAGAACCTGTCCCACCAGTATTTCCCTGTTTATATCTGTATGAGTGAGTGACAAATAAACCCATCTTGATTCTTGATTGATTTTTAAAGCACTATGTACAGTAGCACTTCAGATGTGCTATCCTACAATAAATGCGCAAACTTTCTGTCCATCTGTCTTTCTATGTCTGTACGTATCTCGAGAACTATCCAACCGCCCAGCTTCAAACTCTGTGTGCGAGTCACCGAAGACCTAGCCTGCCCTAGCCCGTCTGATATCTGGTCTAGAGGGGCGGATTCAAAATCTCAGGAGAAAATATCTGTGGGCTCCCATTGGTTCCCCGATCTGTGCGCCCGGCCCGCGCTCCTCTTCCTCCCCCAATGTGCAGTATTGAGAGCCCTGACGTCACAACATTTGGAGTGACGCCCACTGCACTCTGGTTGGTTGGGGAAATTAAAGTTTGACTCCCACTTCATATGCCAGGAATGTCAACAGCCTGGTCCAGGCTCTTATTTTTGAGAAAAATGCGAAGGAAAATAAAAGCCTGGAGTTCGAGGCTATCGAATACCCAATGAAGGGTGTCAGTCGGATAGGCGGTTGTCCGGACATACATAGGCATATAATTCCAGGTGTCCAGAACCATCGATCCGACCGCTATGCCCATGTATGGTCATGCCCATATATGGGACCGACAGACTTCAAATTGCGTGAGGTGGCCGGTGTCGAGTCATTCTATTTGCAGTTGTCCAGAACAGAACCGCTGATCCGACCGTTATGCCCATATATAGCTATCCGGATGTCCAGAACCACTGATCCGACCGATATGCCATGTATGGAAAATATACTGTTCAATTCCACAAATTCAAAATGCTGAATATTAAAATGTTTCTCCTGGTGAGAAAACCATTGTATGATGCCTAAAGACAAGACAAAATAAAGAAGAGAATAAGATAAAAGTGCTAAAGAGACGAGTCATTTGATTGATCTTACAAGTAATCATCCCACCTCCGCTCAAGCGTGGGTGACAACACAGAAGTTCAAACTGATTCAACTCTTGCAGGGTGGGCAGCTGGTGGGCCTGTGGCACAAACAAATTGGCAGAAGTTTATAAGTTTAAGTTTAATGGTTGCGAAAAAACAATGTCAGTAAAATGTTCATCTTGACAGGAAAGTGCCCTCAGAGAAAAAAAAGAAAGAACTGTTTTAAAACTCAACCATCACTGGGGTGGTCTCTCAAGGTTGAGAGAGGTTTTGTTTATCCGTTCAAATTCAAAGTGGAAATGGAATATAAATATTCTATTTCACTGTAAAATCCTCTGTGTTAATTTAACTCGGTTACAAATGGATAGGAGGAGGATTGTACTGTGTATAGCTACATCAGAGAGAGATAGAGAGAGAGAGAGAGAGAGAGAGAGAGAGAGAGAGAGAGAGAGAGAGAGAGAGAGAGAGAGAGAGAGAGAGAGAGAGAGAGAGAGAGAGAGAGAGAGAGAGAGAGAGAGAGAGAGAGAGAGAGAGAGAGAGAGAGAGAGAGAGAGAGAGAGAGAGGACATTGCTGTAGTTAAATGGCAGTTAAAAGGAGTCATAATTCACTATTACTTCAGATGCATTCTCTGTTTTACCACAATAACCTTTGTGCGTGTGAAGTAATATGAATGCATTTATTTATTGTCTCCGCCAGGCCGAAAGGCATGGCGAGAGAGTATGTTTTCGCCCCTGTCCGTCCGTCCGTGTGTCCTGTCTGTGTGTTAGCAGCTAATCTCTGGCACCGTTGGCCCGGTCGCTCCGAAACTGTGCACACACACTCCCTGGATGCCAATTCAGAACCTCTGCCCCCCCCCATTTTTTCACATGGGCCTGTTATAGCGCCACCAGGAGGCCGATTTGTGCAAAACCCTTTTTTCTTTTACATTACTCCTACAGATTTTATCCAAACGTCATGCAAATCGGTACACAGTATCTCTATAGTCATGTGATCAACACAAATCTGTCCGATTTCCCATATTCCATCCTCATTGCCTATGGTTGGCTTCCAAAGTTTGCAGGATTGGTCCGTTTTGAACAAAAAGCCTCAAACTATGCACGCAGCTTGCGATTTCCGTGAATTTTCACACGCACATTCCCACTAGGCCGAGGAAGAAATGCCACCCTTTTCACATTGGCCTGTTATAGCGCCACCAGCAGGTCTAATTTAGCTAAACACATTTTTGGAACAAAATGCCTCAAATCATGAATGCAGTGTCTGATTGCCGTGAAAGACCTAAGAATAAATGGCACCCTTTTCACATTGGCCTATTATAGCGCCACCAGGAGGCCACAATAACGTACCTGACCTGGCGGAGACCTGTGCTCTGAGGAGCATTTTTTCTTGTTATTTTTGTATTCGCTCACACAGATGTGCAGACATGCCCTTGCACATCTACTGTATATACAGTACACCCACATATAAAGCGAGAGAGAGAATCTTGTTCCTTCACATAAAGTACAGATCCCCATCAGTGGTCTGTCGAGGCGAGTATGACTGTCCTCTCCATTGGGTCATCTTACTTGTGGGTCCTCAGATGCCCTTAAAGGTCCATTCGGGAACCACATGCATTATGGAGCAGATTGAGCAGGGGCTGGTGGTGGTTTCTGAGTCTTTATTCTCTCTCTCCTTCCAGCGGAGTTCCATTTCATGATGTGCACAGTAGCTCTTTCTTGCACAACTTTCTTCCATGCATGCCTGTCGAGTGCAGTCCCAGTTTGTCATCTGAATCTTTCATAAGGATCTTTGGCTCTGAGGTGCCTGTAGGTCAGCTCCATACAGCAGAGTGGGGAGGACAGCAGCTCTATAGACTAGGAGTTTTGTTTAGGTCCTTTAGGTCTCGGTCTCCAAAGACCAGGGTTCAATTAGCTGGGGTTGCAGGGATCTGGTCTTAAATGTTTAGCGCCGGTGGGCATGTGTTTTGTCACTGTTTCTGGTCAGGGACATACATTTCCTTTTGAGAAATGTAGACTGTCTAATATGTTTGATATTTATGTTTGATAATATCACAATTAAACAATTTAATAAAATGTTTTGATTAACATTGGTGAAATGGTAAAAGAATAGCGTAAATAGCCGATCTGCAAGCTCACAACTCGTTGTGTTGTCAAAGACTGTTTATGTGAGTCTGGCGTAGGCTCCAATGGCACAACTCAGGCTCAGGCAAACCTGTTTCAGAGCCCAACCATCATGGGGGTGGTGACCTCTCAAGGTTGAGAGAATTATGGTTTGTTGATTCGGACCCGTTCAAATTACTTGTCAGTAGAAAATGAAATATTATTTTTCTGGCAGACTGTACTGTAATTCCTCAGAGTTACAAATGGATAAATTGACACTTATTTTACTGTGTATAGCTACGTATATTTGGGCCAAAGCAAAACCTTGTCTTATAGGTATAGTTTTTAAATGATGCATTGGTTGTAGAGTCATGCATGCAGAGAGAGAGAGAGAGAGAGAGAGAGAGAGAGAGAGAGAGAGAGAGAGAGAGAGAGAGAATACCACAATAACATGTTGTGTTATTGCTGCTCACACAGATGCACAGACATGCCTGTATGCACACATTTTAGTATACACCCACATGTTCCTACACGCACTGCAAGTAGAAACAGTACTAATCAGCATGATCTCAGTGTCTGCATGCATAGTGTCACCTTGGTATCCATCATAGGCTGCTCACTGCCACTTTCAACGTCCCTATTTTGGGCATGTACAGTACGTGATTATTGGCAAACATTTTCTAAAAATGACAAAGATTGATAAATGAAAAATGCAATAATAATAATAAAACGTTTTCAAAAGTTTTCAAAGATTTTCAAGAATGTTCAAAAATAGTGCAGCTATTTTTGATTGAGCTTAAGTGGTTAAAATCCTAATGATTGGTAAGTGTTTTTCCTTTTGGTTTTTTAAATCTAAGGTGGGGTGGCAGCAGGTGGGGTGGCTTGGAGTATAACACCTTAATGGACTTGATAATGGAGATTCGTCTTGTGAGCCATTATCGCCAGGGTTTAATGTGCACTCTGGAAGGTAGCATGTTGACATTTCCAAGCTTGGCACATACAAAGGCTTGGCTCGTCACACCTGCTGCTCCGCGGTGTCCGGTCTTCCAAGGATAACGAGCTAATTTGTTTTTCAAGTAGACAGCGTCACCGTTAACAGCAGGGAACAGGCTGCCCTGTTAAAATTAGTCGTCCTGTTTGTCAGTTTTAGAGGTAACGGAGCAGGAGGTGGAAACATTGGCGGAACGGGACGCGAGATGCTTCAAATTGGACCTCCAAGCAAATTTGTGGGTAAATAGGACATGGAAACTAGGTTGAGACAAGAAGACATAACCAGTGTCATATGATCTTTAATATTCCACTGACTTTCCACATTTAATATGAAAAAGGTGCACGGTAAAATTGTTAATTTATACATTTGAAACTCTGAGAATGTACAAATGTAATCAGTTAAATGAGCACATGAGGATTTTACTGTGTGGATGCAATAATGACTCTGAACACAAGGACCGCTCTGCCTACGTTTATGCATTCATAATAAAAACACGTCATTTGTGGTTTATCCCCCAGGAAAATTACATGTACAATCTGATTATTAACAACTTAAGTTAAGACATTTTTAATTAGAGCATTCAATTCAGCAGACAGCAGATGGGTGACAGATAATAGCTGCTGGCGATATAGACACTGCTCGTGATTGACAACATTCTTTATAGCACAAACGCAAGGTGCATCTAAATTTCTGTTTATGACAAAGGCTTGTTCAAACTGAGATTTCTTGGGCTTCAAAATTCAAAGTACCGCTGACAATGGGAATTTGAAAACATATTATCGCTCCTTAGAGCTAGGGGAACCAAGGGAAACGTAGTCTGTTGTCTGCATCAATAAGTTGGTCGATGCACAATTTACTTAAGACATTCCAAATAACATAAATATGCCAACTCCCCAAGGTGCCAGGCATTAGTCAGACTGAGAAAAATCGAAATAAATATCCTTCTTTCTGCCTCTATTGTGTTTGTTTACTTTACTGGTGCCTCCACCATTACCCACTGACTCACCCCCAAGTAAAGAGCTTACTCTTCTTAATTACATTGCATTTACATTCACCCCAGTTAAAGCAAGGTGACAAGCCTGCAGTTAAACCCCCTCTCTCTCTCTCTCTCTCTCTCTCTCTCTCTCTCTCTCTCTCTCTCTCTCTCTCTCTCTCTCTCTCTCTCTCTCTCTCTCTCTCTCTCTCTCTCTCTCTCACACACACAAACAAACCCAGTGTAGTTACCTTCACATATTTACTTCCATAATGTACGTATAAAGGATTCCCCACCCCCCCCCCCCTTCTGTTTCTTACAATAGTGTGGGTAGGCAAACCCTAGAAAGAAAGAAAGAAAGAAAGAAAGAAAGAAAGAAAGAAAGAAAGAAAGAAAGAAAGAAAGAAAGAAAGAAAGAAAGAAACCCTAAGGGTTTTTAATCGGTGCAAAGCATAGTTACCATGGTTGAGCTCAAAATCTGCGGGCTCCTTTCTCATTAAGTAAGCAGGGTTGCTGCTGTCTTAAGAAGGCCTTAGTAATAGAGCGGAGGGAAGACAGCCTTAGTAATAGAGCAAAGAGAAGACAGCCTTAGTAATAGAGCCGAGACAGAGACTGACAACCTCCACTTAGCCCTTTGACTGACAGGCTCCTCACCCTGCTGGCCTGCTCTACCTCTCTCATCGATCCTCAAAAATGAATGAGTGAAATGAGTCGACTGAAGCCAGTGGCTAAACTTAGCACTGCTTAGCACATGATACATTTGGCAGCTCTCTGCTGGTCTATTTTCCATTTTTCTGAATGCGGGCGTGTCCTGATGGGGTCAGCCAGTCTCCATACAGAAGTTGTTCATCAGATGTAGGAAAAAAAACATGTACTGTGCATTGGGTTTTCATCATAATTCATTGTGTGGTGGAAAAATAAGTGTGTGCATGTGCACTCATACAGTAGCTTACGTATCCATTTACAATTAGTATAAGTTCATATTAATGTAGTTTAAATGTCTACGATAATGGCTGAGAAAACTGTGAAAAAAAAGCATAACATAACATAATATGAAATCCAAACATTAGTTGTGGAGGTATATAAACAATATTATTTGGCCGGGTAGTACTGGCGTATTAAACAAAAACAAAAAGAAGAGTGGGACAAAATGGCTTATGTGCCATAACACTATGCTGTTTGTTCAGAGCAGCACTTTGTGGAAGAAATGACAAACGTGATGGGACTTCAAAAGGGAGGCCAAAAAGTGGATCACTGCCCACAAGGCAAGTGTCACAGCCACTGGAGGAAGGAGATGACACTGTAGCACTCCCTCCACTGGACCAGTGCATGACTGGTCTCCTGGGCGAAACTGTCAGGGGCATCGTCAGATTCGTCACTAATGTCCAGGGAGAAAGTGATGCTGAAATGTATATATTTTATTTTTTGTTGTTGTTGAGAAATGTAGGATATTGGCCCATTCATTCATAATGACTTGCACCAGCGGGAGAAAAAGTGCATTGAACCGAACATACATTTCCTTGCCTAAATATAATGGGCAAAAAAGTAACATTTTCTTATCTGATCTTGAGCATTTTAACATTAATGTTGCTATGAAATTTTATGGTACTCAGAATGCAGATTATTACACTGACTATAAGAACAGCAAAAAAATACATAATATTCACCTAACTCCTGTGAAATTCTGCATACACCATCTGCCCCTCCACATGTACAGTACATACCTTCTCACATCAAGTTGTCTTTTTATACATATAACTAATCTTTTTTTCGCCCAGCATAATTATTTATATGTATACAACATACCCTTAATACATACAGTATGCCTGCTGTCTTCTGCTCCACTCGGCAGGGCAGTGGGAGGTCTTCTGACTTGCAAAGAGTAGCCATGTCTTGACCTGTCATTTTGAATTGCCATTGAGTAGAAAGACACTACATACAATACTATGTCCTTTACACCACTCAGCATGGGGCAGAGGGAGATCTTCTGACTTAACAACGAGCGATGCAGGCTTGACCTGTCATGTTGAATTGCCATTGAGTATAAGGATGCTAAATATTCTTCAGTCCATCAGCATCATGTTCTAAATGAATTATACGTGATGGATCCTGGCCGAGTTGCTCAGTTACCCTTTTAGATAGCAAAGCACATACCCACCATCGGCCTGTACCTGTCAACACATGTCTGCCACTGTTCAAGCTGTGCAACAGGTGCTTCTGATATTGACTGCCAGAATTTGTCACAGCGGCGCTGGCCATCGCAAACATAGCAGATCAAGCTTGTGTCGCGTTGTCACCTTGTAGAGCGGCTATTTTCAGCATGTGACACTGACGCGCAACAAAGTATGAATCAGGCATGAATGCTACTCATACTAATTTAGATTTCAAACCCTTTTTGTGGCTACTATTTTAGTGTGTTAGCTTTCCATTAGCTAGATCACATCACCTCGCCTGTGATGTCAGTGGCAGGTACATGTTCTAATCTAGCTATCCACAGCCCACTTCTGAGAGACAGGCAAGTAGACAGAAATGGAACCATCTTGTAGTGAGCATTAGTGAGGACCAATATATGGAGACGAAAGGTTGAAAAAAGCTGAATTGTTCCTTTATAAATAATCATCATCACTTTACTTTATATTTTCGTTGACAGTAGCATTTAAGTTCAACTTCAAGCTCAAGTTAACTGTGAACAAAAAGAAACCTTTGTGAATGGCTTATCCCTCTCTACAGAGATTAGTCACACCGATGGCTGTACACCATGCTATCTGAAATTCAGCTATCTCTCTTCACTGGGGTTTGAGCCACCTACTGAAAAGGAAGTCATGTAACTGCCAATATGCCAAACTCAGCAGTGTCTGTGCTATGGTAGCATAGACACTAAGGCATGTCAATTTTCAAACCAACAGGGTTGACATTTTTCAGTGGAGTAGGGAGACCTCCAACCACAGCACTGCAGATTGGTTAAAATGTCAATGTATTCATACAAATAAGTCCTGGGTTGTAACTTTAAGGCAAAATTGTCACTTTTAAAATGCTTTCTATTCTTATGCATAGGCTTTTAAGCCTATGCACATAATATGCATAGTCTTAAAAGCCTATGCACTTATGTGTCTTGTTAATTCTGTTGACAAACAGGCATGTTTGTTAAACATTCACCTGTCTTGTTTTTCCTCCATGTTTTGAGGATTGTTCTTTCTGATCTGCATTCATCTCCCCTTCATTATTTTCACTGTAAAACAATGTGTAGTTTGATTTACCCATGCCTGTACTGTCGTACTTGTTCTTCTACTGTTGAACCCCATATCGTCAAGATCCACTCCTTGAATTATGAACACTGAGCACCACTCTTTCCTCAACAATCTCAAGTATTACAGTATATATTGTCGGATGAACCATGCTGCTTGAAGATTTCTGTCAGTATTTCTATTTAATCCTCACCATATATTGCTCACCCTCAATATATTTTTTACCCCTGAGCAGATAAACTAAAAAAGACCTGTGTAGAGTTTGTACAAGATAACAACATCCACACACAGCAGTCTACAAAAACAACCCTCCTCACCACATTATACAACTAATTTACAATGTTGCTGCCGGGCAGAAACCTTGTATCATGTATTTTTCATATTCCATCCTGATTGGCCAATTCTAAACATTAACCTACCTGACCTTTACTACTTTTTCTAGTTTTATTTGAATCCTGAAAAGTAACAGTTTTCGACATATGAGGTGTCAAAATACGCGACAAAATACATCCAAAGAGATGCTTCACCAGAGTAACATGCTACAGTATACAGTACAAGCATGTAGGGCTAATAGTTGACCTTGCATCGTGACCTTGACCGTTGACTGATTCGACATAAAGAAAATCAATAGTGCAGCTCCTGACCCCTTGCCTCCAACTCATCTGCTAAAGTGAGTTGGATTAAAATGTTCTCTGTTATGGGGGTGTTTGTGTGGCGTATAGATAATACAGTTACCCATCACCACAGAGGTCCAGGTTTGACGAACCTTTTTGGATTTGGAGGTTTCTGATTAACCTCCGTTTGCCGTGTGTTATGCTCAACCAGTGAAATTCCTCACTGAAAAGAAGCCACTGACTACTCCATTGTATATCGGAGGAGGCACTTGTCTACACATCCTCCCTAAGCCAACGATGGGGGATGGCAGCAAAAGTGGGGAATTGGTAATGTCTAAAACCGTAGAAAATGACAAAAACGTATCACTGTAACAGACAAACACACAGATGCCGGCGTTTACAATCCACTCGCTCAGCTAGGTGCGGCTGTAATGTTTAAGTCACAGACGACTACAGATAAGAAACAACTGTCCCCTCTGTCAGGATCTGATCCTATTGGTGGCTTTGCTGTACCACCCTGGGGGGGCCGTTGACTCATGCCCACCTATGTGGGGAGCCACACCTCTTAGTGCAGTATCTGCTGATGCTAGTGAAAACATAACCTGCCATGGGCAAATTTAGCTGGTTTTTAAGTGGCCTAAGGAGGGAGGGACAAAAGAAAGAAAATACTTTTGTCTGTGTAAGCTGTCTGAGGAAAACTTCAGAGCATTGTACAGAGTTTATATTCATGTAGGGGCCTAAGGGGTGACAAAAAAATGAAAAATATTGTTGTCTCTGTAGGCTGTCTGAGGAGAACCACACAGCATTTTACAGAAAGCATACCCCTGTGCCTTCCCCTACACCATTATCACAGCAACTGCATGTTTGCTTCAATTAAATGAGCCAAATAATAGGGTTTGGCAGGGTAGAGAGGAATCAGCTGTGAATCTAGAATGCTGTTTCTACTTAAACTCAGATTTACCTTGAGAATGCATGAGCTTGCAGAAGTGTTTTGTGTAATTTATTTTACTTGATTATTTGTTGACTTGCCTTCCCCATTAGACATATAGAGAGCCACAACATGATTTGAATAGGTCCCTGTTCTCTGCAGTTGAATTTCACATTATTAAAATTCCGCCCGCTGAGGGAACATGACCTTATTATAAAAGATAATTAAATGCATGTTCCATAATCCTCCAACCCGGTACTCTCGCATCACATACTGCAACGGTAGCAAAATGAGAGCAGGCATCCCCGGATGAACTCGATTCATTATTTATGTTGTATGTTTGACGTATTGCTCTCGACATTGTCACAGATGGGCTGGGACCGAGAAAGAGGGTGTCATGAGAAAGGCACATGATAAGAAGGTTGACTGGGTTGAGACAGATACAGAGACATAGACAGAGGATGGAGACAAGAGTGTGTTGGGGGTGAGTGGGACTGACAGAGAAAACTAAAGGAAAGAAAGAGCGAGACAAAGGAACAGATGATATCAGCGCAAATGAGACATAGCGAAGAGTGTACGTGAGAGGTTTCCTAACGTAGTCTGCAAATGAGCAAACAACGTGGCTGTCCTCGTCCCAGAAGCAAATGAGACCCAATTATCCTCCAACAATGCTATCCAATCTCTTTCAATAACACCGTCCAAATCAGTCATCCCAAAGCCCAAACCGGTGTAAGGCAAATCAGAAGCAGGATCCCTGTTCCCCCTTGTTTCAACATTCGGCACAACACAACAGCCGACAGACCACCTTGTCCCCAATGGCACTGCTGCATATTAATCTTAAGACAGCTAATCATTGCATATTCAAAGGATTGTGCCAAACATAGAATTGTCCATATTAGCCCAGAGGGGTCTTGAAAGAAACAAGGGAACCAGGGGACCTGGTACTGCCAAACCCCTAGTGGTTGAAATCTGAATGGCCGGAAATCTGAAAGGTTTCTAAACTACGTCACGCTAAGCTTGGCCAATCAAAAAGAGGGACATGTAAGAAAACGAGAGAGAGAGAGAGAGAGAGAGAGAGGGAGAGGGAGAGGGAGAGAGAGGTGAACTAGAAGACGGAGTTAGACGAGCAGACGACAGGAAGAAAAAGTATAGCTATGTGACAATAGCAAGTCCAACTTAATGATTGTTGTTAATGGAAAGTGAAAAAGTTATTGTCAGTCTTTAAGTCCTAATCAAGGCATTTTGACAGTGTTAGCAATAAAAGTGGAACCTTTGCTGTTGGCTGAGAAGCGTACAACAATGCATGCCAAAGCTCAGCGACTGAGGGAAAGGGCAAAGTCAACACCAATTGCTCTGCCACTGAAACTAATGTCACCAGACGGGGTGGCAACGTATGGCTGGATCACATTTTGTGGTTGTTTATATCATTGTCTAGTGGCATCAGTTTCACAGAGCTGAGTGTACTAGCAGCAAATCAGCATGTGTGTGCCCCTCTACTCAAACAGCACCAGGGTCTTTACTTTGTTTAGCCCAAAATATTAAATAAAGGAATGGATTCTGTCACATCAGGTCAGGATTGTCTTGCTGGCTAGACTGCAGGAAGAAAACATCCGGTTGCATCCGTAGGTTATGAGCAGTCAAAACTACACTGTACACTCCAGGTTACAGTAAATTGCTGCCAGCCAATTATTTGGGCATCTTATTTAGTCAGTGGCACTGGCATTGTCAGGAACAATGTTCTAGCCCCTATGGTATAGTTAACATAGAGATGACAAAGAACAGAAATAGAGCCATGATACCTCAGAGAAAACCGGTCCTCTTTGTCAAACCACAATCCATTTTTATGTTCTCTAAGTTATACATAATAGAGCCTGATCGATTTCAGCTTGTGCAGTGAAGAGCAAAATAGCAACGGCGCTTAGCATAAGGCCTCAGACAAGAAGAGTGGCAGAAAATCCCTTCTCTTTGTTAAGCTACAAAGACCTCGTGGTGCTTTACAGTACACAGATATTCATTCAACTTCAGCTTGCCCAACTCGTATAGCAGAGCAGCAGCCCTTTTGCCACTGTGCAGGAACATAATGAGCTTGGCAGGTCTTCCATGGCCAGCCTGTGCATGGTGCAGGTCAGATAACAGTTATTAATGCCTCAGTGAGCAGAGAACGGTTTCATTTACTCTCAACATATGTGCATGAAGTGAGAATGAAAATGAAATCTATTATACATCATAAGGCAAGGAATGGCATGAGAGTTAAAATGTGTTGCAGAGGTGGAGTGGGGGTGTGTGTGGGGGCTCATGTTTAATCACATTATGCCTCAGAACGGCAAGAGCAAGTGGATTTGTTGACAGAGCCATTGAAGTTTGGTTTGAGATTAGTACAGAGATGCTGGCAGATCTCACAGTGTGTGTGCTGCTGTACGTTCTACATCACAGTGGATTATTCACAAGTGAGAGCAGACGTCTCTTAGAAATTCATGAAGCACTAAAGTCAAGGGATGAGTGGCTTCACTGTAAAAGTTAAGAGCCATTGACTTTGGGTTCTTTCCTTGTGGGGATCTGGCATACAATATCCATCTGCCTGTCTACAGTATCCGTATGTCTGTCCGTCTAAATAGATGGGATTACTCAGTAGCTAGCTACCCAGTCAGTCCATCAGTTCATACATTTGCCTAATACAACTGTCTACCAATCACATTGATGCCTACTGACATCCCACCTGCCTGTTGTCAAGAAGATGGCACTTACAACAGCCAAACACTCCATGGCAGTGTACTGTAGCTGGGATGGTACGGGCAGTCTTATCAACAATAACATGGAGACACCCTTATCATGGCCTGACAGCAGGAGTGTAAGCAAGGGAAAATGCCATGGATGTTTATGTATGTGGAAAAAGAAAGAGCATGGGTCAGAGAGAGGGGGAGAGAGAGAGAGAGAGGAGGGGGGATTGTTCATTCTGAATAGGGTATGCGTCATTAGAGCCATGCACAAGGCTGAGATGGCGGAGGAGGCAGTGGTGCGGATGCCATGTTGAAATATATCTCTCCTGTGTTAGTGAAGGGCTATTATATTGTAGAAAGCTGCCAAAACCAGCGTGGAAAGGGCCCATTCATAACCAGGCGATGACACAACATTCATCTCCTCTCAGCTGACTGCGATATGGATCATTTAGGTCCACTTGGGAACTTTCCACTGTCTAATACTCAAAGTGCACAGTATCCCATATATTTTACCTGCTGAGTGTCTGAGTGACAGTCGATGACTAATTTACTATAATGGTGGGCTATATCATGTACGTATGCCTACTGTAATCGATCATAAAGGGAAAATGTGGCATCATCGGCTGTGTAAAACTGTGCATCTTTTCAACATTTCCTTCGCTATTGTTGGTGCTGCTACAATTTCGTGTAATACCTCCGTGAATGCGGAACCGTTTATTTGGAGTGTGCACCCCCACTGGTTGTGGTTCAGGGAGGATCGAATGTTGAATCAAAGGTGGATTATCTCTTGAACCTAATCTCTTTTATTCAGGCATGACCCAGAATACGGAATGAAAGCCCTCTATATTTGGGAAGACATGACTGCGCTCATCCTGAAAATAACTTGGCCCAACACAGACAGTATAGTCAAAGGAACAAAAGATACAAATTATTTACTGTAACACTTTCTCAAGTGACTGCTGATGATTAGTAGTGTAAAGTTATAGGTTTCAGTGTGAGCATTACGTGTTTGAGGTTGTCTGCGAGAGCTGAGTGCCGCTCCCAGCATCTCTGCAGGCTAGAAAAATTATCTCGACAGCACTGCAGCGGCATTCTCAGTGGTGACTCCCAGGATTGTGCTCTGAGTCAGAGTTTGCCAAATGAGACAGTGTTATTTAGACTGTGAAATTGTCAAGACAGCCCCAATTTGTATGATTTTTCACTACGGCAGCGGTGTGGTGATTTGCTGCATTCCACCGTGGCTCAACAAGGGCTATGCATTTGCGGTATCCTCTTGCCAAGCAGATTGCTTGGCAGAAAGTTGTGATGCCTCTCCCCTGGCCTGGTGGGTTGATGATAATTTCTCCCTCCTCGCTCCAATCTATCCCCTCAGTGCTGAACTGGCCTGATGAGGCGAGCACATCTGCGGTAGAACACTGTATTTCAAAACACTATGAACAGTGCGTGTTGATTGGCCTTAATCCGCGTGGCAGATGCCTTTTTAATGGTTTTCAATTATGAGCGCGGAGGAGTGGAGGAGAAATTCGGCTTATAATACCCCCACCCGACCCCCATTCACTTCTCTCATTTGAATGACAATTCCATAAAAAACGCATGATCTCATTGTGCTGGTAATCCAATCGTCTGTTAATGATATGCAAAGTGTTGATTAGGTGCGTTCAAAATGTATTCACCTACGCTGAATAAATCATTCATCATACAAGTCACCGCTGAGCCGCTAATATGGATCAACCACAAAGGGTTGAGTTGATGAGACCAGATGAGTTATTTGCACTCCTTAACAACTGTTGCTCACATCAACACCATTGTACAATATGTAAGTCCTTCCTTCCGTCCGTCCGTCCGTCTGTCCATCCAAACATTCAAACATTCAATTCGAACATTCAAACAGCCTCTAACCATGTAGGCAGGACAGCATAGGCCTACTGTAGACCACTACAAGTGATTTGGCGCAGCGGACCCCTCCTCCATGGTGTGTGTGTGTGTGTGTGTGTGAGGCTGGAGTAAGGCTGACATTAGGTGTCAGATAGCCGCAGGGGATGAGTGATGGGCCCTGTCCACTTCGGGGGGAACATTTAGGAGTCATTATTCCATCATTATCATCCTTGCCAATGACTTCAGAGCCTTCCCCTCTCCCTGTCAGAGGGTTGTCTGCCATCTAATGGGCTTGGAGTATCCATTATGAAGCCAAAATGGAAGCAGACACACTTTGGCCTCAGTCTGTTAAGATTAGGTACAAGGTAGGGGGTAAAGGATCCCGAATTCACTGTGTATACGACGCGACACTCTCACAGATCCGTGATTTCATACCCCCCACTTTTTGTCTGGCTTAGCCTGGGATCAATACCCTTTTCAGGTGTGTGATCCGGTCGGGAGCGGAAGCAAGTTAAGCAACCCTATGCCAGCCTCACCCCCAAATAACCCCGGCCGCGATCAAGGGCATTGTAATTTTAGGGCCTACCTAATAAAATCCTTGATGCAGCGTAGTTTAGCTTATTTTTTAAATACAAAATAAATATAAATGTAAGTTCCGGAGACTATTTAGACTAGTCTACCTTTGTAATCGATTCAGCATTTAAATTGGGGAACCAAAACAAAGCGGCTCCGCAAAACCGGAAGCAGCAAAAACCGGAAGCCGGAAGCTATTTCTTTTCTTTTTTTTTTGACCGGATCAGACGGGCCATTTAATAACGAATACCAGGCTTTCCTCCTAGGTGGAAAGACTGGTGATGCGAGGTTATGTCTGGCTTTTTTTCTTTTTTTCCCCGTTCCATAACATAAAGCTGCTGATTTCATCCCAATAGCGTGAAGTAGTTTCAACTAGGCTACCTGGCTACTTCTATTTCCAGTAGTATTTCAAAATAAAACGTGTGTTGAATTATAACATTCCAAGTATAGGAAAAAAAATAAAACTCTTATTTTGAAAAGCACAAACAGATTTCTGGGGGCCGCTTGACTAGCTCGCTTGACTAACGTCAAGCCTACGTTTTCAAACAGTCAAACTCCATGTTTAGCTTGAGTAAAAAGTAAACAACACACGGATGTGGCACATTATGGAATATAAAGACTTTGGGGCAAAAGTTCATATTTACCACCATGCTCTCTGAAACCAAGACAATGTGGGCATATGGAACAAAAGTGTGTTCTCTTTCGTCATCTTTGTAGAAGGTGAGTAAGTAATTAATCTAATGCTGACGGTGGTGGAAAGTAACTAAGTACATGTACTCAAGTACTGTACTTGAGTATAATTTTAAGGTATTTTTTACTTGACTGGAGTATTCCAGTTGGCAATACTTTTACTTCTATTCCAATACATCTCAGAGGCAAATATTATACTTTTACTCCACTGCAATTATTTGAAAACTTTAGTCACTACTTTGTAGATTTTAATTATTATGATAAAACATACATAAACCACTTCAGCCCTATTTAAACTTTGACTATTTGAAAATAGCCGATCTACAAGCTCACAAGCGATGCGACACGTTGTGAGCTTGTACATCTGCTATTTTCAAAATATTGTAATACATTTGATTTTAGCCATGGACCCCCATCTGAAAATGTTTTGTGCCAGGGACCCCCAGAAGAGAACATTTGTCTTAAAAATTCAAAAGTATAAAAACAATGTTCAAATACTGCACAAAAATAGCAGATGTACAAGCTTGCATCACAGGTGAACTGGTTTTAGAGTATTGTGCAGTATGGTCAAATTGGACAATATAGCTCTGTTTTCATCATTTGTATCAGGGGTGCAGCCATGGGTGGGCCTGGGTGGGCCGTGGCCCACCTACATAGAAAGCTGGCCCACCCAATCGATTAAAAAAAAATATATATATATATTTTAATTAATTTTAAATGTTTTGATAATAAATCGGTAAAATCAGGTAAAAATAAGAATTAAATATAGCTGCAAGCAGCGATAACACGGGGCCAGTGAAAGAGAGAGACAAGGAAACTGGAGATGGAGAGAGACAGACATGGAAACTAGAGAGAGAGAGATGGAAACTGAATAGATTGAAGAGAGAGAGAGACAGATCATCATGATCCCCTCAACACATCGTCGGGGACAGGGATCGAACCGGTGACCTCCGGACTCATAGGCTGCCTTTCTTCTCATTGAGCTAGAGATATGATAGTCCTGGTAGTGTCTGTTGATATATATAAGTCTTTCCGTCCCTGACGGACCAGGCCTTTGTTTCGCTAACTACTCTAGATCACTGGTTCCCTAACCATCTACCGATAGAGAAATTGTATGTCTCCTCGGAACAGAAACCAGTGAAAGTAGCCGATCTACATGATGATGAGAGAGAGAGAGAGAGAGAGAGAGAGAGAGAGAGAGAGAGAGAGAGAGAGAGAGAGAGAGAGAGAGAGAGAGAGAGAGAGAGAGAGAGAGAGAGAGAGATAAACGGAATAGATTGAAGAGAAAGAGAGAGAGAGAGACATGGAAACGGAATAGATTGAAGAGAGAGAGCGAGAGAGCCATGGAAACGGAATAGATTGAAGAGAGAGAGAGAGAGAGACATAATAGATTGAAGAGAGAGAGAGATGGAAGCGGAATGGATTGATTGGACATCTCAACCTATTGCCATTAACAGGAATCGAACCATCAACCTTCGAATTGACAGGCTGCAACACTACCTATAGTGCTGTAGCTTTGTCCAGGCTGAGGTTGTCTGTTGAAGATAAAAGTGAACCAGTGAAAGCAGCCGATCTACAAGCTCAGAAAGAACGTTGCTATCTGAAAGGTTTTGAGATTGTAGATCGGCTATTTTCAGAATGAAGTATGTCATACATACTTCATACCCTCTCAAATAAGCATTTCAGGTTATCTTTATCAATTGCATATGTATTAATTGACACAATTACTGGTAGTGTCTGTTGATATTTATAAGTATTTCCGTCCATTATGAACCAAGCCTCTGTGTCCCGAACTACTCTAGATCACTGGTTCACAAACCATTTACCAATAAAGGCATTTTTGTGTCTCCTCGGAACGAAAACTAGTGAAAGTAGCCGATCTACAAGCTCACAAAACGTTGCTATCTGAAAAGTTGTGAGATTGTAGATCGGCTATTTTCACAATGAAGTTTGTCATACATTGCAAAAACATACTCTCTCCAAGAAGCATTTCATGTTACCTTTAACAGTTGCACATGCATTAATTGAGAGAGAGAGACATGGAAACATAATAAATTGAAGAGAGAGAGAGATGGAAGCAGAATGGATTGATTGGACATCTCAACCTATTGCCATTAACAGGAATCGAACCCTCAACCTTCGGATTGACAGGCTGCAACACTACCTATAGTGCTATAGCTTTGACCAGGCTGAGGTTGTCTGTTGAAGATAAAACTGAACCAGTGAAAGCAGCCGATCTACAAGCTCAGAAACACGTTGCTATCTGAAAAGTTTTGAGATTGTAGATCGGCTATTTTCAGAATGAAGTATGTCATACATTGCAAAAACATACCTTCTCAGATAAGCATTTCATGTTTTCTTTATCAATTGCGTATGTATTCATTAATACAGTCTTGTTGTTTGCAATGCACTTTAAATGAAGTCTCCACCAAGTGAGGCTTGAACCGGCAACCTTGATGTTATGAAACATTCATTTAAGCGGGAAGCCATTGGACCAACAGACCTGATCCAGTGAAACGGAGGTCAGACAGATGATACCATTTCACGCAAATAACAGAAAAATCCTGGGTTTAAGTGTTTTTCAAACTGCTCAAAATTGCGGACAATCTAAGGGCGGAGAGAGAGACATGGAAACGGAATAGATTGAAGAGAGAGAGACATGGAAACAATAGATTGAAGAGAGAGAAAGATGGAAGCAGAATGGATTGATTGGACGTGTCAACCTATTGCCATTAACAGGAATCGAACCCTCAACCTTTGGATTGACAGGCTGCAACACTACCTATAGTGCTATAGCTTTGACCAGGCTGAGGTTGTCTGTTGAAGATAAAACTGAACCAGTGAAAGCAGCCGATCTACAAGCTCAGAAACACGTTGCTATCTGAAAGGTTTTGAGATTGTAGATCGGCTATTTTCAGAATTAAGTATGTCATACATTGCAAAAACCGACCTTCTCAGATAAGCATTTCATGTTATCTTTATCAATTGCATATGTATTCATTAATACAGTCTTGTTGTTTGCAATGCACTTTAAATGAAGTCTCCACCAAGTGAGGCTTGAACCGGCAACCTTGATGTTGTGAAACATTCACTTAAGCGGGAAGCCATTGGACCAACAGACCTGATCCAGTGAAAACGGAGGTCAGACAGATGATACCATTTCACGCAAATAACAGAAAAATCCTGGGTTTAAGTGTTTTTCAAACTGCTCAAAATTGCGGACAATCTAAGGGCGGAGAGAGAGACATGGAAACGGAATAGATTGAAGAGAGAGAGACATGGAAACAATAGATTGAAGAGAGAGAAGGATGGAAGCAGAATGGATTGATTGGACGTGTCAACCTATTGCCATTAACAGGAATCGAACCCTCAACCTTCGGATTGACGGGCTGCAACATTACCTATAGTGCTATAGCTTTGACCAGGCTGAGGTTGTCTGTTGAAGATAAAACTGAACCAGTGAAAGCAGCCGATCTACAAGCTCAGAAACACGTTGCTATCTGAAAGGTTTTGAGATTGTAGATCGGCTATTTTCAGAATTAAGTATGTCATACATTGCAAAAACCGACCTTCTCAGATAAGCATTTCATGTTATCTTTATCAATTGCATATGTATTCATTAATACAGTCTTGTTGTTTGCAATGCACTTTAAATGAAGTCTCCACCAAGTGAGGCTTGAACCGGCAACCTTGATGTTGTGAAACATTCACTTAAGCGGGAAGCCATTGGACCAACAGACCTGATCCAGTGAAAACGGAGGTCAGACAGATGATACCATTTCACGCAAATAACTGAAAAATCCTGGGTTTAAGTGTTTTTCAAACTGCTCAAAATTGCGGACAATCTAAGGGCGGAGAGAGAGACATGGAAACGGAATAGATTGAAGAGAGAGAGACATGGAAACAATAGATTGAAGAGAGAGAAGGATGGAAGCAGAATGGATTGATTGGACGTGTTAACCTATTGCCATTAACAGGAATCGAACCCTCAACCTTCGGATTGACGGGCTGCAACATTACCTATAGTGCTATAGCTTTGTCCAGGCTGAGGTTGTCTGTTGAAGATAAAAGTGAACCAGTGAAAGCAGTCGATCTACAAGCTCAGAAACACGTTGCTATCTGAAAAGTTTTGAGATTGTAGATCGGCTATTTTCAGAATGAAGTATGTCATACATTGCAAAAACATACCCTCTCAAATAAGTATTTCAGGTTATGTTTAACAATTGTACATGTATTAATTGACACAATCATGTTGTGTGCAATGCAACTCAAATGAAGTCCGCATCAATTGAGGCTTGAACTGGCAACCTTCAAGTTTTGAGGCACACGTTTAAGGGAGAAGCCATTGGACCAACAGACAAGAACCTGTGAAAAAGGAGATCACACAGATGATACAGTTTCACGCAAATAGCTGAAAAATCCTGGGTTTAAGTGTTTTTCAAACTGCTCCAAATTGCGGACAATCTAAGGGCGGAGCTTACTGGTCAACGTGATACATGTGTTCCTCATGAGTCAAGGCACATGTGTAAGCAGGTTTAATGGCTGTCGGCCAAACGAGGCATGACTTTTGCCTGTTTAAAGTTTGCATTTTCAAAAAATCGCTATAGCGCCCCCCCTTTGACCAATTGGAGTAATATTGGTTTCAGTGATATTTGGAATGACCCTCAACATTACCGCAAAGTTTCAAAGAAATGTGAGTCTGCATGTATGTGTTAGGGGCAGATGAATAATTGTCATAAAACTGCAATATTCATTGGCTCATTAAAGCTTAATTTTTTCACTTATGAAAAATATTTTGCACATGTTTGTCGGCATAGGTCCAAAGTTCATGTCTAAAACGTTTCGTGCAGATTACTCATAAATACCAGGAGGAGATAGGTTTTAACTGTTTTTCATATAATTCAAAATGGTGGGAGATCTAAAGGTCAGAGGTCAAAAGTCAGAGTGTGAAAGTTGTTGATCATGAGTAGACGCATATGTATATTGAAGTTTCATGGCTGTAGGTCAAACAGGGCATGAGTTGTACCTGTTCAAAGTTGGCATTTTGCTATAGCGCCACCTTTTGACGAAAGATTGTGAGAATTATTTCTTGATAGTTTTTCATGACCATCTACCATATGGCCAAGTTTCGTAAAAAGCGTATGCACGGTTCAGCCAGAACTGCCAAAAGTGGGAGAAGAAAAAAGAGGGGAACATTAAAACAGGTCCAGAGCTGAGCTCTGGCCCCGTAAATAACACTAGACCATACCCGGTGAAGGGCGCAGACGAAAGTAGTTGCAAACTTGGGGTTATTGCACGTCCTGTAGCGCAGTCCCCCCGCGGCACCCCCCGCGGTCACCCGTCTCCACGGGCAAAAACACCGTGACACATGCACGTGCTGCGCGCACGTGCATGCGTCCACCAAAAGTCCATCCCCCCCACCTTCTGAGAGCCAGTGACACCCCTGTGTGTGTGTGTGTGTAGTCTCGCGTTACCAGACTGTTGCCTCCCACAATTTTCAAATGTTTCCGGCTTACAGTCTGGGACTCGGAAGCTCTGATCATGATTAGAATATAAACCGGATGTGGAGCCTCCTCTCCATTTCCGTCTTTACAGTCGCGCAAATTTATCCTAATAGAGAGAGAGAGAGAGAGAGAGAGAGAGAGAGAGAGAGAGAGAGAGAGAGAGAGAGAGAGAGAGAGAGAGAGAGAGAGGCTTCAACATCCAGGACATGGAAGAATGAAGTGGTGCATTCCATGTAACACAAGTAAGAGACTACACCTCTACTAAAGTTTAAAGAAAGTTTCAATGGGGCGTGGCATGGAGGTGATCAGCCTGTGGCACTGCTGAGGTGTTATGGAAGTCCAGGTTTGCTTTGATAGCAGCCTTAAGCTCATCTGTGGGTCTGGTTTCAACTGGTTACAATACAACATAGATTATCTATGGGGTTCAGGTCAGGCCAGTTGGCTGGTCAGTCAAGCACAGAAATACCATGGTCAGTATCTGCTGGTGTTGATGGCACTATGTTTTATCAAGTCCAGATTCAACACAGTCATCTACCAGGAGATTTTAGAGCACTGTGTGCTTCCGTATGTTGACAAGCTTTATGGAGATGTTGATTTCCTTTTCCAGCAGAACTTGGCACCTGCCCACAGTGTAAAAACTACTAGTAACTGGTGTACTGACCAAGGCATTAACTGTGCTCGACTGACCAGCCAACTGGCCTGACCTGAACCCCATAGATAATCTATGTTGTATTGTCAAGAGGAAGATGAGACACACCAGACCCATGCCACACAGATGAGCTTAAGGCTGCTATCAAAGCAAACCTGGGCTTCCATAATACCTCAGCATTGCCACAGGCTGATCACCTCCATGCCACGCCCCATTGATTAAGTAATTTGTTCAAAAGTATTCCAGACCAAGTATTGAGTGCATGTGGTGAGTGAGGGCAGGTGTATACTGTGGTGATTGTGAACGATGAGTGGGTGATGAGTGAAGGCAGGTGTGGTAGATAAGGAGGTGATTGTGAATGGCGAGTGGCTGTGATTAGAAGAGGGTGGTCTCCACTCCTGGACTTCACAACTTCATTAAGAGTGTACAGTATATGGGATGCTGACATTTGCTTTGACCACTGTGAGTTTACCATGCCTTCAGCTTGAGCGTTCTTTCCTGAACAAGAGTTTGTATTAAAATAACAATAATAGCAGCACCATCCAGAGGACGTTGGCAAATATTAAGTGTTTAGGTAGCAGTGGGGAATGCAGGTCTTCAAATGAAACCTTCACTAGTTGTTTGCTTGCCCGTTGAATAAAGGCTGACATAAGTACAAAGCTGGGCAGTGGCAAAGGAAATGAGAGAGAGAGAGTTGTTGTAAATAGCTTTTGCCTTGTTATGTGCTGCTTGGGGCTTTGTATGTTTGAGTGGAGACACAGATGGCTTATGAAAATGTACAATAACTTAAGATACAAAAGAAAAGTTATTTATTTAGCTATTGCTCTCATCCAGCAACTGTACAAAGCACATATGCTTCAGTTGTTAGATCACTGGCATTATAAGTAAAGAGTACAAGGTCACAAGTGCTCCAACAAAGTTCCTGTTGAAGAAAATATAATGAAAGTGGGAAGTAAAAAGGATAGCAATCTGAGCCAAGAGGAGGTAGGAGTTATTAATATTATTGTCATATTTGTTTTGCCATGCAGTTATTCTGCTTATTCGGTGAATCTCATCCTGAAGGAGCAGAAGTACAATCCGAATCAGAATTGTTTTATTTTTACGTAGTTATTCATTTATTGTTGAAAGGCTGTTCACCCATTAGATTGAGATATCTTTTGTTATAATTGGAGGAAGTTGCTAGTAGTAGGCTAGTAGTAGGCTACATAGTATATTTCCAGCCTCAAAAAAATATCTGTTGCCCTGAAACTTTTGTTAAGTTGCAAGTATTCTGTCTGCCCATATCTATGAAAATTGCCTTTCAAACTTCCATCCATCATTATCCCGGCCATGTTTAATGCACTGCAGTGTGTGAGGGCTGCAGGGCCGGATTAGCACTATGTGGTGCCCCAGGGCGACCTCAAGTTGAGGTGCCCCCCGCGCGCCCGCGTGCAAAGCGCGCATGCACCGAAATCGTGCACTCACGAGAAAAATTGGCGGATTTTGTTAGTTTCTTTTCGGTTTTTGGTTACTTTATTTCGGTTTTAGGGTTAGGGTTATGTTAAAGTTGTACAATGCAGAATCACAAATAACGATTTTTAGCAACCTCTGCTGGTCACTACCGTCACTGCATACAATTTCCCTAGTCCTCGATTACCCAGAATTCCATTCGTTTTCACCGGAAGCCGGAAGCGTTTCAAAAAGCGATCTTTTAATTGTTTTATACTATCTACGGATCGTTTCTCTTAGCCAGTGGAGCATTAGTTACCATGAGCTGTGCTTTCTTTTTCTGTTCTTTTTCGATCTTCCAATCCTACATTATCTTAAAATCAGCGTGAGGTTCCTTTTTGTTAATAGCGCGGTAGTTCCTGGCCAAACAGGAAACCGTTGCGGTAGTTCCTGAGGACGTCGGCCACGACGTCATGACGTTGGCCAGGAACGTCATTTTCCCGGGAAAGTCCCCCCCGTACACGTTCAATAGAAAATATATAAATAAAAGGCTTCCGGGGGTGAAATTCACGGAGTGGGTGTTGTGAAACTTTTGCCACTCGCAAAAGATATACAATTTAACTTTAGTTTTGTTGAAAACGTTACCTAGTATTACTTTAAGGTTATGTTATTTAATTCTTATTTTTTTTTTAAATAAAAAAAATTGGGTGCCCCCATTGGCTGGTGCCCCAGGGCACTCGCCCCCAACGGCCTATGGGTAATCCGGCCCTGGAGGGCTGTGACTCTGGCTGTGTATTGCTGTCCGTCACTGGGCTTTCATCCGGATCTGGCCAGTTTGAGGCCAGCCTAACAGAATTCCACGGAGAAGAGCATTAGCATTTCATGGTGCACTGGGGAATAGCTGCCAAATAGCCTGTTGCACATCCCAGTATCTGCAGTATCTCTCTCTCTCTCTCTCTCCCCTTATTCTACTGAGCATCCTTGCAAAAGGCTACAATGATCCCCTTTCTTTTTGATCCTCTCTCTCTCTCTCTCTCTCTCTCTCTCTCTCTCTCTCTCTCTCTCTCTCTGATGTTCTTCTCCTCATCTCTACGTTATTGTTATTTGGTTGCCCCTCTGCTCCTGATTTACGCTGCCTTAATGTAGTCCTGTGCAGGAAGTCAGCAGATGAATTTGTCATTTGTCACGTTAATAGTCCTTCCTTCTCTGCACAGTGCACAGTGCACAATGCACACACACACACACACACACACACACACACACACACACACACACACACACACACACACACACACACACACACACACACACACACACACACACGCGCACATGCAAGTGCATTTCTCCCAGTCTATTCACAGAACAACCAAGTCTTATTCTCTATCCTTAAACACCCTCCTCCTCCTCTCAGACCTCCTGCCTCATTCTCTCAGCCTTGATGACTCTTTTTCTTCTTCACCCTCCCCCTTCTATTCCTCCTATACATCTCCTTCTCACATCCCCCTTAATGCTACAGCGGATCCAAATCAAATCCCATCGCCAATGCAGCCTTGAATTCTTGTCTTCCCCTTTGATGTTGATCATGTGTTTTCCCATACCTTATTTTGTGTGAGATCAAAGCTTACACGCCACAAAACCATGTATTAGACAGCACTTTTGCCATGTACTTGATTTAGGCCAAATCTGGAATACATTGATGTGTTTTTGAGTTTTAGTTATTGCCACAAAAAAAGAAGGAGAAACTGCACATCTGAGTGCAGGGCTCCGCTAGGCCGGGGCCCTCAAAATTTGGAAGGCAGTTATAGACTATTGTAATGGTATATGAGAAATCTGACTGATTTATCTTTATCACACGACTTCAGAGATAATGTGTACCGATTTGTGTGAGTTTTGTAAAAAGGTTGTAGGCGTTGCAGCAAAAATTAATGTTTTGATGAAAACAAAATGATGGAAATTCTAGTCTGACACAAAATGGTTGGGGCCTATATGGGGAGTTGTGTCATGATTCAAATAATCCAGGGACAAATATATTTTGATTGTGCGACTTACAGTTCAACAGTGATAGGCGAAAATCGGCCTGTTAAAGCGCCATCATTATGCTGATTAAAATATTTGTGGCAGAGGTTCTTCCTTGGCCTACTGGGAGTGTATGTGTGCAAAGATTCACACCGATCGGTCCAATAGTGCCGGAGATTAGCTGCTCACAGACATACAGACACACGGAAGGACGGACAGACGGAGGCGAAAACATAGTCTCCGACCTTGGCGGAGACAAACATTATTAAAAAAAGTTGGTAGCTTGTGTTGTTAATACTTTTTCATGGCAGCCATTTTGACATGAAACACAGGCGTTATTAATGATTCTAATTATCTCCACCAGCCAAAGGCAGGCCTCAAGATTACATTTTTATGAGTGTGTGTGCGTGAGTCTGAAGCTAATCTCGCAAACCGCACCAACTCTTTTGTGCATGCTACCAGTAGGCCAAAGAAGACACTCCCCAAATATGTTTTCCAATCCGTAATCGACAACAATATTATTTCGTATTTTTGTGAATACACAAAAATACCCCCAACTCCCAGCCACACGCTGCCCCATACTAACAAGAAATACATGTTCAAGCAGTGAGTCAAGTAAGAACACACTGTTCATTTGCAAGCTTGTTTTAAAAGCAACAGCTGGCAGAGATACAGTGTGCTCTCTGTGGAGTGCACCTTTCTGCTCCATTTTCCGTTCCATTTAATGTAATGGAGCCTTTCAGTGAGCCAACATGCACAATAACAGCATCCTGACTCTGTTTGAACTTAGTGGAACACAATCTTAATTAGTATCATTGGTAACACCTGTGTTAATGTTCCCATATTAAATCTGTACACTCTCTGATTTAGGAAGAAGATAATAGAACCCGCACACTCACATGCTCCAACAAATGTTATGGAAAACATTCTTCAAACTAGAAGTGTTTACTACACCACATAAATAAGACACCCATACGTCATGTAATTAATTTGTGGGTGGAACAACACAATAGAGTAATCATATAATCAATTATAATAAAATAATAAAATACATACAGTGCGATACATTTTCATTTTGCAAAACACAAGTGAAAAAACAACAACATTATTACTGACTGAATAGATTTACATAATCAGGTATAGCTTAAAGGGATACTTCACTTTCACATAAAATAAACATTAAAAAAATATATTTAAAAAAAATGAAAGAAGTTATGGCAAAATAAAGGCCCCCTCACACATTAGTAGGACACTCTAATGCGTGAGGGGGCCGTGATTTTTCCATTACTTTTTTCATTTATTTTTTATATATTTTTTAAATGTTTATTTTATGTGAAAGTGAAGTATCCCTTTAAATCATGGGCAACAATAGAGAAAAAGTTACAAAAAGTGATTGATTGGGAAATCCTCATTAATGCGTTGCAGTGTCCAATGTAGGCTATAAATCCGCAGATATAAGTATGCATGCCTCATTGGCCACTGGGCCGCACATCAACGCCGCCCCCCATAGCAGTCTAGCTTGCCATAACTCAGGCAAGAAATATGCCTGAGTTGTTATAGTACAATAAGTCCCTGAGATTAAAACTTTTTTTCTCCTGTTTTATAACCATTACTGTTACTAGCTATGTAAGAAAAGTTATTTCAGTATGAAAACCCTTTTTTTTTAATGTAACCTATATCATTACATAATTACATGTCGGATTTATAACAAAGCAATCCTCATAAAAATCGGTTGAGAATTCAGCAAGTTATGATGGTATAAATTGTGGAGAGACCCCCTGCTTCAACAGACATACTACATGGGGCATACGTATTAGGTGGCATATGGCTCCTCCTGCTAAATATGGCAGCCACGATGACACATCGCTCCAATGAACTGCAGTGGCCAATGAGGTATCTACTTGTATACTGTATATCTATGGCGGATACAACATCTATATTTGGCAATGCACGTGTTCACTCTCTGATTTAAAGGATAATTTAACATTGAGGATCGCACTGTGCAGTATTGGGTGGGATACAATAACGTTTAAGTGCTGTTTTGTACATTATGCTCAGCTGTTTCAATTAAAAGCACCCCACTGCTCTACAGATGTTTAGGCTATTTTGGAATGTAGTTTACCGCATGCAATATCATAATATGCAAAATTAGGCAAACACTGGATCCTTATTATGCAGCTGATTGTGCTCATCATTAAATATAGATTACAATGTTCTTCATTCAGACTGTTTTCACATCTTCAAAAGAAAATACAGAACAATTTGTTGTTGTTTTTTGGTCATTTTGTAGCGAAGAGCAAAAGCAGGGGTGTATAGTGGAGTGGGACCACAGAGGAGCAACTCTCCCCCACTTCTAAAAGTAGAATTTCGGTTTTGGTCAATTGAATTGAGTAACCACTTGAACCCCAACATCCATGATATTCTGTGGGGAACTTAAGGCAAAAATAGCAGATGTACAAGCTCACAACATCCAACCCACAGGTTGAGAACCCCTGCTCCACACAGTGCTGCAGTTAATGATAGAGAGAGGCTTCTGTTTGTTCAGAGTGATTCGGTGGCTAATTATGATTACACAGGCGTCTGATGTAGCCTAATGTTTGCTTTAGTCAGAGTGTTTGTCTGAGTGTGTGAAATTTGAACTTTGAATGTGTGAACGTTGCAAATACATCTCAATGGCAGGTAGATGTTTGCATATTTATTGGACATACAAATGTAGTAAAAATATTATTTTATTAAGACTTAATGTGTAATAAGTGTTTTTTATTACATTTTATAAAACATTTTGGAGACACTTGCTATGCATCCCATGTCTATAATGCTTTATAAACATACTTATAATGCATTATAATCTTCACATGACACTGTATAATATATAACTCATTAAAAAAATCATAACGCTTTATAACAATAGTAATAACACAAAGCATTTTATAATGACTTATACGGTCAAATATAATATTTCATAAATGCTGGACACTCATAGACATTTTATGTCTAAGCATTATGATTAGCATCATGATTATTTATGAGTTCTTATAACTATAATTAATATACAGTGTCCTAAGGAATACAATAATGCCATATAAGTATGTTTATAATGCATCATAGACAGGCGATGCATAGAAATTGTTACCAATGTTTTTCTATTAAATGTATCTGTGTTAAAAAAGGTTTTTGATGTCAAATGTCATTGCTGACGTGAAACGATTTGTTTGACATCGCGGGGGTACAGTACACGTCCACATTGCATTCTTTTCACACACTATACATCTCTCACATCAAAACAATGATATACATACTGTAATGTCACATATTGGTGTGGGATGGACCCAGGCGCAGGGCAGCAAGGCAGGTGTTTTAATACAGATAGATAGAGAAGACTGATCAATGATCCGACAAGGACTGATTGGGGAACTAGACTAATATACAAATGAGGGCTGATTACACATGAGATACAGCTGCGGAAGACATGTACAGGTATTTCTATGTTATGTAATGTTCATGTTCTAGTTTTCATGGTTCTATGTACTGTACATGTCTTCCCCAGCTGTATCTCATGTATAATCAGCCCTCATGTGTATATTAGGCCATATCCACACGGAGACGTTTTAAAAAATGTCACAGAGTCGTTTTCAAAAAGTTTACCGTACACACGGAATCGTCTCAAGAAATGTGTGTGTCCACACGAAAACCACTGAAAACGCCACAAACTGAAAACGCTGTAGTATATATGCCTGGCCTGTGGGTGGTGCTGTGGAGGAAAGTTACAAAGTACATTTACTCAAGTACTGTACTTAAGTACAATTGAGGTATTTTTCACTTTACTCGAGTATTTCCAAATTCCAATACTTTTACTTCTACTCCACTACATCTCAGAGGAAAATATTGTACTTTTACTCCACTACAATTATTTGAACGCTTTAGTTAATACTAGTGACTTTGCAGATATAATCATGACATTATAAAACATTTATATTTATTTATTTGCCCTATTTTACATAGACTATTTAAAAATAGCCGATCTACAAGCTCACAACGCGCATCGCGACGCATTGTGAGCTTGTAGATCAGCTATTTTCAAACATTTCAGTACTTTAAGTATATTTTGATGCCAATACTTTTGTACTTTTACTTTGATTGAACTCAAGTAACATTTTGAGCAGAGGCCTTTTACTTGTAACAGAGTATTTTTATATTGTGGTATTGCTACTTTTACTTGCTTTTACTTTTACTTTACTAACATTGACAGCTACTCACAACGTCTCCTGAACGCACAGTCTGTGTAAAGTCTACAACACATACACACACAATGCGTGACAGAGACATACCATACAGAGAGAAGCTGAACGCGGATGCAAAGGCACGCTACCTGGAAAAAATGTCATTACATCTGTGCCCCAGATCATGTAATGACAGTGTGCCCAGTCAGAGTCACAATCATTCATTTCATAGACTGGTTCACCTGAACCGAAAATAAAATATAGTCATCTTGAGTACTGATTATTTATATATTAGTATTTATATTATTAGCGAAGTATTATTATTATTATTAATATTATACTGTTCATTCATTATTCATTAAGCTAGTAAGTGAACGGAACGGAACCTGTGTTGCCAGATTTTGCGAGAAAAATAAGCAACCAGGTCTATGAAAACAAGCCCAGAAGAAGTGGCTTAGTGACATCAGCTACTTGAATGAAAATAGCCGATCTACAAGCTCACGTGAGCTTGTACATAGGCTATTTAAAAAAAACTCTTGCAATAAAATAAAGAATACTTGTTTTGTTTTTTTAAACATTCTAACAACACTATAGCCCTAGAATGTCTGTGATCTTACATACATTTCAAGTATTCCAAATACACAGTCATAGATCTCTCTCGGTCCCCCACTGTGTAGTGCCCATCTGCGCGGCCATAACAGTGCTCTAAACTCCGTCTGTACTCACCCAATAATTAATTCCTAAGACGTCTAGTCATATTTTGTCCTCTAGTTTCATATCCATGTGAAAGTTCTGGCAGAAAACGTGTGTTTGGTCAAATATCTCCACTTTTTCACGAGCTGCACACGGAGGTCTTTCTGTACGACGAATATACGTAACTTCCTTTAGGACGCACAAATGTTTGGGACACACAATTGGCAGGTGATGATTCATTACCCCGCAGCAATCACAAGCACCTGTCAATTGTGTGTCCCAAACATTTGTGCGTCCTAAAGGAAGTTACGTATATTCAGTGCTGCAATCATTCCTGGCCCCTCGCGTCGTACAGAAAGACCTCCGTGTGCAGCTCGTGAAAAAGTGGAGATATTTGACCAAACACACGTTTTCTGCCAGAACTTTCACATGGATATGAAACTAGAGGACAAAATATGACTAGACGTCTTAGGAATTAATTATTGGGTGAGTACAGACGGAGTTTAGAGCACTGTTATGGCCGCGCAGATGGGCACTACACAGTGGGGGACCGAGAGAGATCTATGACTGTGTATTTGGAATACTTGAAATGTATGTAAGATCACAGACATTCTAGGGCTAACAACACTAATGCTCTGGCACAGAACATTATCATGAAAATATTTGAAAACCACTGGTTTAAAAAAAAAAAAGGAAGGAAGCAAGCCTAAATAAGCAAGAACACTTTATAAATAAGCCACACAAAAAACGCAACCCGCAACTACCAATTTTACAAGCAACTTTACAGAAAAAGCCAGAAAAAGTTCTGCCCAAAGTCGCTTATAATAAGCCGACATGGCAACGCTGATTCTCATTCAGACTCGGTCTCATCAATCAACACAACATGTTTATATTTTTATTGTGTGCTGTCATGCTTGTTTGAGCACAGGTAGAGAGCCTAAATGTGTTTGTTTCATTGTATTTAAGATATTCGATATAATTTTTTTTTTTTTAAATGCCAGATTTAGCTAATACGGCCGTAAACGTTCCATTCAAAGTGCTAGCTTAGCCACTAGCGTCCTGGTTGAATTCAATTCAATTCAAAGGATTCAACCTGGTGTTTGTACTTTCTCTATTTACAACCCGTACATCTACATAAACGTTCAGATTTCTAATATAAAGTGCTTAACTCATGGCCATGGATGTTAAAATTCACTTTGAGTGGGTATAAGTACCCGTATCTTCCGTATTGTTCAATAAAAAGCATTTTAATCCGATCGGCAGCCATTTTCTCATAGAGTTATAATGTATTAGAGTGCAATACTCCTCCCAACCGGTAGGGTCGCGTAAATGAAAGTCAATGGAGAAAATTCGAAGTCAATGGCCACCAATCGGATTAAAATGATTTTTATTGAACAATCCGGAAGATAGGTGTACTTATGCGGGCCCATACATAAGTGTAACATCCGTGGCCATGGGGTCAGCACTTTATATTAGAAATATGAACGTTTATGTAGATGAACGGGTTATAAATGGAGAAAGTGCAAACACCAGGTTGAAGTTCATCCATGATCGTCGTAACAGACGACCGTCATGTGATCCATGGTCAACAGCAATGCGTTTGTTTTCATTCTTATAAGACCGCATGGCTCATTTGTATGCACGTGAATATACTGTACATTAAAAAGTAACTAAGCGGAAAGTAACTAAGTACATTTACTCCATGTCCACTTGTGGCTGTAAAAGCCCTATAGAGCGTCGCAGTTCCCGCCCACTTCCTGTTTTTTTTGGTGGAAGAAAAAACTCAATGCATTTTTCCATTGACATTTCCAAAAATATTTATATCTATTAATTTAAGCCTCGAATCAAGCCATCATGACATGACATGAATCATGACCATAAACGTTTGATTCTGTGAATTTTTTTTTGTTGAAAACGGCAAAACAAAGGGTATTTATTAAATATAGTATATCATATAATTAAATATAAAATAAAAAAAAATCACAGAAAAAAACGTTTTATGGTCATGATTCATGTCATCTCGTGATGGCTTGATTCGAGGCTTAAATTAATAGATATAAATATTTTTGGAAATGTCAATGGAAAAATGCATTGAGTTTTTTCTTCCGGCACCAAAAAAAACAGGAAGTGGGCGGGAACTGCGACGCTCTATTGCGTTAAGTAGTACGAACGCAATGCTGACGGGGTCGGGGTGTTTGTTGTTGGGGGGGGGGGGGGGGGCGGGCGGCGGCGCATGCAGGGTCGGGGGGGGGGGGTTCGGGGGGCACGCATGCAGGGGGGGGGTGCTCGGCGCATGCGGGTTAAGCGAGAGGTGGAGCTATAGCGTCATCGTTTCAGGAAAGAAGCGTATTTGGTTGTACACACGGAGACGCAAGGGTGGCGTCTTCGGGGGGTGGGGGAACGGGGGTGGGGGGACAGGGGGGGGGCGGGTTTAAGCGAGAGGTGGAGCTATAGCGTCATCGGTTCAGGAAAGATGCGTATTGCCGTATTTGGTTGTACACACGGAGACGCAAGGGTGGCGTTTTCAGATTAATTCACTCTGGGACCCGTTTTCAAAAATAAGCGTATTGCAGACCTAAAACGCCGGCTCCGTGTGGCCAAAACGTGCAAACGATTAAAAACTTATGCGGTTTCACCTAAAATCGTATCCGTGTGGATGTGGTTAGTCTTGTTCCACAATCAGTCCTTGTCGCGTCATTGATCAGTGTTGCATCAGTTTGTGATTGTGAAGCCTTCTCTGTTTATCTGTATTTAAACACCCATGCCTGCCTTGCTGTCTTGTGTTTGGGTCCTCTCCACAATAGTACTGTATGTGATGCATAATAAGTCATTGCACAAGCAAAGTTCTGTAATGTAATGTTGATTGTCAGAGGTCTTAACTCATACATCGACAACATCAATGGTGGAGATGTCAACCTGCAAGGTCATAAAATATTTAATGTCATTTTAACTGCTTGTTGCTGTTGATGTTTGAGCTAATTGGATGATGATGTTGTTTTTTAAGTGACTAAATATATCAGCATGCATCTTGGCATTTGGTCCCAGACGACAATGTTGACCTTGTCTAAAAGGATGGAAAACAAGGTTTTACAGAGATTATATGCATGGACAAGCATGCAGGGGAAAGGGGCCAACTACCGATGCATTGGCATGAGTCTTAATTGCTCTGGATAAAAGCAAAGTGTGTCTGCAGGGGTGTGTGTGTGTGTGTGTGTGTGTGTGTGTGTGTGTGTGTGTGTGTGTGTGTGTGTGTGTGTGAGTGTGAGTGTGTGTGTGTGTGTGGGGGGGGGGGGTCCCACAAACTTTCAGAATTCACCAAAAAATCACAATCATAATGAATCATTTCAGCCTGTGCCGTTTTGGCATACATTAACCTTGCTCCTTCTGTATTTTTTCTCTAAAGTGTTATCACTTTTACCTCAACTTGCAATTATTTGTCTTTCAGTCCCCCAATATTTCCCCCCAATCAAAGATTGGGGGAAAAAAGGATTTTAGATGACCTTGTCATTCAGCTCATGTGTCTCATTGTTAACCCTTCCAGAATATTCACTATGCTTGCTGTTAAGACATGCAGGTCAATCAAGAATCTAATACTGGATCTTATGGATCTGATTTGAATTGGTATAGGGGAGAGCAATAGATGATCATCAGCTTAATTCACATCACTTAGCTTTCCGTCGGGAACTCTTAAAAGTAAAAAACCCTGAGCAGAGCTGAGCTAGCTTGTGTCAACTTATGTCCTGCTGCTTTTCTATCTTTTTGGTTTATGTTTCTTCTGTGAGAACTCATTTTGAGGTCACAACAATAAAAAAAAAAGTCTGGGATTCCATTTCTCTTCAAAGGATTAATGTGAGACCCCCTTCCCCCAATGCATCTTTCATCATGATACAAGGGATTCTCTCTCATTGAGCCCAGCATGTGTTAGGCCTACAGAGCTCTCGCTGTAATAACACATGCTTAGAACTTGCCACTAAAAGTTGTAACTTCTTCTCCCTCATCTCCATTCCATTTCTGTTTTCAAATGTTCAAAATGTTGTCCCACCTAGCTGATTCTATTGCCCTCATCTCCTACCTTCTCCCCAGCCTCTCTTGTGCTCCGTTCCTCCCCACACTTTCTTCCTCCAATTCCTCATCCCCCTTTCTCATCCTCTTCCGTCATCCATGCCCTCCTTCCCCCTCATTCCTCCATGTCATCTCTGAACCGTTCTTTTCTCGTTCCCACTCGGCCGTCCCTCCGTTGCCGTATCTTGTCTTTAATGGCTTCCTTTCCTCTCCTCCACAGCCTGTGAACTGATGAACCAGGGGATCCTGGCCCTGGTGACATCCACGGGGTGCGCGGCGGCCAGCGCCCTGCAGTCGCTGACGGACGCCATGCACATCCCCCACCTGTTCATCCAGAGGAACGGGGACGGGACTCCTCGTGCCGCCTGCCAGCTCAACCCCAGCCCGGAGGGGGAGAGCTACACGCTGGCGGCCCGGCCACCAGTACGCATCAACGATGTCCTGCTAACCCTGGTGTCCGAGCTCCGCTGGCTAAAGTTCATCGTCTTCTACGAGAGCGACTATGGTGAGTTCAATCGTAGAACGTGGATGGGAAGATGTGCGTGGGTGTGTGTATTGGGGATTATAGATTACTAGAGGTTCAGGCCGCCACACGGCCCTCACACCTACCTCGCACTGCCTATCCGACCAATATGCCCATATATGGAGATTGCTGTATCTGTCAGTCTTTGTCCCTTTTATGCCCATATTATGGAGATCACTGATGTCATCAGTACATGCCCATATGGGCATGCCCCCTTTTATTCCATGTTTATATACCATGTTTATGGTTATGTGGTCATAGTGACTTGTTCGTGGTTTGTTTATGTTGTCATAGTGATGCAGCCATGGTTTGTTTATGTTGTCATAGTGATGTGGCCGTGGTTTGTTTATGGCTGAGTCAGAATGACATCCGAGGTCCGCCCGCCAGCCGGCCGGCCTGCCCGCCCGCCCTCCCATTAGCCAATTTTAATATTGGATAGGAAGATACAGCAGGCAGTGGTTATTTTAGTAACAACGATCTTTATGCCAAATCTTTATGCCTATAGTTATCATTGGGCCTCAGAATAAGAGTGACTATAAATTTTAACACATGCTGCTTAACAATCAACAGCATGCACTTCGATTGCTGATATAGAGACTTGATGACTGTGTGTTTTACACACATGGATACGTGTGTGAAGGCTTATGTAAAACCTCAGCTTGATTTACTGGTCAGTCATCAGTGCATATTGCACACAAAAGCACACGTCTGCATTGTCCTCACTCCGTTAAAAACAGTCTTGCCTCAGAGCTCTTGCTTAATTACAGTCCCTGTCACTAAATCATTTTTCTTTTGCAAAATCCTTTCAAGCATGTAGATGAAATGTTCATAGTCAACATTTAGAAGTGGAAAACTACCCAATGTGCTAATGTGCAGTAATTAATTTGTACAACCTTTTTTTTCTACCACGTAATCCTTATTGTCTCCGCCAGGCCGAAAGGCATATGTTTTGCACTGTGTGATTTGTGCAAAACACATTTTTGGACAGTACTCCTACAGATTTTGTCCAAAACTCACGCAAATCGGTACTCAGTATCTCTATAGTCATTGAACAAAACTCTTTCAGATTTTTCATATTCCATCCTGATTGACTAAGATTGGCTTCCAAAGTTTGCAGGCGTGCTCCGTTTTGAACAAAATGACTCAAATCATGAAAGCAAATTTCTGTGAAATATTGCATGCATATTCTCACTGGGCCGAGGCAGAGAAAAAAATCCATGAATATTTTCAAATCAGCCTCATGGTGGCGCTATAACAGGCTGATTCGTGTTTTTACCTATAACTGCACCGATCTGTGTAAAACGTTGTATGTGCACACCTTAGAGGCCAAAGAAAAACCTTTGCCCTGTATTTTTCACATCTGCCTTTTATAGCGCCATCAGGAGGCCGACTTATGTAAAACACATGTTTTGATATTAGTGACTGCTACTGGTCAAACCTTCCACATGTCGCGATTTTAGAATCAGTAGAAAATAGCCAATTCAATTCGATTCTTTTTTTTTGTGTTTTTCGGTTTTTTTTTCATATTAACACAGTTTGAATGTTGAAGAAGGTTTGTATTGCAAAAGATAGTCGTTTTAGAATCATTAAGTGGTTTAGTAGTGAGGCATGAGTAGTTTTGGTAGGTCGTTGAATCCATTGTTCTCCGGTTACACTCTCCTAATCCCCGCCCATCAGTATTCACGCCTATGTTCTCTGTTCTACAGTGGTGTAAAGTAACTAAGTACATTTACTCAAGTACTAGTTGTATAAAAATATAACATTGTAGCAAACACAGCAGCTAGGTGAGGGCGGCCCCAGCTAAACAACAGGCCACTCGACGTTCGTTCGTATGGAAGTATTTCACTGAAGATTAGACAAAAACAACGTTGGAGTAGCGAAGCTAGCAGCTTAGCATTGTTAGCTCACCGTCAAGCGTCATGGCTGAACTTACACCTCGTGTTTGCATTTCTCCATTTACAACTCGTACATCTACATAAACGTTCAGATTTCAAATATAAAGTGCTTATCTCATGGCCACGGATGTTATAATTATGTACAGGCCCTCATAAGTACCCGTATCTTCCGTATTGTTCAATAAAAAGCATTTTGATCCGATTGGTGGCCATTGTCTCCATTGTGAGGTGTATTGCACTCTGATACATTATAAGTCGATGAGAAAATGGCCGCCGATCTGATTAAAATGCTTTTTATTGAAGAATTGTAACATCCGTGGCCATGGGTTAAGCACTTTATATTTGAAATCTGTACGTTTATGTAGATGTACAGGCTGTAAATGAACAAAGTGCAAACACCAGGTTGCAGTTCAACAAAGACGTCACGACGAGCTAACGAGGATGCAGGGCATTAGACAGTGTTGCCAGGTCTGATTATTACAAGTAAGACGCGCAAACGCTGGAAGCGAACGCAGCTCTGAAATATTTTGTATTTACGGACTTGTAATCTGTGTTATTTCACAGTGATGGGGAGAGAACATTGACTGTGTGTGTGTGTGTGTGGGGGGGGGGGGGGCAGGCTGTTGTGCATTGTAATCAGAGCATTGTCTCAATTCCTGCACTCTGGCACACTCGGGTGGCTGCTGACAGGCAGTGCACGCATGTGAGTCACATGGCACGCATGTGAGTCACATGGGTGCGTGAGCCAATGAGAGCATGAACACAGACACACACACACACACACACACACACACACACACACACACACAACCCAAGCAGAGTTACATAGTAAGCTCCACTTGGTCGGAGGCGCGGCTTCGCCGCGCCTCCTTCCGCGTTCGCAATAAGTGACTTTGGGCTTGTTTTCCTGTAAAGTCGCTTATAAATATTTAGTTGCTGTTTGCTTTTGTTTTGGCTTGTTTCTTAAGTGTAGCTGCTTATTTGGGCTTGCTTTCAAGATTCTTTTTGAAAATAGCTGATTTAATAGGGCTCAAGTGGTGAAACTGGTCGTTTCTTTTGGGCTTGTTTTCATAGACCTCGTAGCTTGTTTCTCTCACAGAACAACGCCAGCACTGGATTTTATAAATACATTTACTTACATTGGCTATTTGAAAATTGCCGATCTACAACCATGCATTGTGAGCTTGTAGATCTGCAATTTTCAAATAAATATTTTATTAAATCTATTATGATGATGATTATTTAATGTGCCTATTTTTTACAACACAGATCCTGTATGGGGGTCCCTGGCACTAAATAGAGTGGACTGAAAGGGGTCAATGGGGGAGTGATTAGAGGAGTGGCTAGGCTGAGAGGTGCTAGAAGTGACAATTCTTTAGAAGGGATTATCTCAGTTTGCACTATTATAGATAACAAGATTCAAATGAGCACATCTTCTTCAAATATTATTTCAATGAATGATACATCATATGAAAGCGTATATTCTGTACTTTAATAATCTGTAAAAATAAAAAATGCCAACTTGCGGCATAAAGCATTGTACCCAGTAATTTACTCCTTCAGATTTTATCCAAATGTGATACAAATCGGTACACATGATCTCTATAGTCATGTGATCAAGACGGATCTGTTACATTTTTCATTTTCCATCCTGATTGGCTAAGATTGACATATAAAGTTTGCAGGATTGGCCCGTTTTGAACAAAATGCCGCAAATCATGAACACAGTCCAATTGCGGTGAAACTTTGCACGCACATTTGCACTACGTTGAGGAACAAATGCCACGGTTGCCACCCTTTTAACATTGCCTTATTATACCGCTACCAGGAGGCTGTTTTTGGCATTACATTTTTTTCCCAAACATCATCGGTACACATATATCATTCACATTCATATTCCATCCTGATTGGCGAATTCCGAACATTACTGGCCCACAATAACCTACCTGACCTGGTGGAGACCTTTTTCTAGTGTAAGGTATTTTCTCTATTTTTTTTACTTTCCGCCTATAATGACATATCCAAAATAGGGATGCTAGGTTAAAGGTGCTGAAAATATTTTCTCTGGAGCAGGCAAGCCGTAATTCACATGGTACAAACCTTTAATATTAGAGATTCATGATGAAATTATCCCATTAAGATGTAAAATATTGCAAAAGGTTCTAAAAAGCATCTTCAATGGCAGCATGCAGACACATGAAAGCAACGGAGATCAGATTGTTGCAAAAGCAAACCATCATACGTGTGTCTTATTAAGACCCGGCTTTGATAGGCTTTGAAGAGTCATACGCACTCAGTAGGAGTCGTTTTGAAAGAAAAAACACTTGTCCAAGCACGCACCCACACACTCACACTCACACACACACACACACACACACACACACACACACACACACACACACACACACACACACACACACACACACACACACACACACACACACACATTATTTACACACACACCCAGACACACACACGCACAGCCTGAGTTAAAAATACATCAAAGTTGAGGGATAAAATAAGATCTACATTCACCAAGCACTATCTTTCTCATCAAGTCCCATTCCCACTTGCACTGAAAGTAGTAAATCCACTGCGAGTATCACATATCAGTGTAATGTAGGAACAGGAGCCAGGCAGTCTCTATGTGGATCCTGAGATACATAATTTACTATTTGTTGTTTTTTACATGCATAGATAATCAACAGTTAGCCTAAGTAAGTTTCATATTCTTGACTTAGATAGACACGTCTTTATTTAATAGGTTGATTTATGGATGCCAGGAAGATAGAGAGTGGGTACTGAGTAGCAATAAAGAGACCACTTTATGCATTCACAGATATGCCCCATTCCTATCTCACCCAGAGGTCCCCACAGGTCAGACCTTTCTCCACCCACGCTTGGCACAAAGCAAATGGCTCTGCTATAGAACACAAGGGCAGAGAGATGGAGGGAGTTGCCTACTGCATTGACATTCCTCAGAGGACACTTTGCCACCGCTGGCTAATCTCTTTACCACTTAGACGAGAGCGATCTACTGTAGAGAGGGAGTGCAATTCTGTGCTGTCTATCTCGTAGAGAGATGTACACAGTGCAGAATAAACTGTGGTAGATGTAGTGTACAGTGAAGCAGGCAGGCTGGGGAATATTGTGCCTCCAACCCCACCGCCATCCCACACACCCATGCCTAATGTGTGATGGGTGCACAACTGCACATAGACACAAACACACGCATGCACATTGGCGGCCGCGCGCACCCGCTTCAGGTTTAATGTAGCTATCCGTGATGCAGACGGTGATGTGACTTTAAGAGTGCCCCAAGTGGATATATGTGACAAGCTGTTTCACTTATCCCGAGATCCCTCCTTGGATTGGCCTCTTCCAGCGGCTCTCCCTGTGTAGAAAGAGCCGACTCAGCAGTGCTGTGCTGGATCGATTAAAATACCAGTGCAACACAGCAGAACACTTTTGCCACCCTGTGAAAAATGCAGGATTTTTTATTTTTCTCCATATAGAAATTCCACTATCTTTCACATCTCGGTTCCAGCTAGTTTTGGCGTACAATAGAGTTGTTCTGTGGAACCAATTGTAAACTGTATTCAGATTACATAGTAAACAGTACAGTATAGATGCATTGGTATAGTTCTGCATAGCAGACTATTAGTCTTACGTTGTAAGTCCTTCGAGAGTGGGACTATGTCCAACGTGTCTTGACTTAGTCTAACCAGGCACGGCAGGTTAGAAATAATGCCTCGGGTACCAGTTCTAAGGAGGCAGCCTATTTTTAAGGCTGCTAAATTAGGCACTATATAGCCAGCGCTGCTGACATTTGTTCTTGTGTTACAGTGTTTAACTCAGTACTCATTTAATTAAACTGGTGTAGCAGCTAATTAGGGTCCTCATTACAGAACAGTCAAAATACACAGTGCATGCCTCAAAGCAGCATTGCTGTGACGCTTGCTACCAAGCACTGCATGCAAAGATAAGCAGATTTGCAGTGCATTAAGAGGCATCTCTCACGAGAGTGTGGGAAAGGCTAAATGGCCCTCCACGCCAGCTAATATTTTATACTGTATATAATTACACTTGTAATCTACATATGCTAAGAGTGCATGGGCCTGTGTCATTCTAATTGCAGGGTTCTGTATGTGGGATTAGCAATAGTGAAAATGGTGGACATCAAATCACCTAACTCTAGTAACTTATGGGTTAGACTCAGATATTGTCAAAGCCATACATTGCAAGCACGCACGCATGCACGCACGCACGCACGCACGCACGCACGCACGCACGCACGCACGCACGCACGCACACATTCCCACCAACGCCAACGTGGCCAATCACCACATGAAGTGTAATCTTCCAGTGCGAACACATTGTTTACCTGAGTTTGTTAAGAATGATGAGCTGAACTAGTCATGAAATTAATTTGGGTGTAAAAGCCTTTTTTCAGGCTCCAAAACAAAAAGTAGAGACTAGAGCAAAAGCGTTGTGCAGTTTGCCTCCAAGCTGAGTCAAAGTGTTTTTTTGTGAGACAACAAACACAATGAAGATAAAGCAAGCTGATTAGTTGCACATTCCCACTGAGAATACAGCAACAAGATTCAAGATTTTACATCCCATATACAGGTATACAAAAGTAAAATTCATAGGTTTTGGTTACTCAACAATTATAGCAATAAGAGAAAATAGAAAATAAAATAAACAATAATAATAACAATAGATAGAAATAGCTTATAATAATAGAAGATTGTGAGTTACCTTTGTCAGGTGCGTTTACTACCTCTAAATATTGTTGGATTCCTGTGTGTGTGGAATGTAAAATATAATAATGTGTGGTGTGTGTAAGGTGCTGTGTATGTAAGTCTTACCTTATCCACATGAACCCTTGTATCCCTATGCTGGGCATGTCATAATAGTGAAAATAGCAGATCTATTTTCGGCAAATAGATTGTGTGTAGTGGGCAGCAACAGGCCATTAGTGTCTATTGTTCATTAATCTCTCAAGACATGTTCTTCTAACAGTAGAATCTGTCAGCACCACTGCCTTAAACATGTAATGTTGTTGTTAGTAGGAATAAACACAGAAGCACTCGGGTGGAAGTGGACTAAGAAAGGGAGGGAGCTAAACTGAGTTCCTGTTTTACACAAAAAAAGGAGGTGGTGCCCCAGAGGCAAAAACAAAGAAAAAACATTTTCTTTACCCCTTTTATTTTTTCAGAATGGGGTCCCAAATGTATTGTTCATAAGCCTAGTTGCCTATTGGAAAAAGCTATCCCGGAGCCTGCTGGTCCAGGTCTTGAGGCAGGTCTTGCCAGACAGTAGCAGCTGAAACAGTCCGTGGTTGGGGTAGCTGGGGTCTTTAATATTCCTATGAGCTTTGCTTCGCAATCCACTTCTAACACACCCAGAACCTCACTAATATTCTCTTGACTATTTCGTGGGCCTTTTCGTACTCTCTAAGATGAAAAACTCCTACATTAGAGCATCTAAAGGTCATTCAATCGATCATCCCGTCCTGAGCAGGTTGTTGCTGCTATAAAGGTCTAGCTTACAAGATATCACTCCGGATATTAAGACATTTTCTTTCATAACATTACTATCACAGGACTGAGATGAAATGCATTATAGTGGTGTGTCAAAAAAAGATGGCTCTGTCAACATTGTGTCCGTGTCTCCGTGCAGGAATATCTGTTTTGCCGCTGCCATATAGCTCTCACCGGCTGATGCTCCAATAATTAAAATGCTGACAACCCCTGGCATATGTGGTGTCAGAACTGTATTACTGAACCATCAGTCGGCATCAGTTAACATGTTGCATGACAGACCAGACAGTGAGTGATGGGCACTAAGACTGGAGCTACAGACGGGTGGCAATTTAAAGGAAAAACCTGAATAATTGAATGGAGGAACATAATGAATGCAGATGCTTCTATACTGTACAGGTGTACTGCATAATACAATTCACACTCTGTGGCATGTATAAAAATGCTGAGCAGTTCCGTTGACCTCGATTTTGGATCAAGATGGTAAGTGAAAAAGATCTTTGACTATGAAAGAGGGTTCTTTTTGAGGGCACAGGTGGCAGGAGCTTCACATTTTAGAGTTTCAATGGTGCAGAAACCCTCGGCAATGTTCTACAGAGAAGTGGAAAAAGTTATGGTCAGATGAGTCATCCGTCACCATATTCTGGACAAGTAGGCGAGTGCATGTGTGGCGTATACCAAGAGAACAGTATATGCTGGTTTCACAGCCTCACGGTAAAAGATAGCAACTGCCTGTTCAGCATTGTCAAGATCTGTTCTAAGATAACTGAGCAAAACAAGGAGACCGTAGTTCTTTTTGTAAAGCTGCAAGCATTTTTTGGCTTCTCCTGGACATGTTTTGGCAGGTGACTTTTCTCTGCTGCTATCAGGGCATCATTACGTTTTACTCGCTTGCATAACCAACCGTTATTCTAAATCCCCTTGGCAATGCGACTTTTAAACGGTTTGTAGGTTGTTTTTTTCTTAAATGTTTTTAATCTATTTGTTTTTATCCTTGTTACCTTATTTTACCGTGAGTATATTTGAGATCATTATTCCTCAGAGTACGTGTTTGTTTATGTTGTTGTATAGTCGTGTGCCTCTCTGTTACAAGCTGCTTGAAGCTAATTGCCCCTAGTGGGATTAATAAAGTAGTTTGAATTAGTATGAAAGCTTAGCCGCTTCAATGACGGGCTCTAGTGGCCACCTTTATCCTATGGTGAAACACTGCTATCCTGATTGTAGTGCTCTCTTCCAAGATGAAAATGCCCCCATCCATAGGGCATGAGGGGTTGGTCATTGAATGGTTTGATGAAAATTATATGTTATGCTTTCGCAGTCACAAGATCTAAACCCAATTGAACACCTATGGGATATTTAGGACCGACGGGTGAGACAGCGCTCCCTATTACCATCATCAAAACACTAGAATGGTGTTCCATTCCTCCACGAGTTACAGACACACATCTTTGCCAAGTTGCATTGAAGCTGTTCTTGTTGGGGTTTCCTTTCAATTCTCACCCTGCCAGCACTGCCACGGAATTGCCAAGCTTGTGAGCTGCACTGTCTGTCTGTGACTGAAGCCTGGGAGAGGCAACAGATTTGACCAGCTGCCACTCTGAGACTTTTGAGCTGTGACAGCTGTTGAAAGTCCTTTTTGCTATAACTCTCAAAATATGTTCAGGTGAGGGTTTGAATGAGGGAAGCTGATCTTTATATCACCATAATTACAAACATAACACTGCCTGCAGCAGTTTTTCTTTTCTTTTGAGGTGTGAAAAGGTGAATTGCTCTATGTTGACACGTTTGCCCCATTTTAACACTGTGGTTAAATGTGCAAACCAAAAGAGGAGTACATACTGTACAGTACAGTATATCACTCTGATCATGGCGGAGCACTTTGGATATCAAAAATATCCAGAGTGCTTCCAAGTGCACAAAACTCTTGGTTCGATCGTCACTTCATCTGTGTTATTAGTACAAGTCTAACCGAAATAACAGATAAAATAACCGTAAACACAAATGCCAGAAACCGAATCTTGTGAATGCTCTACCTGCGGATCTCAATAGATTTCCTCTGCTAGAGCACTGAACAGTCACAGGATCATCAGCATAAGGGGTAGGAGTGTGTGTGTAGTCTGTGCACAGATGCAATCAACCTGTGTCCGTTGGCACGTTGTAGATTTTTTTAGTCCTTCCTCGATTTTGATTGGACTGTCAAAAAAGGTGACATTGGGTAGCTGCACTCTTTTCAAACTTGAGTGCCGAAAGCACTAAAACGTGCAGCGTTGGGAAGAAGAGCGCTCACAGCATCTCTTTACCATAGAAATGCATGGCAGTTAAAAAAATATATAAATCTGTGGACACAGCCCCTAACACATCTAGCACATGTAATCAATGTCATGGAAAAAACTCCAGGTGTTTGGGTGTGTTTGACTCCTCCGCCCCAAGGTTTTTGTTTCTCGGGCGGGAGAGAGCAACATTAAGTGCTGCAGTTGGTTGAGCGCTGTGCTATTTTGCTTTTGTATCACAACTCAAACAGCTGCGGTTCTCCTGGCCTTGGGGAGGCGTAGCGTGTCTGGGTGTAATGAAGTGTGTCAGGGAAGCTGATTCACTCAAATCTCCACCAATGCATCAGTCGCATCAAAAACACATCGCAAAGACAACTCCTGGAGCTCCTCATCTTGTTCAGTTAGTCATTTAGGATTCAAAAACCTTTGATGTTGGACCATAAGTGTTTCAAGAGATCATGTTCCATTCCTTTGATTTGCAATTAATAGTGATTGCTTTACCCTGTGGGAAGCAGAACATGGTTTCGGTTGAATGTTTGACATGCGAGCAGTTAACTGCGAGGTAACCGCTGACTCCTGCTAGAGTTTGTAGTTACATTTAGGCGTGCATTAAACATATGATTAATGGCAATGAGGTGGAGAAAAAAAACATGAGGAGACAGCTGTGAGGTGAGAGGCATAGGAACCAAAAGCTCTTTTTACATATAATGTCTTTAAATGTCTTGATGAATTGAATACATAGGACCACAATGGAAACAAACCCTCAGGGCTTTTTTGTGTTATCCTTTTAGCATCCTTGTGTAATGATACCACTGTACTGTTCATAAAGTATTCAATAAAAAGCCCAGGGGTTTAGGGTTTAGGTTCAATCCTTAACAATGTACTTATTGTGACATAAATGATATTGAGAATGAGTTCCATTTTATTTTCTACTGCCCCTTATATCATGAACTACGTCAAAAAGGATTTAATATATGTAAAAACCTAGATTTGATAAGTGACGCAGAGACACTTGCATGGATTTTTTTACGTAAGATATTCACACTTGCAGAATATTTAGAAAAAGCATGAGACACACGGACAAAGAAAACCTATACATACATATACTGTATGTGACGTATATTTAAGGTTTCGAGGCCTATCAGGCTCTCGAAGCCTTATTGCATCTCTTGCCTTTCACTATTCTTCCGCCGTTTTTGGCAGTTCTGGCCTAACCGCGTAGTCACTTTTTACGAAACTCGGCAATATGGTAGAGGGCTATGCCAAACGGCGAAGAAACGAAACTCACAACTATCGGCCAAAGGGTGGCGCTATTTTACTCAATTGACTTTGAACAGGTACAACTCATGCCCTGTTTGACCCACATCCATGACACTTCGATACACACATGCGTCTCCTCATGCCTAACAACTTTCACACTCTGACTTTTGACCTCTGACCTTTAGATCTCCCACCATTTCCAATTATATGAAAAACAGTAAAAATCTATAGCTTTCTGGGATCTTTGAGCAATCTGCACGAAACATTTTACACATGAACTTTGGACCTATGCCGACAAACGTGAGCAAGCGGATTTTCCATAAGTGAAAATGAGAGAGGGAGGGAGAGAGAGAGAGGGAGAGAGGGAGTCAGAGAGAGGGGGAGAGGGAGAGAGGGAGTCAGAGAGAGAGAGGGGAGAGGGAGAGAGGGAGAGAGAGGGAGGGAGTCAGAGAGAGAGGGAGAGAGGGGGAGAGGGAGAGAGGGAGAGAGGGAGTCAGAGAGAGAGAGGGAGAGAGGGAGGGAGAGAGAGGGAGAGAGGGAGTCAGAGAGAGGGGGAGAGGGAGAGAGGGAGTCAGAGAGAGAGAGGGGAGAGGGAGAGAGGGAGAGAGAGAGAGGGGGAGAGGGAGAGAGGGGGGAGAGGGAGTCAGAGAGAGAGAGGGAGAGAGGGAGAGAGGGGGAGAGGGGGAGAGGGAGAGAGGGAGAGAGGGAGAGAGGGGGAGAGGGGGAGAGGGAGAGAGGGAGAGAGGGAGAGAGGGAGAGAGGGGGAGAGAGAGAGAGAGAGAGGGAGAGAGGGGGAGAGGGAGAGAGGGGGAGAGGGAGAGAGGGAGAGAGGGAGAGAGGGAGAGAGAGAGGGAGGGAGAGAGGGAGAGAGGGAGTCAGAGAGAGAGAGAGAGGGAGAGAGGGGGAGAGGGAGAGAGGGAGTCATTTTTTCAACTACTGATTTCTCTTTGTGTGAGACTAAGAGGGCTGAATCATCTGCAAAGAGAAACAGATTGCAATCGCAGGCAGACTTCATGTCATTAATGTATAATAAGAAGAAGAGAGGGCCTAGAATACTGCCTTGAGGGACTCCGCATGTTAATGGTTGAGGTGAGGACATTGTGCCATTTACTCTCACCACTTGTTCTCTGCCATCCAGGTAAGATCTTACCCATTTGGTAGCTGTGGTGTTGAAGCCTAAGGCCCTAAGCTTACCCAGTAGGATGCTGTGATTTACAGTGTCAAATGCCTTCTGTAAATCAAGCATTACCATGCCACAGTACTTACCTAAGTCCACTTCTTTCTTTATGTGATCTGTAAGATATAGTAAACAGGTGTCTGTTGAGTGTGATTTCCTGAAACCGGATTGAAATTCGTACAATAACTTATGTGATGTTGTATAATGTTCTATCTGTTCATATATAAGTCTCTCTATTACCTTTGATAATGTGCATAGAATGGAAACAGGGCGGTAGTTACCTGGTTGTAATTTGCTTCCCTTTTTGTACAGTGGGGTTATTGTCGCCGATTTGAATTCCTGTGGGAAGTGACCTTGGTTGATGGACAAATTTATTATGTGGGTTATACAGGAAGTGATGACTTCTGCTGCGTCTCGTAGGTATCTGGCTGGGATGTTATCGTGACCTGTTGCTTTTGTAGGATTTAGAGTTTTTAGCTTTTCTAACACTTCTTCTTTGGTTACTTCCCTAAGGGAGAAGGCCTCGGGTTTAACTCCCTTATTTTTATAAAAACGCTCTATATGAGCCTCACTGTAGCACCCTGACTGTGCCGGTAGTGCGCTGACTAGTGAATCTGCTATGGTTGTAAAATAGGTGTTGAGACTGTTGGCTACCTCCAGTTTATCAGATATAATTTTTCCTCCTATTTCCAGGTTTAGATTGTGTGTTTTGGTTTTTAACCTCTTATTGCATCCTAACTGGCCCAGTGATTTCCATAATTTTTGAGGATTGTTTTTGTTTTCTGTAATTTTTTGGGTGAAAAACTCCTTCTTTCTCGTCCTAATTGTTCGTTGGACCTCGTTTCTTAATTTTTTATATTTAGTAAACAGGTGCTCATCCTTGGATTTCCTGTACTTTCTAAAAATGTCATCTCTTAGTCTAATAGCTTTTAAAATATCTGCATTAAACCATGGCTCGGTTCTAGCTTTTATCCTCATAGTTTTTTCTGGAGCATGTTTGTCAACAATCGGTAAAAAAGATGATTTAAAAAGGTCCAATGACTTATCCACTTCTGTACACTTAAGAACTGGAGACCAATCCAAGTTCCCCAGAGAGGAAGATAGAGCCTCACTGCTATATGATTTTTGGGATCTGATATTGATTGTGTTATGATAGTTTAGTACTGTTTTCTGAAGCTTACGTGTACAGTATATGATGGAGTGATCGCTTATGCCAAAATGTATGACTCCACTTTTGGAAATTTTTGATTTGTCAGTTGTTAAAATTAAATCAATAATGGTAGAGGAACTAATCCTAGTGCACTGGTCAATGTGTTGGTGAAAATTAAAAAGGTGGCAAAAATTTCTTAGGGCTTTGTAAGTTGCGCAATGCTTATTTAAAATGTTGGTATTCATGTCCCCAAGAAGGCAAACTTCTGAGTTGATAAAATCTACTGCATTTGTGCAGGTGTCTTCTAATAGGTCATAAAAGTTGTTTTGCTCGGGAGGTCTGTAGCAGGCTCCGATTAAAATTGGTTTTGAGTGGGGTAGTAAAATATCTAACCACACAGCCTCGATCTTCTCGTGATCAAGGTCTGGTCTAATGTTAAAAGCTATGTCTGCCCTAAGGTAGACACAAACTCCACCTCCTCTGCGATTTCTATCTTTCCTAATTACTGCATAATTTTCAATTTCAATTTCTGTATCACTGATGGAGGAGTCTAGCATTGTTTCAGTAAAACATAGAATCCCAACCTTTTGTTGTTTAAATAATGATCTTATTTCCGGGATTTGGGGGAAAAGGCTTCTTATGTTGAGGTGGATAATATGCAGACCTTTAGTGGAAAATAACCTGTCCATGTCCTGGATGTCAGATTCAGTGGAATGTGTTTGATTATCAGTAGACCTGCAGGGGGAGCTAGCGGTATCTAGAATGGGGTGCAGTGAAACCGTCGAGGTATGTGAAGAATGTGGAAGTGAAACTGATGTGACGGTGGGGTCAAACAGTCAGTTGTGGACGCTGTGTTGGAAATTACTTGCTAAAGCATTTGCGCCCTGCAAGTTTGGATGCAGTCCATCTTTTTTAAAGAACGGCTCGCGATTCCAAAAGAGATTGAAATTGTCAATGTACTCCAGTTTTTGGGTTTTGCATTCTGACTGGAGCCAAGTGTGGAAAGATAGGATTCTACTGAAGAGTCCTCCTGAACCGCGCGGCAGTGTAGGGATGGGGCCAGAGATGTAAACAGACAAACCTGTCTGTTTAAGGAGTGTAAAAAGTTCTTCAAACCCCTTTTTTGTGATCTCAGATTCATGGCGTGCTATGTTTTTGAAACCTATGTGAACAATCACTCTTTTGACGGTGGATGGGAGTGAAGGAAGCATATTTTTGACTGAATCCATAATGGTTTGGATTGTAGCACCGGGGAGACAGACCGTGTTTGCGTTAAAAAATCGCACATCTCTAATTATGGAGTCGCCTATTATGAGTGTGGTTGGAGAAAAAAGTGGCCGAACGGGAGGGGGGGACTGAGTGCTTCCAGTTGGCGTCGAAACCTGTGCATCCGTCTGGACGCTAGACGAAGTTACCTCCGCAGCAGTCTGGACGCCAAGCGACGTCACCTCTGCATCTTTCTGGACGCGAGATGACGCTCTGGACGACAGTACCTTTGTTTTGGTCTGGGTGTCAGACTGATTTGGTGTGGGGGGGGAGGGGTTTGGAGTCGACTGATGGCTCGTGGGACCCCCAGACCTTCTGTTTACAGCTGACAGCAACAATTTGTGTCGGGTAGAGGTGGATGGCTCCTTTTGACAATTTCCCGACCCAGTGGTGGACTGTGCATTTGCTTGGTCCTGCATAGGGCCAGGTCGAGAAGATGGAGTATGTTGCTGAGAACAACGATCAGTGGCCAAGGTGGATATCTTGGACATTTCTCTGGACTGTGTCGAAGATGACATCGAGCCGTCAGACTCAGAAGACTCGGATGGAATATTGTGCATAGGGTGTGGGGGGGTGAGCGGCTCTGCCAGTAAAGAGTATCTATTACTAGTGTTGGTCTGTGTCGCATGGGGTTGATGGGGACAGTGGCGAGATGTTTTTCTATGTTTCCTCCGACTGGTCTTTTTCCAGTGGGCAGGGGTGGAACATGACGGCCGCCTGATCTTAGGCCTAGCCCCCATTGGGACAGTCGCGTCCAGTTCCTTTGCTGCTGATGTGAGCTTGGCACCCTGTTGGGTCCCGCTGTCGGGTCGCTCCGTCATTGGGACAGTCGCGTCCAGATCCTTCATTGCTAATGTGAGCCTGGACTTGGGCTTAGCACCCTGCTGGGTCATGGAGTTGACCGGCTCCGTCATCGGGACAGTCGCGTCTAGCTCCTCCACTGCTGGTGTCGGAGCGGCGAGGAACAGTTCTGGATCGGTTGCGTCGGCACCGGGCGATGTGGCATCGGGGCAGAAGGAGGCGAGGGAGTCGAGGAAAATCTCGTCTATTTGGATTTTGTGCAGCGTCGATATCCTTTTCTGCAGTTCTGCTACTTTCTTGGACAGGTGGAGGCAGCTGTCACAGCCAGGTGTTAAGGTGAGTGGTGGCATGATGGCGGTTGCTGGGGAGTAAAAACAGCTTTGGCCAGTAAAGAGGTAACAGTAATGGATTAATGATGCAGGCTAGCTGATGTGTTGGTAGACGGGCAGTGTCACAGTGTAAAACAAACGTACCCGCGAGGGCTACACACGGTAGCCCACAGCGAGGAGTAGACTCAGATTCAGATTCACACAGAAGGTCCAATGCGGGCCGGCACTTACCGGCAAAGGCCCATATGACTGGGCCTATTGCGTTGAGTCAGCCTCTGGCAAGATTTTGGTGGTCTTCTTTCTCGGTGGATGTTGATGTTGTTTCCGATTGCTGGATAGCTGTCGTGCTAGCAGCCGGTTTGCTCCATCAGGCTAGCTGTCAAACTAGCCGCGGGCTAACAGCTGCCGAGCTAAACAGCTGTTTAGCTCCAGCCGGCTAGCTGTCAAACTAGCCGCAGGCTAACACTGGTAGTAGCCCAAACCGAGACAATTCGCCAGTATACCCATATAGGAAGAAATCTGTGTATCCGATCTTTAAAATATGTTATTGGACATATAAATCCGGGTAAAACTAACAATATCTATCATATTTTGGTAAAATGCGGCTGATATATGAGAGAGAGAGAGAGAGAGGGGGAGAGGGGGTCAGAGAGAGAGAGGGAGAGAGGGAGAGAGGGGAAGAGGGAG